>NC_143521.1:19091904-19711626 GCF_031878675.1 Megascapheus bottae | reverse complement strand
CACAGGCAAGTTGTTTAGGTGCTTAATATTCTCAATTGTGAATGAATTTGAATCAGTAATAAGTAGAGTAAATAACTCCAGTAAAGTCTCATTTGTGTTTTTTGATTATTAAAATGCAGTGTATAATTCTAGAGTCTTTGGTGCTATATGCTTAAAAATGTACTTACCAAAAAAAATATATGTATATACTTACCAATGATAATATACACATCAGAACTGCAGGATGTCTTTCATTTCATTTTCAATCTGAAAACAAAAATGGCATGCTCTGTGATTAATGAAGTATTTCATTGGAAGACTCTGAGATCATCCAGAAGATATGCGTCTGAAACCTTGCTCAGGTTGAGAGTCTCAGGACAGGAGTATTGCCAAATGTAATTTTACGTTCAAATTTTATTGGCTGTGCTTCAGACTTATTTAACAATTAATAAGAGATAATTATGGATAGATAGAAAATGTATTGAAGTAGTCCCAGAGGTGTTGATATCTGAACTGCAACCCAAAGTCTGAGATAAGGAAAGCAGGTTCAGCGAGTCAGCAAAAGCTCAGAGGTCAGAGCAAGTTTAAGGAATATGCTTGAAACTATACATATAGTTCAGGAGAACTTTGAAAGGGCACACGAGAAATAGTGATGCAGGTCACCCAGGAAAGAAAAGCAACCAAAACCTTTTCATTTAAAGAAAAAAAATTAGAAAGTTGAACTTAAAACCAAATAAAGGGATAGCCATTAAATGAATATTTATTAAATAACTTTTAATAAATGCTATATAAATGCATTTATTTAATTTAAAGACATTTAATAATTATTACATAATTATTAATATATAAATGTCAATTTAATAAAAATATATTCCGTTATGTATAAAGATATTTAATCAAATATTTACCACATAATTATTAATAAATATTGTGTAAATATATTTATGAATTATAAAGATATATTTATATAATATAAAGGCATATTATATAAAGCTGAATATAAAGATACTATATATATTTTCACAAAGATTTTATCTTTTAATCATAGTATTAAGATGGAGACACTGGATAGACTGTAGTTATGTACCAATTGGGAAATTGTAGTCTGGATGAAGGGTTACACAAAATTAGGAAATGTGAAAGTAAATGATAGCATACTGAGCTGTATTTACGCATTAGAATTGTTAGAGTGTGTGTTTAAAAAGAGAAACAGAAATTAAGTATTATTAAATTTTTATTTGGGGACAATGAGTGGAATGAGGTGCTGTTGAGACATTTAGGAAACACAAGAGAAGGTTTTAGGGGGAAGATTTTGGTCACACTGGTAATGAGACAAGAAGTCATATAAAAGATCCTATAAGGAGCTAGCTAATTCGTCTGGTGATAATAGGAAAGATCATGGGTGGACATAGATATTTGGACATTAAAAACGTGAGGACATAAGAACACTCAGGAAAATGAAGTATTGTGGAATTGAAGAGCAAGGACAAAATGCTGAGAAGAGAAGTTCAATGAATTGATAGAGGAGGAAAAGATAAAATAGAATATAAAAGGACAAATTATAGGCCAGAGACAATAGCAAATGTTAACATAGATGCCATAGAAATTGTTTCAATGAATAGATCTGAGTATTAAGTGTTTGGAGAGAAGTCTACTAAGGACCGAAAAATGTTATTAGATTTGACAAGAAGGAAACTGGTGGTTCAACCTGGTTGATGGTATTATGGTACTACCAGGATCCAGACCGCAAAGGAATGAGAAATTACAAGGAGGAATGGGGAATCAGAAGATATACTATTGCTTCAAAAATGTCACAGTGCTGGGCTGGGTGGACCAAGCCTGTAAGCTTAGCTATGTGGGATGCTGAAGGAATTTTGGTTCCAGGCCAGTCAAAGCAAAGTTTACCATACTCTACTTTGACCGATGTCTGAGCCTAAATAATAGATTGCCATCCAGGATGGCCCAGGCCATAAAATGAGATTCTATTTCAATAATCGCCAATCCAAAATGAGCTGATGGAGTGTCTCATGTAAGAAGCTATGGCTTGCCTTGCTAGCAACAAGGCCCTGAGTGTAAATGCTAGTTCTGCACAAACAAGTAAGAAAAGGGAAAGGGAGAGAGAGGGAGGAAAGATCTTGTGAGCATAAAAAAGTGATGAAATTAAAGAAGAAAGCATAATTGATGGAAAAATGATTCCAAGGAAGAGTGATAGATGAGTTCAGAGTGATACTTCCAATCTGGTGAACTTTTGCCGTTTGAACAAAAGAAATTTGGATTTTCAGTCAATAGTACTAGTTTGGTATCAAAACTTGGCCTTTTTCATTATTAGCTAACTTAAGGTTCAACACTATGACATACAGGGGAACAGATGAACTCAGAATAAGCTTGCTATTTTCCCAATACTACATAAACATCTCTTGTTCAAAAACTACAGAAGGAAAATAAATGACATTTAACAAATAGAGTTGTTTTAGGTTATTCTATAAACATAGGCACCCAAAGCTATTAATATTCTGCTTTCCCTAGGTATTGAGAAACATAATCAACTAGCATGGATCTGTTATTTTTCCCTAAAGTATGAGATGTAGAGTGAAATTTAAAAATGTATCAGAGTTGAAATGTTATTATGTTAATGAATTGGGAGTCAAAACTTTAAAAAAAACCCCACAATTATGAGTATCTTACATTTATAAACAATTTTAACATTAAATCTTTTTAACTCTAAATATAGAGTGCACTGGTAAAGAAGACATGTGTGACCTTTACAAATTCCTTAGCCAAGTTTCTTTTTCTTGTGTCATACAAAACACAATATTCTTATAGTTAAAACAAAAAGTATGGTATGACCCCACTTTCTAAAATGATTCTATCAGTTACCTTCCTATCTGCTACACAAACATACATAAATATGTTTCAAATAGAATTTTCCTGAAGTAGTATTCATGTTAGATGGACTCTCACCTGTATTTTTTTAGTAAAAGCTATTAATAGCTGTTTTGTTAATAACTGGTTTTGGTCTACAGACCAAAAAATACTGTATTTACACACGTTTGTTTCTTACAACATTTTATACATTTACTCATGACTCAGTTTCTTATTTTTTCCCCACTTTTTGATATTAACATCATTGAATCATATTATGAGTTGGCTAGTCCATGCATACATAAAGTGTGCCTTGATTCCACTCATTCTCCATCACTTTCCCTCATTCCCATTTCTGTTGGTTCTTAAGTGACCATGCCACAAGGGCATTGTTTCTACTTGTCATTTCTAAGGGAAAGAAACTACAAGAGCAACAGGAGACACTTGTCACATAACATGTTTCAATAGCAAGAAAGAACAGTGCATGAGCTCTTCCAGTATTCTGCAGTAATGAAAAGGTTACCTACCACAGAGTCACAGTAGAGGGGAGGGGAGTTTATGGAGCAACACTTGGAGGCAAAGTCTGAGTTTCTGTAAACCAACACATCCAGCTCTTCAGGTGTAGCATCTGGATATTTTGCTCTTAGTCGCTCTGTCAGTCTGAAAGATCATTTCATATATATGGTGTTATCAGGTGTATTTTAGAAATTCATCTAAAACAAAGTGACAGGCCCCTTCAGATCTCACACAGCAAATAAAATAAAACCATTCTTAAGAAAAGTCTAAATCTGAAGGTGATTTTTTTTAGTCAATCTTAGTTTGCAAAGTGAGATCAATGCCTAATTAGATATTATGAAAGTAAACATAGAAATCACAGCTGAAAAGCCAGCTGCTGGTGGCTCACACCTGCAATCCTAGCTATTCAGGAGGCTGAGATCTAAGGATCGCATTTCAAAGGTAGCCTGCGCACGAAAGTCTGTAAGACTCTTATTTACAGTTAACCACCAGAAAATCGGAAGTGGCGCTGTGGTTCAAGCTAGCCTTGATCTGAAGAGCTCAGGGCTAGCGCCCAGGTTCAGAGTTCAAGCCCCATAACTGACAATCACAATTGAACTTAAAGTTTTCCTTTTCTTGGCTTAGTATTTCAGCATGAATAACTTCCTTTCCTATTTTTCAGGACCTTTTACCTTCTCTCTAGTTTTAGATAAAAAAAAATCTTAAAAATATTCCTTTAGGAATTGGAGACATGACTCAGCATGAGCTGGTTACTAAGCAAAAGTGGACTTAGGTACTGAGTTTTGGGTCCCTGTTTTGGATCAAGAAAGAACAATATTTCCTTTACGAGACTCCACACCACTGTTGAGCATTTTCTGGTCTCTCCCATCTTTCTCAGTTAGACTGTTTCTCAACTCATTCTATTTACAATGACAAAATGGGAATCGTGCATGTGGGCCCTTGTTTTCAACTGTTTTGTTAACTAAAATTCTGTCTCATTTTCAAGGGGGCAACAGAACTTGCTAGCCTTTGAATTTTTCTCTTAATCATGATCTCTAATTGTGGTGGCTGTCTACTATTATCATGGACCACTCAGCCTGAGTTAAGACTTTTTCTCAGAAATATTTACCAACATAGCAGTAGGCAATGGATAGTAGAGGAGATCCAAATTTGCTGGTGCGGCAAATGGATACTGGGAGGAGACAAGAGTGTTAAGAGGAGACTCATTTGTTTATAAAAAAGCAATTAAATGAAATAATAGTGAACAAGAAAATGAGTCTGAACTAGAAGAAATGGTAAAGGAGATCAAAAGAAACTCAAAAGGTAGTAGTAAGAGAGAGGATTTCAAATACTCCTTACAGCCCTAATCTTCTGTAATATTGTAACCCATGTCAATTCTACTATATGTTTGCCTGGAATATAGGACTGACCTGTTCTATTTGGAGGAGTGTTTGCAGAAAATCTTACTGTGGAATTCTATTTGTGCTTACTTCAGGCCTATCTTGTCCAAGCTGATTTGAAATGGATCTAAGACAGTTACTACTAAGTTTAAATAGAAATGACATAGCTTCTCAATGAAGACATTTTTCCCAAGAAAGCAATACCATATCTTTCATTATTATAGGATTAATTCCTACTGCTTTCTATTTTTCTCCTTATTGTTTTTCTTTGTCAGTCATGGGGCTAGACTCTGGGCCTGGCCACTGTCCCTGAACTCTTCAGATCAAGGCTAGCTCTCTATCATTTGAACCACAGTGCCATTGCCCAGGCTGGCTTTGAACTGTGATACTTAGATCTCAGTTTCTTGAGTATCTAGGATTACAGGCTTAAGTCACTAGTGCCTGGCACTTTCTCTTCTTAATTGATAAAATATTCAACTTAATGGGAATGACTGACTCATAGCAAATTAAAACAATTAGCTCTTTTTGTCAGTTAGTATGTAGTGAAGTTAGATAATGTTCAGATAATATTTTCATAGTTTCTCAATATTTGTAGTAATATTCACAGAATACTTTGATCAAAATTTTTGATAAGCTATGTGTTTGTTGCCATTTTGAATCAAGTCGCTGCAGACAAATTTCTGCAATTCCTATGTTTTGGCTGGGTTCTAACTAGATACCAGATAGATTTTTGTCCCCCAGAATAGATTTCAGTGGGGTTTGATATAGATGTTAACTTTGGACTACTTTTTTTTTCTTTGCCAATCCTGGGCTTAAGTTCAGGGCCTGTGCACTGTCCTTGAACTTTCTCAAGGCTAGAGCTCTACCACTTGAGCCACAGCACCACTTCCGGCTTTTTTCTATGTATGTGGTACCAAGGAATCGAACCTGGGTCTTCGTGCATGCTAGGCAAGCATTCTACCATTGGGCCAAATTCCCGGCCCACAGACTACTTTCTAAACTCTTCTAATTGTACCTCCTTTTTTGTTCTTTGCTTAACACAACCTAAGTTTCTAATTGTACTTTTAAATAATAATACTAGCTACATTAATACATGTATTAATATATCTGGAGACTACAACCAAAACAAATGTCTTACTTTTTCTTGTACTCTGTAAACGTGTTTTCTGAATAATCGGCACATATTTCATGTACCTTTCCGAGGAAAGAATTTAGCACCGTTGTCAGTTGAGGGGTCTGGAAAAGAAATTATATATTTTGTTTGAAAATATTTTTGTGTGAGACTGTTAAACAAGAATTCTGAGTCCTAGTTATTGTAGGCATTTTTCTGTGTAAGTCTAAATAGTAAGAACTATACCCTCTGAAGGCCATTGTATGATTTTGTTTAGAACCACTTACTTGTGTAAAAAAGCAGTCAGAAATAATGTGTAAACAATGACTATGACTGTGTTCAAATTAAATTTTATGAAGGCTGTATTTTAATTTCACTTAATTTTCATATATCATGAACTGTAAACTCCTTTTGATGCTCTCTCCCCACCCCCACCCCCAGAAATTGAAAATGTATTTCCATCTGCACTTAAAGGTCACATAAAAGCAGACAGTGGAACAGGGTTGGCCCATCAGCTATAGTTCCAATTGTCATTTTGTTAGTTGGAAATTAACACATTAGTCAAAGGAGTCTCACTCTTGAAATCTACATGGTTGTAGTGGCCTTGGTACCTTATCATTAAAACAGGTGGTGGGGTCTTGAAAGTCGCAGCACTCACTGAGGCCTTTCAGGGTTGGCTCAAGTATTTTGCTGAGGAACACTTCTGGAATATTAGTCCTTCTGTTTAGCTCAAATGCATACCTGGCATCAAAGAAGGAGAATATATGCTTTCAGGTGGATGTTCATGTTTCCAAATGGGACTTACCTATTACAATAGCAGAGTATTTCAAGAGAGCCCAAATTGACTCCATTTCAATGGGATTTGGATGAGACAATATTTTGTTGCTAATGCCTGCTTTCAAAGGGAACAATCTTTTCACTGAAGCACAAGTTACAAGCACTAGTTTGGAAGAGTGTAGTGCATATGTATATATTGTATAAAAATCTGTGGATTTCAAGTTCATATGGAACTTACACTTGAAGTATAAAACATTGACCCTATGCATAACAGCTACTAAATATTTTAGGCGGCTTCTGGTAAAACATGATAACAACAACAACCAATAGTTTGAGTAAATTTTTCTCATGTTGTGTTCAGTTCTTTTTTTAGTTATGTGAAACAAGAAGCAGGCCAACAGTCCATTTTGCAGAGCCAATAATAGCCCACTGTCAGCATGAAGGAAATACCAAAGAGGGGCCATCTGTGCTCTACATCCCTTTTAATATTAATAGAACCACAGTATTTAGTAGAAAAAAATGAGTCAGGATAGATAGATGAAGATGGATGAAAAGATGGGGATGCTGTCTTATCTTTTTTTTTAACAGACTAGAAGTTAAAATCAGGAAGTAAATGGAAAGAGCAAACCATATGCCCTTTCACCAAACTTTCTTTCAGATACTAAAGTTACAAAGACTGAGATCTAAGGGTGGCTATTTTAATCTGCTCTCTCCTTTGGAATGGTTAAAAAAAATCTACTAACTCTGTAAATGGATAGAGATAGAAAGATGGAAAGCAAATCTAAGGATCAGAAGTCCATAAACTATTATATTTTTGGGTAGGTCCAGAAATACCTCTATATTTTAGAATTATATGCAGCACCTATCTTGGCCACCCAAAGCCATGTCTACTGATTGAAGGTTGCTGGTCACAGGACCACATACATTCTCCCAGCTCAAAAAGAATAAAGGCAATAGATAACAGGTGCCATTTGAGTCTGAAATTTCTCCCTCCCTTCCTGTTTCCCTCCCTTCCTTTCTCTGTCTTTCCCTCCATCTCTCTCTCTCCCTCTCCCTCTCTCTCTCTCTCTCTCTCTCTCTCTCTCTCTCTCTCTCTCTCTCTCTCTCTCTCTCTCTCTCTCTCTCTCTCTCTGTCTGTCTCTCTCTGTCTCTCTCTCTCTGTCTCTCTGTCTCTGTCTCTGTCTCTGTCTCTCTCTCTCTCTCTCTCTCTCTGCCTTCCTCTTTCCCTCCCTTCCTCTTCCCCTTCATTTCTCCCTAAGTAGCCTATTATACTAAAAATAAATCCTTGTTAAAATTTTTAGAGTAAGAAAACAAAATAAAAAATTCACTATTGCTCTCCCTTTCTCTCTTTTGTCTTACTTTCAAAGGCCTTGGACTTGTGAAGCAGGCATTCTATCAGTTGAGCCAAGGGTCCAGCTCTTTTTTGTTTGTTGTGGAGCTTGAACTCAGGGCCTGGGTGCTGTCTCTGAGCTCTTTTGCTCCAGGCTAGTGCTCTAACTACTCTTAGTCCCAGCTCCACGTCTGGTTTTTTTGAATGGTTAATTGGAGCTAAGAGTCTCTTGGAGACTTTTCTGCTTGGGAAGCCTTTGAACCATGATCCTCAGATCTCAGCCTTCTGAATAGCTAGGATTATAGGTATGAGCCACCAACAACTAGCCCCAAGCTCTTTTTGCTTTACTAAATTTTGGGACAGTATCTTTCATGTATACTCAAGCTGGACTAGACTGACATATACCTATTTATGCGTTTTTCATAGTTGGAATGTCAATGTATGCCACTAGCACTAGCAATCGGTTGAGATGGGATCTTGTGATCTTTTTGTACAGATGGCCTCAAACTCTGAGCTGCCTAATTGCCATCTCTAAGTAGTTAGGATTTATAGGCATGAGCCAACAGTGTCTAGCTGTTCTCTTTTTATTTTCCCAGTTGTGGGGCTTGAACTCAGGGCCTGAGCACTGTCCTTGAATTTTTCTCAAGTCTAGAGCTCTACCACTTGAGCCACAACACCACTTCCAGCATTTTTCTACGTATGTGGTACCGAGGAATCAAACCTGGGTCTTCGTGCATGCTAGTCAAGCATTCTACCACTAAGCTAAACTCCCAGCCTAGCTATTCTCTTTTTATCTTTCAACAGTAGAGAATATTACTACTTTCAAGAAAATGATTCTATATTTGATGTGCTTCATTTGCATCCAATATTTATTTCCTGAAAATCTGAAAAGCTTTAGCCTGTTGATTTGTGACATAGTATCACAAGCAACAAAATGAAACAAGTTAATAATGACATTTCTGTCACCAAGCTATGTAAACTGAAAATCCACAAAAAAAAATTTCAAAAACACTTTGCTTGAGTTTGAGTTGCATGCTAATGTAGTCATTTGAAAGTCATAACATCACAATAGGTAACCTCATAAGTCCACATCAGAAGACATACTTTTTAACTTCCTGGGCAATGCACCAGCTGTGTTACCAGAAAGTTTAGAGTAGCTGAACAACCTTGGTGCTTGCATCTGGTGAGAGAATCCAGGAAAGATGTAAAGGTAAGTAAAGATGATAGAAAAGTTGATTAGGAAAGACATATGTCAGAGGGGGGCTTGTGAATAGGCATGCCATGTGGGAGGCAGTATTTTTAGCTGATGTCTGCCATCTGGGCTGTTTTGAGCTGTCTTCATTATAGAACTTGGCCTTGGGTTAAATAGTGAACATTGGAAGGCTTTCTGATTGGTGGGTTTTCTGTCTGAACCCTGTAAGCATGTAATACCAAATTTCCTTATTTCCTCATTCTTTTGTCTTTCCTCTTTCTTCTTTGTAGCCCTGATTCCTCCATGTCTTTTGTTTGTTGTTTGTTTGTTTGTTTGTTTTTCCTTTCTGGCAATGTTTTGCTTATGAGCCTATCCTTCCAGCTACAAGCAGCCTCGGTCTTCTTTTCTCCTAACTTACATCTAACATACCTTCTCTGGCTTGTAATGAGATTCCTTTGGTTCAGGGGAATCAAAACAGAAACACACTTCACATCGCCTTTACTTACTGAGCCACAGCTTTGGTCTTTCTTTGATTACACAGGTCTTGAGTTATGGGCAATTCAGCAGCTGGCACTTGGGTTGGTTGGAGAGCTTGCATGAAGTAAGTGCACACAAAAATGTCCATGGGTGTCTTTTCTTGACAACAATCTTTAATCTTAGAATTCATTGTGGATAAGTTGTCACAGATTTTTGCTGTGTATTCAGGCAGCTATAAAAAGAGCAGTACATTTGTGTGTGGTTAGTTTTCTTATTAGAGTTATTAAAACTAAGGCATTCTGAGACATACAAGCTTGGATATCATGCTTACACAAGTTAATGAGAATGCTGTTAGGAAACTGGGAATAGGTATGGTCGCTAATGCCTGTCATTATAGGTTTTTGTAAGACAGAGATTGGGAGACTGGTTTAAGGCCAGGCCAGGCTACAATTCATGATTCTCCACCTCACCTATAAAATTCTGGGCTCTGTAGCATGCACCTGTCATCCTATCCACGTAGGAAGCACACCTGAAATAGCATGGCTCACACTGGCTTAAAAAGAAGCATAAGATCCTATTTTTAAATGTAACCAAATCATGGCACACGTGGTAGAGTGCCTACATGCCAAATGTAATATTCTGAGTTCAAATTCCAGTAGCACCAGAAAAAAGAGGGCAAATGAGCTAGGGATGTTGTTCACAGTGATTATTAAACATTCATGAAACTCTGGGTTTGACACCCTTCCCCCCTAGCACTGGGAGATAAAGTAAATTGATTCAATATTTGGGAAAGTAATTTGTCAATACAAACTATGTTCTTTTTTCACCTGAAGTATGATTATATTTGCAAGAATTTGTACTTAGGAAATAATTAAGGATAAATAGAAGACCCAACCAGAAGGTGATAATGGTATTACTTAAAAATTAAAATGCAACCGAATACTATAATAAGAGGATTAATTACATTTAAAAAACTGATACACATTCCTCAGCATTCAGCAGAGACTGATGGGGTGGTGATGGCCTTACCTCTTTAGCCATGCAGTCCTCAGAGGTAGACTCACAGCATCTCTCCAGGATGTTTGCAGCACCTTCAGCTAGTGGTAACACATGCTCGAGTTGAGCAGTAGGTGCTTTTTGAGCTAGTTTTATGAGGTGACTAGACAGTAAAAGATGAATTCATTAGCTTTCATTCACAGTTTTCTTGATTTCATTAGAAACATACAACCTAAAGGAATACTATTGTTTTAACTCTGGACTCAAAAGATGCATGAAACATATCTGAACTTGTAAGCTAGCTAAATATCCCAGATTCAACATCCTCAATAAATCTTTGCTACATTTCAGTATGTGAATGAAGTTCCTCTTCTGACAAGGTGTATGTAGTTAAAGGATGCCTTTAAAATGTTGGGCCTAATATAAGGAATGATTGTTGTCCTTAAGGTACTATGTTATCTCTCATCTCTTTTGCTGTCCCTTGGTTATCTCATATTGTTACAGTATCTCATTTTGTTACCTGATATATCGGATATATTTGTATTTGGTTATTTGAAATTAGATAGGGAAGGGGGGGAAACAAAATGAGGGGTGGGGGTTGGGGGAGAGGGAAATGGGGACCAAGACAGGCGGAAGGGTATCAATGTATGGGAATTAATGCACCTTCTATCTGGCAAATATCATGTAACCCTTCTATTAATTACAATAAAAAATATATGAAAAAAATAAAATGTTGGGTCTAAGACAGCAATGAAGAAAGCACTTACATCTTTGTATTTATGAGGTCAAGTTGTTTTTGTAGCCTCTCACAGTGTTTAGAAAAGGTCAAGTATAAATTAGAGATAAAGAGTTTCCATACATTGGGACAACTTCCTTCTTTACTTTTTTTTTGTGATTGTGATAATGCATTTTTTTACTTGCAAGATAAGAGTTGATAATACAGGGCTGGGGGTTATTTCTAATGGTAGAATACATGCTTAGCAAGTACATGAAGCCTTTAGTTCAAACTCCATTACCACAAGAAGAAAGAATGAACGAATGACAAAGTATTGAGTAGAATAAAGAACTAAAGAGCTGTTAAAAAGTAAGGAAACACCTATAGCTCCATACACCAGTGCTAGTAAATGCTGATAATCTGATGCTTTGTGAGTACAAAACTTGAGTATTTATAAGACTTATTCTTGTGACTAGGATTTATCCTTCAATTCTGATTTGTTCTTTCACTTGCTATAACAGGAATGCCATTAAATATACTTTCTCTATATTATTAATCTAACTGATTTATGTTGTAGTAAGGGACAGAACAGAATTCGTGATCCTCCTGAGGCTACAAGATTCACTCCCTCATCTAGCCAGGGTTGTCTTTTGAAAGATTATGTTTTATTATGTTATATAAATAGACAATGTTTTCTTTATCCCCTCATCTCTCAGTGGATGACAGATTCCACTTGTTAGCTATCTGGAAAATGCAATGGTAGACACAATACTGGAAATATCTTTTGGAGAGCTGCTTTCAATTTACTCCTTTTGGTTTATATTTCTACCTTCATGCAGTGTCACCTCATACTGATGATTATTGCTTTGCAGAATCTTCTGCAATCAGCAGGTTTTAAACCTCCAGCCTTGTTCTATTGAACAAGCTATCTGGAGTCCCTTAAGATCCCATTGAAATTCCCTGTTCATTACCAGGTGGCAGTGCAGATTAGGTCGGGACTGCCTCCAAAGCCTCCTGTGTTAAATGCTTGATGCAGGATGGTAGTATTAGAAAGTGGTGTGACCCTTCACATATGGGGCTTACAGACGAGAAGAGATGTCTTTATATCCTGGAGGCATGCCTTAAGAGGGCAGTGGAACCTTGATACTCCCCTCTTCTTCTCTTTTGCCCCTGGTTAATGAGATGTTTCTTCTCCCACACATTCTTATCATGATGTCATATTCACTGCAGGTTCAGAGCAATGGGCTAACTAATTGTGGACTGGAGTCTCTAAAGCAATGGCCTCAAATACCTCTTTTCTTTTTATAAACTGATTATCTTAGGTATTGGTGATAGTGGCACATGTGTCTAACATCACTTTTTGTCATTAGGGTTTTGAGTGACGTACTGAGTGTGGTTTACTTTGAGTCATATAGGCATTGTAATATATTGAATCTTCTAAGCCACATGGGATGGCTTTCTTCTTACTCTTTTTTATTTCATTCCTTTGACCAATTTTTTGTGCTTCTGGTTGAATGCTTATAATTTTGACACAGTGTTCTTTTTTTATGTGTGTATTACAATTTGAATATTTTCTATTGGGAAGACATCTAGAAAATTTCGATTTTTTTTAAATAGAATATTGCAGAGCTATTTTGTGCCTTAATCTTTGATCACATCAAATGTTACTTCCTTGGCGCAGCCCTAATGCAAGTATAGGTAATGATTAATTAAGCAATAGATACAATTTGAGATTATAAAATCCCATGTTCAACTTGGTAAATACACTGTCTTAATGAAAAGAAAAAACTAAAAGGAGGACTAGAGAAGGATCACTGAGTGTTTCAATAGCTCTCGGGTGATTATGATGTTTTCATTTTTTTAATATTTGAAAAGAACCCTAATATGAGGTGTGGAAAGTATAAAAACTGTCAAACATGGTCATGGTTTAATATTTAAGGTGACTTTTGTTCTTAATGTACTATGTTATTTCTCATCTCTTTTGTTGTCCTTTGGTTATCTCATATTGTTACAGTATCTTACCTTATTATCTGATGTATTGTATATGTTTATTTGAAATAGGATCGGGAAGGGGAGAAAACAAGATGAGGGGAGGAAGTGGGGGAGGAAAATGGGGACAAAAATATGAGAAGGGGTAGCAATGATTGCTAAGTAATACACCTTCTGTCTGGTGAATATAATGTAACCCTTCTATTAATTACAATAAAAACATAAAAAATTAAAAAATTACCTGAGCCTTGATTTCTCCTTTCCATAAGCAGCATATTGTGAACAGACTCGATTTGACATACTGGTAAGAAGTGATAATTGTTTAATCTGGAGTCTCTAGAATTAAGTGACAGAATTTGTTAGATGATCAAAAGCCACTGGAAATAGTGTGTTTGAGTTGTGGCTCAAGCAGTAAAAAGCTGGCCTTGAGCCAAAGAAAGCTAAGGAAGAACTGGGAATGTGGCTTCGTGGCAGAGGGCTTGTTTAGCATGTCTGAGGATCCTAGGTTCGATTCCTTAGTACCACCACATAAGCAAAAAAGAAGTTAAAGGACAGTGCCCAGGCTCTGTGTTCAAGCCATAGTAGTGGTACATGGCCACACACACATACACACAAACACACACACAGCATTACAAGAAGAAAAACGAAGGATATAACTGTGTAATAGTCATGATAGAACCTACCTCTTTCAGAAAGCATATTGTTGGATTTGCGGAGGTACAGCAGGACCCTACCATAGAAAGATAACTCTTGGTATAACTGACTAGAATTGGCAGAGGAGCCTGTCCATAACTACTGGAATATTCATACAAAAATCTGTGGGAAAAGAAGCAGAATTGGTCAAAACATTGTAAGAAAGCAAAGCAATTTTTTCTAAGTATTTGATGGAATTTGAAGTATGTTTATTGATTTATAGTTTTAATGTCAAAGAAACACTAAGTATTTAGAGAAGGATAATATTGATACTTCTAAGAAATATATCCATTTTTAAAATATATTCTTTGATTCTCTGTGATCTTCCTGAAGAGAAAGGCTATTTATGCTTTTCTTTACTTTTTCTCTTGCCCAATATAGCACCCATGTTAGCTGCTAAATTACACTGAATGTAATTAGGGACTTAGCACACACCTACCTCAGTTTACTATTCTGGATACTTGCTGTTCACTTATTTGTTAAGAAAATGATTTTAAGTTTTAGAATGAAAATTCCCTACGGGGCTAAACAAGACTCTTGATATGGTAATGGAAATCTTTGAAAATTTCTAGGAATAGTCAAGACAACCAACTTTTATAAATTTTTGACCATTTTGAATGACATTGTTTTTCTGAGGTTTGATTTTCACACTGTTATGAATTGACTTTTCCTTCATTTTTGTTTATTTCCATGACTCTCTAAGACTAGCATAATCAGAGTATAATTTGGCTTCTTGAGGACATTGAACAAGAAGCTCAGAATTACATGTTTCATTCATGTTGATATGCTATTTTTGAAAGTGTCTAAGCATGTGTAACTAAGTTCTTCATTTCTATGTTTTATTGGCAAACTAAAAAATGTGAACAAGAGTAAAAGTGCTTTATGATAGGGAGTGTGTTAGGGTCCCCACCCTAATGGAAACCACAAGATGGGCTGTGGCATATTGGAAAATACATTGGTGAATAGGAGATCCAATTGATTCCACTGCGGATAACAGAAGGAAGGCTAGTGAGTAGGGATAGTTGCTTTAATCTCCCAATAACCAGTGCTAAGAGAAATGAGATGGGCGGAAGTCAACTTCCCATTGTCCATTATTTGTAGACATCTGAGTTACTACTAAAGTCTTTGTATAGAGTATGGGCTTAGATTGGAATCATTTCAGATGTGTTAATGTTTGCAAGTTCTAGGTAGAATGAAAACAGCATACTTACTGGTCAGCGAATCCCTTTGGGTCTTTCCTGAACGCCTCGCAGATTTCATCATTGGTTGGCTCCACATAGGTGGGAAATTCTTGTGGCTGGTGCTTCAAGCTGGCCATGCAGAGTTTCCGCTCCAGGCCCTCCTTGGAGCAGCACTCGGGAGTTCCTGGGTGCACCGGGTAAGGGGCGTCACTTTCACAGGACTTCACAGATAGTTCTGTTGTCTGGAATAAGAGAGGAAGACAAAACAGGGAAGGGGGATTGTATAAATTTCCATAATATCTCCATTCAGTACAACATCTTAGTGCACAATTTAAAAAATCTCAGCTAGTACTCAAGTGGTCCACGTGAAGGCTTCGTGGTGTGATTTGTGAACAAGAAAAATTGTGTAGTTATAGGCAAGGATAGGTGATGATTTACATCAATAAACAGCTCTTCTAAAAGTAGATAAAAACAGAGCTTCTACAGAGCCCCTGTGTGTCTGATTGATTTCAGTAAATTGTTGGACCTTAGCTGGTGTATTTTCTTGGGGATTTTAGCATCTCTGAAGATGAGTCATTGGACAAGGTGTAGCAGGCACTTACAATCTACCCTTGCTTTCTGCTGAATTTAGCCACGCGGGATGAGGATCTTCCTGTTCCTTCTGTCCTCCCTTCATAAATGAGCAGGCTCTTGACCCAGGACTGCTTTAGCTTTCTACCTTGGTTTGCATCTAACTGAACCATTTCAGAACATGCTTTTTGCGCAAGAATTATTTATAGGATAATGTTTGGGTATACAATTAAGCAATTCTGATCCAGAAAGCTAAAAATAAGGTCTGAAAACCTTTTATTCCTGCAAATATTTAGTCTCAGCATAAATTGAAAACCAAGGGTGGATTACAGCTTCAACACTGCTACTCCAATCCATGTGTGTGCTTGAAGCACCACCCAAGGAATGAAATTTCAGCAACAGGATGATATTAAGAATAACACTCATACTTGCTTTACATGTTAATCATCTCTTCAAGGTAAAGCATATTGTCTTGTGATTATCTCTGTTACACTGATTCATCCTTTGCCCTTTGTCTAATCATCTTATTTTCTCCTTTCCTTCTCTGGTTTCTCTCATTTGTAACCATTAGTATAGGTGTAGGATTTTCCTAGCAGAGGATCACAGTAGCTCAATAGCTATGTACATAGGACTATATAGGATGATGCTAAGAGACATGAATGCCAGGATATGGGAACAAGAGGTTTTTCTTTGTGGTGGTTTTTTTCAATGAAAGATGTGAAGTTATTTCTTTTCTCTTTTGTTTCATCCCCCACTAGTCTTTCAGAATTTAAGAATTAGGCTTTCATAAAACATTATTAACCTTTTATTTCCCGGTTTTTCTTTTGAAAATGACCCCCTTTCAAATAAAAGTCAATGTTTAAAGTTTTGATAGTTTAAAAAAATTTTGTTGGGGTAAAGAGGGGCTATAGTTACATTTGTCAGGTAGTGGGTACATTACTTCTCAAACATTGATACCAGTTCTCATGCTTAAAAATTTGATGGATTTAAAAAAGAAAAATTGGTAATAAACATGAGGAAGGCATCATACTAAAAATGCCGATTTTCTTTCTTAGGCTCTAGAATTTTAGACATGGATTGCATATATGATTGAGATAGAAATAGAAAATAGAGATTAAATGCCAGCTTGGTGCTGGTGGCTCATACCTGTCCTCCTAGCTACTCAGGAGGCTGAGATCTGAGGATCATGACTCAAAGCTAGCCTGGGCACAAAAGTCCATGAGCCTCTCATCTCCAATTAACCACCAGAAAACTGGAAGTGGTGCTGGGGCTCAAGTAGTAGAGCAAAGGGACAGTGCCTAGGCCCACCAGAGTTCCAGTGCCATGACTGACAAAAGGGAGGGGGGAGGAAACAAAAAAAAGAAATTAAATACTAATGTGTTTTGACCATGTGAAATGACAAGTGTTTAGGAAATTGGTTGGTAGTGGTATAAAATGATTATGAATATCTTGGAAAGTTAATAAGGGCCAGATAAAGAAGTCAATGGGTAGGTATATTCATTGTCTATAATCTGTGCTAGACTTTTGGAGCACTGGATCTGTGTGCTAAGAGGCTTGAGAAGCCAGACTCAGTTGCCATTTGTAAAATACACCTATCAATCATTTGCATCAGGTCAACTGCATTATTGCATTGTTGAAGCTATCTAGCTTTCATCTTAGAACTCTGGCGTTTGAGAGCCTCAAATTCTCTTTATATGTATACTGTAGAAGAGAAAAATCTAGAACCTCATATATGGATATAGAGACATTTTTGAACTCTCCAAAAACTTTAAGGCCAATACTAAATTATCCTGGGGCTGATGATACTAGTCTAACTTAGTGATAAAGGTATAGGCACGTTTTTTTAAGTTATAAAGCAAGATTTGAAATTAAGAAATCTACAAGTTGATGTTTGTGTATGGTTCATATTTAGGGTGACTATAAAAATATGTAGATTTTTAGAGTCAAACCTCAATTTAAATCCTATACCCTCTTCTAACTAGCTAAGCATATTTAGTAAGTCCGTTAGTTTACTTTCACCCAGTGCTCTTCTTTGAAGCTTGTAAGCATAATTAAAACAGGCACATTTCATTGAAACAAACCTGAGATTCAAACATAATTAGTGCCTAAAGTTTTCTATAAAGGCCTTCTTCTCTGGGCCACCATAGAGATGGCTGGCCACATGCACATACCCTGGTGTCATAGCAGTCGGGGTCAGCTCCTTTTGCACAGCATTCTTCAGTCAAGGAGACAACATCTTCCACAAGATGGCTGACCTGCTCAAATGTTCCACTGGAAAATTTTCTGCTGTATAAGACTAGAGCTCTGAGGGGGAGTGCAGGAATTCATTAGGATTTGTTTTCATGTGTTGATATATGTTAAAATTATACCTTTAAATAGAATACACCACTTAAATATCTTTAAAATGCATCTATCTTTAAAAAATTGGCTGACTCCCTAAAAATATAGGCAATTTACTTGTGAACAGTAGAAATTAGATTAGAGGTAAAATCAAACCAGCCTGAGGTTTCAAAACAGTTTGAACCTTTCCCAGAAGAATCTGTTCCTATGTCACTGCTTTTGTTTGCCATCATACTCAAATATGCCATTGTATTTCAGATTTATTGCAAGATGCTCTATGTCTTCACTGTAAACTCATCTATAAATTCTTGAGTGATGAATTGTATGGTTACTGCATGAATGGGAATCTCTGGCTGATATTTGCCTGACATCTCTATCCACTGTAGCCCTGATGCTCTATCTTCATCACATTCATCCCTCCATGCTGAACGGAAATGCACTTACCTTGGTTTTGCTCAAGGTCAACAAACCAAGGACATTGACTAAGTTAATCCTGCACACTTACAAAGATCTGAAGTCTTCTCTTCCCAGCATGGCAAGCTCTTTGCAGACTTTATCCTTTTCATAATCTCGACCTAGAAACCAAAAATAGAAAATGGGTATCTTTTTCCTTTTAATGAATATTATTACACTTTTGTACTCATATAATGTGAGCATTCAGTTGATCTATGATAGAAGTATTTTCTCAATATCTATATGTATTATATTTTGAAAGTGTCTTTCTATAAGTAGGCTATCTTTTTAAAACATAATTTTATTATTATTAAAGTGTTGTACAGAGGGACTACTATTCCATTAGTCAGGTAATGAGTACAACTCTTTTTGGATAATTTCAACCCATCCTTCTCTTCCCCCGTCCTGTCCCTGCCCATAAGATACATAGTTCAGTTTTTTACATATCTTGATTGTTTTGGTTCCCCCTTCCTCCCTCCATTTCTATGTCTCTATGTTTCTCTTTGCCCTAAATGACAGAAAATTCTGAAAAGAAAAAAAAAACCCACCAAAATAACAAAAAAGCATATTCATAGACTATGATTTTTATAGTCAATTTTATTACACAGTAGGGAAAAAAAGAGAAAGTAAACTGGTACTGAAAGTAGGTCAAAGAATACGTGTCAGCTAGTGAGTAAGAATATGTTTATATGAAAATCAGTCTCTTAGGTTCCTCTTTGTTTGCTGTGCTCCTCATCCTGTACCTCTCTTCTCCTCCTTCCTCTCTTTTCTTTCTCTCCCTTCCTCTTTCCCTCTTGTTCTTTCCCCTTTCTTAGTCTTCCTTTTCTCTTCTTTCCTCCTTCCCTCCTTCTCTCTTCTCTGTCCCTTCTTTCTCCTTCTCTCTTGATCTATCTTTTGTTTCTCTTCACTCTTTCCATCTCTCTTTTTGTCTTCATTTCTTCTTTCTTCATTCTCTTCTCCCTTTCCTTCTTTCTTTGTCTTTCCTCTTCCTCCTTTCCATTGTCTCAGTTTAACCTAATGCCTCAACAGGCAAAAATAACAACGAAAATTAGAGAAGGTTCTCCATTGCAAAATAAGGTCCAGCTTCACTAATGTAAGACTCGAAAGGCATGTGAATGAGGAGAGCCAGCCTAGAGACCGATTTTTAGGTCCTGGAAGGGAGAGCCAGTTGTTCAGCTTAGGAAAAGATGGAAATTAGACAAGTTTTTTTTCTTTTCTTTTGTTTTTTTTAAGGAGAGTTGTTAGTAGGGTAAGTTGCTAGTAAGATAAGCATGTTGAATGGAAAGCACTTTCCCTCACAGCTAGTGAAATGCTCTTAAGCCTTTCTTCTAAAAAGAAGCCACACAATGACATGAACAGGTGGTACCTGAAACTTGGGGTACAGAATCAACAGGTGTCTGATTCAGACTAGAGAAATTGAAAGAGAATGGATGAGCAGCATGGAGAATCAAGAGATCCAAGGCTGTAAAGTAGTGTTGTGACCTATAGATCTGTAGATTTGATAAAGAACAAGCAGGAAAGGTTATTTGGAGGGTAGCCAAGAATGAAATACTTCAGTGCAGAGGCAGGTGATCAGGAAATCAGAGTCCTAAAGGGAGTGCTAAGATGCCAGATAAATATATGACATTTCTAGGAATGATTGGAAAGAATCTGCTAAGAGAACATGCCAGCTTTGCACATCTTCAGAATCAAAGCAATGACACTCAGTGTACTGTTCATGGAATCCTTTTTCACTACCTCTCCTGCTAGCTTTTCCCTCCCTTTGTTAGCCTTAGACATTCTAGAAATCTCTCAGTGAATGAGGTGAAAAATAGGAAGTATGTAGAGAAAAAGAGGGAAATGTCCAGTTTCTCCTTTCTTATCAGATGTTTCAAGGACTCCTGTACAGAACAGATAGCTTTGCCTTTTCTATGAATTTATGGATTGTTGAGTATTAAATACAACCAGACATACCCTCCCGACTTAGACAAGGCTGTCATTTCAGGGTTCAAAAGAGCTTAGGACCTTTGAGATATTCAAGGATGAACAGAAAAATTCTATGAGCTTGTCTTTAGGCTATTCAAGCAGCAGGGAAAAGCTCATTCTCCCAGAAGCAGATGACACTCATTCATTCAACATGTCTACTGTATGTGTCACTGGGTGGGCGCCTAGAAGTCAGTGAGTGTTCTCTCATTTCATCATTTATACAAGTACATCCAGGAAATGTCCCACCCAAGCCCTTTTGATGAATGGTTAAGCATTTGAGGAATGGCCTAGTTTCTTTTCTAAGTAGCTTCATCTTTTGGTGATTTATCTTCATGTTTTCAAGTATTGGGAAAGTAATCTCAGAGATTATGACAGTAACTACTTCATGTGATTTTTATTCTCAAGATACTGTCTCCTCTTTAACATTTATTGTTCTGGGAAGACTGATTATGCCAGGATGGGAAAGAACTCACACATTCAATATTCAGCACCAGTACTATAAAAACTAGGTCAAGGAAAGAGGATAGAAGAAGATAATGGTGAGAGACATAAAAAAGTCCACTCGTAACAAACCTCTGTCATGGCTAAGAACTTTCAGGTCCAGTTCACTTTCTAAAATATATTGATTAGTTTACACAGCTGGAGATTGTAACAAGTTTAAAAGGGCAAAGTAAGACAAAGTTTTTATTAATCATTAGTGGTATTTTGTAGGATGTTCCTCATTTACTAAAGAATTCTACTTCAGAATAGAAGAGGTCAGAATTAAATATTAGGTCATAATAAAGTTCCTACCAAAAGGTAATCTCTCATCAACCCCTAATCATTTTCTCGTCTGACTAAAAACAGCAAATAAATACTGAAGTTAGTGTGTATTTTCATGACTGCAAATTCCAATAAGTCTTACTTAATAAATATTATGATACCAGATGATTTTACTGTGGTTCATACAGTTAAATTTATGTCGCAAATGAATTGGAAATGGTATGCTTTCTTTTGCAAGTTACCATTTACTTACAAAGAGCTTGACTTCAGCCAGAGTCCATAAATATTGGAATAATTTTAGTGAGTCTTATGAAATCATTGTCACATTAAATGACATCTTGTTACTAAGTGTTTAAAAATTTCCTTAACAAAATTTTTATTCTTTATTTTTTGCAATGTCATGAACAATTTTTAATCTACATTGTGAAACACATTCTGGTAAATCATATCTTCTGCAAACATGTTAGAGTAAATTTTAGGAAATCTTTATTGCTTCATGCAACCTCCTGACAGAGCTGACATTTGTTCATAAGTGCAGCAAAATTTTTTAAGGACTTAGACTGCCCCAGGCCTTGGGTTCGGCATTGAATTTAGATACACAATGTAGGAAAATGTAGATATAGCCCTAGCCTCATTCGACATTCCTTCTGATGGAAAGAGCCAATGAGGTAAGTATAGTTTAAAAAAATATTTTGGATACTATCACTATTATTATGACCTTTCACTAAGGCCAAATTGGGCCCATGGTCCCCTGTTTGTATACTAGGAACAATGACCAGATTCTAAGCAGCACTGAATTGAGTTTATGCATCTATAGGATGCTAGAGGCTGTCTAGAGTTGCTAAGAGTTTGGGAAAATACAAGATTTTAAAACACTTGGATATTTTATAATTTTTTTCTTAGTCATTTTGATTTCTATTTTTAGTGACAGTCTCTATTTCAGAAAAAGTTGTTATATATCATATATGTATAATATGTATAATCTATATGTACACACATATATATGTATATAAATTGCCTTTTATGTGGTATCTAATGCTTCCTAAAAATGGTCTAGATATTGGTGACTTCAGAATAGTGATTTTACTTGAGAAATGAAACACTAGCATTATTTAGGAAATTGCATTGCTTATGGGAAACAATAGATCATGAACAACATGTTGACATTTTAAGAACTCCAAAAATAGTTATGAAGGTTCTATATAACCTAAAGTTAAATCATATAATCTAATAGGAATGATTTATTATATGTATGTTATTTCTTTTAATTTTCATATATTTTTATTGTAATTAATAGAAGGGTTACATTATATTCACCAGATAGAAGGTGCATTGCTTCACAAACATTGATACCCTTTCTCATGTCTTGGTCCCCATTTCTCTCCCCCCACTCCACCCCTCATCTTGTTTTCCCCCTTCCCTATCCTATTATAATTTCTTTTTATACCAACATATGTGGTGTTTTTTTTTGTCAAGCAGAGCCTCTGAACCATTTAAATGAATTTTATAATTTGTCTTTAAAAATGTTTTTTGCCAGTCCTGGGGCTTGAACTCAGGGCCTGGGTACTCTATCACTTGAGCCACAGGGCCACTTCCAGCCTTTTCTGTTTATGTGATACTAAGGAATGGAACCAGGGCTTCCTGCATGCTAGGCAAGCACTCTACCACTAAGCCACCTTCCCAGCCCCAGGTAAGAGTCAAACTTCCTGTTCTGGTTTAATGGTCTAGATGCTGGCATTACTGGTATGTATTTAAATTCCCTGTAATGTTAGTGGATTACTATAAATCACACTGGTGTATATAGAGAATATTCTAGGCTGACTTCAAACAATGAGTCACTAAATCTCTACTTCTTAAGTAGCTAGAATTGGAGCCATGGGACACGATGCCCTGCTTCTCTTTTAAAGTAAGGGTATCAGTCCCATTGTAGTGAGCCCTACTCTCATGGCCTCATCCAAACTCAATCACCTTTGAAAGGCCCCACACTCAACAAATGCCACCACATACTTGTGAAGCTAGAACTTCAGCATGTGAGCACTGGAGAGGAAAGAAATGTCATCTACAACACACGATCAACATGCAATGAGGACAGGCAATGATTTTTACAGCAAGTATCATGGATAAAAATTTATCTGATGAACCAGATGTCAGTGCCTCATGCCTATAATGTTAGCTAACCAGGAGGCTAATATCTAGAAGACTGCATTTTGAAGCCAGCCCAGGTAGAAAACCTTCTGAGATTTCCTCTCCAAAAAAAACCATATGTGGTAGAGTAAGCTCAAGTTTCTGAGTTCAAACCCCAGGACTACCACAGTCTTCCTGTCTACCTCTCCCTGGATCTGGCCAATGGAATGGTCACCTAATAAAAGTGCCATACCTTGGCTCTGAGCCCCTTTCTTTGGGGATGTCTCTGCCCTTCAGGATGCTGAAGCAGTCTTAGGTTCCTACTGCTACTGTAAGAAATTGCCACAAATGTAAAGGCTTCACTATTGTTAATATGATACCGTGGAGTTCTGCCATCTACAGGACCCCTGGACTAAATATCAAGATGTCCGGAGGCCTGTGTTATTTCAGAGGTGCTGAAGAAGGATCTGTTTCCTTGCCTGTGACAGAGTTTGGAACAACATTGCTTTACTCCGGGTCTCTTTTCTCTGTCTTCACAGTCAACAATCTTACATGTCCTTTGCTGTTTTCCTCCTTAGATATAGCTCTGATTTTCTACTTTTCCATTCCACTTTTTTTAACCAAGGGACAACAAAAGAGATGGGAAATAACATAGTACATTAAGAACAACAATCACACAATATAAAAACTCTTGTTTCCATATCCTGGAAGTCCTTTCATTTCACCGCATCCTGTATGGCTTCATCTATCTAACTTTTGAGCTATTGTAATCCTCTGCTTGGAGAGTCCAAGGTTTATACTAATTATTACAAATGAGGGAAACCATTGAGCCTATGTTCCTTTGGGTCTGGCTTACTTCACTTAATATGTTTTCTTCCAAGACTTTCCAGTTCCTTATAAATGGGGCGATGTTGTTCTTTCTGATGGCAGCATAAAATTCCACTGTGTATAAATACCACATCTTGTTGATGCAATCATCTACTGAATGGCATCTGGGTTGGTTTCACATCATTGCTATAGTAAATAGTGCTGCAATGAACATCGTTGTGCTAGTGGGTTTAGTATGTCCTTGTTTCTGGACTTTTGGGTAAATGCCAAGTAGTGGAATTGTTGGGTCATAGGGGAGCTCTATGTTTAGTCTTTTGAGGTACTGTCATACTGCTTTCCATAGTGGTTGAACAAGTTTACACTCTCACCAACAGTGTAGTAGCGATCCCTCTGAGCCACATCTCAGCCAGCATCTGTTGTTATTAGATTTCTTGATCATGGTTAATCTAACTGGAGTGAGGTAGAATCTCAAAGTTGGTTTTTTTTTTATTTATTTATTTTCATTTTTATTTTTTTTGCCAGTCCTGGGCTTGAGCTCAGGGCCTGAGCACTGTCCTTGGACTTTCTCAAGGCTAGAGCTCTACCACTTGAGCCTCAGCACCACTTCCAGCTTTTTTCTATGTATGTGGTACCGAGGAATCGAACCCGGGTCTTCATGCATGCTAGGCAAGCACTTTAACCAGTAGGCCAAACTCCCGGTCCCTCAAAGTTGTTTTAATGTGTATTTCTTTTATGGCCAGAGATGTGAAGCATTTCTTCATATGTCTATAGGGCATTCTTATTCTTCAGAGAAGTCTCTCTTTAAGTCTTTGGCCCATCTTCCATCCCACTTTTTAAAGACCCTCGTGATTACATTTTGTCATACAGATAATACAGCATGTCTTTTTTATGTCATGCTTCTATTTGATCTGTAACTTTAATTGGCCTTTTTGCTGTGACCTATACATAGCTTTAGGAATTAGGATATAGACATCTTTGTGCAGAATGTAGGGGGTAAAGAAAATGTCCGTATTTTTTGCCAGTCTTGGACTTGAGCTCAGGGCCTGAGCATGGTCCTTGGAATTTCTCAAGGCTAGAGCTCTACCACTTGAGCCTTAGCACCACTTCCAGCTTTTTTCTATGTTTGTGGTACCGAGGAATCAAACCAGGGTCTTCGTGCATGCTGGGCAAGCACTCTACCACTAGGCCAAACTCCCGGTCCGAGAATGTCCATTTTTACCTACCAATTAATGTGTAAGCCTGATGACATAGACATAATCAGGTGACTGCAAACAGGGGCCATGGTTGAAGTAGCTTTGATTCAGACAGCTTGAACCCTTCATCACATTTTGTCTTACCATTTTGTCCATCTCACAGTATAACCATGGTGTCTCTGCAGTTAATTCAGTTTTGGACTTCTCCTCTCATGTTGTCTTATTCATATGGATTGACTGGGGAGATGTGAAAGGTAGCAGATTGGTTAGGGAGCCATTAAAATCACTAGGAGAAAGGGGAATAACTTTAATAAAAACAGACTGTGGAGTTTAAACAGGATATAGTAAATTTGAGAAGGAATGTCCACAGCCTTGAGCACTAGACAGATGGAAGAGGTAGAGAAGCCACTGTGCAAGGTTAATTTATTACAGGCCCAAACTTTATAAAATATAGAAGTGAATGTGGAGAATAAAATAATATTCAAGACAACACTAAAGCAGTGAGTGAATGATTCAGATGTGATGGTGCCATATGAGCAAATAGAGTAGTTGGACTGAGAGTGTTTCATGGAATGGTGAAGTAGCATCTGGACATGTAATAGATGAATACATGGGACTATAAGGCAATGAAAAAAATCTGTTAAAATACATTCCTATATATTGGGAGACAATGACCCAGACAGAGTCTGATCAAGTTTTATGCAGTAAGAACGGAGAGGTCATTATAAATATTTCCCTTTTTACTTTTAGCATGTCATCCTTCACATAGCCAAATTTCTTTACTAACTGTAATACAGTAAGTAAAGCATCTTTCTATCATATTGGTTTGCTTCCTTTCTGTTAATCCAGAGAATAGGTTTTCTGAAAGTTTCCTACTTTGGCCAGGTGACTTAGCTCTTGTTAATTACATTTTAGTTACATACATCCTTTTCTTGCTGCACTTTCATTAAGATATCATGTTAGAAATTCCTTGAATTTTAACTACATCCTGTTAATTAAGCCACATCCTTTTTGCAGATTACAAACCTGAGCTCAGCCAGTTCCTGAGCAAAGGCATGAGGCCTTCTGGGTTAGGGATTAAAAGGGAACACCTGTCTGCTTTTTGTGGGCTTTGTTACCAGATTTTTGGCTGACTTCACACCCTTCTGCCTTACCAAGTTCCTTTGAGTTGGTGTCCTTATACCTTCATGATACTCCAGTATCCCAAGTTATTTCTAACAATACCAACTGCAAACCATTTTAGACCCCGAGTTTCCAAAGAGCGTTCCATAGGTTCAGGCATTTTAGGAATGAATCAACATGTATGCAAATTCTGAATTAAATAAGATTTCCTGTATGACTTTAGTATAGCAAAAGCATTGATGGTGAACTGACCAAGAAGGACTAATGTCTTAAATATGTTATGGCAGGGGAAACATTTTTCAAGATGATTCTGGCAAAATGTACTGCTATAGGATAAGGCTTTGATTCTTCTGATCTATAGGAACCCAACACATCTCCAATGCAAACCAGGCTCTCACCCTCCAGGACAGCTACTGTGAACCCAGAAGACTGCTGAGTTCCTGTAATCTTGCCCTGTAAATTCCTGTAAAACACTCAGCTTCTAGGCCATTGAGTCATGCTCAGTTCTTGTAGAATATGGACTAATGCAGGAAACTTCTAGCCCCAAATGTTGGACATTTGTTTATTACTTGTAAATGTATTTGATTTGTGTCAGAATATTATCAGATCTAGGGAATCTGGATAGTAAGACTGACGATCAGGTCTTTAAGGTTGGCAAGTTGGAGTTTTGTTTGATTTGGAATTAGGACAGCTGAAAAGATCAAAATAGAGATTGCCAAATTTCCTGTAAATTTCCAGAGGACACTTGTAATTATGGTTGAGCTAGTGCACACTTGAATCAACAGTGCAAGATGACAATCTTAGGTCTTGTCTTCATACTTATTTCTAACACCTAGTCATTATAATTCCTTTGTATCTGAAGATCCTGATCTGACCCCAGTTTGAGCAAGACTTCTGCCTTGGTAAAATCTTTAGATGTGGTGTGTGAACATAGAAATTACTTAAGGGTCTATGGGCTAGTAAGGCACAATTGAAAGTTGAAGGACAAAAGTAGCATGAAAAGAGGGTGATTAGGGCTTGGGGTTTGGTCTAGCGGTAGAGTTCTTGCCTAGCACGCATGAAGAACTGGGCTAGATTCCTTGGTGCCACATGTACAGAAGAAAGCCGGAAGTGATGCTGTGGCTCAAGTGGTAGAGCACTAGCTTTGAGAAAACTCAAGGAAAGTACCCAAGCCCTGAGTTCAAGCCCCAGGACTGGCAAAATAAAAAAAAGGTGAAAATAAGAACATTTAGAGTAAGGAAAAATAAGAACATTTAGAGTAAGATAACTCAAATCAGTTAGTAAGTGCTAATTCCTATGAACAGAAATTTTATTTCACTGAGCATTAAATAAATCAGATAAAGAACGCTAGTCTATTCATAGGAATCATTTATAAAATAATACTGACCCTGAAAAATAAAGTGTTAAAGGTTAAAAATATCAGCCAGCAAAGCACATTGAAATTAACAGAGAATTCCAAGCTTCAGAATTCATAAAATTGTATTGTATACATGCAATCACCTACTTTAAATGTCATCATTTTAAAAATAAAATATTGCTAAAAGATAAAGACAGCATTTACAGAGCAATTTCATGAAAAAAAGCATAGCTTAAACATGTCATTTGTGATTGTTTCCTCAGTGTAGAAAATTCCAGTTTATATGGGTGGTGGATGGTATTTTAAAATGTCTAATGCTTTTTCAAGTACTCCATGCATAGAAGTCCTTGAGAAGAGCACAGAACTCTCTCTAGCAAGGTCATACATTAGTGATATGATATCCTTCCTCCAACCCCCAAATATATTCACTAGTTCTTTGTTATCACTTGTATACTTTTAAGTGGTGAGAGAAAATGAAACTAGGAAAAGTTCTGATAAATAGCTCAAGGGATAGCTTACCTCTTTCTAGAGCATTCCCAAATGCTATAGCAAGCAGGAGAACCAAGACCTTCTTCATTTTTTAATAGGCTCTGGCAGCACCTCCTGTCTCCCGTGGCTCACCAAGGAAAAGGTAGAAGCCCAAAGTTACCAGTCCTTTTTTTTTAACGAAGCCTATTAGACTCCGAACTAATCAATTATTAATGTCCACATAGAAGCAAGGTGCAGTCAGTCATCCTTGACTCGACAGAGATAAAATATCATCATCAAGACAAATAGATACCATGGGGATAATAGAGTGAAAAGTCAAGGAGATTTTAATCATTAACTGCAAATGAGCCCAAATAGGTAACCTGTTTTTCCACTGCTCTTTTCACCTAAATCAATCTGATGCTTTAGTAAGGGACACAATCTCAGTCTTTTTTTTTCTTTTTTGAACATTTATCTCTCTTATGTATGATGGAAAGTGGAGTTCTCTCAGTCTCTCTCTCTCTCTCTCTCTCTCTCTCTCTCTCTCTCTCTCTCTCTCTCTCTCTCTCTCTCTCCCTCTCTCCCTCTCTCCCTCCCTCCCTGTTTTCAACTACAACAAATATGTATTACTTTAAATGCTCATAGACATAATGTTTTAAGTAGGATGGGGGAAGCTCTATAATTCCAATGCTATAAAATAAAGGTGGCGCAGTACTTTTACAGGTTGTATTATAGGTTTGAAACACCTGAATACATATTAAGAATAGCCCTTGGACTTAGGAAAATCATACCTAAAAGGTTAAAGTTTGTGGCAGGCTTTAGATTCCCTACAGAGGCTTAAAGCTCTTTCTACTACTCCACAGCTGACGTATTTTATAATAATAAATGTAAGAACTCACAGAAGCCATATGAGACATTAAATCTGATGTCTTCATTTGGCAGAAAAGAGACCTGAGCCCTAGGTAAAGGTGACTTGTCCAGAGGGATCCAGATAGAGGTCATCAGGATTGTATCCTGCCTTTTGCAGCAGTCTTCTCCCCAAGGACTGGTCAGGGACAGGCTGATCACAGGTACAAGGATCAAATATTTCCCCAGCTCCAGTTGTTGTGTAATCTCATTTTCCTCCAACTATGCAGTGACAGGCTTAGTGTTTGTCACAGGACTGCAATAGGGCCAAGAGAACTGTGTAGAGCTTACCACAATCTAACACAGGGTACCTTACATCCATGCTCCTACTTTCCTCTTGTAGCTACTGCTGCTTCCATTTCTGGTGGAAGAATTTTTTTTGCCAGTTCCAGGGCTTGAACTCTGGGGCTGAGCACTGTCCTTGGGTTTTCTCAAGGCTAGAGCTCTACCACTTGAACCACAGCACCACTTCTGGCTTTGTCTATGTATGTGGTACTGAGGATTTTAACCAGGGTCTTCATGCATCCTAGGTAAGCACTCTACCACTAGGCCAAACTCCAGGCCCTGGTGGAAGATTTTAAGACCCATCTTCTGTGCTGGTGGGGCTTAAATTCTAAATCCTGAGAGAGGGTTTAGATTTCTGATACACTATAGACTCAGTCACTGAAGATGAATGATATAGAGTCCACCAAAATACCAAGAAACCACACCAAACATTTTTTAGTGATTCGTCCAACTATGTAGAAAATTTAGCAGTGATATAGGTTCAGTAAGTAGAATGCAGCTAGCTGGAAATGGTAAAAGTACAAGAACTATCAGAAACACTTCTGTAAACATCACTGAAAACCTGTATGACAAGGGAGAATACATTTTAAAAAGGAAAAATGGTGAGTATCTAGTTGTATAAATAGAATGTAGCGATTATTGCTATATTTCAATCAAGGCTCAATTTACTAAGACAAATATTTAAAAGTTCTCTTTCCTTTTTTTTTTTTTTGCCAGTCCTGGGCTTGGGTTCAGGGCCTGAGCATTGTCCCTGGATTTTCTTAAGGCTAGAGCTCTACCACTTGAGCCATAGCACCACTTCTAGCTTATTGCTACCTATGTGGTACTGAGGAATCGAACCCGGGTCTTCATGCATGCTAGGCAAGCACTCTACCACCAGGCCAAACTCCCGCCCTTTCTTTCCTTTTGAGTCAACAAAACATTACATTTTTATATCTACATATACCTAGGGGCATTTTAAAATTTAACAATATTTCAGCTATCTTCTGATTAGTCCATTCAAAGGTACATTTAGATTCTATAATTATTTTGTTAAAGGACAGTCCATTCTTTTACAAAAATCAACATACAAGTTTATCACTGCTTTTGCAATACCACCATTTGTGTTTAATGATAAACTACATGTTGCAAGAATTACGACATCTCATCTGTGTGTCCTCTTGAGAAATCTCTATACAAGCTGCAAAATGTACTGTCTTGGCTGTGTTTATCTTTCTGAACTGGAAATTGGCACCAGCATGCTTTTTTCAGTCTTATTTCTCCTTAATGCTCAGAAGCTGATTGCTTACTTGTGATCCCAAAACTGGGCAGAAATAATCTTCAGTGGCTGAAATGAGAAAACACCATGTCATAGTGTTATTCTAGAAAATCAGATGAAAAGTGAGTGGAAAAGCAGGCCAATAGTCCTGTGGAACATGTCTGGTACAGTAGCAATTAGAATGGCTCAGAAATAGCAAAGAAATAGATAGCAAGAATGACTCATCATGCATTTCATTGTGGGGTTTTATAGGAATTGTTTTTCCCTATCAAGAATGGATTTGACAAAGGGTAGTTCTCAGCAAAATTCAGGAGGAAGAAAAGGCCATTTTTTAAATTTTATTTTTATTGTATTTTATTGTTGGGATAATGTGTAGAGGGGTTACAGTTACATTCCTCAGGTAGTGGGTGCATTTCTTCTCGAACTTTGATATCCCTTCTCATGTTTCTGTGCCTCCTTCCCTTCTTCCCTGTAGTCATCTTGTTTTCCCCCTTCAATACCCTATTTCAAATAAATAAGTGTATATATAGTATCTTAGTATACAAATTCAGATACAGTAACCCCATGAGATTAACCATAAGTGGAAAATAAAGAGAAAAGAAAAGAAACAACTTCACATAGTACATTAAGAACTGTAGTCACAAAGATAAACCTCTTGTTTCATTAACCTAGAGTTCATTTTGTTTAGACTCTAATTGTATGACCTTATGTACACAGCTTTTGAGCTATTGTGATCCTCTGTTAGGAGAATCCTAAATGTGTTAATTATTACAAATGATGGAAATTGTGGAGCCTATGCTCTTTTGGGACTGAGAAAAGACCATTTTTAAAGTTATTTTCTCTATCACATTTGTCTTCTTTAAGTAGCTATCAAATATAATGAAATCTTCATGATTTTTATGATGCTGGAGGCTGCTGAAAACTATAGGGTGGCATCTGTGAGGATGCAGAAATGACTCTGAGAGAAATGACTTCGTAAGGGGGTTTAATTGATCAGATAACATCTTCATCTGGTTTTTATTTATAGTATTAAAACACATTTTTTTTCTGGTAAGCGACCTAATGAAATAGGTGTTCATGGCTTAAAGTGATTTTCTCTATCTCTTTGTCTCGGTCTCTCCCTTTCTTTCTTTTCTCTCTGTTTATCTGTCTGTTTGTCTGTCTGTCTGTCTCTCTCTCTCTCTCACTCTCCCCCACCCGCCTTTTGCACATCTTTAAACTTGACAATTTGTCATGTTCTGGTAGTTAAAATCTTGAAAGTCTTTTTTTAGCAATTTGAAATGTATGCATATGTGAAAATACAAAACTTATGTGAATGATGATTCTCTGAACTCTCTCTAATGCCCAAGATCATTAAAATAATTTCCTTCCAATCCAATTGAAACTTAAAACACTTAGAGTAATAATCTCCCTCTGTGTATGTCTCCAACCAGCCTATAGTAACTACTTAACCACTTTTTGAATTTTTGTTTCTAAGAGATTGGCCTTTTTTGTATGTGCCAGGGTTTGAACTCAGGTCCTTGTGCTTACTAGGCTAGTACAATAGCCCTAAACTATGCCTTCAACCCTAGCTTATATTTTAGACCCCACATATAAGTGAGATCATAGAGTTCTTGTCTTTTTGTACCTGGCTTATTTTATGATTTTATGTAAATTAATGTTTTCCAGGTATCCATGTTGTTTAAGACTGATGGGATTCCCCCTTCTAAAAGTAATAACATGTATACATAAATATGTGTATAAAATAAGTGTAAATATGAACACATTTTCTTTTTATTTTTTCATATATTTTTATTGCAATTTATAGAAGGGTTACATTATATTCACCAGATAGAAGGTGCATTAATTCACATACACTGATACCCTTTCTCATGTCTTGGTCCCTATTTCCCTCCCCCTACCCCCACCCCTCATCTTGTTTTCCTCCCTTCCCTACCAAATATGCATATTTATAATATATCAGATAACCAACTGAAATACTGTAACAATATGAGATAACCAAGGGACAACAAAAGAGATGAGAGATAACATAGTACATTAAAGACAACAATCACTAATTATATGGCTTTTGTTTCTATATCCTGGAGGTAGTCATTCTATATGACTATATATAGAATGGCCTTAAGTATCTAGGTTTTGTTCTATTGTAAATCTCTGCTAGTAGAGCCCAAGGTTTCTACTGATTATGACAAATGAGGGAAACCATTGAGGCTATGTTCCTTTGAGTCTGGCTTACTTCACTTAATTTGATTTTTTTCTAAGTCTTTCCATTGTCTTACAAATGGGGAGATATTGTTCTTTCTGACAGCAGCATAGAATTCCATTGTGTATAAATATCACATCTTGTTGATCCATTCATCAACTGAGGGGCATCTGGGTTGGTTCCATATCTTTGCTATAGTAAATAGTGCTGCAATGAACATCGTTGTGCTAGTGGATTTAGTATGTCCTTATTTCTGGACAATTAGGTAAATGCCAAGTAGTGGAATTGCTGTGTCATAGGGGAGCTCTATGTTTAGCCTTTGGATTAACTGCCATACTGCTTTCCATAGTGGCTGAACGAGTTTGCACTCCCACCAACAGTGCAGTAGTGATCCCTCCTGCCACATCCCCTCCAGCATCTGTTGTTATTAAATTTCTTGATCCTGGCCATTCTAACAGGAGTGAGGTGGAATCTTAGGGTTGTTTTGATTTGCATTTCATTTATTCATTTATTCATTTATGGCCAGAGATGTCGAGCATTTCTTCATATGTCTACAGGCCATTTTTATTTCTTCTTCAGATAAGACTCTCTTAAGTCTTTGCCCATCTTTTTTTTTTTTTTTTTTTTTTAGCAGTCCTGGGCTTGAGCTCAGGGCCTGCACCCTGTCCTTGGACTTTCTCAAGGCTAGAGCTCTACCACTTGAGCCTAAGCACCACTTCCAGCTTTTTTCTATGCATGTCGTACTGAGGAATCGAACCTGGGTCTTCGTGTATGCTAGGCAAGCATTCTACCACTAGGCCAAACTCCCGGCCCCTGGCCCATCTTTTAATGGGATGGTTGTTTCTTTGGAGATTAGTTTTGTAGTGATTGCATTTTTTGAGCTGTTGATATATTTTAGATATGAGGCCTTTGTACGTTGTATGGTTAGTGAAGAACTTCTCCCACTCTGTAGACTTTCTAGTTAATTTGCTAGCTATATCCTTTGCCATACAAAAGATCTGCAGTTTAATGCAGTCCCACTTATCCAGCCTTTCTGTGATTTGTTGTGCTTCTTAGAAGGTCCTTAATAAGAAAGTTTCGACCTGTGCCAAGGAGACCTAGTGTATCTCCTATTCTTTCTTGTAAAGGTTTCAGTGTGTCTGCTTTTACCTCGAGGTCTTTAATCCATTTGGAGTTAAGTCTAGTGCAGGGTGACAAAGAAGGATCCAACTTTAGTTTTCTGCAGGTGCTTAACCAGTTCTGCCAGCACAACTTGTTGAAGAGGCTGTCTTTCTTCCATTCTATTTTTTGTTTTTTTGCTCCCTTATCAAAGTTTAGGTGGCCATAGGTCTGTGGGTTAATTTAATATCTGGGTCCTCAGTTCTATTACATTGGTCTTCAGGCCTGTTCTTGTGCCAGTACCAAGCTGTTTTGGTCACTATAGCTCTGTAATAGAGTCTAAAGTGTGGTATTGACATTTCTGCTGCACTGTTCTTTCTGCTAAGAAGTGTTTTGCTATACGGGGTCTTTTATTATTCCATATGAAATTTTGGATTGCCTCTTCTATTTCTTTAAAGAATGACATTGGGATATTGATGGGTATTGCGTTGAATTTGTAGATAGCCCTTTGCAAGATTGCTATTTTCACGATGTTAATTCTTCCAATCCAGGAGCAGGGGAGGTTTTTCCATTTCCTCAGTTCTTCTTTAATTTCCTTTTTCAAGGTTTTAAAATTTTCATCATAAAGGTCCTTTACATTCTTAGTTAAGTTAATTCCTAGGTACTTTATTTTCTTTGAGGCTATTGCAAAAGGAGTTGCTTTCCTGATTTGAACACATTTTCTTTATTCATCTTTTGATGGAATTTAGGTTCTATTGTATATTCTATATAGTAGCTATTGTGAGTAATATTGTGATAAACATATCAGGGAAATGCCTCTTTTGTATGCCAATTTTAATTTATTTGGGTATGTACTAGAAGGGATATTGTTTGGATAGTATGCTGATTTGTATATGTTTGTATGTTAGTCCTGGGTTTTGAACTCAAACCTGAGCGCAGTCCTTGAGTTTCTTTTGTTCAAGGTTAGTGCTCTACCACTTGAGCCATAGCTCCTTCTTTGGCATGGGCGTGTGTGTGTGTGTGTGTGTGTGTGTGTGTGTGTGTGTGTGTGTGTGTGTGTGTGTGTTTGTTTGCTTTATTGGAGATAGAAGTCTCAGACTTTCATGCTTAGTATGGCTTTGAACCTCAGCCTACAGATCTCAGTCCCTTGATTATCTAGGATTACAGGTGTGAGGCACTAGCATCTGAACATCTGCTAAATTTTAAAATAATTTTGGAAAAATTTAAGGTACCTTTCACAATTTCTGCCCTAAGTTATATTTCCACCCACAGCATATAAGCATTTTCTGTTCTCTACAGGTTCATCTTGGATAATTCTTATACATTAATCTTAAGTTCATTAACAATTTTAAACAGAAGATTTCTGTCTCAAAAATTAAGTCCTGATATGTAGTTCAAAACTGAAGATCTTAAACAAGAAGATAATAAATAACAATGATAGATAATTTTATAAACTTCTCCCTTTTGTGTTTGATTTGGAGAACTGTGTGAATTTTATAAGAGGAAGCCCTCTAAAAAGAAATCCAATTAAATATTAATGGATATGGTATAGTAAAATCACTAGGTATTCCTGGTATTCTGTTATTTTCTTTTTTGCAATCCTGCTTCAGATAGCTGATGTTTTTCTTTTCACAAACACAAAACATTAACATAAAATCATACCTCTTAACAATACTGTTTTTGTTTCTGACCATTTGTGTGGATGTAACTGAATGCTAAAACCACTTACAATGCTACACACATCATTTATTCTACAAGCTGCAAATCACTATTCTATAGTTCTTATTAAAATCCAGGACAGCAATCCTGATAGACAGTATATTACTTGTAATTTTACAACTAAGGAAGATAGGCTCACAGAGTAACAATAGTATTTGCAATTCTTCAGTATTAGACCTAAAATTCTAGTAATGTTTTTATTTCTATGCTTCCTATTGTGTTCTGAGAAACCTGGAATGGCCAGATAAATTAGTTATTCATGTTATTTTGGACATAATAGGACAGGAAAGTAGCGGGTACTCTATTGTTTTTGTAGGGTATATGGATGGCAGAAAGAGAGAAAGCCTAGAAAATTTCAGAAAAGTGTCATTTTAGCTTTTACGAAGATGTGAAAGGGCAAGGAATCTAGACATGTATAATACAAGCACTACACTGGAGTCAAATGATATATTGGCAATATGAATGAATGTGAGCAGGCAGGCAATACCTTTACCTCATTCCTGCTGCCTGGTTCACAGAATCATGGCAGCCATGCCATTTCACCCTTAGAAATATTAAAAGAGTAATTAAAAGGTCCATAGATTATGTGCTTATTGCTTTTCCTTCCTTAGAAAACAACAAAGTCTTTTAAAAAGGACATTTAGTTATTTTTTGTATTTAGTATCTAAAATAATGTCTAGAGAATTTGTGATCAATATTTGACTTGTTGAAAGAATAAATGAATGACCATTATTTCCTATGATCATCTACAAGAAAATATAAAAAGCTCTCTTTTGTGACAGAAGGTCATTTTAGAGCAATGCAAGTAATGTGGGACTTATACTCATCCAGAACTTGGGACAACAGAGTTCTGACATTTTCTGAAGTGAAAATTCCAAGGGAATAGTTCCTACGTACTTACAGACATTCCCAAGCTGTAAAGCTGATGAGGAGCTAATTTAACTTTAACAGAAGATTTACAGACATTTCAATGAATCACAGCATGCATTTACAAGCCTTTTTTAAAACAAACAAACATATGTTCTAAGGAAAAAAGGTATACATAGGTGATTCTCTTTCTTTATTCTCAACAGAAAGAATTAGCCTTTTTGTTTCTCCTCTGTATTTGCCCTTGCAATATTCAAAACAAATAGAACAGGTCAGGTGAACCATGGCCCTTTTGTTGAGTAATCTGATGCTGTGCAGAAAGTATTTGTAATGTAGTTGGCACTGTGTAGATAGACCAAAGTACCTCAACCATCATCTGCCCATAACTTCAAAGTGTATAACAGAAACCTTCCATTAATTTATTCATTTTGAGAGGAAGAAGTGGCTTCTGATGTTTTCCATGGGCCATCATATTAAGTCTTAGAAAGAAAAATAGTGGCTACTTTCTATTTGAATTTTGTATTAGTCCTAAATTCATTGTACCTTTTCTATTTGTATATTTTGCCCTCTACTTCCTTAGAGCTTCTTAAAATGTATTAAAGTTCTTTATTATTAGGAATAGGCTTTATAATTGAGTCCTAATGCAGCCATTGATCAACGTGTGCTATTATATTTGAATCTACTGTAACTACCCTATAGTCTTCTTGTTTCTGTAGAAATGAATCATATTTAACATTTTATGTAACATTTTCCTCGAGTCTGAGTAAATTTAGATATGATGATCAACTATAGAAATACTATTTATTTTTTGTGATAATTTATATAATGAGTAGTGAGTGTAACAGTTAGCAGAGGAAATAAATTAGTATTGGATGTAGTTAATATTTGAGACAGCCAGTACTCTTATTTCTAGAAGTTAGGAGCAGTCTGTGGTGCCAGTTAAGGCACCTTACCTCTCACTGTAACTGGGGGCTTGGCCTATGTGAGAGAAGGAAGGTAAGAGTGAGTGAAATGACAGTCCAAAGACTAAAATCTGACAATACTGAACATGATGGGTATTTTTTGAGAACTTGGGACAGGGATTCTCAGTGTTGAGTGCATAGTAAAATCCATCATGCCTAACCTCACCCCAGAGTCCTTCTCCCCAGTGAAGGCTCAGGGGCTCTTATCTGCTTTAGGGGTCCTTTTTCTCATTAATGTTCTCCATTTGCCTTCCTATTGGTTAGAATTCTGAAAGTGAGTCTAATATGAGGCAGTGTTGAGAACACAGCTTGGATAATTAAAAGATGTTCGTGTAGAACAAATATAAAGAAAGAACAGTCACAAACAGTGCCTGAGAATAGAATGGAAGTGAAATGATCCTGTTATAAAATATCCATGTTTAATCCAGTCCCACTTATCCAGACTTTCTCTGATTTGTTGTGCTTCTTGGTCCTTATTAAGAAAGTTTCGACCTGTGTCAAGGAGGCCTAGTGTGTCTCCTATTCCTTCTTGTAAAGTTTTCAGTGTGTCAGCTTTAATCTCGAGGTCTTTGATCCTTTTGGAGTTAATTCTACTGCAGGGTGACAAAGAAGGATCCAAGTTTAGTTTTCTGCAGGTGCTTACCCAGTTCTGCCAACACCACTTGTTGAAGAGGCTATCTTTCTTCCATTCTATTTTTTGGCTCCCTAGTCAAAAATTAGGTGGCCATAGGTCTGTGGTTTAATATCTGGGTCCTCAGTTCTAGTCCTTGGTCTTCAGGCCTGTTCTTGTTCCAGTACCAAGCTGTTTTGATAATTATAGCTCTGTAATAGAGTCTAAAGTTTGGTATTGAAATTCCTCCTGTGCTGTTCTTTCTGCTAAGAAGTGTTTTTGCTATATGGGGTCTTTTTAATTATTCCATATAAAATTTTGGATTGCCTCCTCTATTTCTTTAAAGAATGACATTGGGATATTGATGGGTATTGTGTTGAATTTGTAAATAGCCCTTGGCAACATTGTCATTTTCCCGATGTTGATTCTTCCAATCCAGGAGCATGGGAGGTTTTTCCATTTCCTCAGTTCTGCTTTAATTTCCTTTTTCATAGTTTTAAAGTTTTCATCATAAAGGTCCTTTACATTCTTAGTTAAGGTAATTCCTAGATACTGCATTAAACTGCAGAGGTTTTGTATGGCAAAGGACCTAGCTAGTAAATTAATTAGGAAGCCTACAGAGTGGGAGAAGATCTTCACCAACCATACAACAGACAAAGGCCTCATATCTAAAATCATCAACAGCTCAAAAAATTGAATCACTCCAAAACTAATCTCCAAAGTAACAACCATCCCATTAAAAAATGGGCCAAAGACTTAAAGAGAGTCTTCTCTGAAGAAGAAACAAAAATGGCCTATAGACACATGAAGAAATGCCCAACATCTCTGGTCATAAAAGAAATGCAAATCAAAACAACTCTAAGATTCCACCTCACTCCAGTTAGAATGGCCAGGATCAGGAAAACTAATAGCAACAGATGCTGGCGAGGATATGGCCAGGAGGGATCACTACTACACTGTTGGTGGGAGTGCAAACTCGTTCAACCACTATGGAAAGCAGTATGGCAGTTCCTCAAAAGACTAAACATAGAGCTCCCCTATGACCCAGCAATTCCTCTGCTTGGCATTTACCCAATCATCCAGAAACAAGAACATACTAAATCCACTAGCATAACAATGTTCATTGCAGCACTATTTACCATAGCAAAGATATGGAACCAACCTAGATGTCCCTCAGTTGATGAGTGGATCAACAAGATGTGGTATTTGTACATAATGGAATTCTATGCTGCTGTCACAAAGAATGACATTGTCCCATTTGTTAGGAAATGGAAAGACTTAGAAATATCATATTAAGTGAAGTAAGCCAGACTCAAAGGAACTTAGGCTCAATGGTTTCCCTCATTTGTCATAATCAGTAAAAACCTGGGGCTTTCCTAGCAGAGATCTGCAATAGAGCAAAACCTTGATACAAAAGGCCATATAGTATGATGTTAATTGAAAGGACTGCTAGGATATAGAAACAAAAGCCATATAATGAATGATTGTTGTCCTTAAGGTACTATGTTATCTCTCATCTCTTTTGCTGTCCCTTGGTTATCTCATATTGTTACAGTATCTCACTTTGTTATCTGATATATCGGATATATTTGTATTTGGTTCTTTGAAATTGGATAGGGAAGGGGGAAAACAAGATGGGGAGTGGGGGTGGGTAATGGGGACCAAGACATGTGAAAGAGTATCAATGTAAGTGAATTAATGCACTTTCTGTCTGGCAAATGTCATGTAACCTTCTATTAATCACAATAAAAATAATATATTCTCTAAAAAATAAAATAAAATATCCATGTTTCCTTAGAATATGAAGAAGTTTCCATGAGAGAAATGTACAGTAATGAAATGACTGGCCATATTCAGGGAATGTATAAAGGTCCTTTTTCAGGAGTTGAACTTAGTCATCAGTTGTTACTGGAGCTGATGATGCCCCCCCCCAGTAGAGTCAACTCCAGAACTATTGCCAGATGGGTGATTGGGGATGCGGCAGGGAGAAGGTCTCCTAAACTGAGGAGGCCTCTGTCTGGCTCTGGGATTCGGAGTTCATCATGCCCCAAAACAGAATTTGAAGCAGAGACCAAAAGAGGTTTGTAGTAAAGCAAAGGAAAGTAAAAGTAGAGATAGTACACAACCCAGACACGGTGCGGGCACAACTGCTGCCAAAACCAATGAATGCTTTGGCATCACACTATTTATGGTGGAAAGGGGAGTTAATCCACTCCACTGTTCTGTTACTGGGTACATCCCATCATTTTATTATTTCTTTTTACTTTTTCTTGCTTTTTTTTGCCAGTCATGAGGCTTGAACTCTAAGCCTGGGCACTGGGCACTGTCTCTGAGTTCTTCAATTCAAGGCTAGCGCTGTACCCCTTGAGCCACAGCACTACTTCCGGTTTTCTGGTGATTAATTAGAGATAAGAGTCTACCATCCTTTCCTGCCTGGCCTGGCTTTGAACCATGGTCTTTAGATTTCAGCCTCCTGAAGAGTTCGGATGGCAGGCTTGAGCCCCTGGTACCGGCTCATCCCATTTTTCCTCCTGGCATATCACTTTGGCCCAGGGATGTTGAGGTTAGCCTGATCAAAAAATTGAGGTCCTTGATATCTGGCCATCCTGAAAATCAAAGGCTAGCTTCTGCTACATGTTCCCTTCAAGACAAGTGTCCATTCTGGAGATAAGTATTTTAAAGCATGTTTGGGTCTTGGATGAATCTTTTTTCTCAAGTGTTTCTCTAACTCATTTCCTTCTCTAAGTTTTTCTTGCCCAGCCCCAGAGCATGCTAATCAGCTGGATAATCTCAAAAAGCCAGAGGAATAGTTGATGATTGGATCGACAAAATGTGGTATTTATACACAATGGAATTCTATGCTGCCATCGGAAAGAACGACATCACCTCATTTGTAAGGAAATGGAAAGATTTGGAAAACATCATAGTAAGTGAAGTAAGCCAGACTCAGAGGAACATAGAATGGTTTCCCTCATTTGTCATAATAAGTAGAAACCTTGGACTCTCCTAGCAGATGTTTACAATATGGCAAACCCCACATGCATAAGGCCATATCAGATGGGGCTAAATGAAAGGACCTCCAGAATATGGAAACAAGAGCCATATAGGGTGATTGTTGTTCTTAATGTACTATGTTATTCCTCATCTCTTTTGTTGTCCCTTGGTTATCTCATATTGTTATTGTATCTTACTTTGTTATCTGGTACTCTGTATATATGTTTATTTGAAATAGAATAGGGAAAGGGGAAAGTAAGATGAAGGGAGGGGGACAGTGGAGGGTAATGGGGACAAAAACATGAAAAGGAAGGGTATCAATGTTTGTGAAGAAATGCACCTTCTTTCTGGCAAATATAATGTAACCCTTCTATTAATTGCAATAAAAGAGAAGAAAAAAAAGCCAGAGGGAGAGAGTTGATTGTATTCTTTTTTAAATTAAGTATTGCATCTTATGAGAGAAATGCTTCAAAAGAAAAGTATTCATTAATACAGTGCTTATCTTTGGATTCCTGGCTGCTGTTACCATGACTCCTTTTTCTTATCTATCTTACCTCACTGTGGTTTTTGAAAGATTCTTAAAGTCAGGTATAATGAGAAAAGAATAGCAGAACTTATTATGGAAGGGTCAGAATTGAACTTTTACTTTATGCACAGTCAAGGAAGAGATCATAATCACAGCTTGATTCTATATTGATTTCTCATGTCCTATTTGTTTTGTATGAGGATCAATAGTAAAGGATTTGAGCTTCTTTGGCTTACTTGCTTGGCTGGTCTTCTACTTAAGTCATACTTTAACCTCACTCTTGTCATTTTGGAGATGGAGTATCACAGAATTTTTGCCCAGTTTGCAAAAAAGTACTGCTGTACTCCAGATCTTGGCCTCTTGATTATCTAGGAAGACATCTGTGAATCTCTGACACTAGGCTTACTTATGTTCTATTTCCTAGAGCTACTTATAAAAGTAACTGTTACAAGAGCTTATAGATTCTGTTTAAAACCATAGGAAAGGAATTAGCTGTCCAAGGTATCTAATTATCAAGTTTATAAAGGAAAGAAAACAAAAATGCATCTAGTAACTGCATTGTGCTACATTTCTATGAGATTTTCTTTCTGAGCAGATTTCAAGTAGAAAATGCTAACTTTGGTTTTTAATAATACGTGTGTGTGTGTGTGTGTGTGTGTGTGTGTGTGTGTGTGTGTGTGTACTAGAACATGAACTCTGGTTCTGGGTACTATTCTATATCTGTTTTGCCCAAGGCTAGTGCTCTTATTTGAGCCACATTGCTATGTCAGGCTTTTTGGTGGTTAGAGGCTAAGATTCTCAGATTCTCCTGCCCAAGCTGACTTTGAATTTCAGTCTTCAGATCTCAGCCTTCTGAATAGCTAGGATTCTCAGCATGGGCTACCAGTGCCCAGCTTTTCATAATACTCTTTTTTTTCCTTTTGCCAGTCCTAGCTTGAGCTCGGGGCCTGAGCACTGTCCTTGGACTTTCTCAAGACTAGAGCTTCAGTCATTTTCATTATCAGCCTCCATTTTCTCCGAAGTGACGTTGGTCAAATTTCTTTTAAGAAATACCTATCTTGCACCAGGCATGCTCACGCCTGTAATCCTAGCTACTCAAGAGGCTGAGATCTGAGGATTGAGTATCAAAGATAGCCTGGGCACTAAAGTCCATGAAACATCCACCAGATAGTAGGTGCATTACTTCTCACACATTGATACCCCTTCTCATGCTTTTGTCCACATTACCCTCCCCCCACCCCCTCCCAATCATCTTGTTTCCCCCTTCTCTTTTCTATTTCAAATAAACAAATAAATGTATATATAATATACCAGATAACAAAGTCAAATACAGTAACAATATGAGATTAACCAAAGGGCAACCAAAGAGAAGAGAAATAACATAGTACATTAAGAAAAACAATCACACTACATAAAGCTCTTGTTTCCATATCCTAGAGATCCTTCACTTAGTCTCATCCTATTTGACCTTATGTACCTGTCTTGAGCAATTGTAATGCTCTCCTAAGAGAGTCCTAGATGTGAACTAATTATTACAAATGAGAGAAACCATTGAGCCTATGTTCCTTTAGATCTGGCATATTTCACTTAATATGATTTTCCCGTCTTTTCATTTCCTCACAAATGGGGTGATATCACTCATTCTAATGGCAGCACAGAATTCCAATGTGTATAGTATCACATCTTCTTGATCCAATCATCTGGGACATCTGGGTTGGTTCCATATCTTTGCTATGATAAATAATGCTGCAATGAACACAGTTGTTCTGGTAGGTTTAGTATGTCCTTGCTTCTAGACATTTAGGTAAATGCCAAGTACTGGAATTGCTGGGTCATAGGGAAGCTCTATGTTTAGTCTTTTGAGGAACCACCATACTGCTTTCCATAGTGGTTGAATGAGTTTACATTCCCACCAATAGTGTAGTTGTGATCCCTCTGGGCCACATCTCAGCCAGCATCTGTTGTTATTAGATTTCTTAATCATGATCTTCTAACTGGAGTGAGGTGGAATCTCAAAGTTGTTTTAAGTTGCATTTCTTTTATGGCCAGAGATGTGAAGCATTTCTTCATATGTTCATAGGCCATTCTTATTTCCTCTTCAGAGAAGTCTCTCTTTAAATCTTTAGGCCACCTTTTAATGGGATGGTTGTTTCTTTGAAGATTTGTTTTGGAGAGGCAAATAGCAATTCTTATTTTCAAAGTCTTCAGTTCTGTGCTATGTGCCTTAAAATGTGTAAAATAGTAATGCTATGAACAGACAAAAAAGATAAAGGCTGCTTAATTATTAAAATGTAATTCATACTTACATGGTAAAATTCTTGGGGACCAAGAGTTTAGCTTAGTAGTAGAGTGCTTGCCTTGCATGCATAAAGACCAGGGTTCAATTCTTCAGTAGCACATACATAGAAAATGCCAGAAGTGATGCTGTGACTCAAGTGGTAGAACACTAGACTTGAGAATGCCCAAGGACAGTGATCAGGCCCTAAGCTTAAGCTCAGGACTGGAAAACAAAAACCACTTGGAGAAATTAAATTCTAGGGGGGGAGGGAAGAAATGAACAGCAACCTCTGAGGTAATTTATGAAATACCTTCCTGTTTGTTTCCACAATGCTTACAATGTAACATAACCTGCTTCTTCCTGCAATTGTTATACAATTGGGTTCTCTTAAATGGAATCTGACAGAACTAAACTGGTTTTACAGATCAATTAATTTTAACTTGGTAACTACAGTCAAGATTTTGCAGGAGTAAAACTTCTAAAATGCCAGTTATTATTTTTCAATGGTGGGCTCCAGGTAGACTTAACCTAAGAATGGTCTTTTTAAACTTTTTGCTGCTTGAACTTGGCTAAAACTTTTGACATTGTACTTCATCCCCATGTGGGATCAGCCTGACAATAGGACATACTTGGTATTCACCACTAGGAACCTAGGAACCGAAGCACAGAATGAATTATTAATGACTTCAAGGAAAAGTTCCTTTCAGAGACAAGGTCAAAATGCCCACCATCAAAAGCAGTATCCAGAGCCCAGTGGTTATAGAGGGGGGTTTTAATGCATGTTGCCCGTATTTCCACTAGGTGGCGCTATTACATATTTTCCAACCTTGACTTGGATATGTAGTCTGTTCATGGTATTTTTGATTCACGCTTTTATTTTTAAACTTACACGTTTCAGGTGCCTTTGATGGAATCGAAGACAAATTTAGATGTTCAAAAGCCCATTTCAAGCTTGAGGTTCATACAATGTCAGCCTTTAAAGTTTTTGTTTTGATTTTAATGTTAAGATCTTGTCATATGCTAACGAAAACAGTTTTGCCTCTCTTGATGTGGATGGCAATTGTTTCTTTGTCTTCCTTCATTACTATGTCAAGAATTTCTAGTCAGTAACATACTGAATTTAAAATTGCAAGGATCAGCATATCTTCAGTTCATTTATGTCTGGTAAACAAAATACATGAAACTGGGTAAGCTATAATTAATGGTTTATTTCTCACAGTTCTGGAGGCTTAGAAGCCCAAGATCAAGGAAACTAACCAGTTTTTAGCAGAAAAATCCCAGTCCTGATTCCAAGATGGTGTCTAATGCTAAGTTTGAGGATAGGAATGCTACTTCATTTCTGAAAGGTGAAAGGCCTACGTTAGTTCCCCAGTGCTTTTAGGAAACACTACGCCATTCAGGAGAATGCTATTCTCACAACTTAATCACCTTAAAGGAAGCTCCACCTACTTATGCCTTCATTATGAGCATCAACCTTCAGTGGAGGACAATTATACCAGAAAAGCCTTTGGCATTTACTGTGTAAATTTCTATTTCTTTTTCTACCAAATTGGTTGCATATTTCAGTCATGAAAGAATGGTGAATTTGGTCATTTTTCTGAATCTATGGAGATGATTATATGATTTATAATTTTTACTTTGATAACGTGTCAAACCACTTAAGCACTGGGGAATAAATCACAGTAGATTATGGTGATTTGATTGCAAAAATCAAGGTAATGCTGGCTTCATAAAATATGGTATACTTCACCTTTAGTTTTTTTGGAAGAGTTGGAGAAAAATTAGCATTGATGTTTCGTTAAGTGTTTAGTAGAATTTATTTAGAAAGCCATGTGTTTGGGAGGTTTTGGTGATTATTGTTTCAGTCTGCTTTCTTATTATTGGCCTGTTTATTTTGGCTATCCAGTTTCTCAGTTGATTGGCATGTAATTGTTTACAGTAGTTTCCTGTTATCCTTTCCTATGATCCTCAGACAATTGAATCAGTCTTAATATCTTCTTTCTCATTAACAAGTTTTCATTCTAATTATATACAAGGCATTTTAGCTAGTCCATACGTTAAAAAAAGTGATCTTCTTGAATGGTAATAAAAAAATTCTCTTAGTAACCAAATTTTGATGATGGTAATGAAGAAAATTGACTTTAAACACATTTCACACACTCAGTCACTATTGATGAGCAGATCAACAAGATGTGGTATTTATACACAGTGGAATTCTATGCTGCAGTCACAAAGAACAACATCACCCCATTTGTAAGGAAATGGAAAGACTAGAAAAAAATCATATTAAGTGAAGGAAGCCAGACTCAAAGGAACATAGGCTCAATGGTTTCCCTCATTTGTCATAATCAGTAGAAACCTTGGGCTCTCCTAGCAGAGATTTACAATAGAACAAAACCTAGATCCTAGATAGTATGATGCTAAATGAAAGGACCTCCAGGATACAGAAACAAAAGCCATATAATGAGTGACTGTTGTCCTTAATGTACTATGTTATCTCTCATCTCTTTTGCTGTCCCTTGGTTATCCCATATTGTTACAGTATTTCACCTTGTTACCTGATATAGTGTATATATGCCTATTTGGTTATTTGAAATTGGATAGGGAAAGGGGGAAAAATAAGATGAGGAGCGGGGATGGGGAGGAGGGAAATGGGGACCAAGACATGAAAAAGGGTATCAGTGTATGTGAAGTAATGCACCTTCTATCTAGTGAATATAATGTAACCCTTCTATTAATTACAATAAAAATATATGGAAAAAATTTGCTCATATGTGCACTATTTGGGGGAATGTACTATGTGGCAGACATGTACTACGTGTTTTGTTATACTAGTTTTATTTTCCAATTTCCTTCATTCCTGAAAATGAAGGAAATGAAACTGGGAATGCTAAGGCAATACTAAGAATCTGGTTCAGTGATATTATTCCTGGTGGGCCTGTTTTGAATCAAGTGACTCCACTAACTGATTCAATGCCAGTGGCTGCTGGACATGTTCAGAAGTCCAAAATAGTTGTGAGTTCGAATGTTTTGCAACATTATTCCTATTTCCTCAGATTATTTTGATTTAGTTTCTTTTGCTTCAGGCATTTCTAACAGCTAAACCAAGACAGCTATATAACAGTAAGACAGCTACATAATAGTATTTTATTATCAGATTCTTTCTATATTACATTTTACCTCTGGCATATACCTCAATAACACATCTTTAACATGCTATCCTCCCATGGGGTTTGTGGTCTGCTTTTAAGAGATGAATGGACTTAAGCAAATGTATAAAATATGAGGTGTATTTTGGTATACCATCATCCACATTTCATTGTGTTTATACACACATCCTTCTCTTAAGAGTTGACCTTGATCTGAATCCTTTGCTCAGGAATTTGTGAGATTGTGAGAAATCCTTCATGGAAACTGTGGCTTCCATGTACTGGTTTGCCACACAGTAGCTGTGTGGCAGTGAGCGAACTCCTTTTGACTTTAAACTTTATCACTTATCACTTTAAACTTCTAAACTTATCAAATTCCCCAAATTGCTTCTCAGTTTTTAGATGATAATACACAAGTTCATCACAATGGTTGACATTCTCCAACCATAAAAGGAGGAGAACTTGCTAACATGGATTGTTTTAAAATTTGCTTAAATCACATTGAAAATTAAAGAAATATTTACAAAGTTCTTGGTACTTTACCCTAAACTTTGCCTAACAAATGACAGGAGTCTTGGTAGTTGGTTGATAGTTGACATTACTTTTGTTATGAACGGAGGAAAGTACTGACGCTAATTGTCATGTATTGTTTGGGACTCTTCAGTTCTTTATCTTTTGTTTTCTAAATATATGGTTCATGGGGAAAATGTTCATTTCAGGAAGAAATTTTTATGGATAGCTTTGTTCCAGTAATTTTGATTTTGCCAGTCTTGGGGCTTGAACTCAGGGCCTGAACACTGTCGTTGGCTTTCTCAAGGCTAGAGCTCTACCACTTGAGCCACAGCACTATTTCTGGCTTTTTCTATATGGTAAGGAGGAATTGAACCCAGGTCTTGGTGCATGCAGGGCAAGCCCTTTACTAGTAGGCCAAACTTCTGGTCCTTGGTATTTTAAAAGTAAATTACCGCATTGTTTTGAATGGGATTCTTTCTCAAAATTCAGATTTTGAATCCCTTACTTCTCATGTGACATTACTTGAAGATGGAACCTTCTTTGAGTAGTCATTAATTTTAGAGAGGATTGTAAGAGACTGGTTGCTTGATTGCTCTCTACTTTTTGAGGACCCAGCAAGAAGAGAGCCATCTGCAGGATGGGAGGAAAGCCTTTAGCAGCATTCAACCATGTCTACACTATGTTCTTAGACATTGTATACCTATAACTGTAGGGAAATAGGTTTCTGTGGTTTGAGCTCGACAGCCTGGGATTTTGTTATGGCATCCTGGACAGACCAAAGCATATATGGATAATCCACTAAAGGATCACATAGGTTTCTCCTTGACTCAATGGTTTGAAATCTGAAAAAATACAAACCCAGGCATATATTTTTATTGATTCTAGAAGTATAAAATACTATTGAAGAAGAAAGGGAGCATTTAAAATGCACATACATTGACACCTGATAAAATTTTAAATTAAGGCAATTTAAATTGAAAGAGGACATGGTTTTGCTGCAAAGAAAATAACTTCTTGGGTTGTTAAATATCATTTGTTACAATTTGGATCTTGAATCATCCCCAAATGCTCTTGTTGAAGACTTGGTTCCCAGGCTCTGGTCCTATTGGGAGGGGGTGGGGTTTTAAGAGGTAGAGCCTGTTGGGTGTAGGTTAGATCTCTGAGGACTCAAATCCTGTATCCACTGTAATCTACTGTGTAGCCACAGGGCCAAAGCAGCAGAGGCAAGAAAACAATGTATGAAATCTGGGGAACCCAAGTCAAACCAAATCTCCCTTCCTTGTAAAATAATCACCTTAGGGATTTGTTACAGCAACAGAAATGGTCTAATTTACTGTATGTGTTTGTTTAAAAATGCTTTGTGGTACTGAATCTTGGGTCTTAAGTGTGCTGGGAAAGTGCTCTGCTACTTGAACTACACTCCAGCCCTTGGTTTTATGTTTTGTTTTTAAGACAGGATCTCTCAAATTTTGCCCAGGCCAGTCTTGAACTCATAATCGTCCTGCTTCCACTCCCTGAACAGTTGCCTTGTTTATACCTCTTTGTAATATTTGTTAACATATATTAAAATGTGCCTTCCACATTTTAATTTCTTTTATTATTTATTTCTTTATCTATTTTGTGTCTGTCCTGGGGCTTGAATTCAAGTCCTTGGAGCTTCTCTACCACTTGAGCCACAGCTTTGCTTCCAGCCTTTTGGAGGTTACTTGGATATAAGAGTCTCACAGACTTTGCTGCCCAGGCTGGCTTTAAATCCTGATCCTTACATGTCAGCCTACAATCTTGAGCCTTAGATGTCACTACAATTATGGGTCTGAGCCACCAGCACCCAGCTCTTAATTTCTAATGATTTATCTTGGCATTTGATGTCCTTTGTCCTTTTGACATGAATATATTATCTACCAGTTATTTTGCCAAAAAAATTCTTGAGTAGAAAATAAGCGAATGCAGTCACAATCTAAATATAATTAATTTATTGCCTGGACACTATGAATTATCTGTGTATACATAGGTGTGTTCTTTTATTCCTTCAGTCCATGTTTACTCCTTCAGACTCCTCTAATAAGTAACCGCTTTGCTTCTCCCTATTTCTCAAACACCTCTCTGAAACAGCTTGCCAAAATAGTCTGTTTTGTTTCTGTTGTCTATTCTTGGGTTACTTAGTTCTTATCCATTTTCCAAATATTAGCTTAAACTATACTTCTCCAAGAAATCCTTTGCTGACCTCCCATATTACATCAAATCTTCCAAGTATCTCAAAGAATTTTGTACTTCTAACTTATTACTGATCGCAATTTCTAATTAGATGTTTGTATAATAATTTTATGTTTGCTTTCTTGAGGTAGATTCTGGGAACATCTACATGGATACCCGTAGTGTATAGTGGATACTCATAAGTATCTGATGGCTGATCAAGTTGAATCCTCCCAGACATTTACTGATGAGTCTCTTACACCTTGCATTGGGAGACATAGCAATGGCTCATGTGATCTTTGGCTCTTGTGTAGATTACAGGATACCAAGACAGCTGAACAAAACAATCTATATAACCATTTATTTATTTTTATTGGGTTCAGGGATGCAGGAAGTACAGGGTGTAAAAGAGAATATAGGAGGGTGGGTGGTATGGCAGGAGAAGTTGGGATGATTTATGAGGAAGTGATCGTTAACCTAAAATCAGGTAAGCTAATTACAAATTAACTAAGAAAGTGAATCAAAATGAGTGTTCAGAGTCATCCAGAATCTTAAAATTTAAGGCATAGTTTTATTTGACTGTACCATCCATCTACATCTGTATCAAAGAGAACATAAATTTATGCTGCCTCCCCTGTATGTACCACAACCCCATCTGTTATTTATGCTTCACTGATATCACCAAAGTGGTACTTGGTCTCACAATGTGATCACAGATTTCAATTCAGTCCTAAGATGATGCTAGATAAATTACTTTTTTTTTTCTAGTCTACCTACTTTCCAGTCATCTTACATGTCTTTTCCTCTCTCCTCCTAGCTCTGAAACACTTTCTTTTCCTTCTGACATCATCTGATGAACCTGTTTCCTTTTTCATCAGGGAAATAGAAATATCAGAAATGCAAAGAATGCAAAGAGAATATTGCCCATATCCACCCCCCCCCCACCTCCAGCCAATGAAGACACTAATACTGGAGGCACTTGTACTTAGAGACTCTGCTGTCTTCCTGTTATATTGAATGATTTGAATGCTCCCTAGGCCACCTGCTCCCTGGATGCTCTTCCCATCACTCCAGACTTTTTCAGTTCCCACCCCTTACCTCTCTGTCCTCAGAAATGTGTGTCTGAAACATACTGTTCATGATGCAACTATCCTCATCTTTCAAAAGATAAGACTGGGGCTGGGAGTTTGGCCTAGTGGTAGAGTGCTTGCCTAGCATGCATGAAGACCCGGGTTCAATTCGGTACCACATGCATAGAAAAAAAGCCAGAAGTGGTGCTGAGGCTTAAGTGGTAGAGCTCTAGCCTTGAGAAAGTCCAAGGACAGTGCTCAGGCCCTGAGCTCAAGGCCCAGGACTGGCAAAAAAAAAAAAGAAAAAGAAAAAGAAAATAAAACAAAAGATAAGACTGTTTGATTGACCATTGATGAACCAATGGTTCATTTTTCCATTCCTCCTTTACCAAGCTCCCAGAACCACTTGTTTCCTTGCTCTATGATTCTTCCATTCATTCTCTCCCATTTTTTTTGCCAGTCCTGGGCTTGAGCTCAGGGCTTGAGCACTCTCTTTTGACTTTCTCAAAGCTAGAGCTCTACCTATTGAGCCTCAGCACCACTTCTGGCTTTTATCTATATGTGGTACCGAGGAATCGAACCCGGGTCTTCATGCATGCTAGGCAAGCACTTTAACCACTAAGCCAAACTCCTGGCCCCTCTCCCATTTTTTTTTATTGTTGGAGTAATGTATAAAGGGGTTATAGTTACATTTGCCAGATCGTAGGTGCATTACTTCTCACACATTGATACCCCTTCTCATGCTTTTGTCCACATTCCCCTCCCCCCACCCCCTCCCAATCATCTTGTTTCCCCCCCTTCTTTTTCCTATTTCAAATAAACAAATAAATGCATATATAATATACCAGGGAACAAAGCCATATACAGTAAAAATATGAGATTAACCAAAGGGCAACCAAAGAGAAGAGAAATAATATAGTAACAATCACGCTACATAAAGCTCTTGTTTCCATATTCTAGAGATCCTTCACTTAGTCTCATCCTATTTGACCTTATGTACCTATGTCTTGAGCAATTGTAATGCTCTCCTAAGAGAGTCCTAGATGTGAACTAATCATTACAAATGAGAGAAACCATTGAGCTTATGTTCCTTTAGGTCTGGCTTACTTCACTTAATATGATTTTTCCCAAGTCTTCATTTCCTTACAAATGGGGTGATATCATTCATTCTGATGGCAGCATAGAATTCCACTGTGTATATCACATCTTCTTGATCCAATCATCTACTGTGGGACATCTGGGTTGGTTCCATATCTTTGCTATGATAAATAATGCTGCAATGAACACAGTTGTTCTTGTAGGTTTAGCATGTCCTTGCTTCTGGACATTTGGGTAAATGCCAAGTACTGGAATTGTCGGGTCAAAGGGGAGCTCTATGTTTAGTCTTTTGAGGAACCACCATACTGCTTTCCATAGTGGTTGAATGAGTTTACCCTCCCACCAGCAGTGTAGTAGGGATCCCCCCTGGCCACATCCCTGCTAGCATCTATTGTTATTAGATTTCTTGATCATGATCTTCTAACTGGAGTGAGGTGGAAACTCAAAGTTGTTTTAAGTTGCATTTCTTTTATGGCCAGAGATGTGAATCATTTCTTCATGTGTCTATAGGCCATTCATATTTCCTCTTCAGAGAAGTGTTTCTTTAAGTCTTTAGCCCACCTTTTAATAGGATGGTTGTTTCTTTGAAGATTTGTTTTGGAGAGATTCAATTTTTTGAGATGTGGATGTATTTTAAATAAGAGGCCTTTATCTGTTGTATGGCTAGTGAGGCTTTCATAGCCACCAGTTGTAAAGACTTTGATCGAGGAAACTTCATTTTCAAGAAGGCAAAAGCTCAGAACTCTCATGTGAGGAAGAGATCCATCAGAGTTATGAGATCACCATTATCTTTACCAATAAAAAGAGGAAAAGAGAATCTTGCAGTTCTTCTGGCTTAAAAAATAGACGTAACTTTTAATTTATTTTGTGAAAAACAAATGGCTTATTTTCATATTGCTGTGATTGCAAAATTTATAAAAGAACACGTAAGGCCTATTAAGTTTTATTTTGTCAATTGTGGGGCTTGAACTCAGGGTCAGGACATTCTCCCTGAGCTTTTTTGCTCCAGGCTAGTGCTCTAGCCACAGTGCCACTTCTTGTTTTCTGGTGGTTAATTGGAGATGAGGGTCTCTAGAGACTTTCCTGCCCAGGCTGGCTTTGAACAGTGATTGTTAGATCTTTGCCTCCTGAGTAGGTAGCATTACAGGTGTGAGCCACCAGTGCCCTAACTGTAGTTAGAAGTTAAATCTCAACTTGAGATTAATCTCTTCAGCAATACCTTGGAGAACCTTTAGTATACTTTTATGTGTTACTTTCAAGGACAATTTAAAATCTGTATAACAAAATCTTACATTCAAAAAGGCTCCATACAGGACAAGAAATTAAGAATCATCATTCTGTGGTGCTTTTCAAATGACTACTTTATCATGCTTGTTTTCATTATGCAGAATATAATCTGCTGTCCCCTGGTACTAGGAGAAATATAGAGTTTTCTCTTTGCATCTCTTTAGAAATTTCATTTAGAAGGACTGCAGCTTCAAGAGTGAGCAGTGAGCTCCCTACAGTCCAAAATAAAGAAAAAGAAGTCCTAAGAATCTTAAAGGTACGCTATTGTAGAGGATTTCTAACACGTGCCATAAAAGGCGTGTATTGTAGTGATTTGCATGTATCCTTACTCACACAGTGTCAGCCCTTCATCTGCTGGATATCTTCTGTTAAGCTGTGGATAGCATTTGTGAATTTTGTTACTTCTTCCTCCTGGAGTCTTCTTTGCTTCACGTTAGAGACTCTCAGCCTCTCCTGCTCTTACCCCCTGGCTTGCTATAGTGACCGTTCTTTGTTCCCTGTGGGATGATATTCATCATCCTACCTTTGATCAGTTAAAATGCCTCATCTCAATGATTAGACTTTGAATTTCTTTTCTCTCCATTTTCCTGGAGCCCAGGTGATCTCGTTGGTTGAACATTAAGCCACTCCTCTGTAGGTTAATTTCGTTTATCTATCAGCCCATCTACAACTCAGTCTGATGTCTAAAGATTTGACAACACTGAACTAGCCCAATGTAAATTTGTAATATCCTTCCTACCACAAAGCTACTCTTTCTTCCAGTGTGTGACCACTCTAGCATTCTCTCATTACTCTTCATCCAGCTCATGAAAAAGTTCTATAAGCTGTGCCTTGTCTGTAGATCTGAACACATAGAATATCATTGTTTTCTTCCAAAAACATTATCTAAAGACATCATTATTTTTAGATTGAACTTTGACTATTTCTAGCAGATATTCCTTGTATGTATACCTCCTAAGCACTGATAGTAAAAATGCCTTGTTAACGAGGCACTAGAGACTCCTATCTCCTGGCTACTCAAGAGATTGACAAGTGGAATATTAGATTTGAAGCCAACTGAGGCAGGAAGTTCTGTAAGACGTCATCTCCAAAAGAATGATGAAAAAACTTGTCTGGAGGTGTGGCTCAAGTGGTAAAGCACCAGCTCTTGAGAGACCCTGAGTTAAAAATCCCAGTAATATAAAAAAATATATGACCGTATTCTTTGAATCAGTCTTATATTGTTTCCTGCTTTCCTTTGTTTGCAGTTATCTTTGTAATCTTTCATTACCATTGTGTTTTAAATGAGTCTCTCATAAACTAAATGTAACAGAATTTTGTTTTTGTAACACATTTTTAATCTCTGATTTAAAAATATGTACGTTTGCATTTATCCTAGTAATTTAATTTTATTCTCCCCACCTTTCATGGTTTACTGTTTTCAATGTGTTTCCTCTTTTTAATTTTATTTTTTTCTATTAAAAAGAAGTTGGTATTTGTTAATCTAAAAATGTCAGTGTCTCTCTTCCTTTTCATGTGAAGAGTTTCTCTTTATCTGCTGACCAGTATTTCCTTCTGTGGACACAAAATCCTCCAAGGAGTTCATTGACCTTTACTTTCTTCAAAATATTTATTTTTTGTTTCTTTCTTTTTTACCACCAGATAAAATCTTTAGAATTGTCTTCACCAACCATACAACAAAGGCCTCATATCTAAAATATATCAACAGCTCAAAAAATTGAATCAATCCAAAACTAATCTCCAAAGTAACAACCATCCCATTAAAAGATGGGCCAAAGACTTAAAGAGAGTCTTCTCTGAAGAAGAAACAAAAATGGCCTATAGACGCATGAAGAAATGCTCAACATCTCTGGTCATAAAAGAAATGCAAATCAAAACAACTCTAAGATTCTACCTCACTCCAGTTAGAATGGCCAGGATCAGGAAAACTAATAACAACAGATGCTGGAAGGGATGTGGCCAGGAGGGATCTCTACTACATTGTTGGTGGGAGTGCAAACTCGTTCAACCACTATGGAAAGCAGTGTGGCAGTGCCTCAAAAGACTAAACATAGAACTCCCCTATGACCCAGCAATTCCACAACTTGGCATTTACCCAACCGTCCAGAAACAAGGACATACTAAATCCACTAGCACTATGATGTTCATTGCAGCACTATTTACCATAGCAAAGATATGGAACCAACCTAGATGTCCCTCAGTTGATGAGTGGATCAACAAGATGTATTTGTACACTATGCTGCTGTCAGAAAGAATGACATTGCCCCATTTGTTAGGAAATAGAAAGACTTAGAAAAGATCATATTAAGTGAAGTAAGCCAGACTCAAAGGAACTTAGGCTCAATGGTTTCCCTCATTTGTCATAATCAGTAGAAACCTTGGGCTCTCCTACCAGAGATTTGCAATAGAGCAAAACCTTGATACAAAAGGCCATATAATAGGACGCTAAATGAAAGGACCTCTAGGATATAGAAACATAAGCCATATAATGAATGATTGTTGTCCTTAAGGTACTATGTTATCTCTCATCTCTTTTGCTGTCCCTTGGTTATCTCCTATTGTTACAGTATCTCACTTTGTTACCTGATATATCAGATATATTTGTATTTGGTTATTTGAAATTGGATAGGGAACTGGGGAAAACAAGATGAGGGGTTGGGGGAGGGAAATGGGGACCAAGACATGAGAAAGGGTATCAATGTATATGAAGTAATGCACCTTCTATCTAGTGAATATAATGTAACCCTTCTATTAATTACAATAAAAATATATGAAAAAAATACTGACCAATCAAAGGATATCATTAAGGTCTTGTAAGGAATGAGCTAATGCAAAATATCTTGGTATATTATGATAGCTAAGCTATATTGACATCTAATTTTAAAGCTGTGTCAGCTGAATCACACTGACAAATAAAAAGTAATATTATATGTAAATATACATTTAGTATATTATGAAGCTCTACTAGAATACAAAGCAAAGTGAAATAGTTGTTGACTCTTGAGAGAAAATAGGCTAAAGGAGTTATAGTAAGAAGAAGTTAATCTTTTCTCATATACTTGCTGATATGTTATGCATTGAAAAACAAATTTAATCTTATAAATGAAACATTAATAGTACAAAAAAAGACCAGTTTCCATTTAGCCTGAGGAATTAATTTTAACATTGTTTTAATTGACCAGGGTTTTATTTATTTTTTAGTGGCTGTGTATTATCTTTTTATATGAAATAATTATTTTTCTTTTATTTCTTAGGAATCTTATATCATTTATAAAATTATGGGCTTGCAAATTTACTTTACTCTTTGATTTTACAGATGTGCAGTTTTAATCTCAGATGGGGATTATACTTTATTTGACTATGTTCCTCTGTATAATAAGTCCATTCTTTAATTGTCCTTAATATTCTTTTTAATCTTTGATTTTTAACAGACATGACACAACTAGAAAGGTTTTCTTCATAGTCATCCTGTTTTGGGTATATTAAGCTCCTTCATTAAGTAAATAAGTCTTCAACATTTCAACTACTATTTCTTCTATAATATTTCTTACATGGTTATCTCTCTCTTCTCTTTCTTAGACTCCAATTGTCTGAGATAGAGTTTTTGATTACCAGGAAATAATTACATTGGGATTAGCATAACCCCCTTGAAGAAACAAAGCCATAACCCATTTCACCATTTCACAAATACATATTCAGTGGACAATGGAATGTTTTTCTCATGTGTATGCCAACTTCCCTCTGTTAATAGATTACTCCCCTCAACACAGGAAATTTGATTATTAAGATTTTTATGTTTGTTGCTCTTGAAAAGAGAAATATAGTCTCTGGTGAACTGATTATATTTCCAAGTTGCTTAGATGATGCTTCTTTACTGGGATTGCTGGCCATCTCTCTTCTATATGACTAGTTAATTTCCTGCTAATTACCAGTTCCTTTCCCCTTCTGCAAGGACTCAGAGTTGACCCATTCCTTTCTGGTTCCTTCTTATCATTTCCCATCTGTCGAAAGAAGGTTAAATGCGTGTGCCTCCACATGAGATGGGCCTTATGTAACATTATTGCCTTCTGAATGCAGCTGTTTTCTTTGATTCTCTTATTCATTTTTATCATAATAATTGATTACTATTTTTAATCTCTAAATAGTTGTACAGAGGAGGAGCCATTTAACAAAGCAGTTTATGAATATTATTTATCTTGGTTAATGTCATCCCTTCAAAATTCTCACTTATCCATTCCCTATCAAACTCTTTCCTTACTCTTAATTTTATAAGATATACATTGAACTTTTTATAATTGTATCTTTCCTCTGGTCCCCATCCAATTCCTTTCAAGTACCCACTTCCTAGTATTTTATTTTGCTGAACTTTGACTTCCTTTCCTTTATTTTTATTGAATTTTATTGTCGGGATAATGTGTAAAGAGGTTACAGTTACATTGGTCAGGTAGTGATATATTACTTCTTGAGCTTTGATACCCCTTCTCATTATTTTATCCCCCTTTCCCTCCTTGTACCCCCTCCCAGTCATCTTGTTTTCCCCCTTCCCTTCCCTATTTCAAACAAGTGTATATACAGTATACCAGTATACAAATTTAGATACAGTAACCTCATGAGATTAACTATAAAAAAGAGAAAAGGAAAGAAATAACTTCACATAGTACATTAAGAACAGCAATTACAAAGTTAAACCTCTTGTTTCATTAACCTAGAGTTCATTTTGTTTTGATTCATTCTGTATGAACTTATGTACATAGCTTTTGAACTATTGTGATCCCCTGTTAGGAGAATCCTAAATGTGTATTAATTATTACAGATGAGGGAAACCATGGAGCCTATGTTCCTTTGGGTCTGGCTTACTTCACTTAATATGATTTTTTCCAGGTTTTTCCATTTCTTTACAAATAGGTTGGCAGCGTAGATTTCCATTGTGTAAAATTACCACATCTTCTTGATCCAATCATCGATTCAGGGGCATCTGGATTGATTCCATATCTTAGCTATGGTAAATAATGCTACAGTGAACATTGTTGTGCTAATGGCTTTAGTATGCTCTTGTTTCTGGACATTTGGGTAAATGCCAAGGAGTGAGATTGCTGGGTCATAGGGGAGCTCTATGTTTAATCTTTTGAGGAACTGCCATATTGCTTTCCATAGTGGTTGAATGAGTTTACACTCCCACCAACAGTGTAGTAGTGATCCCTCCTGGCCATATCCTCGCCAGAATCTGTTGTTGTTATTTTTCTTGATCATGGTCATTCTAATTGGGGTGAGGTAGAATCTCAAAGTAGTTTTGATTTGCATTTCTTGTATGGCCAGAGATTTAGACTATTACAGAGCTATAGTAACCAAAGTGGCTTGGTACTGGCACAAGAACAGGCCTGAGGACCGATGGAATAGAACTGAAGACCCAGCTATCAACCCACAAACAGATGGCCACCTAACCTTTGATAAAGGAGCTCCAAAAATAACATGGAAGAAAGAGAGCCTCCTTAACAAATGGTGCTGGCAAATTGGTTAAGCACCTACAAAAAACTGAAGCTGGATCCTTATATATCACTCTGCACCAGAATTAATTCCAAATGGCTCAAAGACCTTGAGGTAAAAGCAGATACTCTGAAAACTTTACAGGAAGGAATAGGAGATACATTAGAACACACTGGCACAGATCAAAAAATTCTTAATAAAGGTCCAGAAACACAAATTAAATGGAACTGGATTAAACTACAGAGCTTCTATATGGCAAAGGACAGAAAGTAAGTTAAATAGAAAGCCCACAGAGTGGGAGATCTTCACTAACCATACAACAGACAAAAACCCTTATCTAAAATATATCTACAGCTAAAAAACTGAATCCAAAACAAATCCTCAAAGAAATAACCATTCCATTAAAAGGTAGGCTAAAGACTTGAGAGACTTCTCTGAAAAGGAAATAAAAATGGCTTATACACACATGAAGAAATGCTCCACATCTCTGGCCATGCAAGAAATGTTAATCAAAACAACTTTGACTTTGCCTTTTAAAGGAATTACCCTATTGAGCTCTTTCTTGAATCTGCTCTATTTCAGTTAATACCTTTGGGCACACTTGCACACCACCCAAGGTATTTACCTGTCAATTCATAAACTAAATCTAGCTTCCATATATAAGGGAAAACATTCATCCTGTCTCTCTTTGACCCTTTTATCTGTAACAGCATGAGATCATTTGATTACAATCCTGTCTAGGAAACATGAAAATCTTGGTAATTGACTATTTTAAGTATTTTTATAGGAAGTTATTATAATTTATTCCTCTACTATATCATTTTGACATGTTTATATAAATTATCAATAAACATTGAGTCTGGCTTAATCTGTGGAAATTCAATTAGAAGGATTACTTATTTCAAATCAACCTATGATGTATAGAATAGGATGCAGTCTAATTCTTTGGTACATACAGAACATTTCCAAATATACTTGGAAATACAGTGCAAGACTAAGAAAGAACAGTCGTCACTAAAAGTTTATGGGACAGAGCATACATTCCTAATTTCTTCATATACCTAAGAAATACGGCCTTCCCAAACGTGGAATTTGTTCAGACAAGATAGAATCATTAGCTATATTTTAGAAGATACTCGTTCTTTTTGAGAACTCGTAGACTGAAAATTCAGGGTTTACTATAAACTTGTTTCATTAGTGGATGAGAAAATCCGAATTGAACATATAAATATCAAGAGAACAATAAAACAAAAAAACGAATAAAATTTCTTTCTCTGAACTTTGTTTCCTCAGTTTCCAACTGAGGTAACTATGACTCAAACTTTTTAATAGGAATATTGGTGTTTTAGGACCCAAGAGAGCACCAGCAAATATATCTGTGTGCCCATGTGCATGTATAGAATGTGTGCACACAATTTATGTTTCTATGTGAGGAAAATTTATTCAGATATACATATATATACACATATGCAATAGAATAACTAGGGAGTACTATTTTGCAAATTATAATGAAATACTACATTTAACCATAAATCATAAATGAATACAACTACCCTTCTATAGAGGCCAGTATCTTTAGAAGTGTTTATGACATGGAAATGAGATATGACAAAAGAAGAATAGGGTTTTATTTTAATTTTTGCACAACTGAATTTACTAGGAAATCTTTATGACACTTTCATGGAAATCAAATATATACATATATATGTATATGTACATATAATATGTATATGTAATATATAGTATGTATTTTGAAATTAAATTGCAATAAAACAGATGATGAATCAGTGACAGGAGTAAAATTATAAAAATGATTTATTCATTCAATTGTGCAGTGTGGATTGGGGAGTGGGTATTAAAATTTCTACAATCTACTTACTATGTAGCATTTCAAACTTTTCCAGAGATGTAGATTCTGAAATGGGGAAAAATCATGAAAATCAACAAGAATGAATACTACTCAGAAATACCCTTAATGTCCAATAATTACTTGCCACAAAAAGATCTTCTACAATCAAATAGCAAGGAGACATGGCCTAAAGTTTGATTTTATGTTCAGACTGCTATTATCTTTCAACCACACAGGAAATATGGCAAAATAATCATAGTAGACATTACAACATTTTAATTAGTTCCTATTACATACTATCTAAAAGCTAAACACATTATATGATTTTTCTAATTTATTTATATTGAAGGCCAAGATAACACAACAGGTAAGATACAGACACTCATACCTGTAATTGCAAATATTCAGAATGTTGAGATCAGGTTGTTTTGTTGCCGTAGGTTTTCCAAATTTATACACAAAAGGCAAATGAAGCTTAGGATATAGTAAAATATAATAAGAACCTGAGACTGAACTAGATAGATGGGATTTCTTGTGTATAAAAGATTGTCATGTTTAATTAGACTAAAATAAAAATACTTAAAAGTATTAAAAATATAGGTGACTAAAGACAGATGCAAAAGGGTAAAAACAATTCTAAAATAAAGGTGGCTCTTCCATCAAAATATATAGGACAAACTAAGAATAATTTACATGTATTCTCTGGATATCAGTAAATTATGTCTTGCTGATTTTGTGGTAATAAGTTTATAGTAAAGTAGACTTCAGTCAGAGACAATCAGTGGTATTTTTGTTTAGGTTTTTTTTTGTTTGTTTGTTTGTTTGTTTTTTGCTTGGATCATGAAGCTTGAACTCTGGGCTTGAGTGCTGTCCTTGAGCTATTCAACTCTACCGCTTTGAGCCACAGCACCATTTCTGGTGATAAGTGGAGATAGGAGTCTCCTGGATGTTAGTGCCTGGACTAGCTTTGAACCATGATCCTCAGATCTCAGCCTCCTGAGTAGCTAGGATTACAAGCATGTGCCACAGATGGCAGGGTGTTTAGGAATTTTGTGGGATCTCCTACCCTGCCTTGCTTGCTTCCCTTGTGTTCAGAGATTTTTTTTTTGCCAGTTTAAGGCCAGAGCTCAGGGCCTGAACACTGCCCTTGGGCTTTCTCAAGGCTAGAGCTCTACCACTTGAGCCTCAGCACCACTTCTGGCTTATTTTTTTTCTAAATATGTGGTTGAATCCAAGTTTTTGTGCATACTAGGCAAGTATTCTACCACTAGGCCAAACCCCTGGCCCTTAAGAGATTTTTAATTCCAGCATATTTTGATTTTTGACTTTGTGAATTCATGTCATACAGTAGTGCAGACAAAGCACAAAACAAAAGAGGCCAGCTTCTCAGCAACTTCACATGGTGTTGGAGGTAAAAGACATAAATATTTCAAGGCTATATTGAATATGAAAACCAACTGATTTATTACACCTCCTAAACTTTTTGACTATAATCATAAAAGGGGAGGAATCCTTAGAAACATAAAAATACCCTTTGTACTTATCTCACAGAAATCAACTCTATAATTTAAAATCTGCACTGCATCCATCATCTTGTGAAGTAAATATAGAACTTTAACAAGTAGTTTAGCTTATCTGTTTTTTTCTTTGTTTTCATTCCTCTAATTTTACTCTCCATTTTTTCTTAGCAGTGTTGATGGCCCCTTTTGCTTTCCTCGTTCTTCAGACAGGGTCTTGTGTTTCTGCCTTGGACTGTTATCTTGCTGTGTGTCCTGTCTTACTGGGATTATTGATGTGAGCCACCACACCTGGCTCACACCACACCAGCTCTCTGACATTGTTTCCTCTTGGTTGGACATGAGCCAAGATCTTCCTATATCCACTTCCCAAGAAACTGGAATTATGGGATTATGGACCTTGGCTATCATATCAGGCCAGAGCCATAGTTTCTTACCAGTGAAATGGAAATATAGTCCTCAATTTAAGACAGTTCAGTAATGCTTTTTCTTTTTTTCTTGTTTGCCAGTCCTGGAGCTTGAACTTGATCTGAGCACTATCCTTGGGCTTTCTCAAGGTTAGAGCTCTACCACTTGGGCCACAATACTACTTCTGGCTTTTCTTTGTATGTGATACCAAGGAATCGAACCCAGGTCTTCATGCACAAACTCCAAGCCCTCAACGCTTTTAAACTTTAGGATGATAGGAAAGCTACTTTGAAGTGTGCATGTTGGTGTTTTCTCAGGTGAAAGGTCTGTTATGTGAAGTTCTCTGATGATCTTGGGTGATTAAATCAGCCAATCAGCTCCCTGTCAGCTGTGAGATCTCAAGGGCAAATTTACCACTGCTCTACAGACTGGGCACAGCTTTGAGTATCACATCCAATCTAAGAAGTAGCAGGTCTATATAATTTTGATTTCTGATTCCTCTAATTAAAGTTGAATAGCAAATATGATCACTGACAGTTATCATAGTGACAAGAATCAGTATTGGAATACTTTGGCAAAACAAGCTTCAGTTCCATCTAATAGAATTTCTCCTTTTATTTATTTTTTTCTAACCCTGGAAGCTTTTGAGTGATATTCTTTGGAGCAAAATCAGTTTGATTCTACAAACTAGGTCAGAGAAAGAGTGGGAGAGGGAAAGAGGGAAATTCTAGGGCAAGTGCAATAAGAAAGACACCAGTAATGGTTTTATGATTAAAATGGATGACAGAATTTCTTCAGAAGCTTTACATCACACTTGAACATTCAATTTGTGATCTAGCCTTTCCTGGCCAGTAATGATTCTGTTTACTTGACATTATATCGGAATGTATTTTCAAATTCGTTAGAGCACTTCTTAAAATGTTTACATAGGAGATTTGTATATAGTCATTTATTAAATTTTTTTTGTAAATCAGTTTAGGAAATTAAGGTAATGTTTGTGAGCATAGTGGTTTTCCAGAGGTGTACTGAGAAGGATGGATCAAAACCCAACTCTATCAGTAACAAAACAAAGTGACAGGGACTTATTTACTGTAGAACTGGATTGAAATCAGTCTCCTAATCTGACACCTTCTCCCACTGAGGCTTCTTGAAGAAGAGAGCTTCTCACCCAATCCACAGACATGCAGGTCATGGCAGAGGAACGCTGTTATGGAAGTTTCTAGATTCCCATGGAGATGTATATTTATTTCATTCTCTTTAATGATGTGTGAACAAATCCTTTTTTTTTTTGGTCAATTTTGGGACTTGAACTCTGGGCCTGGGCACTGTCCCTAAGCTCTTCAGCTCAAGGCTACCACCCTACCCTTTGAGCCACAGCACCACTTCCGATTTTCTGGTGGTTAATTGGAGATAAGAATCTCATAGACTTTTTTAGTGCACAGGCTGGCTTCAAACCTAACTCCTCAGAACTCAGCCTCCTGAGTAGCTAGGATTACAGGTGTGAATCACTGCACCCAGCAAACAAATCCTTATTTTATGTGTTCTTGGCAATATTGGATTTGGCTTCTATAGAATGACAAATTGTATCCAAAAGTTAATGCCATGTGTTGGAATCCAATTTATTGCTTCTGTGAAAAAGGAGCTTAAGGTTCCTGTGTTGCTGTTGATTCAACAACTCAGAAAGGGGAAAAAAGTTCAAATCTTTGGAAGCCCCTAAGGACATTTTTCGGACTGATAAGAAAAATGATAATTTTTTATTGCAATATGTCAATGAAATACAGTAGATGACACAATAAATATACATATGTACATGTATTTGTGTGTGAATATATATATATATATGGTGTGTGTGTGTGTGTGTGTGTGTGTGTGTGTGTGCATGTTCATGCTCACTCTGGTACTGGTCTTGACCACGAGATCTCATGATCTTCTGTGGCTTTTTGCTCAAGGGTAGCACATATTTCTAGTGCCTGATTTTTTTTAACTGTGGAATAACTGAATTTATTTCTGTTCTTGCTGCTCCCATCTGTGTGACAGTTTTACTTGCAGCCCAAATTTGCCAATGCAGCCTTTAATATCTTAGCAGTTATATCTATTGAAGTATTTCTGCCTTTGTTGCCAAACCTAAGTCTCTGGAAGGATTTGTTTTTCTCTACATGTGTGCACTTTTCACAGTTCCCAAGGGCCAATCACTAAGTCACCACTTCCATTAAATCTTCAATCATCAATAAAATAATCTTCCAGTCTTCAGGATGACAATGGAATTTTTCCACCGGTCACATGTGATTTAAAAGTCTCTAGTTGTTCCTCACCACCCCCCTCTCTCCCAGGGGCTAGCCTTAGACCATGATCCTCTTTACCTCTCTGCCTTCTGCATAGGTGGATTATAGGCATTCATTATCATTCCTAGTTTGAGGTAAGGTCTTGCTAACATTTTTCTTAGATGGCCTTGAACCTAGATCTCCCATCATGACCTCCCCAGCAGCAGAAATTACAAGCATGAGTCACCACTCACCTTGTCATTTTACTCACATCCCTTATAAACTGTAAGCTCTCTGAGGAAGAAGGTCTACCTATGTTTTTTTTTTACTTTGCTAAATAAAGGAAATTGAAAAGTTCATGTATCAGGTCACTTCTCCCCTTCACCCACCCAGTAAGAACCCCTCTGGAAGCTAGAGTTGTTATTTGTTTAGAAGTTACAAAAATACAATGTTCTAAAATGTTCAACATTTTCTGGTTCAAAGGAATTGTTAACCAAATATACTGCAAATGTCATCTTATATCAAGTAGTCCAGGACTAAAACTTGGGTGCTACCTGAGCCATGCATCCAACTCTACATACACACACACACACCCCCCACACACATACCACACATACCACAAGGAAATAATGATCACGAATATTTATAATTTTCAGATTTTATAAATATATATATATATATTCCTAATTCATATACATTACTCCAGTAAAAGAGAGGAAGATCCTAAGCACAGCACATTAGTCTAATTGTTAACAGAGACTGGATCTGGGGAGTATCCAGAATTTGGGGATAATGAACCACAAAGACCCAGATGCCCCTCAGTTGATGAGGAACAACAAGATGTGGTATTATTACACAATAGAATTCTATGCTGCCCCATTTGTAAGGAAATGGAAAGACTTGGAAAAAATCATATTAAGTGAAGTAAGCCAGACTCAAAGGAACATAGGCTCAATGTTTTTCCTCATTTTTTTTTTTGCCAGTCCTGGGCTTGAGCTCAGAGCCTGAGCACTGTCCTTGGTCTTTCTCAAGGCTAGAGCTCTACCACTTGAGCCTCAGCACCACTTCCAGCTTTTATCTATGTATGTGGTACCGAGGAATTGAACCCAGGTCTTTGTGCATGCTAGGCAAGCACTCTACCACTAGGCCAAACTCCCGGTCCCACTTTTCCTCATTTTTATAATTAATATAAACCTTGGACTCTCCTAGCAGAGGTTTACTATAGGACAAACCTAGATACATAAGGCCATATAGGATGAGGCTAAATGAAAGGACCTCCAGAATATGGAAACAAGAGCTATATAATGTGTGATTGTTGTTCTTAATGTACTATGTTATCTCTCATCTCTTTTTTGTCCTTTTGTTATCTCACATTGTTACAGTATCTTACATTGTTTTCTGGTATACTGCATATACGATTATTTGTTTTATTTGAAATAGGATAGGGAAGGGGGAAAAACAAGATGAGGGGAGAGGGTGGGAGGAGGGCAGTGGGGACAAAAACATGAGAAGGGGTATCAATGTTTGTGAAGTAATGCACCTTCTATCTGGCAAATATAATGTAGCCCTTCTATTAATTGCAATAAAAAAGAATCACAAAGGAGAGAAGTTTACATTAAGTACACCAAAAAATCAAAAGAAGACTCCTACTATATCCTTGACTTAACACAAACCTACTTGTAAACTCTATAGCAAATATCAATAAAGGAAAACATACAATGAAATTTAAATCTGAAAAAGTTTGAGCTCACATTGTTGTTAGGAGATACTAAAACACCTACCACACCAGAAAAGCCTTACAGAAAATCCGTAGATTTCAGAAGCAAATTCTACATGTTTATACTTTCTTAAAAAAAGGAAACTAGTACTCCAGACAATGGGTAAGACTACAAAAAGCCCTGAAAAGACAAACATGAAAATAACTCATGAACATAAACTTCCACATGATTAAAAGCAAGGCAATATAATTCAATATTCAGGAATGTAGCATTCATAATATTTGGTCCCTAACCAAAAGTTACAAGACAATAAAAACAAGCTTCAAGTAAATAAAATGTGAAATATAAACCAAAAAATATTACAAAGTAGAAATGGAGATGAAAGGCATAATAGGATTGGGAGGCATAGACTTCATTAGGATACATAAGCATTTAAAACAATGCATCTCTGATAAGGAATGGGGTGGGTTCAGAACAATGAAAATAGTCTCATGTATTTCCATGCTCACTGAACATATTAAAGATTACATAAACTGTGGTGGTAATTTGAGGGTGCTGTAAAAAATAACTTCCTGGAAATGACAGGATCGATTTTGCAGTCTTAGGATAGAAGCAGATTTAATACCCACTATTATAAATGAGAAAGGGCAGGGCATTAAGTGGATACAGCAGTAAGTTATTTCTTTCTATGTTTTGGGGAGGTAGAGTGGATGATAGTCTAGATTAAAATGAGAGATCATTATTGGCACCCTATTCTCTTTCTGTTCCCTTTTCATAAGAGTACAAATTTTTAGTACACATTAAATTCATATTTTATTTTGGATGTCAAGATAATTCTCTGACAGGCTTATTACTGAACCTAATATAAATACAAATTTACATGTGCATGCAAAGTAAGATATTGAAAAGATAGATACTTGCCTAGAACATGAAAAATTTGAGATTCCTGGTATACAAGTAGCAACATACCAAATAAGGCCTTCTCTGAAGCTTAGAAAACAATACAGGGATAGTTTGGGAATCATCAGAACAGGTGTGTTTTGTACTCGGGCCCAGAGAGTTCAGGAAGAGAAATTAAAGATAGACGATCAGATTTATGTTTTTGAACAATCCAGCATTTAGCGGTCAGGAGGAGTAGAAGGAAAACACAGAAGGGGTTGACAAAGAACCCTTCAGTGAGATAAGAAGTAAAGTAAAAAATTATATTCCAAAAACCAAGAATCTAAAAATAAAAAGAGAGATTATTCAAGAAGAAGAGATAAATTGCAATAATTAGAAAATGTAAGTAGAGAATTTACAAAGGAATATAGAAACACATCTATGTGAACATGTGCTAAACTATACTAATAATGAAAAAATGAAAACTTTAGTAATGAGATTTGAATTGCAGATGGTAGTGGGTTTAAACCAGGAATCTCACAGTTGTCAGACAGATGTCCTAGCAATGAAGCCATAGAAGCTAGCCATTTTTGCTTTAGTCATTTTTTTAGATAGGATCTTAGATGTTTTTCTTGAGCTGACCTATGGTAATTCTCCTATTTACTCTTCCTGTATAGCTGAGGATAACACATGTATACTGTCACATCTAGCATATCGGTTGAGACGGAGTCTAACTCATTGCCAAAGCTAGCCTCAAATCATGATCTTTCCATCTCTGCCTTACAATTATCGAGGAAGACAGACATAAGTCATTAGGACAAGCAATACTGAAATATTACTTTTCAGTGATAATACTTAAAGTTTAAAATCAATTGATTCTAGATGAATGCCTATAAGTTGGCCTTCTACAGGGCCAGGGAAGGAAAGTCTCTGAGACTTATCTGCAATAAACCATCAGAAAATGGAAAGTAGTGCTATGGCTCAAAGTTGTAGAGCATTAGCCTTGAGTGAGAACAACCTCAGGGACAGCTCCAAGCCCTGAATTTAAGTCTCACAACTGAAAAACAAAACAAAACAAAACCCACTAAATTTAATTATTTATTTTATTATTTTGCTAGTCCTGGGGCTTGAACTTGGAACCTGGAACAGTCCCCGAGCTTTCTCAAGACTAGCACTCTACCACTTGAGCCACAGCACCACTTCTGGCATTTTCTGTATATGTGGCCATAAATTTAGAATTCAATGTCTTCATTTTTTCTCTTTAAATCATGATCTACTACATGAATTTGGAAAACTTTGTGAGCATCTCTGACGTTTTATTCTTCCATATTCAGAAAGTGTTGGAATAATATTCTCCCAGGTAGTAGGAATCTCTAATTCAATAGGTTAAAAAAAAGTACTGGCCAATCCTCTACTAGAGGCCTCATCTCAGCACATGACCTTTCTAATGGATCTACAGTGACTTACCAACTGGAATTCACATTATTACAAAGTATAAAATTCTATATAGAGAAGCATTCATGCAATGCTAATGACTATAGTCTTGGACCTGAATGCTCATCAATCAGAATCATTACTGAATACTAAACATTATACGTCATCTTTAGACTGCTTCTACTTCTAGGCTTTTTGTAAGCTCAAAACCTTTGATTCTCAAAGGTCTGATATTTTCCCCCTTTTAGGAACTAATTTCTGTAGGCAGATGGCTGATAAATAGGTTTAGTTGCTTTTTATTATGATTAGATTATTTTGTATTTTAAATTGATACCACAAATCTATTTTTCTTTAATAGATTAAGCTGACTTCTCAAATTTATGGGAACATCAGAAAACCCAGAAACAAATACTTTAGAGCTAATAAAATGTAGTGAATGAAAGGTGAGCATTGCTGTGTCCCTACATTGTTCAAATATCCCTTTATGGGGACTGTGCTCATTCCCTAATCATTTGCTTTATATGACGCATTTTTCCCAGAGGCATCTCATTTAATTTTATCTTTCGTATTATTGTTATTGCAGTGAACCATGTTTTCTTTAAGGTGGCAGCTTAAATATTTAAAAAAAGAAATTACTGAAAAAGAAATTTAGCATGGACCTAAAAATTCTAGTGATCAGAAGTGAGTAGATATTACTTGGTTCTATTACATGGAACTGGAAATTGCTGTTATTTTGTAGTCCAACATGAAAGGGAAGCTAATGAGGGAATAAGATCAGGGATACCTTTCTTTTCTTTATTAATATTACTCCATAGTATTTGGCAAAATATGCATTTGATTATGGGAACACACAAAACAAGGTCAAATTGATTTTGTTTGAAAATTATTTGACTGACCCTGACTCTTTACTATATATCTTGAAAAAGAGAAATAACTAGAGTGTTCAGAAGCTACTTAGAGTGCTCTAAGTGCTCCTTACCCATTGCCTTGAAGCCTTAGCTCCGTCATTCATGAGGAAGCCTTGTCATTCATCAAGGACCGCCGGGCTCTATCCGTGAACTAGTTTCCTTTCACCTGTACAGAATTAGCAAGGCCTCTTGACCACCACCATATCTTGGGGCTCAAACATATTTGAAGGGCCAGTATGGTCCCTATTACGTGCTAGCCATACAAACTTGGGTCATGGGGCTCCCTTGTGTTAGACCTCATTATTCAAAATGTATTCTCCACACCAGCAGCAGCAGGTGACCTGGGAGGAAAACACACTTTCAACCCACCTCGGAATTGCTGCGTCAGACAAGGAGTTTTAAGAGATATCTTGGATGCGAAATGACATTAAGCTTTGTAAATCATTTGTCATTTTGTGCTACAAAGAACAAATAATCTATCACAACTGATGCTTCATAATTTGGAAAAAAAAGATTTGCATATGATTTTTTGTAAGCCACCTATTTCTTTTTTTAATATTCTTTTTTATTGTAATTAATAGAAGGGTTTCATTATATTCGCCAGATAGAAGGTACATTACTTCACAAACATTGATACCCTTTCTCAGGTTTTTGTCCCCATTTCCTTCCCCCTTTCCCCTCCCCTCATCTTGTTTTCCCCCCTTCCCTATCCTATTTCAAATAAATAAATAAACATATATACAATATATCAGATAACAAGGTAAGATACTCTAACAATATGAGAGTAACCAAGGGACAACAAAAGAGATGAGAAATAACATAGTACCTTAAGAACAACAGTCACACAATATAAAGCTCTTGTTTCCATATCCTGGAGGTCCTTTCATTTAGCTTCATCCTATAATGGCCTTATGTATATAAATTTTGCCCTATTGTAATCCTCTGCTAGGAGAGTCTAAGGTTTATACTAATTATGACAAATGAGCCTATGTTCCTTTGAGTCTGGCTTACTTCACCTAATATGATTTTTTCCAAGTCTTTCCATTTCCTTAAAAATGGGGTGATATTGTTCTTTCTGATGTAAGCCACCTATTTCTTATTTGTAAAAACAAGGTGAAATAGCTGGGGGCCAATGACTCATATATATAATCCTAGTTATCAAGGAGGCTGAGATTGGGGAATGACAGTTTGAAGCCAGAACAAAGCAGACAGATCAGAGACTATTTCTTATTGCCAATTAACCAGCAAAAAGCTGAACTGGAGGCATGGCTCAAGTGGTAGGGCACCAACCATGAACAGAAAAGCTCAGCAAAATCATGGACCCCTCCCAAAAGAGAAAAAAAGTAATAGTTTCAAAAGAATATTTTGAATATGTTTCAGAGCACTTATGATCATTGAATGAAGGAAATTATTCTAAAGGGCTTAGTATAGTGCATAAAATAAATGAAATGAATATTCATAATTTTAAAGTACCTTTTGAAATTGCCCATTTATTTTTTATAGTGCTGGTTCTGAGACTTAAACTCTGGACCCAGCCAATGTCTCTGAGCTTTTGTGCTCAAGGCACAAACTACCACTGGAGCCACAACTCCACATCTAGCTTTTTGCTGGTTAATTAGAGATAAGGACCCCATGGACTTGCCTGACTAGGCTGGATTTGAGCCAGCAGGATTTGAACTGCAATCCTCAGATTTCAGCTTCCTGAGTAACTAGCATTACTAGCATGAGCCACTGGTATCCACCTTGCAAAATCTTCATTGTAAGATATACTACTGAAATAATAATATTTGCAAAACTTGGGTACATTTTTGTGACTGCATACACATAAGCAAAGCAATCAAGGCGTGTATCTCCATTGCAGAGTTACATACCTGTATACTGTACTATACCCTCTTGTATAGCACAAATATAGTTCCTTTTTTTCCTGTAACTGATGGATATACTTCACAAGGAGAGAGGATGCAGAGACCAAACCTTGGTAATTGTGTGTTCATAATAACACAATCTCTTTTGTTTAGAAAATCCAAATCTTAGCTGGGCCACAGTGGCTCACACCTGTAATCCTATCTACTCAGGAAGCTGAGATCTGAGGATCAAGGTTCAAAGCCAGTACGGGCACAAAAGGACCAGAGACTCTTATCTCCAATTAACCTCTAGAAAATGGGAAAGTGTGGCTTGGCCCAAGGGGTAGGGCAGTAGCCTTGAGCTGAAGAGCTCAGGGACAGTACCAAGGCCAGTTCAAGCCCCATGACTCACAAAAAATAAAATCCAAATCTTATGTTAAATGTATATTGATTGATTGATTGATTGATTGATTTTGCCAGTCCTAGGCTTGAGGTCAGGGCCTAAGCACTGTCCTTGGACTTTCTCAAGGCTAGAGTTCTACCACTTGAGCCTCAGCAACACTTCTGGATTTTTTTTCCTATGTGTGTGGTGCCGATGAATCGAACCCAGGTCTTTATGCATGCTAGGCAAGCACTCTACCACTAGGCAAAACTCCCATCCCTGTTTGTTTGTTTTAACTGCTCTGCTTTCTCCTGCCATGACACAAGGCCTATCTGCCTAGACTGAGGATGATTGGTCTTATCTCTTGAGCTAAAATCAACTACCTGTGGGCCTTTTGGATCCCTGTCTGCTGGGGTTGACTGCTGACTTTCTGAAAGCAGAGATCTGGTGCATAACTTTGATCCTGAGCCAGGCTCTCTCAACATCTCTAGTGTTTCAATGGAGAATATAGATTGATTTGGCTCTGCTACATTCCACACTTAGCTCCCAGGGAATATGAAACAAGACTCAGTTATGGCCACCTCTCTTCTCCAAGGCATTTTTGAGTTCTTTGGCATTATGTCCATGCTGCTGAGGTTTAATTGTGGCATGCTATTAGGGTCCTAATGAGAAAATTCAAAAGCCTATCCTGTGGCTTATGTGACCAACCACACATGCCATTTCCTGGCCTGACCCTAAGAGGTCTTCAAAGACTCTTAATTTGTTCTTCCTTACAAACTATGCTTTTGCCAAACTAAACAAAAAACTTTCTATATAATCCTTAGTGTTCCCTAGATCCATACTAGCCACAGTATATCCTTAGTTTGGGATTACTAATCTACATTTTACCTACCATCTTGCGTAAGTTTGGGATTACTAATCTACATTTTACCTACCATCTTGCGTATCCAAATGGCACTAATTATTTGAGACACAGTTCAAATGTCTTGTCCTTTCTGCTTCTATCAGTATGTGTCTTTCCTCTTAATTGAATTAACCTCTTAATTCATACTCTCTAGAATCTTATGTGTCTTACAGACAAAACTGAATGAAGCTTTTGTAGTTAATACTTTATGGCGATTGGTATGGTGATAAGTGCCTATAATCTCAGCACTTGATTGACTAAGGTACCTAGATCGTGAGTGTGAGGCCTGTCTTGGAATCATAGTGAATTCAGGCCAACTAAGTCTACATAGGGAGTCCCTGTCTTACAAATGAAATGGAAGGAAGGAGGAAGGGAGGGAGGGAGGGAGGGAAGAAGGAAGGGAGGGAGGGAGGGAAGGAAATAATACTATTTTTATTTATGTCCACTTATCTATCCCGATAAAACCTTTACCCAGTACATAGGCAGTGAATATTGCTGAGTAAATTATTCACACTTAGACTAGAAATGGTTTCACATGGACAGGGAGAGAGTTTGCTAAACTGGAAGTTAAATTATATATTCTTTTCAGCTAGAAAAATGCTAGCTGAATCCATTCACATTATATTTACAAAATTGAAGTTCATGAAAGTAAGTAAATATTTCTGAATGAGGGAAGTATGGGACATACATCATTTTTAAAACATTGAGGGCTGGGAGTTTGGCCTACTGGTAGAGTGCTTGCCTAGCATGCATGCAGACCTGGGTTCCATTCCTCGGTACCACATACATAGAAAAAAGCCAGAAATGATGCTGAGGCTCAAGTGGTAGAGCATTAGCCTTGAGAAAGTCCAAGGACAGTGCTCAGGTCCTGAGCTCAAGCCCAGGACTGGCAAAAAATTAATAAATTTCTCTTCCTAATATTTGTTTTTAGCTGCATTTCAAGTGTTAGTTTACTATATGAACATCTATGAATTATTTTTTAAAAATATGCAGTCAAAGGTTCGTGCATTTCAAATGGACTATGCTAATTCCAAACCACCTAAAAGGCACCTCCTTGTTCACTTAAATAGGAAAATTATACTTAGATTTTATTTTAATCTATATTCTCCTGATCATTGGCAATACTCTTATCTTTACAGTTCTATTCATTAGCTATGTCTTCTGCTTTTATGAATTCTTAGTAGAAATGTTAATTTGTCTTTGGTATATTTAGCAAACAACTAAACTCTTTCATTTTAAGAAAAATTTCACCAAAGTAGTTAAAAATAAAAATATGTTGTTTGCAACAGTGTCAAAATTATGAACATAATGGTGATGGCAACTTTTATGCTTCAGCATAATCTTATTGGGTGTTTGTCATATCCACAGTCATTGGTGACTGTGTTTTTATGTGGGGATGAACGTGGACATTGAAAGGCTCATGATGCTGGGAAACTTGTTATAAAATAATAAAATATCCTCTCTCTCTCTCTCTCCCTCTCTCTCTCTCTCTCTCTCTCTCTCTCTCTCTCTCTCTCTCTCTCTCTCTCTCTCTCCCTCCCTCTCATTCTTTCTCTCTCTTTTGTTTGTGTTGGTGGTGGGGCTTGAACTCTAGGCCTAGGCACTGTCCCTGAGCTCTTCAGCCTCAAGGCTGCCACTCTACTACTTGAGTCCCAGCACCACTTCCAGTTTTCTGGTGGTTAATTGGAGATAAGAGTCTTTCATGACTGGGCTGGCTTTGAACCCTGATCCTCAGATCTCAGCCTCCTGATTAGCTAGGATTACAGGTGTGAGACACCAGAACCCAGCTCTCTTTCATTTTCTTTCTCTCTATTTTTTTTCTCTTGTGCTAATACTGGGGCTTGGTCTCTGGACCAAGCTCTTATTGAAGGATTTTTGCTCAAGGCTGAACTTTACCATTTGAGCCACACCTCTACTTTCAGCCTTTTGCTAGTTAATTAGAGATGAGTTTCACAGACTTTCCTACCATCATCCTCAGATCTATCCTGAGTAGCTAGGACTATAGGCATGAGTCAACTGTGCCAGTTTCTTTCTCTTCCTCCTGCTCCTCCTCCTCCTCTTCCTCCTGCTTCTCCTCCTTCTCCTCCTCCTCCTCCTTTCAACAAGAAGTGCAGAGGTAATCAAAATGGACCGCAAAAGCTACCACAGATTCAAGCTCCTACTGTCCTCATCCATCTTTTTTAGCATGCAGTCTTTACCTTAGTAAAAACTTTGTAGTTCAGATAGTAATGCCATGAATGAACTAAGGGACACATTTTAGAAAGGAGACCAGGCTTCTCCATTTAGCTCTGTTAAGATAGCTACTGGTAATTTAACTAGGGCTGCTAGTCAGAGTAGAAAAGGAGTGTAGATGTGCCCATGTGAATCATCAGCATGAACATGGCAATTAATCAGTCCCATTGAGAAGGATGAGAATGCTCCAAAAGTCAATACAGAGGAAGAAGAGAAGCCTAACACTGAGTAGTAAAGAAACACCTCTGTAAAGTAGTGTTAATACTGTAGGAAACAGTGAAACTGTGATACAAAAGAAAGGAAGGAAGGAAGAAGGAAAGAAAGAAAGAAAGGAGTAGCCAGAGATGCAGAGTAAATAGATGAAAAAAAATGAACAGGAGTAGTATTAAATAAATAACATGAGAAGATCTGTTTCAGGAAATCAAGCAGCTCAACGTCCAGAAGAGGAGTGAAAACCCTACAGCACATTTACTGCTGCAGAGGATGCTTGCTGACGGTCTTCGGTCTTCCCAGCATTGAAGCCTGGGAGGGCCAGAAGCTTCACTGGAGTGGGCTGAGGAGTGAGGAAAGTGAGGAAACAAAAACCACAAAATTGGGTTGTGGTTTATAGTTCCTGAGGATGGTGTGAGTGCCATATTGAATGCTTCCAAGGAAGTAATCAGGATTTTGTAATGATTTTTAATGGGTGAGACTGAGTGAGAATACATCATTTGGTAGCCGTTAAGAGAAATAGGAAAGAGAGGGGCGAGACTCTGGGAGGTGAGCTCTTCTATGAAATCTAGGTAGGAAAGCACATGTAACGAAAGGGTAGAAATTAAAGCCATGTGTACCAGCACTGTATAAGGCCTAGTGAGGCAGGCATGCATATCAGGGCCTCTCCTAGATTTTTATACATACTTTCTTGTTTAATACACATGGAATGTTTTCAGAGCTGGGTACAGGGGGGCAATGAGGACAGTAGTTCTTGTAATGATTTGCTTTATAAAGAAGTTGACTCAGATTAGCTATACATTTAAAACAATGTATAATAAACCTCCTGTAAGGTAGACATTACCTCACTGTCTCATTGCTATTTCCATTCATTTCCATAACTTTCATGTGGTAAGAAGGATTATATTAAGCAATTTTTTCATTTTTTAACATCTTGGTTTAAGAGTCTCAGATTACTGGCTCTCAGATTTATTTTATTCAATTAATTTTTTTTCTTCAAATTTCTGGCTGCTCTTCCCAGAGGTTTTTGTTGTAGTGGAGGAAGGAGTGAACCAAGGGGGAGTTGAAGGCTTGAACTCAGAGCCTTGTGCTTGTGATAAACTTTCTTGTACCAAGCAGGGGCTCTGCCACTTGAGCCATCTCTCCAGCCCAGCATTTTGTTGTTAGTGACAGAGTCTCTTACATTTTTAATATTCAGTGTCTAGTTTCAGGTCTTAGTCAAGGCATGAACCCCTGGGACTGAGCTTGCTCATTATCAATGTCTTTTTATCTCCTACTGGCGTTCAGTGCCTTGAATTGATTGAGCAACTTTAGAGGAGTGCAAACTGGTACAGACTTGGTAAGATCTTGGGAATGATACTCCATTTTGGGTGGAAAGACAGAGTGAGGGAGAGAAGGAAAAAGAAGGGGGGAAGAGAGAGAGAGAGGTCGACGACAGAGAGAGACAGAGAGGAGATATGTGAATTTGTCTTTGCCACTTTGTCTATTTAATACAAACCTAATGATTTTAGAAAAATTACTGAACCGCAGTACCTGACTATGAATTAGAAATAATGCCATGCTACTTTGTGAGGAAAGGTTCTCTAAATTCCCTGCCCTTCTCACTAGCTAGATAAACTTCTAAGTTCAGGATGATCAGGTCTCCTAGCAAATTCCATCTAGGTATGTCGTGTGGCTGAATTACTATTTGTCTTCCGTTAATTCCTCCTTTCCAGTTTTAATTACTATGACAGTTCACACTTCCAGAATCCCAGAAGTTTTCTTGACAGCTGAGAGAAGGCTTCAAAAGAACTCAGAGCCCATTTGACTTCGGATCTGAGCCAGATGGCTCTAATCTGTCATCTGCCATAGACTTCATACTCCCTTCCTTTCTTTGCTCTTCCTCCATCTCCTCCCATTTTGGGGGGGGGGGGGAGGTCCCAGACTAGGACTCCATCTCGGTACCTGACGCTTTCGCTACTTGACTAGCATTCTACCCACTGAGCCACATGCCCTAAAAAAGTAGTGAATGATTTCTATGCTCCACAACCATTCCAGGCACTGCTGCACGTTGAAAACTCCTCTTTACTGACGTTATCCACATTTCTAGTTTGCTAACGAGCAGCAGATGTGGGAAAGCGAAATGGACTGCCCAGGTTTGTGGAAGGAGCTAGCCAGGACGCCAGCTGATCCTCCCTCTTTTTCCTCCTTGCTAATAACCCAGGATTTCCGAGTTTTCCCGGGGAGATCCATGCCTTTCTCAGGACCTGCCTGGCCTCTATTGTATTCCAGCAGCCGGCTGGGCGAGTGCTCTCCACCCAGTGCAGGGGGCGCGCGCAGCCCGCCCCGCCCCGCCGCCAAGGCACAGCCTTGGACTCCCGAGGTGGCCTCGCAGAGCAGCTGGCTGGGCTGGACGCTGCGCTGGGCTGGACGTTGCGCCGGGGTGGACGCAGGCCAGCGCAGGCCGGGGTGAAACGCCCCACAGAGGAACAGAACCTGTTGCTCAAGTTCCTTTTGGTGGCTTCTGCTTCCACAACTCTTTGCTTCGCCAGGATCAGGTGAGGAGGCGGTGGGGCGGGGTGGAGGGGGGTGAGACCCTTCCCCAGGTCTCCACCCCCGCCCTGGCGCGTTTTCCGAATGCCCCTAGGCATCCACCCGGGTCCATCTCCCAGGAATTTCACATGTTTACTCTGATCCCTTTCCAATCCCACTGGCTCGAGGTGGAGTCGCCCCACCTGCAGGGATATGGATCGTGGGGATTCCCTGCACCCCTGCTGTGAGCCCTCCAGGATGGCCCTGCTCCCAGGCTGGCAGAGGGGAGGCAGTCTGGAGGGAGGAAAGGGTGTCCTCCTAATCCCGAAGTTCCCCCAGATCCTCTCCAGGGCGCCCCCGCTGTGACTCTGTGGAGTCTCCCTGGAGAAGGTGCCCGGTAGGGAAAGTTTTCCACGCCGTTCGCTCCCTTCATCTGTGCTCACTCCAGAGATCCATCCGTGTGTCTCAGCCTTCTTCCCTGGGCCAGAAAAGAGAAAATGCGGTTTCCTGTTTGGGAAGATGGACACGACAGCTCTCAGGAAAGGCGCGGGGGGAGGTCTCGGGCTCTCTGCGCACAAGAGATTTCTTTTCAGATCCACTACCTACCCTTCTGTCGAACTGCTGGACTTTTTTTTCCCCCAAAGAGCATTTTTTGATCAGATATAGGAGCTGATGTTGGAGAGGAGGAAATTGATTTCCAAGCTCTCCCTTTTTTTTTAATTAAAGATGAAACTCCAAACTAACATATAAAAAGAATATTTCCCCTCGGCCTAAGTGGACATATTTCAAAGATTTAAAAGATCTTTCAATATAACATGAACTATGAGGTGATTTTTTTTTTTTTTTGCCAGTGCTGGGCTTGAGCTCAGGGCCTGAGCACTGTCTTTGGACTTTCTCCAGGCTATAGCTCTACCACTTGAGCCTCAGCACCACTTCCAATTTTTTTCTATGTATGTGGTACCCAGGAATTGAACCCTAGTCTTTGTGCATGTTAGCCAAGCACTCTACCACTAGACCAAACTCCCAGCCTGGGGTGATTAATTTTTAATTAACTCATTCAAACTTGTTTTAATCATGTGCCTTTAGATTATAATCCAGATCATAAATGAGAGGAATGGATGAATAAGACAGTGGTCTCTAAATTAAGGACATATTTCTGCTTTCAACTGTATTCCTCATACGAACAAAATACTTGGACTAAAATCAAAAGCTACTTTAAGATGTGGCTGAGATTTGAAAATTGATATGAAATGTTTTTGGGGAGTACCAGTTACCAACAAAGTTGAGAGGCAATTGTGCCCGAACTTCAATTTGTTTCCCATTTATCAAAAATTGCTATAGGCTTGTTAGTTAAATGGCAACACTATTTACTACATTATCTTTAAAGGCACATTGTTAGTTAACAACCACTGTCTATTGTAGCAAGCAATCTAAAATATGTTTTCATTATTACCTGATAATGACATAAACCATGATTTACATTGTGTGTTTGTGTTTGTGTATTCTATGCTTTTTACTGATATTCATCCATCAGATTTATAGATTGCAATATTTTTCATCAGCCACCTTTTCTTGATGGCTATAGGCAACTTCAGGTGTATTTAAGGCTTATATTTTTTGTTTCATCTATATATCTGTAGATGGTATATGGCATTTTTGATGCATTTTATTATTTTATCTCAGGTAATTATCATACTATTTAGCAATGTTCCCTTTTATACATGTTTGAGGCTATAGAATGGATAAGTATAAATTCCCTGTTATCTAGTGAATGCTTTGTTCCTGAAAATTTAATTCATTTGTTGTAGTTATTATTGATTATATGCGGTGCATGTATGTGTGCATGTATAAACTTTGTATATTTAAAAGTCACAGCTCTGTAAAATGCCACTATCTTATAATGGAGATAAATATTGATTTTAGGTAAATTCAATTGTGTATATTCAGAAATATTAAGTGTAATCTCAACTTTTTATAACCTCTACAGTTAATAATCTTAATGAGCTGTCTTCTGAAATACATGAATATATTCTTACCATTAACTTGATAGCAACCATTGAGTTTTTCTTTCCTTTCTATTTCCCTTTGTTTTTTGTTTTGTTTGGTTTTGTTTTTTTTGCCAGACATGGCTTAAACTCAGGGCCTGACCACTGTCCTTTGACTTTCTCAAGGCTAGAGCTCTACCACTTGAGCCACAGAGTCACTTCTAGCTTTTGTCTATGTATGTTGTACCAAGGAATCGAACCCAGGTCCTTGTGCATGCTAGGCAAGTACTGTATTATTAAGCCCAGCTCTTGGCCCTATTTCCCTTTGTTTTAAGTTCTAATTTTGTCAAATAAACTGGTTCTTAAGTGAAATTTCCAATTGCCTTGAAGCTGAACATTAACAATCCAAAGAGTCTTTCATTCTGGTCACCTAAAAGACAGTTGAAAATGCACTGGTCCTGGTGTGAGGTGCTCTTTACAAGGGCTCTCCAGTGCTTTGAAGACATTCTAGAGTTTTTCAGAGATCGCATTCTCTTCCCAGTCAGGCCTTCAACTGGGTTTTCTACCTCAGGCAAATTACTTAACTTTAAGAAGGCTTGAAAGTAAAAGAGTGAATTAAATTGTTATTTCTAAAACTCTTTCACTGTCCTAGGTCTGTCATTTCTGTGGTAGAAAAGCTGAGGATCTGGAACGCAAAGGCTGGCAAGACCATTCTGGTCCACTAGAAAAACCATTGCCCCTAGGTGAGGTTCTGAAAATCTGTACCATCTAAGTCTCCTTTATAAAATGGCCTGTGGGTAGGAGTGGGTAGAATAAACTATTGGCTGTGTCTGGGTACCATGTCTGGCACAGGTGAGATATATTGGAAGGTTTTTTGAGATTCCCATCTTTGACCTGTTTCTGGCTGTGTCAGGGGAAACTGTAAGCAGATTGCAGAATCCCTCTGGCAATCTGTCGGTGGCCAATTACCAGGCCAGGTAATACACTGTGCAACAGGATTCAGGAAAAGAGAAGGTCAGAACCTGTTTTGGAGTGCTGTGCTTGTTACCTCGCCTTACCTCACCTATCTTGACCACCTCCTCTGCACATGTAAGTCAGGAAAACATAAACACTAAATGCCTTTCAATGACAGTTAACCCTAAGGAATCTCATCCTATTCTACTTTGGTTACTGCTAAGAAAGGAGACAGGTTATATAATAGCCATCAGACTAACAGCACAATTGAATCACACCACACTGGCAATATTTTTTAAAAGAATGAAAGAAGGAAAAGGAAAAAGCAAAAGAAGGAAGGAAAGGAAAGAAGGGCTAACTTCAGAAATGACAAATAGTGGGTTCTTCATAATTGTGAATATGAAAAGTTTGCATAGAGTCTAGACTTTACTCTGTGGCAGCAATAGCCTAAAGTACTTTCCATCCAAATCCATGCCTCTTTTCCTAGTAACTCATGAAAGTCTCATTTGGTCTCTATTTTTAGAACTCCTGAGTATCCAGCAAGCATATAAAATGTTACCACTCAGCCTGCTGTCTCCTAAAATTTAGGAAACACCAACACTATAGTTTTCAAACTATCGTGAAATAGTAACAACTAATTATTTAGTGAACTTTTAATATCACATGTTCCATCTCACTTTATCCTCATGATTTTAGAAACTGCACACAAACACAATCCTTTCTTGGCTGATGAACTAAGGCATAGAAATAATTTTCCCAATGTAAACTCACTTCCAGCTTGAGGAATCAGGCTAACCCTTGTCATCTCCCAGTCCGCATGTTTAAATGCTACATTGCAGAATTTAGAGGAGCTTATAAGCAATGGAAGTACTAAGCCTTAGCAAATTAAAGCTCTATACCCAGGAAACAATACAGCTGTCTTGAAGAAAGTTCTAGAAACAGAAGTAAGCCACATTGAAGTCCACTATAAATAAAGCCTTTCCAAAATCCTGCAGCTCAGTCTCACAAGGGGGGAGGATAGTGGGCTGGAAGTCAGTCTGGATCTATGTTTTCACCATTTCTCACAATGAGAGAAAAAAAAGTAATCTCCATGCACATTGTTTTGCAGTCATTGCAGCTGTATCTTAAGTGTTCTGTGATGTTGATATTTTGTAGGAGAACATGTAATTGTTCTGGACATGTGGAACAAGCCCAACAGATAATCTAATATGAAGCCTAATCACAGTAACTGCGATTTAGTTCATGGCAGAAAGTCCTGTAGTTAATTCCATCTGATTGACTAGTTGATTGTCAGACTGGACAATTAAGTTGATGTTTTTTTTGGTATGTGTGTAGTTCACTTATTTTCTTGCAAATGAAGTCTGATGATGATGATGATGATGATGATGACGTTGATAATGATGATGATGTTGATGATGATGATGATGATGATGATGATGATGATGATGATGGTGATGGTGATGATGATAGTGATGATGAGAGTTCTCTGCACCTGTTGTGAATCTGAGTTTTCTGACTCATAAACCAATTTTATTTTGCTCAAAAATAACATTATTAAACTCAATTGGTCTAAGGATTTTTTCTTTATAACTCTAAGAAGAAGAGTAGTTAAATATTTTTTTCAACTTAGCCTCAGCAAAATCCAGTTAAATTAAATCATTATTTATGTTAGAGCTTTTTAAAAAAGAATTCCCAAGAACCTGAAAGTCGATAAGGAAAAATTTCAAAGTTTGAGCTTGGTCATGACCTTAGGATTCCTACATCCTAGTGGAATGTGAGTGGTGGAGATGGAGTGGGGGTGTCACACACATAGAATACTACTGTTTTCAGGGGACGTCTCATCTCTTTTCTAAATGTAGACGTTGAAACAGTGAAACTTGTATTCAGGATTTCTTAGAAACTCACTACTTGCCCTTAAAGAAGAAAGTATCACTTGAAGTCTGTATATTACCTCATTTAAAGTGTATTTTCCTTTCCACTTAACTTCCTTACCCTACATTCTTGGCACAGGAATAACTTTAATGGAGACTCACTCTAGAAATGTGGCTTCTACACTTCTTATCAGAATATAATAAGCTACTCTTGATATGACCCTTTGGGCCTTCTACCTTTTTTAGGGGGGGGAAGTACTGGGGTTGGAACTAAGGGGCTTTTCTGTATTTTTCTATTGTTTGTAACTTTTAAAATAATCATGTAATTATTTGATCCTTGAAGGTTATGGTCCTCTAAACCATGCTGTACTGTCATTGCTTTTATACTTTATGGGGTTTTTTTGCCATTTATTTCTGCTATTATTGAAGACTGTAGCTAAATTCAAATATTAAACTCTCCATCCATGTATTTGTTACAGTGGCTATACATACAAATAATATGAAACACAGAGCAATAATTTCTCCGTAACTTTGGCTTCTACATCCCTGATTCAACCAAGTGCAAATCAAAAATATTCAGAAACATAATTACATTGGTACTTTTACACAACTACCTAAGCAGTATAGTAAAACAATGAAATCAATGGGATAAAACACTATCTTTTAGAAAAATCAGTCTTGCAACAAAGAAACCAAATTCTAATTTCAATACAACATCATTTCACAAAGAAGTTAATCTTTAAATTTATTTTTTCAAAAACTAAAATAGAAAAAAATGCAATACGGATGGAAATTTAAAAAGATAGCTTCCTGTGTGAGAAAGCTGTACTTCAAATATAGTGAATGGTGGCACAAGATGGGAGTACTGAGACTGTGAATTTGAACTTCCTTTATCTCATGTAAAATTTACCTAGTAAGAGCCAGTACTATTCTCTTCCTTATGTGCTAGAAGGCACTGCTGACTGTACAGTGGGTTGCAGTCCCTGTGACAGGTGTGTGAAACCTTTGTAGCCAGTGAGAGTTTGTGACTGAACCACTTTAGGGACATTTATGCCTCCTGGGACAACACACATGAAGCCTGCTGTGAATCTCCCAAATGAAAGATAAACAGGAAACTAAAGGGCCTGGTGGCTGCCTGTGGGTCTTGATTCTTTCAGTCCCTGGCCAGCACTTCATCACCTTGTAAAATTGGGGAGTCTGTGGGATACTGCCTAAGCTGTGAATGAGCATGTCCTGTGCTCAGAGCTCTCAGCTCACCTGCAGCAGCAAGCCCTAACAGCCAGCTAACAGATGCTGAAACCCAAATGCTATGTGAGCTGAGGGCTCTGGTGAATTCCACTGACCAGAGCCCTTCATGGCTACCTGAGCCCTTGCTGTCACCCTCTGCTGGCTTGCGTCAACACCTCTCTCATCTACACTTCTGGTGGCTCTCTGACATCCAAAGTCCAAAGACTGTCAACAGGCATCCCAACAATTCTAGAGTTGTAATTCTTCTTCATTGTTGCTTTGCTTTGTTGTATTTTTAAAACCATGGTGGCTCAGTCTCAGCACCTGGCTAGCTGTCGATTCCTAAAGCCCAATAATGACTGATCTTGAACTGCAATTTCCTGCAATGGTAGCTTTAGAGCTTGGTAGCTCTGCTTTGTTTGTGGAATGGACCTCAGACAATGGACCTGCTTTTGACAGGTCCAAGTGGGATATCAACCATGTCATTCCCATTAGTTTTTAGTTGGACATGAGGTTTTTTGTTTGTTTGTTTTTAGACATCTCCCTTTTGGTCACTGTGGCTAGATATCAGAAAGACACCATAAGTTAGAATTGTCCCTTGTTTTCAATACTCTCAGTTACCTTGATCTTGAACAGATGGCCCTCTTCCAAGATGGTGCCTAACCACAAGTCTCACAAGATAATGGAGAATGAACGATGGTCTACTCTGATGCTGGCCTGTCATGGTAGAAAGGTCATTCCAAAGAAGAAGGTTTGTCTCTTAGAAAAGTCTGCAAGTCTGTTACAGTGGGCATCTGGTCTACTTTGTGATAGGCCCTCTCCCCTCCTCAAGCTACTGTTGTTGTATAAACTGGCTGCAAGTTTATTATGTGGATTTTCTGTCTTCTGCACTTTTTTGTCTGTCCTGCGTTAGGGTTCTCAGTGCTCTTCTCTCTGTTGCTCTTGCAAAGGTAGTCTCTCATTGATTCTCCTCATTCGGGGTCCAAATCACAAAAAGAGATTTTAAAAATAGATTCTGTCTAGATTGCTTACTCATTACTTGCACTCACTGTTCTCTGTCTCCTGACAAATCCTTCCTCTTTCTCTTTCACCTCAGCCCTGCTGTGTTCCAGCCCCATGGCATTCTCTCTTCCTCATTTGACCTTGAATGGTATTAATGTCCATGACTTGGTGTCCAGAACTTGTGATAGATGGTTATGTGCCCTAAAAGGTTAGAAGATGATGACTAGCTTGGTCACAGGAAAAGCTCCGTACAGGAGGATCTATGTTTCTGTGTTTCTCATCTTGTCATTTTATGACAGGGAGAATTGTCATAGATGGTTGATGCTCTGGTAATGACTCAGATTGTCAATAGTTATGATCTGGACAGGATGCAGCTGCCATATTAAAGTAGGGAAGGTGGGGATCTTGTGTATGGAAAGGTCTTGGAAATCTGTGAATTATGACTGGTAGCCCATCCTGCTAGGCACTTAGACTCCTGGGGCAGAGCCATGTAGCCACAGATGTTTCTCAGCCGCCTTTTCTATCTTCTGTAAATTTCAAGACAATTTATACATGTATAGTCACAAAGTTCACCAATTTCCTTAAATTTTTAAAGATTACTTCTTTCTCCAACTGCTATTTTTCTTAGCAGTTAGTCATAATGTTTAACACAATAAAATGTCTGATTTATTTTCCTCTTAACCAGAGAGGCATTCTATCTGTGACAGAATAAAAAAAAGGTCAGCCTGATGTAGAAATGCTATTATTTTAAACAGTTCTTCAACTAAAACAAAGTCAGTTGTTCTGCAAAGACATTCTTCTTATAAATAAGGAATATACAATCACAACCCTTCTCAGAAGGAAAAGAAAAGGTATATTTAATTTTTAGAAAAGAAGCACAGTATTACTCTTATGCCCTTACTGATTAAAAGGTCTCCCTATATTTTGAGCTTCACATTAGGTAAAAATGAAGCCTTAATTTTAAAAATTAGGATAAGACATTCTTTCTTTTTTTTGTTTTCCCAGTTGTGAGGCTTGAACTCAGGGCCTGAGCACTGTCCTTGGACTTTTCTCAAGGCTAGAACTTGAGTCACAGCATCATTTCCAGCTTCTATGTAGGTAGTACGGAGGAATCAAACTTCCTGCATGCTAGGCAAGCACTCTACCACTAGCCCAAACTCCCGGCCCAAGACACTCTTTCTTAGACTGAACTGTTTCCTCTCCTTTGCTTACATGAGACACAAAGGATGGAAGACAGAGAACATTATTCTGAGGGAAGAAGGTAACTGTTAGGAATTTCAACAGGCAATCAGCACCTAAATGAATACAAAGGACTTTTATGTTTTTAGTTAAGAAATTACATTCAGTCAGAAAGGAGACAGAAAGTGCTAAAGGATGTTACCTATCTGGGCCCTGATAGCTCATGACCTGTAATCCAACTTACTCAGGAGGCTGAGATCTGAGGATCACAGTTCAAAGCCAGTCAAGTCAGGATAGTGCATGAGTTTCTTATCTCTAATTAACCACCAAAAAATCAGAAGTGGAGCTATGACTCAAGCTGGTAGAATACTGTCCTTGTTTAAAAAAAAAAACTCAGGGGGACGGGAGTTTGGCCTAGTGGTTAAAGTGCTTGCCTAGCATGCATGAAGACATAGGAAAAAAAAAAAAAGCCGGGAGTGGTGCTGAGGCTCAAGTGGTAGAGCTCTAGCCTTGAGAAAGTCCAAGGACAGTGCTCAGGCCCTGAGCTCAAGCCCAGCACTGGCAAAAAAAAAAAAAAAAAAAAAAAAACTCAGACACCTTCTTTTCACACCATACAAGTACATCTTTTTCTTTGTAATCTCAATGAAAATACCTCTGCAATGAAATATAATATTGTGGTTGTAAAGATCAAGGACTATGTGGACTGTACAGGGTTTCATTTAGAATTGAAAGGAATTGAAGGCCTGTTAGTTGCCTGTTGTGGTCATCTAGAAAAGAACGAGGCAAAAAACACTGCAAACCGATGCAGAATTCATTATTTTTTCATTTTACTGTGGTCATAGAAGACAGCCTATATTTATAACTTAAAATTTTACAAGTAAATATTGTTTCAACATGGTATTTATTTAACTTTTAAAAATGTAAACACACACACACACACACACACACACACACACACACACATGCACCAGCTGAGCACTAGTGGTTCATGTCTGTTTTTAAAATTTGGACATGTTGAAGGATCTATTAAATTCATATAGGTATCTTTCAAGATTTTTTTGTGGTTAATCCTCAAAAGTGTTATTCTTTTATATAAATGCAGTTTAGGAAGCTAGAGCTATATAAGTTATTTCAGCAAATCTCCACACTTTTGTATGTATTACAATCATGGTCTACAATTTATTATTCTGTGATGACTGAATAATGAACATAAAAGGCACACAATTTTTTATCGGATAAGTTACCTAATAGAAAAGCTTAAATTGTACAAGTAGTAAGGCAATAAATAGGTCTTGGCAGTCAAGTTATCTGCCCTTCAGTTAGAAAGGTCGAGATCATTCTATTTGAATAATAATAGTTCTGACCCAAATGATTTGATGTTTGTGCAGTCTTTAGGGGAAATGGAGGAATGATGACAAGAGAAACTATTGCTAAGTCTCAGATTCCTTGAAATAATTTAGGGAATTGTAAGTTGCAGGGCAGGTGGGCTACTGCCATGATAAACACAGGTTCTTATGTCAGGAGGGGCAAATCTTAAGGCTCTGAGGATGGTGTAGTGCCTCATCTCCTGAAGCCCGTGATACCTCCTGCTTTTGCTCTTCTGCCATCCATGTTTCATCCAAGTGCCTCTTCTGGTCCGTTTCTTACATGCAACTCTTCTGGTAATCAGTGAGCTGCACTGAAGGGAACCAAACTGATGAACTGGGAACAGCAATATGGGATAGTCTCTCCCTTTGGCTACAAAGCCTTTTGACATCACTTTCTGTACAAACACAACTTCCAGATAACGAAGTTAACAGCTCTGGGCCTTTACTGGCTACTGAGAATGTCTCTCATAGAAATGAAAATAGGATCATTTGACCAAATTTAGGAAACCTAGGAGACATTGTATCTACTATTATTGCCATTCATTCATCTGGAAACTAAATCACAATCTCTCCTTGATATGTAATGATGTAGACTAAAAGTCTAACCACTACTAGTATGTCCTTGATACATTAGTGGAAGGGAGACAAGGTTATAAAAAACAGATGCCTACAAATGTACGCATACATATAAACATGTATTGTCTAGAAAAATCAGTAAGAAAAAACTTACATTTATTGAGCCTTCTCTCTGTACCTGGTCATTAATCAAGCATTCACAACGTCATTTAATATTAATATTCAATGTCAACTACTCTCTAAAAATTGTTTATTCTCTTAGTTCCTATGTCTTACTTTAAAAAAAAAACTAAGTTGATTCTCCCTACACCTCATTTGTTAGGCTGCCATAATTCCCATTCCATTTTACTCTTGCCATGCAATGAGTAGTAAGAATCTTCCCTCATCCGCACACACCCCTCCTGACACAGGCAATGAGCCTGTGCCCATTGAAAACCCGCAAATCAACTCAACAGAATCTGCTTTCTTGTTGTATCAATGGCATTATAATCCCAAGAATGTCAACTACCCCTGCACTGGAACACTTTTTATGTCTCGGCTAGTAGAACCAAAATTCTAGGATTCTGCAAGAAGAACCAAAAGACTAGAATATTTAAAAAGAGTGTAGCAATTTATACCTGGTACCTGTGATTCCTGCTTGTAGTCTCAGCTTCTCAGGAGGCTGAGATCTGAAAGTAATGGTGTGAGGTTCATAGACAGGCAGAAAAGTCTATAAGAGTCAATCTCCAATTAGTCACAACACACATATACACACCACACATACACATACACAGCTGGAAGTAGACCTGTGGTTCAAATGGAGAGTGCTAGCCATGAGCAAAAATCTCAGGGACTGTGCCTAGGCCTTGAGTTCAAGTCCCAGGACTGGTGTATGCATACACCCACACCCACACCCACACCCACACCCACACACATACACACAGAAGTTTAGCAATTGATCAGTTGTGCTATGAGTATAGGTAATTGGAGCAATTACTTTTACCCTCTAGTACCTAGGCATGTAAAGGCGTAAATTCTAATATCTACTATTGGGACAACAGTATAATAAAGGATAACTTATTGTGCTTGTGTGTGTGTATGTGTGTGTGCACGTGCATGTGTATGAATGTGGTTGCTTTCAGTTTAATTTCACTTTAATTTTGACCCAGTTTGATTTTAGACCCTCTTTATATTTTGAACTTTTATTACTCAAGTAGTTTTATAAAGAAGTTTAACATGCTCATTTTTATAGACAGTGTCTTGATCAGTGTCAATTCTTCTTATTTATCCCATTCCCTGTATCCTTAAGTTTCTTAGTTCATTGGTTGTATTTTGCTAGTGATTTTTGCCACTCTCAAAAGTCCAGTTTCTTTCCATTTTAAAGCATTGTCCTGTTTATCAAACCCCATTCCATAGCTTCTGCTTTTATCATCCTTGACATATTGATATTTATGTTGTTCAAAGCCTAATTGTGGAATGGAGGATCAAAGCCACAAGGAATTGCTTGCACTAGGCAACCCACCGAGATGCCTTATAAAGGACCTCATCATTGGTTGTATTTTGCTAGTGATTTTTGCCCCTCTCAAAAGTCCAATTTCTTTCCATTTTAAAGCATTGTCCCATTTATCAAACCCCATTCCATAGCTTCTGCTTTTATCATCCTCGACATACTGATATTTATGTTGTTCAAAGCCTAATTGTGGAATGGAGGATCAAAGCCACAAGGAATTGCTTGCACTAGACAACCCACCGAGATGCCTTATAAAGGACCTCATCCCTTTGGGTAATGTAAGTGTCCAAATTTTAATGGCCAAGAAATATGTTAGCTCTACTTGTTTGAGTTTGGTCATGGCTTGTCTCAGTGTTTTGATCTTATAGACATATTCCATGGTTTTGCCTTTTACTTATAAAAGCTTTTTTGATAACATTTTTATTGTAATGTATAGAGAGGTTACTATAACATTCACCAGATAGTATGTGCACTACTTCTCACACATTTATACCCCTTCTTATGTTTTTGTCCCCATTTCCCTCCTCCATCCCTCCCAATCATCTTGTTTCCACCCTTCTCTTTCCTATTTCAAGGAATCAAATAAACATATATACAATATATCAGGTAACAAAGTCAGATATAGTAGCAATAGCTTGCCTAGCATGCACAAAGACCCAGGTTCAATTTCTCAGTCCCACATAATAGAAAAAAGCCAGAAATGGTGCTGTGGCTCAAGTGGTAGAGCTCTGGCATTGAGAAAGCCCAAGGACAGTGCTCATGCCCTGAGCTGAAGCTCAGGACTGGCAAAAAAAGGAATACAAGAAAGACATTTTATACGCAATGCCTCAAACCATTCATAGTCCTTTGCACAATAGTTAGAAGGCTAGATGGGCTAGGTATTGCCAGATAGAACTACTTGGAATGTTTATAATATCACTTTAGTGATGTTTCAATTGTTGAAACTTTCCAATTCAATATTTTCAACAAATAATGCTGAAACAACATGATCCATATGCAGAAAAAATAAATACCAACACAAGCCATAGTCAGTATAAAAATGATGCCAGGTAGGTGAAGAGCTCAATTTAAAACTTCAAATAATAAAGTATCTAGAAGATAACATGTAAAAAATTTAAAAATAAAAATAAAATATCTAGAAGAAAATAGGATTAAGATCTTAGGACCTTAGTTTGAAAAATATAAAATTTGTAAACTGGATCTTATGAAAAGAAATAACAACTAACCTTTAAAATTAGTGCTGAAAGAAAAGAGAAACCACAAATTACATTATTTTCAAAGTACATATCTGATAAATGACATATTCAGAATATTGGTCAAAACTCAAAACTCAGTTAAACATTGGCAAATGATTTAGTCAGACATTTCATAGAAGAAAACAAATAAATGTCAAAGAAGAATATGATTGGGAGGGGTGGGGGAGTGAAGCAGGAACAAAAACATCAGAAAGGATATCAATGTTTGTGAAGTAATGTACCTTCTATCTGGTGAATATAATGTAACCCTTCTATTAATCACAATAAAAATATATTAAAATAGGAAAAAAGAGGAAGCATAGTTAAATGTAGTCATAATAATCAATGTTCATAGGTGAAAATAAAACCAGGTTACTAGAGGAAACAAGTGGTGTTGGGAGAGATGAGGGATAATAATGGAAGGGTTACATTTATCAACATGCTTTACACTCAGAAATTAGTGTAAAACCCCTTTGGAGAACTACTTAATTAAGACAAATTAAAAGAAATTTAAAAAGTAAAATTAAGGCAGGTACCTTGAGAGGTTAATTGGGGTTGAGAAAGATAGAGAACTGTGGAAGGGGTGACATTGATCAAGATGCATTGTGTTCATAAATTGGCATGTTGAACTGAAAATTCTTGTATAACTACTTAAAATAATAAAAAAATGAAAAATTTAAAATACCACCATTATTCATTAAGGAATTTCAAATGAACACTACAATGATAAACTACAAAAAAGCTATTAAAATGAAGAAGGGATTTTCATGAGCTAAAGCTAAGTACTGAAAAAAAATTTAAAGCAACTAATACTTTTATATGCTGCAGGTGTGAATACAAGTAGTGCAGCCCCATTGGACAGAATTGTTCCTTAGAGTGATATATATATATTTATCATGTGGTAAGTAACCCCAGATCTAGGTATTTATGCAACTGAAATAAAAGAATCAGGAATTAGAGCTTTATTCTTGCAACAAGAGTTCCAGATAAGGAAATATTCTACAATATTGTCATATTTAATTTAGTGAGTGAAAGAAAAAGGTGGAAAAAAGGTTTCTGCTGTACTTACAAGGTGAAACAAAATAGCTTTTCATATTCCCTTTCTGAGAATTTGCTGGAAAATAAAATGGAAAGAATGTACACTCTGGCTATATGATACACTAATCAGTCAGTTTTGGAGCTGATTAAAATCCAATATTTCCAGATTTCACATGTCAGTGTCTCTCAAGTTCAGGGATTCATTCCTTTTCAAATAAAAACACCTAGGAGAGTAACAACTGAAGTCTTGATGGATTGTTTATTTACTTTGGGAGCTAATCTAATAGCCTGAAATAGGATGAACCATTTGGATCTTGGGTTAATTATAGATGCTATGATTAGTCTTTGAAAAGGAGTGATATAACTTCATCAGCAGAGAAACAAATAAATGTAAATGTAATCAAAATGTTTCCAGGAAAAGTAAAAACTAAGCAATCTCTACCTTAGATAGTTTGTTGTAGGAACTTGGGTCTTTATTACAGGAATCTTGAGAAACCCTGGTTATTTCCCTACAATCACATTATGCTAAGACGAATACTTTGAGGTCTTGAGGCTCAACAGTGTGAGCAATAAAATGCCTGGATCAGAAATTACATAGGCATTATCTTAAAGCCATTACCTTATCACTAAATTACTTTCTTTTCAGACAATATGTTAAACAGGGGTTCCTATTCATTTTTTTCAGGAAATGTCTTCTATGGGTGACCCACTGCTTCATTAGCTGTCATTTGGTTTCAGCAAAGGTGCAGTGCACAGTTCTTTTTTTAAAATTTTTTTATTGTAATATATAGAGGGATCACAGTTACATTTGCCAGATAGTATGTGCATTACTTCTCATACATTGATAACCCTTGTGATGCTTTTTCCCATTTCTCTCCCCCCAAACACTCCCAATCATCTTGTTTTCCCCACTTCCCTGTCCTATTTGAAATAATCAAACATATATACAATATATCAGACAACAAAGTCAGATATACTGACAATATGAGATTAACCAAAGGGCAACAAAAGAGAAATAACATTGAGAACAACAATCACACAAGATAAAACTCTTGTTTCCATATCCTGGAGAACGTTTCATTTAGTCTCATCCTAATGACTTTATATACCTAGGTTTTACACTACTGTAATCCTCTCCTAAGAGAGTCCTAGATGTGTACTAATTATTACAAATGAGGGAAACCCATTGAGCCTATGTTCCTTTGAATCTGGCTTACTTCACTTAATATGATTTTTTCTAAGTCTTTCCATTTCCTTACAAATAGGGCAATGTCGTTCTTTCTGATGGCAAAATAGAATTCCATTGTGTGTTAGTACCACATCTTCTTGATCCAGTCATCTACTGAGGGGCCTCTGGGTTGGTTCCATATCTTTGCTATGGTAAATAATGCTGCAATGAACGTCGTTGTGCTGGTGGATTTAGTATGTCCTTGTTTCTGGACGATTGGGTAATGCCAAGGAGTGGAATTGCTGGGTCATAGGGGAACTCTATGTTTATTCTCTTGAGGTACTGTCATACTGCTTTCCATAGTGGTTGAACGAGTTTGCACTCCCACCAACAGTGTAGTAGTGATCCCTCCTGGCCACATCTCCACCAGCATCTGTTGTAATTAGATTTCTTGATCATGGTCATTATAACTGGAGTGAGGTGGAATCTCAGAGTTGCTTTGATTTGCATTTCTTTTATGGCCAGAGATGTGGAGCATTTCTTCATGTATCCATAGGCAATTCTTATGTCTTCTTCAGAGAAGTCTCTCTTTAAGTCTTTGGCCAGTCTTTTAATGGGATGGTTGTTTCGTTGAAGATTTGTTTTGGAGAGATTCAATGTTTTGAGCTGTAGATATATTTTAGATATGAGGCCTTTGTCTGTTGTATGGTTAGTGAAGATCTTCTCCCACTTTGTGGGCTTTTTATTTAGCTTGCTAGGTATGTCCTTTGCCATACAGAAGCTCTGCAATTTAATGCAGTCCCATTTGTTCAAACTATCTTTAGTTTGTTGTGTTTCTGGGTCTTTATTAAGAAAGTTTCAACCTGTGCCAAGGAGACCTAGTGTATCTCCTATTCCTTCTTGTAAAGTTTTCAGAGTATCTGCTTTACCTCAAGGTCTTTGTTCCATTTGGAATTAATCCTGGTGCTGGGTGACATAAAAAGGTCTAACTTTAGTTTCCTGCAAGTACTTAACCAGTTCTGCCAGCACCACTTGTTGCAGAGGCTGTCTTTCTTTCAGTCAGTTTTTTTTTTTTTTTGGCTCCCTTATCGAAGATTAGGTGGCCATAGGTCTGTGGATTGATTTCTGGATCTTCAGTTCTATTTCATTGGTCTTCTGAGCTGTTCTTGTGCCAGTACCAAAGTGTTTTGGTTACTATAACTTTGTAAGTTTTTATATGTAATGACAGTATCCCATATCAAAGGCAGCAAGCTTGGCGGGCACAGTGGATCACACCTGTAATTTTAGCTACTCAGGAAGGTGAGAACAGAGGATGACACTTCAAAGCCAGCCCCCACACTAAAGTCTGTGAGACTCTTCAGTGAGCCACTAGAAAACCAGAAGTGGTTCTGTGGCTCAAGGGGTAGGGCTGTAGCCATGGGCTGAAGAGCTCAGGGACAGTGCCCAGGCTCAGAGTTCAAGCCCCACAACTGACACATACACATAAAAAGGCAGCCAGCTCTCAGCCTTTCTGCTTCAATGAGGATGAAGAAGCAGTTCTATCAACCAGGAATTCTTGACTTGATGCCCTGACCACAGGTTTCTGGAGTCTGTAGATCCTCATCCTGGCAACTCCTCATGATTTGGGCAGCCTCCCTCCGGGAGCCTTCTCTGCCAGCAGTGTTCATTAACTTGATAGCTTGGTTTTATTGGTTTTCTCCCTTCACTTCTTGAACACTTACCCACTCACTCTTGCTTCCAGAATTGCCTGTGAAAGAAACCACATCACGTTCTTCTTTTAGGCTCTGTTTTAGTAGAATATTGAAATGATACTTATCCCTTTATTCAAGCGTCATTAAGAACATCAGGCCGTATGCTAAGGTTATGAAGACATCTGATAAAACTGTGTAATGATTTTTGCAAATACAATTTGAAATGTATGGAGTAGAAAAATTACATTAAATGTGAATATTGTTGCCATGTCTTGTAGCAGTATCACAACTGGTATGACCATTAGATAATCACTCAGTGAAACTTAGTTTCTTATGCCACTGCTAGCTCACACTTTATGAAAATCAATATTCAAGCCATGAAAAAAGAAAAACATCTATAGGAAGAAAATATTTAGAACTTAGATTCTTGTGATTGCATGTTTTCACATGAAAGATTCAGCCATAGATTGTTTTCCATCGTAAAATCCTGGTTGCTTGACTTGTGGTGACACCCCAAATAAAACATGCAAAAAGATTTTTGCCTGATTCTTTCCCTTGCAAAGGCAGTAACAGTCTTTTATGGCCTTGTAAGTACAGAGGGATATCTGACTAAAAGTAATCATCTAAGAAACTCAGAAATTATCCATTGTTATTGCTATCAATGTAAATATTACCAAATGACACTTCAGTGTAGATTTGGATAATAGTTCAGCTGAGTGAAGAGCTCATGAAATGATTTAAATCTCCGAGTAATAAACTTGAGCAGTAAGATGAAGGATAAAAGGGAGTCTGCTTTCTTTGGGGAAGAGTGGCTAGGGCTGATGGCTAAGAGAGAACACTGAAGACATCACACAGAGAGAAAGCCATTTCTGCAGGCTGAAATTAAAGAAATTCAAGTACTGCTGCTTAAAAGCAAACAGGAGAGCTGGTAGTATGGTTAAAGAGACAGAGACTAGCCTAGCACATGTGACTTTAATTACCAGGACTGCCAAAAAAACAAAACACATGATGTAAAGGCTTCTCTCAAAAATATATGTAAGAAGAAAGTATACATTTTGTGTGTATTTTTTCATTATTAGCATATGTGAATTGTATTAACAGGTTTCATGGTGGCATTTTCATACAGGTGTATAGTATACTTTGATCATATTCACTCCCCTTTCCTCCCTCTTACTCACTCTCTGGGAAAAACTTCATTGAAAGCATACACCACATTGGTTAATTTCATAATTTGACTATTATGAATAGTGTTACAATAATCATGAGTGTTCAGATATCTACATGGTAAGATAGCTTTAACTACTATGCCTAGAAATATTGTTGCTGGATGTTAGTTCTATTTTTGATTTTTTGAAAAACCTCCCCTGGTTTTGATAGTAGTTAGTCTAATTTATATTGCCATCAACAGTGAATAAAGGTTTTCTTGTCTACACATCCTCATCACGTTTTCATTCTAAATGGGTGAAATGGAACATCAATATAGTTTTTATTTCCCTAATGCCTAAAAATAATATAGAAACAATCATTTTAATATCTTTATAATAGCTGTATGTGGTTTTTTAGGTTGCAAAGTGGTTGAGCTTTGACATGTATTAAAGTTGTTGGAGAATTGTAACAACATATATCTTCTGAACTTTGTGATTATAATCGTATGATTAAAATCTTGTAAGTGAATGCAACATTGAGCACAGAAATGGAAGAGGTGTGGATATTAGAAAATAATAATGTGTGTTGTTAGAAAACTTCCACTGAATAAATGCCAAGAAGTTGATTAATTTTAGAGCTCTTATCTTAAATCCTCTTGATGGAAAATATAGGAAGTATGTGAATTTTCTATTACTCTAGCTTCATATTGAGAAAAATAGCTCAATTTTATTTTATGATAGACTCTAGTTGCTAAAATATAATTACATGAAAAGAATTTAAAAAGCTAAATTTTATATTAGGAAAAAAGAAAATATCAATGCTAATTCTACTTACATATTAAATAAGAAAGATTTACTAAAAATCCAAATAATTTGCTACAAAAATATGTCTGTTTTTTAGGTAATGTTTAAACATCAATCCAGGTATTTCATACACAATACATTTACTTCTGCAGGCACATTATTGCATGATCAAAATATGCTGATGGCTGTACATCTAAAGTTAAACATAAAAATAGTACAAAAATAGTAATACTGAATATGAACTACATAAGATAGATTATGTTAGTTCTCAGTAGGTGACAAATTAGTTTATTTCCTCAAGATATTCAAATGAGAGAATTTGAATATATATGCAAAGATTTAGATAATAATCACAATACATTACAATTTATCTAATATCTGGTATATTTAATATCAAATATCTTAATAGTTAATCATTATACACTGAGATGTAGGATAACTAATGATTAATAATCAAATGAATGCCATAAAATGGAAGTGATTTAGGAATTGAAAGCATACATTTTTTCCTAGCAAAACACAACACATGATTAAAAAGTCATGCTATTTAATAATTGTAGTTTAGAAATGACATATAACTATAACTAATTTATGCTTTTCATGGTAGGTCAGTCAGTGAATTTTCCTATAAAACATAGAATATATGTTCTATTTGAAGAAGTTCAAGAATGAAAAGGAAATGGATAAAGATAAGGAAAGGATCAAGTACCAAGAAAAACCAAGAACTGAAAAATCATGAGCTAGCCTTAAGGAATAATGTTGGAAACCAAAACCTGAATTGCAAAGACTCCTTTGAGAAGAAATGTAGTATATTTTCTAATTCAGAGTCATAGCAAGACTGTTGTTCCCTAGAAGTTCCTGAAAACCATAGAATCCATATCATACCTTTCTGAAATACTATATGAATTAATGGTAAATATGATGTCATTTTTGATAAATAAAACGTATTGTAAGTGAGAATCTTACATATGCCATTTTAGGTATTTTAGCTGCCCATCTCTAATACATGAATTTATTCTCTTTTTCCACTTGCTTTTTTTGTAGTAAAAATTAATTTTCAGGAAATAAAATAAGACTGATGGGATCAGTAGAGGTGAGCCTATGAAAGAGCTTGAATGTCAGAATGGTGTATTTTGTGTTTTGACTTTGTAGTGGGACTGAAGAATGCCATGGAATGGGAAAATAGGGAAATGCAGTATTCTAAAAATTCTATGTCAGTGTGATCTTAAAGGAAGTCTGGGTGAGAAAGCTGGTCGGCAGGCCCAGCTTAAAAGATACATACACACTGATTTATTAAGGTGATTGCTTCATTTTAGGAGTCACAGCTGAAGTCCGATTTTCTTTTCTTTTTTTATTATAATGTATAGAGGGGTCACAGTTACGTTTGCCAGATAGTAGATGCATTACTTCTCACACATTGATAGCCCTTCTCATGTTTTTTTCCCATTTCCCTCCACCCACCCCCTCTCCCAATCATCTTGTTTTCCCCCTTCCCATTCCTATTTCAAATATTCAAATAAACATATATACAATATACCACGTAACAAAGTCAGATACACTAACAATATGAGATTAACCAATGGGCAACAAAAGAGAAGAGATATAACCTAGTATATTGAGAACAACAATCACACAAGATAAAATTCTTGTTTCCATATCCTGGAGATCCTTTGATTTAGTCTCAACCTATATGACCTTATATACCTAGGTTTTGCACTACTGTAATCCTCTGCTAGGAGACTCCTAGATGTGTACTAATTATTACAAATGAGGGAAACCATAGAGCCTATGTTACTTTGGATCTGGCTTACTTCACTTAATATGGGGCAATGTTAGTCTTTCTGATGGCAGCATAGAATTTCATTGTGTATTAGTACCACATTTTCTTGATCCAACCATCTACTGAGGGTCATCTGGGTTGGTTCCATATCTTTGCTATGGTAAAAAGTGCTGCAATGAACATCATTGTGCTAGTGGGTTTAGTATGTCCTTAGTTTGGGTAAATACCATGGAGTGGAATTGCTGGGTCATAGGGGAGCTCTATGTTTAGTGTTTTGAGGAACTGCCATAGTAGCTGAACAAGTTTGCACTTCCACCAACAGTGTAGTAGTGATCCCTCCTGGCTGCATCCCCTCCAGCATCTGTTGTTACTAGATTTCTTGATCATGGCCATTCTAACTGGAGTGAGGTGGAATCTTAGATTTGTTTTTATTTGCATTTCTTTTATGGCCAGAGATGTGGAGCATTTCTTCATGTGTCTATAGACCATTCTTATGTCCTCTTCAGAGAAGTCTCTCTTTAAGTCTTTGGCCAGTCTTTTAATGGGATGGTTGTTTCTTTGAAGATTTGTTTTGGAGAAATTCAATGTTTTGAGCTGTAGATATATTTTAAATATGAGGCCTTTGTCTGTTGTATGGTTAGTGAAGATCTTCTCCCACTCTGTGGGCTTTCAATTTAGCTTGCTAGGTATGTCCTTTGCCATACAGAAGCTCTGCAGTTTAATACAGTCTTATTTATCTAAATCAAGTCTAATTTTCTTTTCCGTGACAATTTTTTAAAGTCTAGCGTCTTCCTTCTCTCAGGCCTACAATTGCTGTTTTAACTTGTAAGAATTTTTTATAACAAAAGAGATGTCTCTGAAGTCATTAGATTTGCCTGATGGGACATAAAAAGGGCACTAAATTAGTTTTAGTTCTGTATCATTTCTAAACTACAATAATAGTGAACATGACCTGTGTTGAGGGGTGTTTATTAGGAAAAAATTATTCTTTCAAAATGAATCTAATTAAAACTCATCTAAGATATTCATCTCATGTAAGAAGTTAAAACAGACGTGTTATTATAAATACCAAATGTTGATTTTACAAACACCAAAGGTTGGTCTTACCATTTGTTTTCTAAGGAAAATGTCATGTAAAGTTCTGATAAGTGATCTTTTTTTATGTTTTAAACTTTATTTTGCTATTATTTGAAAACTGATGAATATGCATTAATATGTCCCTTGAGTAATTAGGAAATCAACTATGTGACAATAAACAAAAGTCACAGCTATTATAATGAAGATCTATGATCATTAGCTTGCTGCAGGACTTCTGGTTACATAAGACATTAGCCAGACTTTTCCTGTCATCTCTGGAGCCTTTAGAATATTTGGCTACCCATATTCCACGTGTCTTACTTAGCCCACCTCCACAAAGGTTGTATCTTCCTAAAGCACATAACCAAACAGCTCCATCAGGGACATTAGCTTCAGCTTCCTGAAGACTCTGTTTCTGTCAGCCTTTGTCTCCAACAGCAGTTTATGGGAGCTAACCCCCCACCCACTAATGCAGGGCAAAAGCAACAAGCATGCCAGGCCTGGTGATTCACGCTTGTAATCCCAAATTCTCAGATTTGAGAACAGCATCACTACACAATGAGAATGTGTCTCATGAAGAACATATATACAAAACCCACAAAGAGATGGTGCATTGGCTCACACCTGCAATCTTAACTACTCAGGAGACTGGGATCTGAAGATCAAGGTTCAAACCCAGGCCCGGCACAAAAGGACCTGAGACTCTTATCACCAATTAACATCTAGAAAATGGGAAGCAGGGCTTGACTCAAGGGTAGGTAGTAGCCTTGAGCTGAAGAGCTCAGGGACAGTGCCCAGGCCCAGAGTTCAAGCCTCATGATCCCTCTCCCCACCCCCAAACAAACAAACAAACAAAAAAAACAAAATAAATGGACAAAGAAATTCTGCTTTATTAGAAGTCTCTGGCTTTAGGCTAGAGCATGCAGAAGTGCACAGTACCTCTACTGGATATACTCAGCATAATAACCTCATCACTTCACTTCATATTCCTTTCATAGTAAGCAAATGGAAAGACCAAAAAGCCAGCCTTAATAGGTGGAGAAACCTCTAAAGAGAAGAACTGCACAGCCACATTTCCCATGTGCATGAAGCAATGGACTGCCCAATTTACAACTCATTGGATATGGAGGATATATTAAAATTGTTCTTGAAAAGGAAATGTTATCTCAAAATATAGTGATCTTTTTAGAGTTAGTATTCTTGATGGGCTATTTAATGAACCATCTAGTTATGGTTCATTAGCAGAATAAAGAGGTCCAAGAATAACTTTGAAAAAAAGCAATGAGAGATAAGTGGCAATTTTCACATTTCTCACCTAGTTAATCTCTGCCAAAGCCAGTGTGGTCCTTCAACCACATTTGATTGATTCCATTTGTGCAGGTGCATCATCAGATCTAAATTCCCATGAATAATTATGACTTTTTTTAGGGTTTTTTTCATTTCATTTTGGCTCTAAAACTTTGTTTCAGAAAGGGAAATTAAAGCAGAAATGAGGAAATGGAAAAACCTCCCATGCTCCTGGATTGGAAGAATCAATATCGTGAAAATGACAATCTTGCCAAGGGCTATCTACAAATTCAACGCAATACCCATCAATATCCCAATGTCATTCTTTAAAGATATAGAAGAGGCAATCCAAAATTTCATATGGAATAATAAAAGACCCCGTATAGCAAAAACACTTCTTAGCAGAAAGAACAACACAGGAGGAATTTCAATACTTTAGACTCTATTACAGAGCTATAATTATCAAAACAGCTGGGTACTGGCATAAGAACAGGCCTGAAGACCAATGGAATGGAACTGAAGACCCAGATATTAAACCACAGACCTATGGCCACCTAATCTTTGACAAGGGAGCCAAAAAATTAGAATGGAAGAAAGATAGCCTCTTCAACAAATGGTGCTGGCAGAACTGGTTAAACACCTGCAGAAAACTAAAGTTGAATCCTTCTTTGTCACCCTGCACTAGAATTAACTCCAAATGGATCAAAGACCTCGAGGTAAAAGCTGACACACTGAAAACTTTACAAGAAGGAATAGGAGACACACTAGACCTCCTTGGCACAGGAGGGAAATGGGGACCAAGACATGTGAAAAGGTATCAATGTATGGGAATTAATGCATCATCTATCTGGCAAATATCATGTAACTCTTCTATTAATTACAATAATAAATATATAAAAAATAAAATAAAAAAAGCTTTGTTTCAGAATCCGTAGACAGATCTGTAGTTTTTGAAGCTTCCAGGACAATGATATTGGACCTGTCTAATAGTTACAAGATGATCATGTATCTTATACACTGAAAACCCTGGTTAGCAGTGTAACATGTTTTCACATAGTTCTGAAGTTTTAAATTATTAAATTACCTTCAAATAATGTAACTAAAGGGTCAACAGAACAAAACATAGTTTTATGTTGGATCTCAACAATTTGTGTTTTATCAGTGCAACTGCCATACACAGATATAAATGTGGTCTTCACATCATGGACCCCAGAAAGTGAGCATCCATCTTTGTTTTCCAAGACAGTGTCTTTGGGAATATTCTGGATATAGTTCATTCTCTCCAGCTCCTTTCTTGTCTTTTCAAACCATTGCTTTGACTTGTTTCTTTTGATTTTTCTCTCTTGGGATCTCACTCACTATTTCCCCTGGCTGGCCTCAAGCTGCAGGGCTCCTGGTTGGAACCTCCTCAGTTGTAGCTGCTTCTTTTCCTCTGGAGCCTACTCAGACCCAGATTTTGGAACGCAAGACTTTTCTTTTTAATATTCGTATGTATGTATGTATGTATCCCTCAAAGGTAGGTATTTTGATACACTCTTGCTGACAATTTGGAATTCCAAACATTTCTGAACATAATAGAGAACATCATTAGATTGAATGTCAACATAATAGATTTTAGAAATTCCTTGGCCATAAGTTAGGTTGTAAAACTTTGTTCTTACCAGTTTTAAGCCCTCAGGTTGCCCACCATTTCAATATATTTCTTACCTCATACCCTTATGAGGCCCTTTGCTATGTTTCAATCTTTCTCACTGTTAGTTGTGAAGTCTGGGTAAGATTATTTAATCTCTCTCTACCTGTTCACTCACCCAATCTGTTAAATTTTAAATACTTTTAGTAGCAACTTCATAAGATTACTGGGAAAACAAAAAATGGACTGAAATATATGAGGAAATTCACATTGCCTAGTACAGACAAAGATATTAATTAAAGTGCTCAACTTAGTCTTTGGTTCTTCTGCTCATCATAATTTTGCCCTGGAATGAAGAAAAGAAGGGTTCTCATATGAAGCAATCTCTTCAAAATGCTCTCAAAATACTTTCCTAAGAGCTGGAAGTTAAGCCTAGTGGTAGAGTGCTTGCCTAGCATTCACGAAGACCCAGGTTCGATTCCTCGGCACCACGTACATAGAAAAAAGCTGGAAGTGGTGCTGTGGCTCAAGGGTAGAGCTCTAGCCTTGAGAAAGGTCCAAGGACAGGGCTCAGGCCCTGAGTTCAAGCCCCATGACTGGCAAAAAAAAAAATGCTTTCCGAAGTGAAACAGTTGACTGTGTTATCTCCTTGTAAAGAATGGTAGTTATCCTTGGCGTGATTCCGTCCTGCATCTCTGCTCCTCCATCCGCCCTCACCGCGCGCGGCCCATGGAGGACTCGATGGACATGGACATGAGCCCGCTGCGGCCCCAGAACTACCTGTTCGGTTGTGAACTGAAGGCTGACAAAGATGATCACTTTAAGGTCGATAATGATGAAAATGAGCACCAGTTATCACTAAGAACGGTTAGTTTAGGGGCAAAGGATGAGTTACATATCGTCGAAGCAGGAGCGATGAATTATGAGGGAAGTCCAATTAAAGTTACGCTGGCAACGTTGAACATGTCTGCACAGCCAGTGGTTTCCCTGGGGTGGCTTTGAAATAACACCACCTGGGGTGCTGAGGCTGAAGTGTGGCTCAGGACCTGTGCACATCAGTGGACAGCACTTGGTTGCTGTGGAGGAGGAAGATGAAGAGGAAGAGGAAGAGGAAGAGGATGTCAAACTCCTGAGTGTGTCTGGAAAGCGATCTGCCCCTGGAGGTGGCAGCAAGGTTCCACAGAAAAAGGTAAAACTTGCCGAGGAAGATGAGGAGGAGGATGAAGAAGAAGAAGAAGAAGATGATGATGATGATGAGGAGGAGGAGGAGGAGGAGGAGGAGGAGGAGGAGGAGGAGGAGGAGGAGGAGGAGGAGGATTTTGATGACGAGGAAGCAGAAGAAAAAGTTCCAGTGAAGAAATCTATACGAGATACTCCAGCCAAAAATGCACAAAAATCAAACCAGAATGGAAAAGATTCAAAACCAGTAACACCAAGATCAAAAGGTCAAGAATCCTTCAAAAAACAGGAAAAAACTCCTAAAACATCCAAAGGACCTAGTTCAGTAGAAGACATTAAAGCAAAAATGCAAGCAAGTATGGAAAAGCACATTGAACAGTACTGGGCACGACTGGTAAATTAAGCCCAAAGATAGGGAAAGAGGAAAAGGAGAAACAGATATAGTCCACACTGAGTGTCATCAACAATCCAGACTGAAGTCTTCTCTTAACCTCAGTCCCCTTTCCTGATTTGCCACCTTCTAGGCTGGAAGCAATCTTTTGGTTTCCTAATGCACTTCTGTTGTGACTGCTGTGATTGATTTCATAATCCTTGCGTATTGCTTTCTATTTTGTGCATATGCACCATCTTTTTGACCATGCTTTAAGTCCACATTGTATTTCCGTAGCTGCTCAATAAATGTTTGAATGAATCAAAAAAAAAAGAGGATAGTTACCTCTCCTTGATTTTTATGTCAAAGTATAAAGTAAAAATTCCTGTAGGAAATAGACCCAAATTTTAGGCATAGGGATTTAAAAGTTATTATGTACCATATTTTATAAATAAAGCCTGAAATATTTTTTAAAATTCAGAGATTCTATTTTTGTGAGCTTTACTAATAATTTCAAAAATTTAGACAGTTAAAAGCTCAGTCAAAGAATCTCTGCATCATTAAGGGTAGTCCCAGACATTCAGAGGAAAAAAATAAACCAAATAAACTTTCAAGGAGTGAGGTTCCTTCCTTCTGTATCAGATGCTCACTCGTTGACCAGATTTTGAGGTAAAGTTTTGTGATATCAGTTAACAAAGCAGAGTGAGTGTTCAGTGTATGATGCATTTCCATTTTATGTCTCAATGGCAGGATACTTTTTAAGGACTCATTAATCCTTCTAAATCCACAGTTTCTGTGTTTATTTACAATAAGCAATATTTATTCAAGGCATTAAATTCATTAGTCTGTCTTTGTCCAGTTATGGTTCATAAGAACCTTTCTCTGGGTACATTCTTCTGATACTTGTGGGAGAGGTAGATTGCTGACTAGCTACTTAACAACTTTAAGGGATGTCTTGTTTGAACTCTATCAATGTCTCCTTTCCATACATTTTATGGGTTGTTATTAGGTTAATAATATTTTAAATAAAGCACAAGATGTTTAATACCTTCAGACCACCAATATTTGAACTAGGTGAGTGAGAACTGGGCACATAATGAAATCATTTCTTTAAAGTTTATTTGGCAATTTTTTTTTCATTTCAGTAGAAAATATTTAACTTCAATTGTATGAAATCCTTTGGACTTTTAAAAGTGTAATTGGATGAAAACCTTTAATGGTCAATATTTTTTCAAGTGTAATTCCCTTTTTCCTCTGGATAATCCATTTCCACATGATTTATATCAATAAGAAATTCCAACTCAAGTTTCTTAAAGTATTTCTTCCCTTGGAGAACACCATTTCTCTAAATAAGAATTTCAGTTAATCCAATCAATAAAAGTATAGACTCTAAAACCCCAGATAGTTGTGGCAGACAGACTAATTACGTTTGACACAGCACCCATGGCTATAGTATGCTTGGGATCACTTGGACAGTCTTTTACTTCATACTGGTTCCAGATCAAAGAGAACATATGTTTTTTTTTCTTTAGAGCAAAATAATACACAGCCACCATCAGCCCCGCCCCAGTATTTGCCATTGGTCTAAACCAGGTCTAGGAAGATGTCCAAGAGTGTTATTCCCCTGTCATGTCGTGTTGTCAGGGAAAGTACATGACTGCCAAAGGCTAAAATCAAATGGTTTGCTTCATGCACATTTTTCCACTTCACTGATTAAGCTTTCCAATTGAAAGGCAGGTTATTTACCAGAGAACCAACAATAACAGCTTTGCCACTTAAAAAAAAATCTCTCCTGGCCCTGACAATAAGTAGATGTGAAAAATTTTAAGGAATCAATATCATGAAACTTCCCTGTGCCTTTATCATAGAGCCATATGGAATAAATAAGAAAAGCTTAGCATGACTTATAGATGCTAATATTTACATCATTCAGTCCATTTGAACTGATATAACTAAATGACTTAGTTTAGGAAACTTGCAGATAACAGAAATTTCTTCTTCCTCATTCTCAAGGCTGGGAAGTCCAAGATGAAGCGAGTGCAGCTGATGGAAAAATGACTTAAACTGAATGCACTCAGAACCGGCCTCCCTGCTGACCCATGGAGTCATCCCTTCCCCTTCCCCCTGAACAAATGCATGGGCTGGGTGCTCTTAGAATAGAGCGAATAGAGCTTGAGGCCAAGGCCACATCTGATGCTGCTTCCCTTGACAACACAGATGCTGTTGAAAGCCTCCATCAAAATAATGTGTCTCACCCAGTACTCCTCCATCTCACCAACTTCTCTTTCCCTGCCTAGTATTCAAAGGAATCCTAGTTGTGAGGGGTGCTGTAAGTACTCCATTTCCTCTTCAGCAGAGCTGAAAGAGACTTAGTTGCCCTTCCCAGGCTTTCTTCCCAAATAAAACCTGCTAATCTCTGGAGTTTTCTCTCTCTGTTCTATTTCTTTTCTTCCCCCAATAGATTCATTTTCAGGTGAAGGGCCTCTTTTTCATGGTTGACACCTCTTGTGATATTCTAGAAGGAACAAACAAGTTTACTCTTTCCTTTTACATTGGCTTTATCCATGCAAACACATTTCAGTTAATTATCAGATAGTTTTAATTCTGAATTTTGACTCATTTGATTTTTTTTTTGGTTCTAGACTAAAATACTTAACAGTGAACTTAGCAGTGGCAATTGGAGAGATAGAAGAGAAGGGTGAGAAGCTCCTTATCTTGTAAACACTGATAAAATTTACTATCTTCTTCCTAGGAGCTGTACTAGTGGAATGTTGGTGTTATTTAGTGACACTGAATTTAAATCTGCTTCTAACTGATGGGATCTTTAGCACCTTAATGAATGTAGCTTGTAGTTAGCTTCTAGTTTCCTACAGATTTTCACTTTGTAACTTTTTACTTCCTATTAAATCACTGATCCTAGGAATTATCTTGGCTACATCTGGCATACAAAGTACAACTTTATGATATAGAGATTGAATAATAAATTTTCTATGTATATAATTATATGAAATGAAGCTAAACAATTCGCCTAGATTGATTTTAAGAGACTTGCAGTATGATGTCCATGGTACGTTTATAGAAGTATGGGATAAAAAGTGTCTGGCATTGTGGTACATACTTATAATTCCCATTTCTTGGGAGGCAGAAACAAGATGATCAAGGTTTAAAGACAGCCAGACAAATTACAATAACCTATCTCAATAATTAGCTAGGCATGGTTTGATCCATGTACTGGGTGGCAGAGGTAGGAGAATTGTGTTCAAACAAGCCATAGAAAAGTTAACCATAGAAAAGTTAACAAAACTTAAAGCTTCCTTATTTCAAATCCCTGAATACTAATCTCAGTACCATAAAACTGACAGATAGATAGATAGACAGATAATTAGAAAAAAGAATGTGAAAAGAACATTCAGTTCACAGAGACAAAGAAGTAAATGCAAGAAACTTTATGTGAGTTTTGAAGATGCAGACACCCTAATTTATTCTGACTCCAGAAGAACTAGAGGCATGTAAGTTAGTCTTCTAAGAACAATGACATTTTAATTAGGTTTTGATATGTTACACTGCTTGAAGGCAAGAAGAAGGAGGTTCTAGAACATAAAGTTGCAAATGGATGGATGGATGGAATATCTGAAAAAGTGAACTATAAAGTGTACTAGAAAAATATAATATTGTTGTATCTGGTACAATGTGGTATTATATAATGCTCCTAATTAAAATCTAGTAGGTTTTATCTATAATTCAGTTTCATGAAGAACTAATAGAGGCTTTACAGGCAATTAAAAGTCAGTGATGCTGATGAAGGGTTCTTCTTGCTAACCTTAAGCATCCAACTTTTCTTCTAGTAGTTTCTAATTATGCTTTCCTCCCTTCCTTTATTAAGCTCCACCATGAATGAAAGATGGGACCCAGACTCTTCAGAAAACTGGTATCATCTCTGGAATGGCAATGGCACACTGCATCATCTGTTTTCAGATATTAATATTACCTATGTGAACTACTATCTCCACCAGCCTCAAGTGGCAGCCATCTTCATAACTGCCTACTTCCTGATCTTCGTCCTGTGCATGGTGGGAAACACCATGGTTTGCTTGATTGTAATGAGGAACAGACACATGCACACAGTCACGAATCTCTTCATCTTTAACCTGGCAGTAAGTGATTTACTAGTTGGCATATTCTGTATGCCTATAACGCTGCTGGATAATATCATAGCAGGTATGTTGACTTTTGATGTGTGTGCCATATAAAGATGAATGTTCCTATGTATTCTGAAGCCAGGGCAGGACCATCCATCCATCCATTCTTCATTCATTCATTTGTTCATTCATCACAGGACAGGGCATTCATCCATTCATCAGAGTCTAGAGCCTGGAGTAATAGTCTCTAGCTCTTAGGACTTGGAGCTATAAGCTTTCAACACCATAAGCGATTGGCAATCAATAGCCCATATCTGCTAAAACTAGAAGAGATAATGTTCAGCCACTCTCATCATCTATCTGAGTGTAAGAAAAAGAAACCAGTCAGCTGACTGGTAATAAGTATATTGAAAAATAGGAAAAGTTTTTTTTTCTTCATTTACTTCATTTCTCTGGAGTAGAAACAAAGATAAACTCGAGTGTTTAATCTAACCGTTCTATACTGAATAAATTGTTTATGGTATTTATTACTAAACAAATGTTTAATGAGAATACAATAGTATAAATATATTATGGTAGAAAAACCGAGATTAAAGAATTCATAAAATTCATTGTTACTGTCCACGTAAGTTACTTTGCTTTAAGTATTTTCCCCATAAGCATTTGTATATTAAATTATTACATTAAGTTTTGCATACAAATCACTGCACCATAGCCCAGGATATCAACCCCATGAGACAGGCACTCTCAGCATATTTGTCTTTGTTTCTGGTAATTGTTTAAATATTTCTAAATAGGTTCACCACATGATATATTGTCTTTAAACTGTAGATGTCAGGTTCATCTTCATAATTCAATTTCACCCCACAAATACAATCTCTCTCTCTCTCTCTCTCTCTCTCTCTCTCTCTCTCTCTCTCTCTCTCTCTCTCTCTCTTTCTCACACACACACACACACACACACACACACACAACACACAAACTGGTTTTTTTTCTCATTCTCCCAAAACAACAAAATCATTTTTAAACCAATATGTGAAGTGTACATTGCTATTGCACTTGTGTGTTACCTATGGTGAACCATAGAAAGAGGTTAAATATTCAGTTCTCAGAACATACTGTTGTTTTCCTAAGGATAGAACACATTAATTTGTTTAGTATTACTGTGTACCATCAATAATATATCTTTATAATCTCTTCCCAGAGGATAGTTGTCATGGTAATATTTCAAACATGTCCATATCATGTAAATTGCATCTTTTTCCTAGGGCTATCACTAGGGTATGTCTTCAACTTTCTTTTTATTATCCAAACACATTGCTTTTTCTTTTCCTTTTTTGCTGGTCTTGGAGCTTGAACTCAGGACTTGGGCACTGTCCCTGAGCTTCTTTTGCTCCAAGGCTAGCATTCTACCTTTTGGCTTTTTCTGATTAGTTTATTGGACTTCCCTGGCTGGCTGGCTTTGAATTGTGATTCTCAGTTCTCAGCCTCCTGAGCAGCTAGGATAACAGAAATGAGCCACCCGTACCCAGTTACCACAGTGCTTTCTAAGTGTGTAGCTCAGTGATTATGCTGAGATGAGTACTTACAATTCTCCATACCTCTCTGTGTGTTCCATCCCCTGGATTTTCTGGTTCCATTTTTTTCTTCTTTCTTGGTTTAGCCCTTTCTGAGAGATGATATTTTGACAGAAATATATGAGAGATCTTATGTGTTTGGGGGGGTGGGGGATGGGCGGGTGGGGGTGGGTGTACGTGTGTGTGTGTGCAATTACCTTATTTTATTCTACTTTTGATTATAGTTAGCTGCATGAAAATTCTGGTAGATGTTTTTCCTTTAGACTTTAAAGGGATTGCTCTTCAGTTAATGAGAGATATGGAATTACTAGTGGAAAATCTCATACCCATCTCACTCTTGTTTTAGTCATTCTTCTTGAAAGCCTTTTGGGCTTCTGTTTATCTGGTGCTCTGAATTTTATAAAAGGTAAAGCCTTACAGCATTTTTGCTTTTTATTCATTGCACTTGCTATGCATTAGCTATTTCAGTCAGAAAAGAAGTGCTTTTCAATCCTAGGGAATCTTCTTGAAAAGTTCATTTTTGTGTCTTCTATTTGTAATTTGCAGATATTAGAGATACTGCATGGCCATTAAAATACCTTCTATTCCATTTTACACTGCTTATTCCTCTATTTTCAATATGTAGCACCAGGTGTTGGTAGGACAAACCTGTAGTCCCAGCACTCAAGAAGCAGAGGCAGAAGCAAGAGGGATAGAAGTGTGAGGCTAGCTTGTGCAATATAGTAAGATCGTGTCTCAGGAAACAAAGCTGGAGGTGCAAAGCTTGGAAGTAGAACATTTACATTGCATGTGCAAGGGCCTGGGTTTCATTCCTTGAATAATATCAGAAACAGGAAAGATTTCCTTAGCTTGTTTCCAACGTTTATGCTGAGTTCATACATTTTAATCATATCTTTAATTCTCTGACTTATTATTTGGGGTATTTCTTATACTCTGCTACATGGACAAAATGTATTTCTGATGTTATTATTACTATTTTTATTTTCCATTTTATCAGTTTCATTAGTATTTTTTATCTCTTTCTTTATAGTTGAAATTTACCAGCATTGACAGGTACTGAAAGGGACTGTTTTAAAGCAAAGCATTGGGTGGTTTCCGGCTAGTTTCCCATTTTTTGAGCTAGAGGTGGCATCCACTCCAGCTTCAGTAGGCTGGCCATTCATTGGGAAATGAAATCTATATGTTGATGTTCTTGGAAAGTCACTTTCTCCCAAGGAAATTATGATTGACCCCCACAGGAGCATAAGACTGGTTCTTGCATTTTCCAGCTGAAAGGGGTTCTGGGCGAGCAGAATCACTGCACAGTGGCATAAAGTCACTCAATCCTACTGCATCATTATGACAGTTACTATCTCTGCACCTGCTGACTTCAAGTCAGGACAACATGTCTGTCTTTCTGCCTCCTCAGAAGGGAGATCTCTGTTCTGGTAGCCTGGGGAAAATCTAGGAGCAAATGATTGAACTTATACATAATTTCTCCCAATCATGTTTCCCCACAATCATACTCAGTAGTGTCCTGCACTTTAGTTTCTGTGGATTTATGCTCTTTTTTGTTTTAGTGGTCTCATTTCAATAGAGTAAGCAATATGAAATAAAACTTGTAATAAAGAAATAAAACACATTATTCTTTCATGTTTAATCAACAGCTACATATCTCTTCTGTGTGTTTTTTGAAAAATAATCACCACCTAATGCATTTTAGAACTGGCTGTATATATTTTCTTTTCAGTGAATGATTCAAGAACATAGTTTAAGGTGGTCTAGATTGGTGTGGAGAGTGAGATGAGAGGATTGTGTGTCTGAAGCCAGTCAGGGAAACATAGCAGAATCTCTAAAAACAAGAAGTAGTGTATAAATATTATATGTAATATGTTAATATATGAGTTATTTGAGTTATTAGATAATAATATTTTGTCTTAGAAAAATGAATGATTGAATTTTTACATAAAATTTTAAAATCTGAATGACATATATAGAATATTTGCAAATCAAAGAATACTGTTACTTTCTTTGAATACCAGATAAGTGTTTAGAATATTAAACTGCTTTGACAATTTTGTTAGTACCATTTCTCAAGACTTTCTTGTAGCTCATATTGTTAAGTAATTAAATAGACTAATATTGTTCATGCAGAGTTCTCATAATGTAGCTATAATGTAAATTGATTCATTACTTACTTTATATGTAAATAACTTATTTCCAAGTCCAGAAGCCAAAATGCTGTTTATTTTTATTGATTTACAGTGTATTTTCACAGTATTAATGATTAAGATTCTGAAAACCTATATTCTTTAGTTCAAGTCTTAACGTGCCACTCACTTACTTTGACACAAAATGAGATATTCATGTCGTTTACTTTTCTATACATGTCATCAGGAAAATCATAAAATCTTCAAAATCTTGTTATAGGAATCATGTTAATAGATGTAAAATAGTTATTCCAGTGCCTTGAATGATGTGATTACTATCTAAACAAATACTCGGGGGAAATGAGTAAAAATATTGGGAAGCATTGTTGTATGGTGATTATGAAGAAAAGAGCCCCTTTATCTTGAATTTACTTTTCTGCTCATATGTTCAGTTTAGTAAGATGCTTGTCTGACAGATTGCTCCATTTCCTTTCAGGATGGCCATTTGGAAACAGCATGTGCAAGATCAGTGGATTGATCCAGGGGATATCAGTCTCAGCTTCAGTTTTTACTTTAGTTGCCATAGCAGTGGACAGGTAAGTTAGCACCAAACTCTGACTCTAGATAAATGGATATATCCACAAATAATCCACCAGAAAAATATGTAATCTAATTTTAACCAAGGCTTCTCTAAATAATATTCCTGATATTTAACTCTTTAAGAACAAGGCATATGCATGGTAATTCTGTGATAATATGAAAATGTTATTTGAATATATATTGTGAAAAGACACAACCAGTGTGGGTGTGGTGGCTCACACCTCTAATCCTAGTTACTCAGGAGGCTGAGATAAAATGTTCAAGGTTCAAAGCTAGCCCTGGCACAAAAGAACCTGAGACTCTTATCTCCAATTAACCTCTAGAAAAGAGGAAGTTGGGCTTGGCTCAAGGTTAAGGCAGTATCCTTGAAATGAAGAGTTCAGGGACAACACCCAAGCCCAGAGATAGGGCAATATCCTTGAGCTGAAGAACTCAGGGACAGTGCCCAGGCCGAGTTCAAGCCCCATTATCCACAAAAAAAAAAAAGAAAAGAAAAGACACAATTGAAGTAGTAAAATGAATCACACATAACTCTATTGGATTTTCATGTTCCCTAGAGGACATGTCAGAAAGGCTCAGAAATGTGTAGTCATAGAAACCAATCCCCATAGCTATGGAATCTATCACTAAATAATATTTAATTACTCTTCATGGTTCTATGAGTTGCTGGCACCCCTAGGTTTTTGTGTTCACTTGAGTACATGGAATGTCAGAAAGAATCTGAAATTTGTTATAGAAACCCTCAGACCCAAAGCTATAAAATGAATCATGAAAATAGTGATTTAATTCAAATAATCCTGAATTGCTCCTCATGGATCTGGTGGTTGCTGGCATCTCTGGTGGCTCTCCTGCTCTACTTGCTATAGCAGTGTTGCCCCAGGAATTAGGAGAGGCTGCAGCAGCCTGACATCTCTGAGGGCCTTCTCCTAGCATGCTTCTCACCTCACTCAAGCTTCTAGGTAGGTGGAAGCGGAAACATTCCAAAGGGACAAGCCAATGTGCATAAAAATATGCTTCTGCCTGCTATCAGCCAAAGCAGTTTTTGTGGCCACGCACAGAGATAGTGCTTTGGGAAGAAGCCAAGAAAGTGAAAGAACTTACCCCTGGTGAGCAGCCTACCCCAGCCCAAAAGAGCTCACAGTCTACTGGGCACACTGTCAGGTGAAGAGCCCAGAGCCAATGTACCTGTGCTAAAATCTCATGTAACAACAGGTGGCCTTTTAACCTTTGCTACATCTGCTTCCTTGTGTATTAAGTAGTGAGAGGCATACACCATGCAAATCAATGGAACAGACTCTGGACCACAGTCCAGTATGGTATATGCCATTACCAATATTATTTTTTATTATTCATAGTGTCTGAAATGCTCAAATTTGGAGCTAATACACATATGAAATAGAAAAAATGAGAGTGCACACTTCCCTGCTACAGATAACTTTCTATGCTTTGGAGGTGAATCTGGATGGAGAGCTTTAACTCCTTAAATAGATGGACAATGTTGGGCACAGGTGAGGAGGCAGTGGCTCAGAGATGTTTGCCTTGAATTGCAGGTTCCGGTGTGTGGTCTACCCTTTTAAACCCAAGTTCACTCTCAAGGCAGCACTGGTCATTATTGCGCTCATCTGGGTTCTGGCGGTCGCCATCATGTCTCCATCTGCAGTCATGTTGCATGTACAGGAAGAAAAATATTATCAAGTGAGACTCGCCTCCCAGAATCAAACCAGCCCAGTCTACTGGTGCCACGAGGACTGGCCCAATCAGGAAATGAGAAAGTTCTACACCACGGTGCTCTTTGCCACCATCTACCTAGCTCCCCTGTCTCTCATCGTCCTCATGTATGGCAGGATTGGGATAGTACTCCTCAAGACAGCCATGCCCTTCCCAGCCAAGCAGAGCCAGGGGCAAGTGCACATGATGTCCAAGAAGAAGCAGAAAGTGCTAAAGATGCTGCTGACGGTGGCCTTGCTCTTTGTTCTCTCCTGGCTGCCTCTGTGGACTCTGATGATGCTGTCTGACTATGCCCACCTCTCTCCAGAGGAGCTGCGGGTCATCAACATCTACATCTACCCATTCGCCCACTGGCTCGCCTTCTGCAACAGCAGCGTCAACCCCATCATTTATGGTTTCTTTAATGAAAATTTCCGTAGTGGTTTCCAAGATGCTTTCCAGACCCCGATCTGCCCAAAAGGGGCAAAGCCTGGGGAAGCTTATGCCCTAAGAGCTCAAAACCATGGGTTCATCCATACATCTGAGCAGCTCACCCAGGAACCCACATTCCAAAAGCAGCACAGGGAAAATTTACTGTGTGGACAAAGTGCTGAAAATCTGTAATGGGAATTCATGATGGAAGGACTTGGAGAAGTTACCAAAAGTAAGGAGGGTTAAAAAGCCCTATTGTGTACCTGGGGCTGAGCATTGCTGTTTAGACTCAGCCTGGGCAGGAAAGTTTGTGAGACTTTTCAATTAAGAAGTGGAGCTGTGGCTCCAGTGGTAGCATTGGAAAAACAGCTCAGGAACAACACCTAGACTCTGAGTTCAAGCCCAAGAACCAACACACACACACACACACACACACACACACACACACACACACACACACACACACTTCTTCTCTGATAACCCTAATGCTGCTGTGTATTACATAGCTAAATACTATTGCTTTGTGGCTTTGTCCTTCATTTCTTTCTGATGTCCTAAAGAAAATTACTGACAACCTTTCCTTGTAATAACTCTTAAAGCATACAAAAATGGCTGCATTTGTTCGAATAAGTCCATTCCATGAGAAGCTTTCAAAGCCTGGCCTCTCTATTTCCTGCCTGCTTTAGCTGCTTGAGTTTGAGTGAAATGAATCAAGTATATGTGTGTATCATGTAAATCTGTCTATATACGGATAGCTGTGTCTGCACATAGTAATAAATCAGCAACATTTTGCATGCAAGTGCCCTCTGTCAATTCTCTCTCTGACTTGGAATTTGAAAATGTAGAGAGATTAATACCCAGAATATATAAGGAACCCAACTCAATTGCAACACATCAGAAAAAGCCCTGATTAAGAACAGGAAAAAAAGTTCAACATCATAATTATCAGGGAAATGTGAATTAAAACCTCAGTGAGATACCACCTGACTCCTCATTACCAGAAAGACAAAGGGCAACAGTGCTATAGAGAAGAGTCAGGAGAACCTTTTACGCTGTTGGTGGAAACATAAATTTGTATGGTCCTTGTGGAAAACAGTATAGACCAAACTCAACCAACTAGAGATAGTATGGTGAATTGAAATCTCTTGGTACAATCACTTACAGATACTTTAAAATGGAAAATAAAATAAAATGTTGACTACAGACTTACTGACCTGCTTTTCTTTAAAGTATATTATGTTTTCTGAGACATGTGATAGTCCATTAACTTGGTTCTTTGTTATTTTCTCATCACTGCTGATTTATTTTGATGAACCATCCCTATGTAATGATGTCACAAAGGTCTCATCCTATGTATTAGAATTATGGAGCCCAAAAAAGGGAGATACATTTCTTCATGCTTCATAGATGGTTTTCCTTTTAAAGAGTATAAACATAGGAAAATGATTATATGATGCCATAAAAATAACTATTAGATTTTTGGTATTTTCACTAAGTGAAATGCTAGAACCATTATTCCAAATTTTCTCCTGGGTACTGTATTTAAAACCAGATCTCATGTTTATAATTCATACTCTGGTTAAAAGGAAACTTGGCAAGCCCTGAATTCTGCTATGTTGTAATTATGTAAAAAGAATTGTAAATGCTAGCTTTTTCTAGGAAAAACATGTCCTTAGAAAACCATAAACTACTTGACAAATGAGAGTAAATGTGTGCATTTGAAAGGATCACATTTTTCCAGTCCTTTATATGGTTCATATTGAGAGGTTGCACCAGGCCTTTGAGGTGTGTCAAACTATTCAATATTCAGTATTATTATCGCAATTATAGAAAGCAACTCTTTGAGTTTTAATGAAATATTGTTTACAGTTAGTGCACTTAGGTGTTGAGGATTATCTGATGGAGATTACATTTGCTCATGAACATCTTTCACGGATGAGCCAGTGCTCAGAAATCAAATCATGGCCTTGCCTCTCAACTACCTGCTTTTATCGCCTTTGTTCTCCTATTACTGCATAACCGCTGTGAAGTTCTTTTAATTGCGTCACATCCTGAAATTTAGTCTTGGAACTTTTAGCTCCTTTTATAGTCATCACTCAGCTTCCAGAAAGAAATAACCAATTTTCTCTTCTTTGTAAAATTTATTCAGAAGCTTGCTTTCTGCCTACTAAAACATGGGCATGAACTTGCTTACGACACTTCTCTTTTTTTTCATAGCAATTCTCATCTTTTCTGTATTTACTTATTTCTTTGCTTCGTGTCTCCCCCTTCTCCCCCTCTCCTTCCTAACTTTCCCTTCTTTCTTTTCCCTTCGTTCTCTCCCTCCTTCCTTCTGAGAAAAGTCTCATTATGTGAGCCAAAGAGGCTCAATGGAGAATTCTCCTACCTTATCTGCCTAAGTACTGGGACTACTATTATGGGTCAGTAAGAAAATGCTTGGTACATACTTGATACATGACCAATATCTGTTAAATATATTAGATAATTGCAAATATTTGTTAGTTTTAAATTCACTTAAAATAGAAAGGATTCACCTTTTATTTACAGATATTCTTTTTTATTAAAGAATGTATTAACATTGGTTTGTACAGTATATTTCAATTCAATAAGATATTTGATAGCATGGGAAAGCAGAGGAAGTAAATGAAAACCATTCCTTATCCTGCTGTCATCTCTTAGTAGCAATCCCTCCGATCACTTTGGAAGAGGTGAGTTCATGCTTTCTTAATAAGGTTATGATTCTGAGGGATATATTTGATAACTTTTTGTCATTTAGTATGTCAAGAACTTGTTTACATCTTGTAATTATATATGCAATTATATATAATGACAGGTGCATTTACAATCATCTTAGAATATACTTATGAGAAATTCAATTGCTTATACAAAATGTGTGGTTTTAATATACATTGTCTAATATTTCTTCAATTTCTTTTTTAACATTTTGTGTAAGTTTGCTTATATACTCAAGTACTGCCTATTTCATAAAAGTAATTTTGGCTTCCTGGTCTGATAAGTGAGAACCTATATCCTTGTTTTGTAAGTTTTTAAAATATATTTATTCAACTTTGTTTATTTGTACCTTTATTTGATCCACTCATGTTGCCTCTTTAATTTCCTGTCAATGTCCTTTGCCTACATTTCCATTGAATTATTTGATTTTTTCCCTTAGTGATTGGTAAAAGTATTTCTTCATTCAGAATACTAATTCTTGACTATGAGAGTTTAATGCTTTTCTTGATTCAATGTAGATCCCTATACATAAATGTAAGAATAAAGATGAAGTCATTATGACAGAATTTCAAAGTCATTATGGCAAAGTCACTGTGGTTTAAAGAAAATAGTTATTTGAGCCTTGCTCATGAAGTTGTCTGTGAGTAACTCAGATTATTGGAGACTTTATGTAAAAGCCTAGATCCAGATATCAGAAAAATATCATCCAATGTGTTTTACCATGTGTTGTAATAAATAAAGTTATATTGCAACACAGCTCTGCCCACTTCTGTTACTGTATTGCCTATGACTGCTGTTGTTAACCAACTCAAGAGTGGAGCAATTGAGATGGAGACCAAATAGGTCACAAAGCCAAAATAGATGTGTTATCTGAATCATTCTAGAATATGTTGCCAACATCTAGCTTAGGATACTGACCCTGTCTCATGGTCACATATCCATAAATAAGAAATCAAAATAGGAAAGGAGAGCAGAGTGGATGGCTTGTTTTTCTGTTATAGATTCCCAGAAAGCAGGCAGTCACTTCTGTAGGCAGGTCAATGCTCTCATGCAACCATACCAGGCTGCTAGGCAGGTAGAAAATGGTGTCAGTTGAGCAGGTATATGCCTAAGCTAATTTTGCACCAGAAAGAACAGATTCTTTTACACTATTGAAACCACGATTTTTTCTTTCTCTTCTTTTTGATATTAATATTATTTTGGCTTGAGGGTGTACTTTAAGGTATTAACAATCTATATTTGAATTTCTAGTGTCTGTAAAAATGTCACTGTATTTAGCAGAAAGAACTTGGAAGTTGTGAATAAGGTAGGAATCTAGAGATAAGGCATCATCCTGAATTAGCCAGGAAGCATCAATGCATTCCTAAGGAGAATTATAAGCAGAAGAGGGATGCATAAGATGAGGTAGAGGAAGACTGGCTATAGAGAGATGCTGTAGTGTAAGAACCACTGGATTCAGAATTTTTCCTGGGCCTGTTTACTTAATGGAATCTACCTGGTGGGATTTCAGCCTACTAGGGATTTGACTCATTATTTCCTCCAATTTTCTCCCATTGGGGATAGAAATGTCTAAAACTATGTCTTGCATGGCCCACCTACTTTTTTGACTCCCATAGGCTTACAGATGGGGAGTAAAATTGTTCCTTCAAGTGCCCACAGAATTTGTGGGATTTATGGTGGCAATGCACAAATAAATATGCTTCATTTTTTAAAATACTTATTTCTGGGGTTTGGTTGTGGTATATTTTTTGTACAAAAATATGGTTTGTAAAATATATTTAATCAGCTTTCTTAGCGATTTTCTTCTGCTTCATTTGTGTTCTACCTAGCTCAAGAATTCTAGTGAAGACAATGTGCTCACCCCCAGCTAACATGATTGAGCATCCAGCAATCCCAGCCTATCCTAGTGTTGCTTTGCAGCTATCTTCCAGAGGGATTGTGCCCAGGTTCATTTCCTTTCTCTGAATTGTAAGCACGGGTTGGGGAGTGAGTGTAGACATGAATTTCAGAAGAGATGTCACCTTTGTGTCTTACAGTTTTTGATAACCATAAGGAAAAGGGATTTCAATAGTTTTTACTGGCCCCTGACTACCTTGGCACAGCAGCCGTGTACTGTATGAAGGACCACAGTCACCCACATAGAGCAGGCAAGTTCAAGGTAAGGATTCTCTGTTTGCTATGAGCTGCATGATTATGTGTAAGGTATGTAATTTTTCTGTACATTGGGGTCCTCTGCAGAAAGAATGATCTTAATTATTTTGGATACTACATTTGAAACAAGGCTCATTCTTCTCATCAAGTCTGTAACAGTTGGTCCCAATGATCATAAATTCATGTAGGATCAAGTCAAAATTTAAAATATGGGTACGAAATATAAAATGAGTTTCTCTACCTGATATACTGGCCCTGAGAAGGGCCTTTCATAACTTTTGCCTGTGTCACAAAGTGTTTGAATTACACAAGATGACATATGCGTGTTATAGGAACACTGGAAAAGGGAATGGAAAAAAAGTTCATGGAAATTAATCCTGCAGGATTTCCAGTGGGTTATACTAGAGCAGGACAGTCATGTGTGTTTCCATTTATTAATTTCTTTTTAATATTGTGAGCTTTTGGTTTTTAATCTCCATCTCTCTAGCATTCCATATACTATACTTCACTCGAGGTAAATAATAATTCATTTTAAGCAAACTGAATATTAGAACACAGGCTTTTGCTTCTGCATTTGTTGTTCTCCTTTTATTGTCTGTTGAGTGACATGGTATGTGATTTTAAATTAGAATAAAACATTTTTCCAATAAGTTCTTGGTTTTCTACCAAATATTTTTTTTATTAAAAAACACATGTGTATCCTTGAAGGACTATGATAGTGCTTTTATTTTTACTGTAAAATGATATGAGTAACAATTCAGGGAAAGAACTTGGCACCAAGAATTTTATTACTATCATCTTTAGTTTTAGTATTCCATGTGGATTTCAACTGACTAAAATATGTTATAAAACTTAAAATCTATCTGGGTGCTAGTGGCTCACATTTGTAATCCTAGCTACTCAGGAGGCTGAGATCTGAGGATCATAGTTAGAAGCCACTGTGGGCAGGAAAGTTCTTGACACTCTTACTTGCAATTAACCACCAAAAAGCCAGGAATGGAGCTGTGGTTCAAGTAGTAGAGTACTATTTTTGGCAAAAACAACCTCAGGGACAGTACCTAGGCCCCCAGTTTAAGCCCTAGGACTGGTACAAAAGCAACAACAAATAACCTTAAAGTTTTCATTTGGAAATTTATATTTTAAATACCAAAACAAATATTTGTTCATTCAAAATTGTAGTCCTGTGTCATTATCTATTCCACATAAAATATATTCAAACAAAGTCAAGCAATTCTTAAGCTTCCTTAAGCTTAGGGAAGGAAAATTGAGTTCCAAATTTGCAGTGGCACCAAACCGAAGAGCTGTGACTTTAGATGCTCTAGAAATCTGCCCAATAGTACCATGTGGTAGCCGTTAGCAACTTCATTTTACCAAATGAGGAACTGACCTCACATGTGCATGGGATAGTTGTCTAAGGTCATGTAATAAAGAAAAATGGAACCAAATCTTAATCCAAGAGTAGCCTATAGTGAGAGTTTCCTTGTTTGTGTTTGGTGGTCATAGGACTTGAACTCAGAGCCTGAACACTATACTTGAGCTCTCTTGGTCAAGGCTCATGCTCTACCACTTTGAATCACAAGTCCACTTATAGGTTTTGAGTAATTAATTGGAAATAAGAGTCTCATGAGGACTTTTCCGCTTCTAATAGCTTTCGACCATGATTCTCAAATCTCAGTCACCTGAGTAACTAGGATTACAGGTGTGATCCACTGGTGTCTGGCATAATGAGAGGGATTTAAAAAAATTGTTTAAATTTTATTATTAGGGTAATGTATATGGAGGTTTTCTGTTACATTCTTAAGGTAGTGAGTACCCATCCTTTTTCCCCCACTTTCCCTCCCCACAGCCCTCCCAAGTTTAAAGTTAATTTCCAACACATTGCCTTGTGAACATATTGAGTTTTATTTGCCAGCAACACTGTGCTAAGCTCCGGTTATTGCCATCATACATATTTTCAGAAAACATAGAAGCTAAAGTTTAAACATACTAAACTTTAACAAGACAAGCATTAAAAAAATGTAGTCTTGCTTCTCTTTTTCTTTCATCCTGGGTGTGCCATGTTGATACCAGTTGCTAAAATGCTCAATGCCATTCCGTTTCCTCATTTACAACACAATCGTAATAATAGGATCACTTGAAAAGTTAATGGAATGCTATTTGTAATTGAGACACATTTTATTCCTATCTATGATCTGTTATTAACAGGTACAGTACTATTTCGAAGTGACTTAGTTTAAATAGTGCTGTTTTAACAGCCATTTGGACAAAGGCCGTAACAAACAAAAAGAACAAAAATCCCCCAATCTATTATTCATACTTCTGTGCAATAAACTTATATGATTTTCTAGTTGATCTTAAACTATCAGGTAAGTATTGTGAGTCTCCACTTAATAGGTTAATAAACTGGAACTTAGAGATATGGAACCATGTATCTAAAAGTACACGAACTATGAAGAAGCTCTAGATTGAACAATCCCAGAGCCAAGCCCTTTCATTAGGTCCTACTTCTAAGAGTGCTTCCTCAATCTTCCAACATCAAACAATCGTAAGTCTAAATTTCTCTTACAAACACTAATTTACAGCAGAGCGACCAGGGAGAAAAATAAAGCAATGTTTTATCATCAAAATTGCAGGGGAGAGAGCCCAAAACCAACAATTCTTATCTAATCTCAGATCATTTTGACATTTTGTTGGAAAGCACATATTTTAGCAAAACTTTTTCCACATAGCACTTTACTAAGAGAGAAGAAATAACAGAATATTAAATGAATATATTTTCAATGGCAATAGATAAATCTAGACACATTTTCTTTCTCTTCCCCTTCCTATCCAATTCTCATTTCCCTCTCTCCCTCCCTCCCAATCTCCCTTCTTTTCTTCCTTCCATCCTTCTTTCATTCCTTCCTGCCTTTCTTTCTTCCTCCTCTGTTTCTTCTATCTTCCTCCTTTTCTCCCTCTCTTCCTCATTCCCTCCTTCCCTCCCTCTCTCTCTCCCTTGTTTCCTCCCTGCCTCTGAATACATCTTCCTTTTGGCAAAATTCAGAACCACCTATAGCATAAATATATACAACAGCATGATCATCCTTCTTAATAATTCCCTAAGCAGGGCCGAGAGTTTGGCCTAGTGGTAGAGTGCTTGCCTAACATGCACGAAGACCTGGGTTCGATTCCTCGGTACCACATACATAGAAAAAAAGCTGGAAGTGATGCTGAGACTCAAGTGGTAGAGCTCTAACCTTGAGAAAGTCCAAGGACAGTGCTCAGGCCCTGAGCTCAAGCCCAGGACTGGCAAAAAAGAAATTCCCTAAGCAATGCTATATAGGTATAATATGTTTGATACCTCTAAACAAAATAATGTGTGACTGCAGAAAATGCTAGGTTATTGTTTTTGTTTTGCTTAATGTTTGAATCATCTCTTCTAATGTATGAATACAGCCCCATCAAGACATAACAGTAACCCTCCAAATACTAATTGTGCCATCCTGTTTTCTTTCCCTCTGGGTCATTTGTGTCATCCTTAGAATATCATTTGCAAAGCAAATTGTTCTACTGTTTTCTAATTGTTACTATTCTTTTCACCATTAAATGTAAAAGTCACATTAATGTTGTCTGCCAGATAAAAGAAACAGAATACTTTCATCCTCAAAGGTGAGGGTAAGTCCATTTATATTCTTGTATGTATCTATATCTATATGCACACGCATACATAATATGTCCTTATTAACTTCACTGTGTGTGTGTGTGTGTGTGTGTGTGTGTGTGTGTACACATGTGTGCCAGTCCTAGAACTGAAACATATGACCTAGGTACTGTCCCTGAGCTTTTCTCATTCAAGGCTCATGCTTTAACCACTTGAGCCATAACTCCACTCTGCCTTCCTGGTGATTAAATGGAGATAAGAGTCTCATGGACTTTCCTCCCCAGGCTGGCTTCAAATCACAATCCTCAATTCTCAGCCTCCTGAGTGGGTAGGATTACATGTGTGAACCACTGACACCAAACTTATTAGGTTGAATTTCAATCTACTGTCTGTTACAATAGTTTTTCCCTCTGGAAAATGTTAGACCATTATGTTTTCCCTGCATGTGGCAAAAAGGCCTTAATGTGGCTTCCTTGATTGTCACCTGCTGTTGCTGACAATTTTCTGTAATTTTCTCCTCTTGAGGGTGAATGGGAACTATCATTTACTTCTCAGCAAAATAGCCAAGGGAAATAGCCGTTCCTCCAGTGCTCCTACATTTACACCCAACTGTCTTGCGAGCTGCCAGATTTCTATCTTTTTTGTTTTTTTTTTACAGGCTGGGAAGAAATGAGCAGTGTTGAATCCTAGAATCTCAAGGAACTCTGCATTTTGGAATGACTTGATTTCTAGCATTAAAATTCAGTGATGTGTATAAATGCATGTATAACCATGGGCTTGTGCTCCTATCACACCTTGCTTTCTTTTATTAGTCTGTATTCTGCAGGCTCTGTTTTCTTTTCGCTCAGGCTCTACTCTGTTTTCCTTTTTCTCAGACTCTACATCATCACAAGATTGCAGCTGAGAGCCCAACCTTGCTCCTTCATCTGTTACAGAGGTAGAAGTTGATGAGGCCCAGAAACCAGTTACATGCCTGTCACAGAAGGTAATGGCTATGGAAATAGTCCTTTGGCCACAGGGGAAAAACAATTTCAGTACTACACATACCACATGTGTCAGATAAGAAATGTCTAAAAGGAAAATTGAGGCATGAAAGTATTGTTACTCAAAGGGGAAAAATGGATATCTGGTAGGCAAAAATTGAACACTCTCTCTACCATGGCTGTGAAATAGCCTTCTTCTCAAATACTAGATCAGGAAAATTCCTCCACATCATCAGATAAAACCTAATGAATACACAAAACTTCCCAAATAAGACAACATAAATTCATATTCATCTTCTAAATCTACCTGTCCCTCCTTATCTCACAGGGATGCGATTAAGTTTTGATCACAGATGATTCCTGTCATACTATGAGTCTCTATTGAACAATTCCCAGACAGAAAGTATACACAGACAAGAAGAAAAAGGTAAGTCATTATAAAATTACTGGAGGGTGAACAATGGTTTCTGTCTTCAATATACTCTGACCAAACAGGATATTTTCATCAAAGGGATGCATGAGAAAAGCAGCCCACCATTTGCTGACAAAGATTGGAGTGTGTGTTCTGGGCATTATGACAGTGGGGCAACAATATTGAGCCCTTTTTTATTAAGCACCAAGTTTTTTTATCAGCTAACATTTTTAGAACCTATTGGATTCTAAGGCCACAAGTCTCCTCAGCTCATGGATCTCGGGTTCATCTGTAAACATTAGAGTACTTTTGTTCTGTCCATTTGCAACATCTCCATTCCACAAATGTCTTTCATAGTAATTGGTGTCTTTGGATTGCCAATGACAGAAACTGAATTTAAAACTGTTTTTTGGAATGAAGGAAGTGTATTAACTCACATAGGTAACTCAGGTGGTGACAGGATCTAATTGCTAAAAAACTAAATTTGTATTATTCCTTGACTCTGATACTCCTTGGCTGGCTAAATTTTCAGGTGCATTCTCTACTAGCATCTACAACTTCTGTTTTAAAAGTTTATACACTTTAATGGAAAGAGAGCTTTACACTTTAATGGAAAGAGAGCTTTTCACTGTAATGGAAGAGAGTTTTATGAGGATTAGGTTTTATTGTACTAGATTTATGCACAAATACATCTTAGGATGAATTATTTTGTCTAGGGAGATAAAATATATTGAAAGCTTAGTCTAAAGTTTCATTCCTACTCCTGAGTAATGAGACTCTTTCCACATAAAATTTTAAATGGATGTAGGGATGTCCTGCTAGACAGTCTGTCTTTCCTTCCATCTCTCCCTCTCTCTCCCTTTCCACCTCTCCCCCCCTCCTTCCCTCCCTTCTACACACAAACACACAGTTACAAAAGTGAATGCAGCCAGGTGTGGTGGCTCACACCTGTAATCCTAGCTTCTCAGGAGGCTGAGATCTGAGGATCAAGGTTCAAAGCCAGCCCTGGGCACAGAAGGACCTAAGACTTTTATCTCCAATATACCTCTAGAAAACAGGAAATGAGGCTTGGCTCAGGGTAGGGCAGTAGCCGTGAGCTGAAGAGTTCAGGGACAGTGCCTAGGCCCAGGGGTAGGGTGGTAGCCTTGAGCTGAAGAGCTCAGGGACAGGGCGCAGGCCGAGTTCAAGCCCCATGACCCATGAAAAAAAGTGAATGCAAATGATGGCCAGTATAAGAAAAATATATCTGTGATAGACAGCTTCTTTATTTTAACTCTGTACCATCCTCAGGATAATAATCCTGAAGAGAGATTAAATGAAGATGGTTAGCAATAATTCACCATAACAACATAGTAAGTTTTGTTCCTGTATAGGTATTATTCATATGTCATGAAATAGTTTTCTTCCCAACCACTGGACAGTAAGTATTATCTCAATAGTTGGATGATTTAATGGAAATATGAAACCTGTCTGTTTTTTCACATTTGCAACAGTGGAGATGTCTTTAATTCATCTGGTGCTCTATGATGCCAGTGGAACAGTCTTAATTATTTAAATCTAAAGGTGGACAGACCATCAAGTCTATTGTTGGGCCTAGAACTGGGGGTCTCCAAAGACCACCAAGGAGCCGAATCCAATGTAAGCACATGAGAATCCTTTATTGCAAGCTCAAGCTTGGTCCTCTGGCACACTTGGTTGCCCGGTGAAGCTAAGAAGCCCTGAGCTCAGTTTTACAATAGCTTTTATAACGCTAGGTAAACAAGTCTAGGGGATTTCAAGCTTAACATACACATACCTGGTTGACATTTAGGTTTTAAACATAGTTGGCGCATTCTGATTGGCTCACAATTCAAGTTTCAAAATCAAACTGCATTTCAAAATCAAACTGGGAAAGCGTCTTGGTAGGTTAGTCAAGGGGGTTAGTCAAGGGGCAAATGCCTTCTTGTGACTTTTCCAGGAAGACACGGGCCACCTGGAGATTAAGAAGGCTGCTTGGTTCTAAGATGGAGTCACTTTGGCTCTACACTATCAATGCTGAAAAGTCTTACATAGGCTTACTGGAATATACAGATAGGTTTTCCTGTTTTGCTTGTTTTTGTATTACTTGTTTTGCTTTGGATTTTAGATTTGCAGATATTCTCCTTTTTTCCTATATATATATATAAATATATATGCATGCACACACATGCACATACATATATATACATATATACATCTCAATAGGGTCTCCCAGTTTTCTCGGGGGCCAGGATAGGACTATGTGATCTGCCTACCTATTTTTAGTACATAGCTGTGACTACAGTGACCACCACCATGCCTGGCTTCCTGATTGAGCTGTAGAGATCATGAACTTTTTGCCTAGAATATCCACTGTACTCCCTCAGAAATCTACCTTCTGAAAAGCTGAGATTACAGACATCAGCATCACGTGGCTCTTTATTAGTCTGAAACAGTACAAATGAGACATTTCCTTACCAGAACTCATTCTTGTAATTATTCAAAGATTTCCTCTATTTATGAAATTTAATTCTCTAAAGAGGATAGTATTTGTATGCTTCAATGATTTCTTTTCTGTTTAGATTCAGTATATTATATTTCATTATTATTTTAAAATTCATATTAATGAGCTATGTAAAAAGTATACAAGTTATGAGATAAACATTCTAAATGACTTTTAGCAAAGACAGTTTTATAGGAGGTTGTAAAACTATAGGATAGCTCCATGAACAAAGCTCATTTTCTTTTTTGTTGTTGTTGTTGGTATGGGACTTGAACTCTGGGCCTGGGTGTTTCCCTGAGCTCTTCAGCTCAAGGCTACGGCCCTACCCCATGAGCCACAGCACCACTTCTGATTTTCTGGTGATTAATTAAAGAATCTCATGCATGCTTTAGTGCCCAGGCTGGCTTTGAACTGCGATCCTCAGATCTCAGCCTCCTGAGTAGCTAGGATTACAGATGTGAGCCACTGTGCACAGCCAAAGCTTATATGATTGGCAAAACATTTGCATACAAGTTTTCAGTTTTTCAAAGAGAAGTAATAGAAAATAAATATACAGTTTCTTCAAAGAAAAAAAGTACTCTCCTTGGGCTTTCTCAGGCTAAAGCTCTATCACTTGAGCCACAGCATCACTTCCAGCTTTTTCTGTGTATGTGGTACTGAGGAATCGAACCCCAGTCTTCATGCATGCAAAGCAAGCATTCTACTACTAGGCCAAACTCCCAGCCCTCTTATTTTCTTATTCTCATATATCATATCTCTTTCTCCTCCTACCTCATTTCTCTAGATATCTTTTTAAGAAACTGCATTTTATCACATTGTTTTTTTCTCTTCTGGTACTTTTTGATAAATGGGTTTAGCTAAGTAAATACACATCATCATTTTTTTTCTTTTTGCTAGTTCTGGACTTGAACTCAGGGCCTCAGCACTGTCCTTGGGCTTTTTCAAGGCTACCACTCTGCCACTTGAGCCAGAGCACCATTTCTGGCTTTTCTGTGTATGTAGTACAGAGGAATTGAACTGGGCTTCATGCATACTAGACAAATACTTTACCATTAGGCAATGCTCTAAGCCCCCAACCCATACTCATCATCATCATCATCATCATCATCATCATCATCATCATCATCATCTTTATATCACCATCCTCAGTAATCCTTTTTTCTTTGGGGTTTGTGGCTCAAGTGGTAGAGCTCTAGCCCTGAGAAAGCTCAAGGACAGTGCTCAAGCCCTGAGTTCAAGTCCCAGGACTGGCAAAAAAAGAAGAAAAAAAGAGCAACACTGAAATCTATGCCTCATTATGACTTTCCTTACCATTTCAAGTTTCTAAGGAGCTAAAGTATTTTGTGTACAGCTTAAGTCAATTAAATTATAGCATTTTAAAATGCAACATTTCCTTTTGTCTTACTTTAAAATTATCCTTAAGGAGTTATACAAAGGGGTTTCAATTCAACATGGCAATTTCTTAGTACATTTGATCAATGTCACTCTTTCCATTCTTCACTCCCCCATCTGTCCCAACTTCACCCACTCCTCTCAAGTTACCTGGCTCTGTTTTTACATAGGTACATACATATTCAACCATCCTTCATCTCTCCATTTTTCTGCCCCTAGGAGATATAATTATAAGAGAGTATGATATGTCATTCATTCACTCATTCAATCATTCATTCACGGTACTTACATTTGATAGAAGTCAAGGAAGAAAGGAAGGCGAGGCGAGGCGAGGTTTATAACTGTAATATTGTGGGTATGGATTGTACCCTTTACTAATATGTAGTGGCCGTCTTTATTATGTACTGATTTTACTGAGAAGTTAATTTTTTCGGAGATTAAGATTGCTGCTCTTGCTTTTTTTCCCCAGTGTGTTAGAGTGGAGAATTCTTTTCCATCCTTTCACTTGGAGTTTGTTTCTGTCTTTGGAAGTGAGGTGGGTCTCTTGGAGCCAACATATGGATGGGTCTTGTTTCTTAATCCAGTCTGCTGCTCTGTGTCTTTTGATTGGATTATTCAGCCCATTCACATTTAGGGAAATTATGGGAAAATTGGTCAGTGTCCTTTGCCATTATTTAATTTTACTTCTAAGTTTCATTCTCTCTCTTTTTCCACTTTTGTGTTTAGTGAATTATAGGTAATTGCTTCTTGATGGGGGTGCTTGCTGGTTCTGCAATTTATTCTTGATTATATAATATTTTTTGTAATGCTGGTTTAGTTTGCATGTATTCATATAGCTTCTCTGTGGAATGAAGTATTCTTGTTTCTCCCTCAAATGTAAATGCTAGTTTTGCTGGATATATCAGTCTGGGTTGGCAGTTGTTGGTCTTCAGGGCATGAATGATGTTTTTCCAAGCTTTTCTTGCATTCAGGGTTTGGGTGGAGAGGTCTGCAGTTATTCTAAATTTTTTCTCATTGTAGTATAGCTCTTTTTTTGTTTTTTTGTTTTTTTGTTTTCTGCAGCTTTAGGATCAATTCCTTGGTATTCGGGTCTAGTGTCTTTAGTATGATGTGTCTAGACTAGTTCCTTCTGGGATCTTGCCTGCTTGGAGTTCTGAAACCTTCAATAATGTGAGTTCTTTCCCTTTTAAGGTTGGGGAAGTTCTCTGCTATGATTTTGGTGAATCAGGGTTGCATTTCTTTATCAAGGAACTCTGTTCCTTCATCAATTTCTATTATACGAAGATTAGATTTCTTGACTGCGTCTGCCAAGAAATCTAATCTTCACCAAGTTCTCTTTGGTGAATTCTGACTGATTTCTCCAGACTGATGATTCTCTGTTCCAGCTCTTGTGTTTTATCTTCCGTTCCTGATGTTCTAGTCTCCATCTCAGTCAATCTGTTGCTTAATGCATCAATTTTTGCTTGAATCATGGACACTGAGGTGATCATGTCTGCTGAGAGGGTATTAACCTTTTCTTCCATTTCTCTTTTGAGTTCTCGGAGGTCCTTGGTAATTTCCTGGTTTTGTTTTTGGAATTCTGCTTTAATCTCCTTAGTCATGTCCACAATCAGGCAAGGCAAGGCAAAGCAAGGCAAGGCAAAGGCAAAGGCAAGGGCAAGGGCAAGGGCAAGGGCAAGGGCAAGGGCAAGGGCGGAGCCACACCTTTCTGGCTCTCAGAGGGCAAGCTTGGCCCCTGCTGGTCTGCCCTTCAGTTCCCTGCTGTGTTTCAGCCACTTTGGCTGACAGTCTTTTTGTGGGGTCCCCTTGGTGCTGTCTGGCTGGAAACTCCCAGCAGGAGGGCGCCTCCTTTAAGTTTGGGTTAGTCACGTGCTGGCTCCCAGACTCCCTCCCACCTCCACTCACTGTTGGAAGGCAGGGTCTCAGCGCCCCTCAGTCTCCAGTTTCAGTGGCCTGGGAGAGGAGGCTGTTGAGCAGTGGGAGCAGGGACACCTCCAACTCCTTTGGTAGGGTGCTGGGTCTTAGCGCCTGCCCGCCTGTCAGTCTCCAGTCAATGTCCTGGGGGAGGGGGATATTGGGGGAAGGGACAGGATTCTGAATTCCTTGCCCACCCCTGCACTTGCCAGTCTTTCTTGGGCGGGGTGGATGGGTCTAGGTTAAGTTCTGTAGCTCCACCAGCTCTGCTTTCCCGATGGGTTTGGGAACTTGCGGGACTACTTACTCCTCCGGGTTTTGCTGTGAGCTGCTCTGCGGTATTGGAGAGTTGTTCACTTCCCCTCTGATCTCTGCTGCCAACTGTGCTCAGATTATCATAGTTTTGAATGTCAGGTTGGAGAGTCTGAATGCTTTTTTCCTAGCACGGAGACTCTTTCTTAGTGCTGGTGAGCCATGGTGGTCGTTAAGCAGGCAGGTGATATGCCTTTGTGTCAATTAACTGACATCAAAAAATAAAATCAGATACGATCAGATTGACAACTATTCTCTATGGTATACCGAAAAAATTCAAATAATTTCTAATGAGTTCTTAACGTGGAAGGGCAAGCTCTTGGCTTACTTTCATTAAGAATTAGCTAGGTGATCTTCGGACCCTAAAATTTTTGAGTATTGTTTTGGGTGTAGTCATTTTCCGTCTCTCTTCCCCTTCCTCTCCCCTTCTCTCCCCCTCCTCTTCTTCCTCACCCTCCTTTATTCATAGCATTTATATCAGGCGTTCCTCCAGATGTTTTCTGCGTGTTAAATCATTTAACAGTGACTCACACTAGCATAAAGTAGGAAATGTCATTGTTCCCATTTAGACATTAGAATGCCAAGACATAAAGTCACCCAGGGTCACATGGTTTAAGCCACGGAGTGGAGGTTTGCATAGCCACTCCAGCTCTGAGATGTTCAGAACATGAATCAAAGGTGACTATCACTGTGCATTGCATTCATTTGCAGATGGTATAAACAATCTTGTGAAGAGTTCCAGCATTTGTTTATGCTTCTGTGCTTCCTGCTGCCCCTGTGACAAATTATTCTGAATTAGTGATGTTGTGCAACAAAAACTCAATCTTGCAATTTAGGAGGCTAAAAGTCTAAATTCAACAGAATTTCCCTCCAAAATGTTAGGATAGAATCTGTCTCCCAAGTTTTCCACCTTTGGAAATGACAGAAGGGGCTGTGGAAGGAACTTATTCTGTCAAGGAATTTAGGAAATAACTTCTAAGGACATATTGCATTGCAAAGCTTGAAACAACCAAATTGTGACCCATTTAGGCATTGTATAGAAGGATTTTGCGTGTAAAACTGTCATGAAAATGTATTATGAACAAATATTTTCATTGATAATGTATTCAGTTTGGTTGAAAACTATTTCATGAATTTCCCCCAGTACATGTCTTATAACATGAATCACTTTATCCACAAGTCAGTTAATTCCAATCCAGAAGATCTATTGATGTTTGCCTAATTAAAGTAACTTTCTTTTTAATCTATCCATTTATCCCCAAATATGTGTAGGGTTTATATGCTGAGACCACAATAAGAAATTTTATTTAGTTATTTATTTTGCTAGTTGTGGGGCTTGAACCCAGGGCCTGAGCACTGTCCTTGGACTTTTTGCAAGACTAGAGCTCTACCACTTGAGCCACTATAAGTTAGTAAGAGGTCATGTTTGAAGTAGTCTTGTACACAATCTAAGGCCATCTATGTCCCTAAAACTCCTAAGAGAATATTGCAGGTCAAGGAAACAGGACAGAGGACAAACTCTAAAACACATCAGTAGGTGGCTTGAACAGGGAGAGTAGGAAGGAAGAAAGGATAAAAATGGTTAGATTTAGACGATCATTTGGAGGCAGTGTATCATGAATGAAGAAAATGGAAGAAAATGGCTTATTTTGCCTCAGAAAATCATGTTATGGAATTTCTGTTCTGATGCCACTTGCAAGCAATGCCTTTCCTAAAATTAGTGAGATGTAAAAAGACAAAAGAGCAACAAAGCAATAAAAATGCAATCCAGATTAACTACTAGAATACTATTTTTTTATCAGTTTAAAACAATTATTGTGTGATTTGTGAGCAAGAAATCTTTTTGTTCATGGACATGAACCTAAATTAGACAGAAATGAAAAGCCCCAACATTCTTTTTTATTAACTAGTCAAATCTATCACAAAAAGTGAAGTGCTTGGGCCGAGAGTTTGGCCTAGTGGTAGAGTGGAGATCTTAGGTATGAGCAGTTTCCTAAGGATTAAAAGTAGGCAAACAATCCAGACACAAGTTGTGACCCTCACAGTAACTGGGAAGTAATAAAAGTTATTTTTAGAAAAATAATTATACCTATTTTCTTTCTGATGCTGTACACTTAATTATTCCCCCCTCAAAGAATATTTTTGGTTTATGAAGTGAATAAATATGAACTAAAAGACCCAGTAAAGACAATACACTTCCTTAGCTGGTACTTGAGATTAAGCTAGGCTTCTTTTAAGAAGGGTCTGTGAACAAGAACAGCTTTGGAAAGTTTGGCTTCACTGATATCTCTAAGGACTTCTGTGGCTCTCATGAGAGTACATCAGAAGAAACAGGGGAGAAATATGAGTGCTAAAAGAACCAAATATTCAATTTCTTTTTTTATAAAACAAAATTATTATTTTAATTGTGTACTATTTGAAATAATAATAAGTCATGCAAGTTTTATTCAACATAAATGGAATAAAGGCAATATTAAGGCTTATAAATAAGGTAAAATTACAAATTGATGATTTGATTGATAATTATCACACTGAAATTCATGCCTTCTCTTCATCTCATAGTTCATAGCAAAAATAAGATTTTTATTCTGAGGAAGATGTCTTATTTTTTATTGTGATTAATAGAAGGGTAATATTATATTCACCAGATAGAAGGTGCATAACCATATTCAATTTCTATTTTCTGCCCATAGTTCAAGTGATCATTAATAGCTCGAGTAATAGCAAGTATCATGATTATGATAAAGCATTCTCTCATTATACATGTCATGGACTCTGATCCTTGACTTAGTTACTCAATTTCTTTCTTACTCTTTGTTTAAATTTAATTTTATTGTCAAGGTGATGTGCACAGGGATTGCAGTTGTGTTCATAAGGTAATGAGTATATTTCTTGGCAAACAACAGCAATACTCACAAGACAATATGTTGGAAATGAACTTTACAACTGGTATGGGGGAGAATGGAGAGAGGGAAAGTGAGAGAAAAACAAGGGAGGAGGTAACAATATTCAACAGTGTTTAGTTACCAGTTTTTCTAGGAGTGAAACATTTGGTAAATTTGTACATGAATTCATATGTTCACTAAGAGCCTCTGATTGCTTTCTAGAATGAAATTATCAGTTCCTGCAGCCACAATAGCACATCTGGGTTATTTCTTCACTAAATGTGTCAAAATTTGGTATTTACAGTTTGGGTTTTTTTTTTTTTGCCAGTCCTGAGCCTTGATCTCAGGCCTGAGCACTGTCCTTGGACTTTCTCAAGGCTAGAACTCTACCACTTGAGCCACAGCACCACTTCTGGCTTTTTTCTATGCATGTGATACTGAGGAATTGAACCCTGGTCTTTGTGCATGCTAGGCAAGCACTCTACTACTAGGCCAAACTCCTGGCCCTATTTACAGTTTTTTTTTGGGGGGGGGGAGGCACCAGTCCTGGGACTTGAACTCAGTTCCTGGCCCTGTCCTTTAGATTTTTCAAACTAGTGCTCTACTACCTGAGCCACCACACCACTTCTGGCTTTTTCCGTATACGCAGTACCAAGGAATTGAACCAAGGACTTCATGCATGCTAGGCAAGCACTCTACCACTAGGCCACACTCTGAGTCCCAGTTCTTACTTTTACCAAGGATGATAATTCAGGATCATATTAGTTTGCAATTAACTTAGCATAGAAAATAATAATCTCAAGAAATGTGGAGTTATGTTGTATTTGTTGGTGGGATGAATTCATATAAATGCTATTATAAATGCTATTATAGTATTTTACATGAATATAATATTAATGAATATATTAATACCCTACATCCCCATTCAAAAATTAACCTGTTTTTTATTAACAGGGTTAATTAATTGTTATTAATTAGGGGTTTGAAAGATGAGTTTGCTTTTGCAAAAGAATAGTAAAGGAAAGGGATGCCCCATAGTATGAAAGCTAAAACTGGACAGCATTCGCTTACAAATAGTCCTTTGATTGATGATGATCAAGTAAAAACTGCCAATCAAAAGAGAAAGAACTAATTGCAGAATGTCCATCACACTGGGAAAACTCTTGATAGGTAGAAAGAAGAGGTGAATCTTAATTCATATTAAGCTGGACATCACATACCTGTCATCTCAACTCTGGAGGAAGCCACAATAAGTTCAGGTTGCTATGGAAAAAAAGTAAAATTCTATCTCAATCAAAAGAACAAGGATTCTGTATCAGATGTACATATATCATCTCACTTAGTCCTCATAGTAACCCTACAAAGTGAATTTTAGTACTTCTTATGGATGAAATAGTAAAGCACAGAGTTTGAAGTACCTAAAAAAGTGACATCTCTAGAAGTGCATTCAAATCAGAATGACACACTTGGCCACACCGGTTCCCAAGTCAAATGAGAACGTGAATGGCAAGTAGGTTAGTTAGCCTTCAGTGTACATCATGACTGCTATCGAGATGTTAATTCTTGAAGAAGTACTAGTCCATTCATAAAAAGGCCCTATGTCAGCTGTCTTTAAAAATGTTGTGGGAAACACCTCTCTCACCAAGGGAGAGATGAAGCTGGGAAGAATAAGAACAAAACAAAATCAATAACAATGCATAAGGCTATCCCTTGAGACATCATCTAGTAATTATATCTACTTAAAGGTAATGCTTTTCCTTTTGCTAATAAAAATATTGCTGTAATAAACAACCTTCTAAATATATGCAGAAACAACCCTGAGGCTGGAGGTGAACCTTTTGAGATATAAAGTGAGACATTAATATTAATTAGTTGAATAAATATTTTAATAGCTCTTGCTGATTAATCTCCAAGGAGACACTATTTTCTGCTGACTTAGAACTTGCAAACACTTGATTTTTGTTCTGACAAGAGCATTTGGTTTTGTTCTTCAGACATATCAGAATGGGGATGAGTGCTTGTTAGGTAAGCCTGCCAACACTATACACAAATAGACATATACATGTGTATCAAGGCCCCAGGTAGTGTTTCCCTAGCTTTGTGCATTTGTGTTAACTGTAAAGAAAATGCCTAATTTGCTCAACTCTATCTTGCCTATAAGGTCTTTCTAACTTCTCATCTTTCCTTGAGACTAATTTTGTCTGGATATTGTTGACTACCTCTCCCAGAGGAATGGGAAGATTTGAGGGAGATGGGGAATGGGTTATTTTTTTTTCAGAGAATAGACATCTACATATAGTTCCTTGCTCTCTTGACCAACATCAGATTATTGGAGCCATTGGAACTTGGGGCTGTGAAATATAGTGCCAAGGGAAATATTGTCTGAGTGTAGTTCTTATTTCTCCAGTAGGAATGGAATGTATTTATATATGGAAGGAATTCTTTGGGCTATAAGGAAGAATAAAAAATGATTCCTTAGTTTCATTGCTCCCAGCCGTTTATTTTCTACAGTACCCATCAGGATGTAGTTTATGTGCTCACATAGAAATGGAGACCAACCACTTTGATTCTGTAACATTAATGGACCTACTTCTTGCTGCATGTGAGTTTGTATAACTGTGTCACCCATTACATAGATGAAATTGACAAGTCTGTGTAGAAATACAAAGGTGAATAAAACAAATGTAGTTCCTGTCTCTCTGTGGATCTTGTTCTGGTGAGGGACAGTAATAGGAGTAATAAAGAAAAGCAAGGCCATGAATACATAAAATGACTTGAAAGTACTATGCAAAATATTATAATCAGGAGATTATATGGTAACATATAATAACATTTTCTCATATTGTGAGAGAAAATATAGGAACCTGAGAAAGAGCATTCCAAGCAGAAGGCTGCTTGCTGAGCATTAGAGTTCTGGGAGGATTGGATCAAGGTGAATTAGCAGAAGTAAGTGGCACTAGACCAAGGAAGTCTTTGCAGGCCATACGTGGAGATTGTGTTCAAGATGCAATGGGAAGCAACTGACATAACCTAAAGTGAGAGTAAATGCTATTCCGACTTGAAGGGTATGCCACTGACTTGTGGAATGTGTATGGTCAAGTGGTTAATTCACAATCCAAGTGAGTGGTGATGGTAACCAAGACTCAGATACACTATGCCAATTAGGAGTTCAACAAATGATGAGGGAAGAGAGGAATGGATTGTTGTATTGTCTAGTTAACAAGATCAACTGAACAGTCAAATGTAACATTCACTTGGAAAGATGCATACTAAAATCAAGGAGATGATTTGCGACTAAACTCTTGGCTGATTTAGTGGAAAGCCAAATATTTGAGAGAACACACAGTGATGTCTAAACATCGTTTCATAAATATGAACAATGACTTCATATTACTGTAGAATTCCTCAAGTGATAACCATTGAACTTGCTATTTATAGTTAACCCCTCATGGTATGACATGCTAGTTGCTGGCCTGAAGTCCTGTGGCTATGGTTGAATGTGGCCAGACTACTCAGGACCAAAATCCCATTCAGTGAGATACCTGCTAGGAACTCAGCAAAGAGGGAAGGGAAAGAGAGAGGAGGAGGAAGACTAGCAGATGTGAAACTATGATATGTAAGTTGTATCACCATCAGTAATTGAGTTCTTTTTCTTCGAAAGTTCTATTTATGTAGAAATATTTTTTTTAATTTTTAAAATCTTTTTTTTGTAAAGGTAATGAATGGAGGGTCACAGTTGGGTACATTTCTTTTAGAACACTGCTACCCCCTCCCTCATCTTCTCCTGCTTACCTTCCCTACTCCTCCCACCCAAATTGTGTAGTTCATTTCCAACAGAGCATCAAGTGAGCATCATTGTTATAGTATACCCTCTCTTGTCCTACTGTTTCTGTGATTCCCTTTCCCTTCTGCAGATCGGATACATTTAGATTGAAGACAAAGGGTACAAAAAGCAAATACAGAAAAAAAATAACTGCTACAGGACCTCTTATTTCCAATTCTTGGGTTCATGTTGATACACTTCATTATATATGGTCCTATGCATTTAACAATTGGGCTATTGAGATCCCCTGTTAAGAATAACATTAACGGGACTGGGAATGTATCTTAGTGGTAGAGTGCTTGCCTAGCATACATGAAGCCCTGGGTTTGATTCCTCAGTATCACATAAAGAGAAAAAACTAGAAATGGCACTGTGGTTCAAGTGGTAAAGTGCTAGCCTTGAGCAAAAGAGAAACTTAGGGAGAGTGCCCAGGCCCTGAGTTCAAACCCCAGAACTGGCAACAAAACAAAAACAAAATATCATAGACATATTCTAGTTTTTATATGTGAGGGAAACTACGCAACTTACTTTTCTTTAGGCCTGGCTTGCTTCAGTTAATAGAAATTTTTTCCAGGTCTTTGCAGTTCCTTACAAATAGGCCAATGCTATTCTTTCTGATGGAAGAATAGAACACCATTGTGTGTACATACCACATCATCTTGATCTGTTCATCCACTGAGGGGCATCTGAGTTGGTTCCATATCTTATTTATGGTAAACAATGCTTCAGTGAACGTGGTTGTGATGGTAACACTAGCATGTCCTTGGTTGTGATCATTCAGGTAAATGCCCAGAAGTGGAACGGGTGGGTCATAAGGGAGCTCTATGTTCAGTCTTTTGAGGAACCTCCATACTGCTTTCCAGAGTGGTTGAATAAATTTATACTATGACCCCCCCACCCTTCTGGCCACATCACCACCAGCATCTGCTGTTATTTTTCTTTGATAATGCCCATTCTAACAGGGGTGAGGTAGAGTCTCAATGTTACTTTGATTTGGATTTCTTTTCTGGCCCTAGATGTTGAGCATTTCTTCATGTGTCTATTGACTATTCTTATTTCCTCTTCAGAGAAGTCTCTCTTTAAGTCTTTAACCCATTTGTTAATGGGGTGGTTGTTTCTTTGGGAATTTGTTTTGGGGGATTTAATTTTTTGAGTTTTAAGTATATCCTAGATATGAGTCCTTTGTTGTGTGACTAGTGACACTTTGTCCCACTCTGTGGGCTAATTATCTTGCTTGCTATGTCCTTGGTCATGCATTAGCTCTACAATCCCATTTATTCAGTCTTGCTTTGATTTGTTGTGTTTCTGGATCCTTAGTAAGAAGTTTCAACCCATGCCAAGGAGCCCTAGTGTTTCTCCTATACCTTGCTGTAATGTTTTCAGGGTATCTGCTTTTACTTTGAGGTCTTTGACCCATTTGGAATTAATTCTGGTGCAAGGTGATATGTAAGGTTCTTCCTCTTCTTCTTTTTCTTTTTTTCCTTTTGTGGGGCTTGCGGCTTGAACTCAGCCCTGGGCCCTTGAGTACTTGCCTAGCCCTGAGCTCAATTCCTTAGTACCACCCTGGGATTTGAACTCAGGACCTGGGTGCTGTCCTTGAGCTCTATCACTTGAGCAACAGCTCCACTTCCAGCTTTTTGCTTGTTAGTTCGAAAGGCAATAAGAGCTTCACAAATTTTCTTGCCTAGGCTTTGAGCCATGATCCTCAGATCTACATCTCCTGAGTAACTAAGATTTCAGGTATGAACTATCAGTGCTGGGCTAAGACAGACGTATTGTGTGATTCAGGAGAAGTTTTAGTGACCTTGATACAAGGTCAGACACAACACATCTACCCAGCAACCTGGCTGAAGCTACTTTATTCTGAAGACTTTCAATGTGAACTAATAGCCTTATATAGAATGATGCTGTTTAGAGCTTTTACAGCAGTCCATGTGTCATCTGAAAACTTCAGGGGACAGTGATTCTCTGGTTAGAGGCTAATGTAGCTGATGACATTTAAGTTGAAGCCAATGATCACCATTTAAAAATCCCTGGGCCCTTAAGAATTAGACTAAATGTATTCTGTCCATGCTCTGTAAGTGGAACAGTGGAGCCAGGGGACAGCTTATCTGATAATGACATGGTTCACCAAACATTTTAAGCCCACTTTTGAAATCTGATCAGCAAAAAGATTTTCTTTCAAAATAGTACTGCTTGTTGACAATGAGCCAGATCTCTCTAGTGTTATGATAGAGATGTAAGATGTTAATATCATTTCCATTGAGTGCTAATCTAGTCTATGACAGGGAATAATTTCAATTTTCATCATTTAAGAAATACATTTCAGGGCCGGAAGTTTGGCCTAGTGATAGAGTGCTTGCCTGGCATGCATGAAGACCTAGGTTTGATTCCTTAGTACCACATACATAGAAAAAAGCCAGAAGTGGTGCTGTGGCTCAAGTGGTAGAGTTCTAGCCTTGAGAAAGCCCATGGACAGTGGTCAGGCCTTGAGCTCAAGGCCCAGGATTGGCAAAAAAAAATACATTTCATATGACTACAGCTGTCATAGATAATCAATCATTGATGGCTCTGGTGAAAGTAAATGAAAAAGCTTCTAGGAAGAATTTATATTCTATATCCTTAAGAACCCTTGTGATTCATTGGAGAAGGTGAAATGTGAGTTTGAAATAAGATGCTCCAACCTTTGTAAGTAATTTTAAGAGGAGGAACTAGCTGCAGATGCAGTAAGAATAGCAAGAGAAGTAGAAGTAGACGTGGAAATGACAGGAGTGATGGCATGGTTGCAATCTCATAAAAATTTAAAGACCAAGAAGCAGCTCCTTATAGATGAGCAAAAATAATGTGATTTCTTGACAGAGAATCCATTTCCAGGGAAGAATGTGAATATTGTTCAAATTCCCGCAAAGGCTTAGGTACAGGTAACTTAGTTGATAAAGAACTAGCAGAAGCTGGCTGCTAGTAGCTCATGCCAGTGATCTTAACTAGGAGTTGAGATCAGGAAGACTGTAGTTCAAAGCCAGCCCAGGCAGAGAAATCACTGAAGTTCTAGCTCCAAAATAACCAGGAAAAAGCTGGACTAAAGGCATGACCCAAGTGCTACAGTACACACCAAGCAAGCACAGCCCCACTAAAAGATTAACAGACCTTGAGGAAGCTGATTTCAACTTTTAAAGAAGATTCTATTATGGATGAAAGACAATCAAATAACACTGCAGGGTGAAAAGAACTGATTGATGAAATAGTATTATTGCTGTCTGACTTTAAGCAATTGCACCCCAACCTTCAGCCACTTTATTCTTTCCCAACAGCCATCCATAATTATGATGGCAGGACACTCCACTAACAAAGATCCTGATTCACCATCAGCTCACAAGATCTTTAGCAGCATTTTGGCAGCTAATTAAATAATAAATAATATACATTGTAAGTGTATTTCTATTGCAGGCAAAGTAGATAACAGAATAGTGTAAATTGAACTTTTTTGACTTTCTACAAGGAGCAATATTTTATTTGAACTCAATAATTAATTTTTAATTAATCATTTTCACATGCTGTAAATTCTTTTTTTCATATATTTTTATTGTAATTAATAGAAGGGGTACATTATATTCACCAGATAGAAGGTGCATTTCTTCACATACATTGATACCCTTTCTCATGTCTTGGTCCCCATTTCCTTCCCCATCCCTCATTTTGTTTTCCTCCCTTCCCTATCTGTCTTCAAATAACCAAATATACATATATAAAATATTTCAGATAACAAGGTGAAATATTGTAATAATATGAGATAACCAATGGACGGCAAAAGAGATGAGAGATAACATAGTACATTAAGGACAACAATCACTCCTTATATGGCTTTTGTTTCTATATCCTGGAGGTCCTTCATTTAGCATCATTCTATATGGCTTTATGTATCTAGGTTTTTGTTCTATTGTAAATCTCTGCTAGGAGAGCCCAAGATTTCCACTGATTATGACAAATGAGGGAAACCATTGAGCCTATGTTCCTTTGAGTCTGGCTTACTTCACTTAATATGATTTTTTCTAAGTCCATTTCCTTACAAATGGGACAATGTCATTCTTTCTGACAGCAGCACAGAATTCCATTGTGTATAAATACCACATCTTGTTGATCCACTCATCAACTGAGGGACATCTGGGTTGGTTCCATATCTTTGCTATGGTAAATAGTGCTGCATTGAACATCGCAGTGGATTTAGTATGCCTTTCTTTCTGGACAATTGGGTAAATGCCAAGTAGTGGAATAGCTGGGTCATAGGGGAGCTCTATGTTTAGTCTTTTGAGGCACTGCCATACTGCTTTCCAGTTTATGAAATTTAACAAAAAGGAGCACACAAAATACCAGCTCCTTTGGGACACAGCAAAGGCTCTATTCAGAGGAAAATTAATAGTTCTGAGTGCCTACATTAACAAATTGGAAAAATCGCAAACCAACAATTTAATGTCGCACCTTAAACTTCTGGAAAAAGAGTAGTAGAAGGAAGCAAATTATTAAAATCAAAGCAGAATTAAATGAATTGGAGTCCGAAAAACTAGGCAGAATCAACAAAACAAGGAGTTAACAAAATTGACAGACCCTTAGCAAATCTTACCAAAAAAAAGAAGGGAGCACACCCAAATAAACAAAATCACAGATGAGAATGGTACTATCACAACAGAAATTACCAAGATCCAGAGCATCATGAGGGAATACTTCTCAAACCTTTACGCCAACAAATTTGAGAATCTAGAAGAAATGGACGAATTCCTAGCCAAAATTAACATACCCACACTGAACCAAAAAGACCTAATCCAACTAAACAGACCTATTTCAAGCACTGAAATAGAAAAAGCAATAAGAGACCTGCCATCCAAGAAAAGCCCAGGGCCAGATGGATTCACAGCTGAATTCTATAAGGTCTTCAAAACAAAGCTCACACCAATAGTCCTCAAACTCTTTAACAAAATTTCATTGTCTTTTTGATGAAAACAAAATTGTTAAATTTGTGTCTTGCATATTATGTCTTGCTTAATTAGTCATTGTGTTGATGTGTATTTTAATATATATTTATGAAGTTTTTTTGTCAGTCATGGGACTGGAACCCTGTGTGTGATCCCTGAACTCTTCAGCTCAAGGCTAGCGCTCTGCTCCTTGAGCAATAGTGCCACTTTGGGTTATCTGGCAGTTAACTGGAGATGAGGGTCACAGATTTTTGTGCCCAGGTTGGCTTTGAACCGTGATCCTCAGATCTCAGCCTCCTGAGTAGCTAGGATTACAGAGGTGAGCCATCAGCACCTGGCTATTTATGAAGATTTTTAAGTAACAAACATTTCCTTTTCTCTTCAGTTTACCTTATCCAGTGTAGGAATTAACTGCATTTCTCTTACATATCACATTTATAGGTATGTCTAATTGTCCCAAGATGAAATGTACTAAAAGGAATACCTTTAGAACTTGCTATGTTTTGTTTGTGCATGTGTTTTCTTTTTATTAGCATATATTTATGGCACTGAGGGGTTTCATATGAAACCATTTGCATATGGTTTACTTTGATCATGTTCACCACTTTAGTACATTTTTGGGGGGGGGGGCCATTGGGCTTGAACTCTGGACATGTGCACTGTACCTGAGCTCTTCAGCTCAAGACTACTGTCCTTTCCCTTGAGCCACAGCACCACTTCTGATTAATTGGAGATAAGACTCTCATTCTTTAGAGCCCAGTCTGGCTTTGAACTGTGATCCTCAGATCTCAGCCTCCTGAGTAGATAGGATTGCAGGTGTGAGCCACTTCACCCGGCTAAGGAACCAGGCTTTTTATCATTTAACATGATCTCTAGTTCTATCACTTTTCCCTGAAAACAGCATGTTCCACTTTTCTGTAAGGATGAGTAGAACTGTATTTATGTACCTTATCTTTTCTCTCAACTCCCTAGTCCCCTCTCTTCATAACTTTGCTATTGTGAAAACTGCTACAATGCCATGAATATATAAAAGTCTCTATTGTAAGCTGGGTTTGATTCCTTGAGTATAAACCCAGAAGTGATATAGCTGAATCATATAGTAGAAATTTTTAAAGGAATCGCCCTATTAATTTCTCTAGTGGATGCGCTAATTTACATTTCTAAAAGTAGTGAATAACACCAGCATTTGCTGGTGTTTGTTTTCTTGATGGTAGTCAATCTCATTAGCATAGGATGGTTTGATTTGCATTTCCCTGATGTAGTAGAATATTAAATATTTGTCATGTATTTATGGGACATTCATAATACTTTATTTGAAATGTTGTGTTCCATTGCCTTTTTGTTGATTGGTTATATTCAGTGATTGTTAAATTTTGGGATCTCCTTATATGTTCTGGATATTTCTTCTTTTGGAGGAAATATTGAAAATTTTTTTTTCTATTCTCTAGGCTGACTTCACTGTAGCTGTGGAGAAAGTTTTAAGTATGATGCAATTTTTCTGGTCAGTTTTTTCTCCTGGCTCCTGAGTTATCAGAAACTAGTTCAGAAAGCCATTGTCTATGCCTAGATATTTGAGTTATTTCCCCCAATTTTTTGTAGTAGTTTCAAAAATTTAAATCTTAATATCTCTATCCTATTTTGAGTTGATTTTTTTCATAGGTGAGAGGTAAGAAACTCATTAGCACATGAATGTCCAGTTTTCCCATCTCCACTTGTTAAAGAAGCTGCCTTCTTTTTCCAGTATATATATAATAAATATAAATATATGTAATATATGTATATATATATATATATTGCCAGTCTGTCCTTGAACTTTCTCAAGGTTATAGTTCTACCACTTGAGCCTCAGCGCCACTTCTGGCTTTTTGCTATGTATGTGGGGTACTAAGAAATTGAACCCGGGTCTTCGTGCATGCTAGGCAAGCACTCTACCACTAGGCCAAACTCTCAGCCCCCCTGGCTTTTTTCTATGTATGTGGTACCAAAGAATGGAACCTGGGTCTTTGTGCATGCTAGGCAAGCACTCTACCACTAGGCTAAACTCCGGGCCCCAGTGTATATTTTTAGCACCTTTGCCAAGAATCATATGGCAAAATAACATAAAATCTCTCTTTTCCATTTCTTGGAGTTCATTTCAGTAAACATCATTTTATGTGATCATATGCCCATAACTCTTTAACTCCTCTCCTAAGAAAAAATCCTTTGGTCTCACTGTAAGCAAAAAAAAAAAATGATGGGACAAAGGCTGAACAAATGCAGCGGTGATACTCACTAGACACTATATTGAAAATGAACTACACACCTTGTAGGAGAGGTGGGTCTGGAGGAAAAACTGGGAAAAAAACAATGGAAGAAGTTACACTGTTCAAAAAGAAATGTCCTGACCTATGTAACTGTAACTCCTCTGCACAACACCTGTACAATAGCAAAAAAAAGTAATTAAAAGGGAATCAAATGGCTATAGCTACTTGAATTTATTTTTATAGACCTTCTATTCTGTTGGTTCATTAATCTGATTTGGTGAGGAACCATAATATTTTGTGATGATGGCTTCATAGTAGTTTGAAAATTGGTAGTGTGATGTCTCCAGCATTGCTCCTTTTGCTTTAGAGTACTTTGAGTATTACATATAATTTGTGTTACCATTATCAATTTTAGAATGGCTTTTGTGTTTTGGTGAAGACGGCTGTTGGGATTTTGATGGGCAGGAAATTGGATTTACTATTTTGGGTAGAATGGCAATTTTAATGATCTGTTAGCTAGCTTCAAACCATGATTCGCAGGTCTCAGCCTCCTGAATAGCTAGCATTACAGCTGTAAGCCACTGATGTCTGGCTATAAATACAATTTAACTAGAGAAACTAAAAGCAAGAGGGTCAGGGTGGTGAAAGTATAGTCAATGTATATATATATATATATATATCAGTAGGATGAGACCTCTTTTAGTAATTAACATGCACTTAATGAATGACAGATGTGGAAATAGATTCTCTCTGAGGTGGATATTAGTATAACTGGGGAGAATGAACCAAGAGGGTAAAGGACAGAATATACAGTTGAAGTACATTTGTTAAATGGATTGCAAAGCCTGTCGAGCTATTCTTGGGATGAGAAGTAAGGAAGTGATGCTTGGTGGGTGGGGAGGTAGGGCAGGCTGATCAGAGTACATTGTATGCATAGATGGACATATCAACCTGAAGTCTCCAACTAATAGTGATTAATAAAAATGTCAATAGAAAGTAAATAATTCTGTTGACCTCCTCATCCAGGGATTGATCAAACTTGTACTTAAAGTTAACCCTCCCTCATTTACTCATAATATAGGCACTGAGTGCAGTTTAGTATACTTAAAATCATGAGGTGAAAAGCCAGATATCTGCATAGAAATTTTCATCATCTTCTTGCTTAATGTTTTGTTGATCATTGAAGACTTCAAATTCATATTCTAATTATTTAATCTCTCATTCATTGCCCTCACTGTTGAAGTGATATAACATGCCAGGAAATAGAGATAACAAGCAAGAATCATACTTGGCCATAAATAATATTTTTCTTCCCTGAGGTATTGGTAGATAGAGCATAAAACAGTATTACCCAGACCTAGGTTATTGGTGCTAACTGGTTGAAAGTTGCTAAGTCAAATAAATCATTTGCATGAAAATATAGATAGGCTAGAAAACAGCAATGTTTCAAATTAACAGTTTTAAGTCAGTAACAGTGCTATAAAACAAAAATTGCCATGACCAATGATTTACTTAGTTGTCATTTGTTGAGACAAGGGCAAGTTTAGTGACCAACTGTAATTCTCTGTCAAATTGTATCATGACTTTGCAGGAATTCATGCACATCTTTGGTTTTCTTAAAATTTACGTTTTGGATGTGAAATCCATCTTTGTAAGCTATGCTTTCTCTTATTTCATAAATTGTTAAACTTTGTCTTTGAATTATCCACAAGTAACTGAATTCAAGATATTTCTATCAGTTCATGTGTTGATAATTTCCATTTACTCTACTGTAGCTCTTATATTTTACTTAATTTTAAATATTTTAGTCCTTGTTTTATACTTTTCTTGATTTATCTCCATTTTGATCACTTTTTTGACTTTTTTCTTTTATAGCTTAAAGTTTTTTTTTGTTAGAAATGACTTAGTTCCTGCACATATTTAAAGTACATATACGAGCTACACCTTTTATTTGCTAATAGTTTGTGGCATTCTTGGGTATCATTATAGGAACACATAGGCAATCTATAAGGGATTAGCTATAATTTCCTATTGCTTGTAAAGGGACAGCTAGAATTTTATACAGTAAACCATTTTTACATTAGTACATTCTATCAGATTCTAGAGATGAGTTGTCCTTGAACTTTCCCCAGTTCAAATTCTGTTACTGTCACCACTTAGCCTTAGTGACCAGGATGTAAACTAGCTGTGGATATCAGACTAAAGCTGTGGTTCAAGTATACAAGGAAGATGAGGAGAATAAAAGACAGTAACTTAGTGTGTACAATAGCTAGGTGCTACAGCTGTACTAATTCTTTTCTCATAGCCAATATGTATGTCAGTTCTGCTTCCAGTATTTAACTTTTTTTTTTTATTGTAAAGGTGATGCACAAGCTGGATGCGGTGGCTTAGCCTGTAATCCTAGCTACATAGGAGGCTGAGATCTGAGGATCTCGGTTCAAAGCCAGCCACAGTACTAAAATCCATGAGACTATTATCTCCAATTAACCACTAGAAAAGGGGGAAAGGGGCTGTGGCTCAAGGGGTAGGGTAGTAGCCTTGAGTGAAGCAATCAGAGACAGTGCCCGGCCGAGAGTTTAAACCCTATGACCCACAAAAAATAAAATAAAAATAAAAGGCGATATACAGAGAGGTTACAGTTACCAAAGTCAGGTAATGAGTCCATTTCTTTTTGAAACTTCCTCCAATTTTATACATGTGGAAACTAAAAACCCATTCAGGTATGAAATTGTAGGAGGAGATCAAACCTGAGCTGGCTGGTTTTGCAGTTCACAGTGGTAACCACCAGAACATAGTGTCACCTTTCTAATGAAACCTGGAAAGAACCATTCACTGTGCATTGCCTTCTCTTTCATGGTCCTGAGACTTGATTTGTTTGCTATCGCCAAGATTTGGCTTGTCAGGGTTCAAAGCTGCTCAGTAGATTTCATCTCAAAGTCACTATGATGTTAAATCACCATTTTCCTTTCTGAGTTTCTGTGGGATAGAACCAAGCAGAAAATCCCCTCCTAAAACCTCTTGTTTTTGAAGACATGCCTCTTGTTTTGTTTGTGAAAAGACACTGTCATGTGAACTTCGTTAGGGAAAGTATAAGAGGATAAGAGGCAAATGGATGTGATACCATTTCCCTTTGTAGGAGGAAATTACATGTTCCCATAACCATGGAATATGTCATAATAATAAAAATCGAGATCAACTCAGATGTCTCTTTTAACATTTTTATTTTTTATTGCTACATGTTCCCAATACAACAAACAGCATCAGTAGTGTACACTTTGATGGAAAGTAACTTTTAGCTTAGTAGAAAAGGAAGCTCGTAGGTCAGAAGTATAATGATGAATTTGTCCATCTTTACGGGAGGTGTGTGTGTTTGACATCTTCATAGTCCCTGTGGATCAGACATATGCACATGCAAGTAAACTAGAGAGAATCTCATTCTGGTAAGACTCTTAGGGGGAAAAGTTATTTTTAAGGCTCAGGGATTGTTTTGCTGTATGGAATTCACTCAATAATTGTTTTACAAAGTAGCAGCGATTGTTTTTAGAGGTATAGAATCAATGGTTGAGGCTGGTAAGTTTACTATGATTAAATGCAAAAGTCCTTAAGCATCTGTGCTTTGAAAGGTTAATGTGTCAATAAGTGGCACATCTGGGCTTTGAAAGGTTAATGTGTCAATAAGTGGCAAAGTTTATTTCTAAACAGTTCAGATATTGCCTGCGAACCTTCTGCTTAGTTCACTGATCTTGAATGAATAGTAAATTAGAAACATTCTTAAAAAGATAATCTATAACTCTATTCCTGTTCTATGTTTCCTTCAAGGGGAACAAGTCATCAGCTTTACATCCACTACTTTAAAAAAGGTTTACATAATGTGTAAATTTTATTTTTTAGGTCTGAATTGAGTGTGGTGTTTAGCTTTGCTTTTAATTTGTCCTCTATAGCACAGAAAATTATTGTCTCTCTAGTTTACCAAAATATTTCATTTGTCATTGTTTAGTACATAAAAATACTATCAAGAAAAAAATCAACTTTTAATAAATATCTTCCGTTTTGTATTTTATATACAAGTACTTTACATTTCTGGCTTCACTGTGAGCAAGGAGAGCACTGACATAAATTACTAGCACATGATTGCAGTCTGATGCATTGTGAAGATTTGGATATGAACCATGCAGAAAATAAATTATCTCAACCATTAACAAATACTTGCTTGAACCTGCTTTCAAAGCACTGTCACTTGCTACTGTGATGTTTTTCTCAGCTACCCAAAGTTATAAGCCTTGGTATATCAGCAATGGGAAAATTTAAACATCATGAGGGTGCAAAATGAGGTCCTGGCAAAAGAGTTTGTCTTGAGCAGGTCCATTCACTGTTTCCTGTGACTACAACTACATTAATTAATATCCGTCCTCATTTCTAACAATAGAAAACAGATGTTTATCTTCAGTTCTATAATCACATTGTTGATTCAACCAGAACCCTATAACAAAGCCTCTTTTATACTGTCACTCAGTAGCTGTATTTCTAACTTCTTCATAATATTCTGCTTTGAAAAATCAACCAATGGAATGTCAAATAAGGCAATACTCAATGGCAGGCACCTAGATCATCCAGGAATGTAATATAGTAAACAATCATACGAGAACATCTCTTTAAAATAATACTGATTTCTGCAATATACAGTATTTACACAACAGCTGCAAATTTGCCCATACAATATTTCTAATATAGATAAATAGGAATACAAGTCTAACAATTCTTTGCACTATTTCCAAAATTTCTTGAGGTGTAAACCGTTGGCATTAAAAAAAAATCAGCTGATATGCACAATTGGTTCCAGTCCCTTCTTTTAGAGAGCAGCCACCAGACTCAGCAGTGTACTGTTATTCTATTAATCTTTGGTCCTTTCTTCCAATGAATTCTGGTGAAATGAGTCAATGCAGAATGAAAAAGGGAGGATGAAAGCAACAAGAAAGTGAACCAGCACTTTATGTTCTTCCATTTAACAGGTGAAAGTAAACCATCTATGGAGATTCCCCCTTGGAACAAGCTGTATGCACCATGCAGAGAGAGAGGTTGTCCAGGTTTCTAGATCTAGCTATCTTTTCATCTTTCGAAAACAGGCATTCTTATTATCTTGTCACCTTTCTTTGAGGTTCTTGCCTGAGCAGTAGCACCTGTGGAATCATTGACATTAAAGAAGAACGCAGCAGCCATCTGTGAAGCAGAACCAAGGCGGCCACCTCCCTTGCTGGGTGAGGAAGATGGTTCTGAGAGCAGGTTCAGAGTCTTACTTCCAGTCTGGTGTGCTTCCCTCTGAGGTGAGTTAGCACCATTGGGTCTACTGTTCGGTCTGAAAGCAGCATGTGCCTGTGGACTTCCCAAAGACTTTTTCTTAGCAGAGATCTCTGAATCATAGGGAACCAAAGGTGTAGGCATCACTGGAGACCTGGAGGGGTCACTTGCATCATTGTGAGGTGCAGCAGCTTCTCCAGGGTAGGGTGGTGATAAGGTGCTATTGTACTTGCTACACGACTCACAACACAACTTGTTATAACCTGGGATGGAGCAGTATCGGGCCAGCACCTCCATTTGACAGAATATGGACTTGTCTCCCAAACATGGCTCTCCTGCAAAAGTGAAAACATACACGAGAATGAATTCACTGAAATATGTACTTCTTTCTCCACAGAGACATTTTAAATGTATAGCAGCAGATGTGTTTTTTTTATTTCCTACCCACCCTCAATTGTAAAGACAATTTTTTTAAGGTTAAAAGAAGACAAACTTTTATGGTTGTTTATGGTTCTACATTGTATTTCTGCCTGTCTTATAGGGTACCTTCTTTCTATTAAGTGTTTACAAGTGAATATTCGTAGGTTGCTATTTGAAGGCACAAACTGGCATGAAATAGGCCAGCTGTTTTATGATTCATAGTTATTAAACGATAGTGGATAGAGATTTTTTTCTTTAGAGAAATGAAGTATGAATAAGTAGTTATTTCCAGTCAGACCAGAGAGATTATACCCCAAGAGCTGTCATGACATGTCCACATCTCAGGTTTGTACATAGTACATTTGTAAATATTTTGTATCAGCTAATGTCACTGTAGTTAATATTGTGCCACCCTTCAAAGGGTCAATATATCTATGTCCTTATTTAAGGAACAGGTTATGCTTTAACTTCCTGAGACTGAATAGAAGTGTGAGTACTTTGCATTGGAGAGACCAATTCACAGTCTGTTCTCTTTGAAGCCGGAATATACTTCTGTGTACAGGAGGGAACAAGACTGAGGAAAGGCAAATCTTTACTTTTTCATGGTAATTTTTATGTCATACATGAGAAAGGGTTAAAGGCATCAAATCAGTCATGAAATCTAAGGAAATTTTCTTGTTCTACCTCCAGAAAAGTCAGAAAAAATAGTTTGTCTGTTTGATAAAAATATAGCAGAAATACGTGGCCTTTAGGCCAAGATTTCAAAATTAGCATTATGTAGTAGTTCACTTTGTAGTAGTTCATTTTTCAGGCTTTCTCTTTAGCCCCCACATCTGACATGTTGTTCTACCAGTTATTAAGATCAATCACGGTTTCCTAGAAAGTGTTCAGCTTGTCAAGTTCATGAAGGAATTTGTAAATATATATATCAAACTTTAAACCCTTAAAATATGATTTACTTTGAAGTGAAATGATTTTGTAAGTGCTCTATCTCCCCCTCATGGTCACAGATGAAAATTACTTTTAACACTGAAGTCTGAAAACTTCAGAATATAAAAGCTTTGGTGAAAAGCATAGCAGATGGCAATATCTGTGGTTTACTTAAAAGCTTGCCTTTTCCTCAACCTACAAGCCCCTTATAGCTTTAAATCTGTCAGTAGAAAAAAAGCAAAAGAACACAGATTAAAATTATGAACAATGTTTTAAACAAAAATATACATCACTTTTGTAGTGGAGCTAGGACACAAAATGTATCAACAATATAAGAGTACCAATGATTTCAAGACCTGCTGTGACATTATGTATGTCTTTTACAATGTGAACTTATACTTGAATCTACTGGGTAAAAATAAGTATGTCTCTAATGAGGGCTAACATTGACAAGATGGACAGACATGACACTGCCCTCCAATATTACAGGAAGGTGAGGTGGGCCATTGTCACAAGGAGCTGTCTTAGGCTAGTACTGTTTGTCTTTGCATATTTCTCTGGTTTGCTAGACTGAAAAACACCATGAGAAGAGGGACATCGAGTAGTATCCCACCTACCATGACAGGGAGACAGCTGACAAGGTCTGACGGACTGAGGCTTTTCCCCTTGGCACTGGTCTCCAGCCCTGCACAGCACTTGCCTCACCTCTTTTCCTTCACCGCAAGTCACTGAACACTGCAGACAAAGGTTACAGTTAGTTATGCATTCTACGAAGCCGTGTGCATACAACTCCCTATCGCTCTGTGGTTGTCACTTTACTGAGGCCATGGTGAGTAATTTAGGTTTTAAAGACAGATAATCCTGGGATTGAGCATTGACTTCATCATTTACCATCCTTCACATTGAAATTCAGTCTACAGAAAAAAAAAGTACCATCTGTTCATTTGGGAAGTTTCTATAAGGACTGCTGTGGGACTAGTAGCAAAGGAAGATCTCCAGAACACATCCCAGAAGCCATTACGATGGTGCTGTACTGAGAAGCTGCTTTGGAACCACTGTTACTTTACTCCTATATGTTTGTTAATGAAGAAGGAGCATCTCTGTTGCTCTGGGACAGGAGTTCTATTCAGTGTGGATGACCTTCATTTACAGAGTCCCTCCTCCAGGCCTTTTCTCCTCCTTTCGGCCCCATAATTCTTTAGAACTACCCAACTCTGCCTATAACCAAACATTCTCCTTTACCAGGCAATGGCTGTGTACTGGGGGGAAAAGGATGATGTGCTGGACAAGTGCATGGATTCGGACAGGCATCAGCCATTGTTACGGGTAAGCTTCCCAGCACTATGAAGGTAGGGGAATTGGACCCTGAGGAAAGAATGGAGGAAGGATGGGAAGAGCAATGCAAGTGAAAGCTAGTAGTCTTGAGCAAGCAAGATCTGTTAGGAAACATCTTAGAAGGCCTGTGTTCTTTCAGACACACTTCCATGCCACAAATGCACATCCACAGCACTGTGCCTCCCAAGTTATTTTTTTTTTATGTATACTGAGGCTTGAACTCTGGGTCTTATGTTCTGGCGTTTTCTCTCAAGGCTGGTACTGTATCATTACAGCCATACCTATCCCATTTCAAGCCTTTTGGTAGATAATTGGGGATAAAAGTATCATGGACCCTGATTTTAATGACAGTACTGTTTTTTAAGTATTAAATTTTTTTTACCAACCCCAGCTGATTAGAAAATATACCAGTTTCTCAGTTCATGCAAAGCCAAGTTAAAATTTACCACACTCAGAATTCACACACCCACCTCACTCCAGGGCCCGGCTTTCCACTGGGCTGGACACGGCCCTCTGTTACAGGGCCGGCGGCTCTCAGGACGATCCCCCACACAGTACTTGCTGTGCACAGAGCGGTTGGTGCCATCGTGGAGCGGCTGGAGGCAGCGTACAGTGCGGATCTGGTAGCCGGAACTGCCACATGTTTTGGTGCAGTGTTCCCACTCTTCTGCAACCCAGCTGTGGAGTGGCAATGTAAAGAACTCAATGGGATGCTGCCATATCCCCACCTCATGCTCCCTTTGCTTTGCTGTGCACTGGGCTAGGCTGCACTCAGTCTCAAAGCTGACTTTCTAACGAGAACAGACTTCAACATTCACTTTTAGTTTTCTTCTGCTTAGTGATTTGGCCCTAAAGAACAGGAATGAAGTACTAACTTTCAGCCACGTAGCTAATGGCATGAAACCCCTGAAGTGAGTAAAACTAGAAATCCAAGGATGCTTATTAGGACAACAGGGTTAGGGTGCTGCTTTTCATACTTTCCTGAAATCTATAGAGTTCACTCATTTTATAGCATTTTAACAGCTGTGGCTGTTACCTTCTTATCTTGGTAAATCAGTTCTTTCTGAAGAAACTGAAAGGTAAAGTCCGGGTGCATGATTACATTTGAGGGAAAATAATTTGGGAAAGGACTGCAAACAGTCTAAATAAAATTAAGCCTAACAAGAAAAGGGGAGTTAAGGGCTACTATAGGAGGGGAGAGATATTGGATTTAAAAAGTTGAGTAATGCATATTTCAGAATTGCTCAGAGCAGATTTTAAAAGGATTAAAACACAAAAGCATATAAGGTGAAGGATTATGCTCATTATCTTAGCTTTTACCTTTCAATCTCACAGTATTACATTATGCCTTGTAAGTATTATTAGTCAGTTTAAAAGATCTACAACTACATAGCCCAAGGAAAGGAAAAATGAGTACCATGGCATTTCCATTACTGTGAAATCCTAAGATACTAACAAACAATAGATCCTACTTTGGGAGAAAAGAAATCAACAATTAATTTTCAACAGTAGACTCCAGTGCTTAAGGATCAAGGTTGATAGTTGATAGAAAAAAGACATCTTTTCTAAGCTTACCTACATTTGAAACCTCCTAGAATGAACCAAGAAATAAGACAACTAATTCAGTAAACGAGATCCCTCACAAAGCAGAGGCAATCAATGAGAATTTCCAGGAGAAAACAGGGTAGGATTCTAGGGTGAGACTGAAGGGAAACCTCTGTCCCTGAATGTTTAGAATAGATTTATGCTCTAGGAAAACACAGTATTTGGTCATGTATACGGGGTGAATAATCTTGAATTTACATTACATAAAAATAGCATAATGAAATCCATTAAAAAAACTTTTAGAAAGGGGTGTGAACAGTAAATAGGATGAATTTGATGACTGTTATATATGGAAACCTCACAATGAACTCTTTATGCAATATATGCTAATAAAAAGGGAGGAAATGAAGACATTGATTTACTGGAGAAAAAAAGTCTCAGAGGAAAGGAAAGACATGTTGAAGGAAGTCCTAAATACTGAAGCACTTATAAAGGAGCCAATATTGAGACACAGGGAAGCAATAATCATCTCACACTGCACAGTATCTAACCTTGGATCAAGGGAAACCAGCTAAGAGGCAGCAACCACAGTGTTAATCCTTCTGAAATGTCTTGCTTGTAAGTGAAATTTAAAATGAGCTAGACACCTATTTCCTTCTCAGAATAGGACAGTTGTATGCTTACAGTGGATGTGTGCATTCTTGAATATTGCACATCCGTCTAATGGGTTTTGGCTTTTTGCTGGCATCACATAAGTTACGATGAACCATTTTATTATCACTCTTCCTCCGGCACCCGTATTTAGTGAACTGGGAGCCTGGAAAAGGAAATAAATATTCTTCAGTGAGTATTCAAATAAATGTGAGTGCACATAGTAAACCAAGTGCAAAGGTAAAATAGATTCTATCACCTTCAACTTTCAGGGGATACAGTTTAGTGTGACGGGTAGGAACATCACTGTGATGATAGGCCTGTAAAGCCTCTGGTACCCCTATGTGACTAACTGCAGAGAACACCCTCCAACTTCACTGGAAGAAGGATAAAGAAAGCTTATAAAAGTCCAGCTACCTTGAGCAAAATCTTGAAGTTCAAATTGTACTAGGTACAAAAGCAGCAACAGAATTAAACTCTGAGGACAGAACACTTCAGGTGAGTCACATATAAAGAGGTCAAAGATAAGAAAATCTCCCAGTGTTTGCAATTTTGATAAGTTTACCATTCTGAAAAATGTCAAATCTACAAAAATTTGTAGGGAAAGCACATAACCCAGATTGCTGGATTTAGGTTGATCTTTTGTTACCATGTGAACACATTCCTTATCCATTAAAGATATACAATTTTACCCTATGTGCAGTATCTTCCTGAACCAAGAGTTATATTGAAGACATCTTGCTCCTTACAAAACACTGTAAAATTCTTAGCATGTGGACATTTACCGTGGAACACACTGCCCATAGTCAAACTCTGTTATTGGCCCACACAATGTTCGCTATAGCAGAGTTCCTCCAGCCCAGGATTGGGTCATACAGTGAATTGCTAAAGTCCCTAGCCTACATTCATTGTGCATATGCTGCAAATCACATTTGCTTTTTCATAGCAGTTAATATTTTTTGAAATATATAAATCAGTTTTGCAAAATGTTCTGCCCTTTTGGTTAAATGCCTACTCATGATGAGACTCAGGTTATCTGCAGGTAATGATAAAAGACTGGAGGATTTTTAAAATACCATAGTTCTACTAGTCCTTCAAAAACTTTTCCCTTAGAAATAAGGGAACAGTAGAAAATCCAAATTAGTATTAGTTGAAAGACTCCTGCAATAACTCTCCTTTCTAAAACAGGGAAGAAGCCACATGGACTTGTAACAAAGGAGTGCACGACTTACATCAGGACCAAGTTCGATGTAACTGTGCAGAGGATCTGAATTAAAATGGATACACAAATGTTTTTCACTTAGTGGCGCACATCTATAGTCCTATTTAGGAAGCCGAAATCTGAGGATCAAGGTTCAAAGCCAATCCAGGCAGCTGACTCTTTAATCAACAAAAAGCCAGAAGTATAGATGTGGTTCAAGTGTTAGAGCACTACCCTCTAGTAAAAACTCTCAGGGACAGTACCAGAACCTGAGTTCAAGGCCCAGGATTGGCAAAAAAAAAAAAAAAAAAAAAGAGGATGTCTTTTATTTCTGTCATAGGTCTTGAACTCTGAGCACTTGTATTCAAGGCTAATGCTCTCCCACTTTAAAAACCTTTTAGGAATAACTTCAATTTAAATAACAAAAATAGTTTGCTCAGGCATTCACTGCACGAACAGTGTTGCTTACAACTATTTTTATATAATTACTTTTATGATTTTGTCTTGGCCAGCTAAACAAAGCAGTATTTTTCAGAACTAGGAATGGATAATGGGAGAATTGAGTAACACTAGTTAGCTTCCTTGGTGTATGGGGTGTACCTTCAATGAAATGGACATAAAAACACACTCATCTCATAAAGTTGTTGAGTATTTTTACAGTGATATGTAAGCACTTGGGTATAACAGCTGGATCCAAATACAGACCATAATCAATTAGCCTTATCAAAATAAATGTAGAATAGAAATGTGGTTCTCCACATTTCCACGACAGAATATTGAACACCATGCATTGTTCACATAATCTAATTTGTCTTGTAAAATTGAAACCCCTTTGTACAACAACTCTATAAAAAAATAAGAAAGAAGAAAGGTGATAACTGAAGCACACTGATTTAGGACAGTTTTGGAGTTGTGATTAAATGTTACCTACTGCATTAAACACAGATAGAACCTAAGACAATTAAGCAGGAAGATTCTATGATCCCCACTGCAACAAATGAAATAGACTACTTTGCTGATTTTGAGTAACTATGTTTTGTACTGGCATTTGGGTTGTTATTCTTGTTATTTCAATTGGAGATAGAAGCAGGATTAGCTTTCAGATGAATTTCTTGTTAAAACCATAATTATTATTTCATTGTTACCTCCACCACAGGGTTTGGAGCACTCAGACCAACTCTTCAAAGCCCACTCAAAAGTGTCCGATTCTTCCTGGATGACATTGTTGCTACTGATTGTAGGCACAGAGTCTTCATGGATGATGTATTTGTATGTCAGGCGAGAGCGGGTATTATTCTCCTTAGGTATAATCTAAAACACACATGAAAAGTAACATGATATTGTTCTTACATGATATTGTCCTTACATAACTTTTTTTCATATATTTTTATTGTAATTAATAGAAGGGTTACATGATATTTGCCAGATAGAAGGTGCATTAATTCACATACATTGATACCCTTTCACATGTCTTGGTCCCCATTTCCCTCCCACAAAGACCAATTTAATTACAATGATGGTGCTTTCTTTCTGAAGATTGTTATGAGTGGTAAAGTGTCTCTGGAAGTCTGGAGTGGTAAAGTGTCTCTGGAAGTCTGGAGAAGTTTAAATGTGAATACTCCTGTCCCCAGATTCTGTGGTTCTTTTATAATAGCACAGAAGATTACTTCCTTACATGACATTTTTAACAACCCAAGAACAAGGAATAATGTTAAAGAAAAATATACAAACATAAAAACTTTAAAGCTGGTGGCTCAAGCCTGTAATCCTAGCTAATCAGAAGGCTGCGATTTGAGGACTACAGTTCAAAGCCAGCCCTGGCACAAAAATCCGTGAGACTTTTATCTCCAGTTAACCACCAGAAGTGGTAGAGCACTAGTCTTGAGCTGAAGAGAGTAGGGACAGCGCCCAGAGTTCAAGACCCTCGACCCACAAAAAAAAAAAAAACACCAAAATATCCCTTTAAGCATAAATTGCATACACTAATGAATTAAGTTTGCATTTATATAATGTTCACCACAGTATTCCTTCAGTTATAACATCTGTATATTTTCAAGGTTTTTTTTAAAGTAATAAGCTCTTTTGCTATAATGATAATGTTCCCTCCAGAGACAATATGGAAAAATATATTTCAAAATCATCTATATTAAATTTAGTATGCAAAATAAGCAGGAATAGAAAAACAAACAAAAATATTTCCATGTTTTCTAAGAAAATGTCTTTGTTTTTGCCAGGCCTGGCCACTGTCCTTGGGCTTTTCTCAAGGCTAGCATTCCCCTGAGCCTCAGCAACACTTCCAGATTTTTCTGTATATGTGGTGCTAAGGAGTCAAACCCAGGACATTCAGGAATGCTAGGCAAACACTAGCATTAGAGCAGGCTCCCAGCCCACATGTAAATATTTTTACAAATTTGTAGGCTAACAGTATATTTGTTGTTCTTTTTAATGCACTGGTGAATGGACTGACAAAACAATTGTAACTTGCATAAATGAGACTATCATAAAAATGCCCTAATGAAGTATTTTTTACCTTCATAAGCTGTATAAGAAAAAAGATTATTTCATAACTATCAAGTTCCAGTCTTCAAAGTAGATTTCTCTCTTGTATTTTTCTTTTTTCTTTTTTTTTCTTTTTGTGGGTCATGGGGCTTGAACTTGGCCTGGGTACTGTCCTTGAGCTCTTCAGCTCAAGGCTACCACCCTACCCTTGAGCCAAGCTCTACTTCCCATTTTGTTTTCTAGTGATTAATTGAAAATTCAAGAGTCTTAGGTCCTTCTGTGTCTGGGCTGGTTTTGAACCCTGATCCTCAGATCTCAGGCTCATCAGTATCTAGGATTACAAGAGTGAGCCACTGAGCCTGGCTCTCTCTCATATTTTTCTTTACTGTGCTGTTGCCTAATTATCAGTGACTTTTTAAATTAGTACGTGAAGCTTTTAGAAATTGAAAGGTGTACCAAATAGGCATTAATCCCGAATGTTTTCTCTGTTGTCTGCCTTTGTATATGGCTTAGGTGAGTGACTTATACAAAGGGATAAAATGTGCAATCCACTATAATTTCAATGTTTTAGAAATAGCTTTTGTTTGAGAGCTCTCTGGGTGAAGAATCTAGTTTTCTATTCTGTATGTTTAAAGTAGTATTGAAAGTCATTACATATGGTTTTTTTCAGCTGTGACAACCTGGCCACCATATACCATGCCTCCAGTGCTCAGGGCCCAGTTCTGAAAGAGGAAAAGTAAGACCCTGCCTCTCCTACCTGTGTCTGCCTGTGCTTACATTATAACCAGTGGAAAAGACTAGAATAGTCATATGAATTTGTACAATTAACTTTAAATACTAAGGAGGAAAAGAAAAAAGCTTGGGGATATCGCCCAGTGGTAGAGTACCTGGCTAGATTTGATCCCCAACTAAAATTTTCCCCCGTTTACATCCAATTGTGGTTTTGAAGAAAATATTTGCAAATCATGTTTCACAGAGGAACTTATTAGCGAATTTATGGAGACAATAGATAACTGTCAAAAATTTAAAAAGATGAAGGCCAACTAATGAAGACACTTCAAAAGGGAAATTATTTTTAAAGGAGAAAAGACAACATTAGGGAAATTTGGTTTTAGATTAAAAAAATTTAAAGGGAATCTAAAAACACATTTCAAATCAAGTACATTATTGGAGTTGCTATCTCGATAAGATGGAATTGAAGGGAAGAGACAGTGATCTGAGTGACGGTGAGAAAACAAGCAGGCCAGGATTTAGGCTTTGGCCCCGAGTATGGGAGCCACAGCCCAGTACAGCCAGTCCCCACAACTAATAAGATGGAGGTTAGGGTTTAGAGATTAAACAGGAGCAGGCTCTGGAAGGAACGTGGAAGCTCCTTGGGTTCCTTGCTTCAGGGCCGCTCTGCACACAAAGAGCCATAAGGTAACTTGTCTATCAATGAATGGCTGCTGCTGGCGGAGAGTGTGACAATGATATTGGAGAAGGTGACAGTGATATCAGACAGCAGGCAGATGTCAAAGTTCATTCACACTTGAGCTACTTGGTTCAGGCCCTCCCCAAAAGAACAAGGACAAAACTGGCATAGACCAGTGTGAATGAAGAATAAAACCAGGTCTTAAAGAGTCAAAGACTTATTGACATGAGGAACAAAACCAACTAACCCATTTTTCATCCATATTGGCCAGTGGAAAAATTTAAAGTATAAGCAAAGAACTATTAGCAGTCAAAAGAACCAGACAGCATGAAGATACAGAATTTAATCATTACTGGATAAAATAAATGAACCTACAGAGAAATGGAAATTATTGAAATAAAAAAGGCATGAAAGTAAAAAAGCTAAATGGAAATACTAGAAAAGTAGAGATCACATAGAAAAAAGTGAATGTAATGAACAATGAATAGAAATCATGCAACCTGGACATTTTCATGAAAGATTATAAAAGAATAAGCAAAGCCTAAGACTTGTGGAACAATTTTAACTAGTTCAACATGTATGTAAAATAAGCCATGAATAGAGTCTTTTACTCCCATTTCCTGTGTAGGGAACAGGAAATGTTTCTCCCTTGTTTATTCTGTTACACTAAAATAAATCCGTTCTGAAGTTTAAGACCTTTGAGTAGCAAAGGCAATGATGAGCACCTACCTTGAAGATTTAATAGAAAATTAACCAAATAGGGGACAATAAAAACCAACCATGAACTCATAGTGAAGATTCCCCACAAACCTCAAAGTAAAGTATTTTTCAAACCATAAAGGGAAAGTTGGCACACTGTATGGAGAGCAGCAAAATAAATGAAGCTTTGATCATAAAAACAGATCTGGAAGACAAATATGTCCTATCAGTGGATTTAAGATATATTCTGGCTTTTTTTCTTCTTCACAATAGGCTGAGAACTGTTAGCTCAAGACACTACAAAACAAATTTTGACACAGCTCATTGGTTGCAATGTAACATAAGCAAAAAAACTTTTTTTAGTCATTTAGTGCCTACCTGCTACACATACTTGTGTAAGTAAGACTGGCTGTGAGAATGTATGCTGCTCTCAGGAACTCCAGAGGCAGAAGCCCTTAATGCTGCTGCTGAGAACATCCCCTAAACAGGTATGCCCTCCACCTTCATCCTAAATAAAGCTAGTGTGTGCTACTGTCATTATGTAGTCATGGGGAGGAGGATACATGAGAAGGAAGGGTCAGTCATAATACTCAATGTATATATGTGAAATAACACTAGGAATATTGAGAGGATGGATGGAGTTGGGAGACATGAGGATGATAAAAGGGATACCATTAAGATGCACTATATTCATACGTACTTTTAAACTGACAGGCTTAATTGAAACCCTCTGTACAGCTACTACAATTGGTTTTGAAATTGTTTTTAAATATCTTACAATGATTAAGAGGAAAAAATAGCAATCCTACTAGGAACAGTGGCTCATATCTATGTGGAGACTGAATCACAGTTTTAGGCCCATTTTGGCAAAATTTAGACCCCACTTTAACCAATAAAAAGCTAGCTGTAATCATTCATATCTGTCACTAAAGCAATGTGGGAAGCATAAATAACATTTCATTCCAGGTCAATTCAGGTGAAGAGCAAGGTTCTTTTAAAAAAATTGTAAGAAGCAAAAATTGACTGGCGTAGAAAGGCATGGCTCAAGTGGTATAAGGCTCTTAGCTCAAACCTCATCACTACCAAAAAACCAAATTCTAATCCAGTGACCATATCCTTCAAACACAAAGGTACAATAGTATTTTCAATAATTGAAAGGATTTTCTGCTAATACTTCCTTAAGGGGAAAAAAAGCTAAAGGAGGTTATTTACACTGAAGTAAATGTTAAATACAAAGCCAGATTTAAAAGTATGAACATTGGAAATGTGAGTAATTTACCTTTCTGTTGTCTTTTGAAGACAACACTATTTCACAGAGATTAAGAGGGAAAGTAACTATGCAATGCCCACGGTAAAAGTGCCTTAAGGTATATCAGTCATCAGAGTAAGCCAGCAACACATCAGGCTCTCGCACACCACATACCAGAACCATGACAGGGTCATGCAAGGGTCCATCAGTGTGCAGCGTCTCCATGCCGTCCTGGATGCTGTAATCCCACTCCACACCAAGATCTATGAAAGTCCGTGACTTCGCTTCCTCCCCTTTTCCATTTAAAATGTAGTGACCTGTAGCCTGGTTTTTAATAGCTAAAGGAAGAAAAATGAGGAACCGGCATACATGTTATCATATTACAATGTTTAAAGATTCATAGCCAGTCTATCCCCCTTCTACAAATCAATGGCTACTTAGTATTATCAAGCTATCAAAATGAGTGTTAGTTTTGACACTATTCCCCTTTTCTTTATTAGGCATGGGGAAAAAAATCCCCCAGAGCACTCCTATGAGTCAAAAATGATGGCGAGATAAGTAAACAGGCAGATATAATGTTTGCAAATTTTCCCATTTGAAAACATTGTCAAAGAGATTAATATGTTCAAACAAGTTCATCTCATATAGTTCATCTAAAAGCTGGGGAGATTTTGCACAGAATAGATATTACTTCAAGAATTAATATTATTAGGACAGCATAAACCAGAAGAGCTTCTCTATAGTATATCTCCATATAGTATATCTCCATATAGTATATCTCCATAAGCTTGGTCAAAATGTGTTACCCAAAATAGCTGAACTATTTTCAGGTTAATAAGTTTTCTGAAAAAAATTCCAAAGCCACATTACTTTACGCAGCACTGTTAAAGCTGATAGACTATATATTATCAAATATGCTTCTCTAGTAAGTTAAAAATTGATAAAACATTTTAAACTACTAATATGTATTCCTCTTAAACTTTTCATCTGTTTTATTGAGAATCTAAACTGTAGCATGAAAATAAGAAATTCTGGACAAAAATCTATGGCTGAATATATCTAGAACAGAATTTAAAACAACCAGCTCCTTCAGACACCATAAAACAATTCATTTTTTTTTACATAACACATAATAAAAAGTGATTCACTGCCAAGCACAATGGTTCTTGCATGTCAAACTAACTACTTGGAACATGGGAATGAGAGCACTGTGGTTTAATAATACAGCCCAAAGAAAAAGTGACACTCTTATTTCAACAAATAGCTGGATGTGTTGGCATGAACTTGTCATTCCAGCTCTTTGGCTGGACCATGTTCCTAGACTAGCCCTGAAAATCAGACCTCACCTGAAAATCTAGCTTTAAAAAAGCAGCGGAATTATGCACTCAACCTTCATGCTATTAAAGAAAATAAACACCTTGCAAAAAAATCAATGTTAATAAATTCTTTAATAAAAAAATAAATAAAAAAACAACAAAAAATTACAGAATACTAGTGGAATGGTTCAAGTGGGAGAGAACTTGCTTAGCAACTACAAGGCACCAAGTCCAAACCCAAATACTAAAAAAGATTTTCTTGGAGTTGAAAGATGGTGCCTATGGGATAGAAATCTTAGTGCTTTATTTAATAGGTAAAAGCTGTGCTTATACTTCAAACTGACTTTTACGTAATCTCAGAAGAAAGGAAGAGAATATAATAATTTTGGAAAATACAACCACAGAAATAGGTATGCCAGTTAAAAACAATATAGCATTGTTTTCAACTTAACTTGAAATCTAGTGAAAAAGGGGGTGGGGAGAGGAAGGGAACATTACAGCATAGCAACATTTTCAATGTAGATGAATTTTTTGGACATTATTCTTTAATTTAGTACTTGACATGCATATTTACTCTGTATGGGAGGGTAGAAATATAATATGAACTTATATTTCCCCTTAACTAAAATTATGACTCAGATCCAGTGCCTACTTTTGTTTTTTAGATAGTTCTTGTTTTAAAGGAACAATAGTTGGGAGAAATGACCAAAACTCACAAAATATTCAACTAATGCATTTATATATGTGACTCTTGCATATATACGCATCCACATATACATGCACCCACACATATATGCTGTGTTTGCAATTTCTTTGACATTTCAGAGTTTAAGTGCATGTGGAAGCAGTGCCAGCAGACAGAAACTTACCAAGAATGTGAGGAGAAGCCTCCTCTTCTTGGATTAACACATGTCTAGCCCCATGGGGGATGTCAAACATCTTAAGGTAGCCTTTGCATGTGTAAATGTTGGAGAAAGCAAAGAAGGAAACAAAAGCATAATCACGGTTAGTTGAGCACTATGTTCTTATTGCTTCTGCATGCAGAAGAGAGCATCCATAAACTGAAAGAAGCTGTTTCCAATATGAAGTTCAAAACATAAAGAGCCTTTGGAGCAGCCTGCAGGTTGAAAGGATAACACCGATCTAAATATATTATATTTATATATAATATATATATTTGTACAATTACTTAAAGATAATTTAAGAAAGGAAAACAACAACCTTTTTTAAGAGGGGAAAAAAGTGACTCTTGTAACCAACTTACTAGTCATTTATATTACGATGACACATCAGTAGAGTCACTTTGTAAGATTCCAGTTTTCTTAACCACTCTTAATTTTTAGTGAATGTACTTACATGTTGAATGACCTGAGATACTTTATCTTCTTAAAAAAATAGTAACTTATAAGTTGCTAACCTTCCATTTTTGACAACTTTTTATATTAGAAGCCAAAACTGACACAAAACTTTCATTTTGCTCTTTTTTTCTTTTCTGGGGGGATCATGTGGCTTGAACTCAGCCTGGATGCTGTCCCTGAGCTCTTCAGCTCAAGGCTACTACCCCGCCCTTGGGCCCAGCCTCACTTCCGTTTTTCTAGAGGTTAATTGGAGATAAGAATCTCAGGTCCTTTGGTGCCAGGTCTGGCTCTGAACCTTGATCCTCAGATCTCAGCCTCCTAAGTAACTAGGATTACAGGCGTGAGCCACCTCACCTGGTCATTTCATTTTGCTTATTTGTATTAGTAGCTTTGGGTTTTAAAAATTCTATGTCATTCTTATAACAAACCTACTTACTATTATCACAGGTGATAAAAAATATTTAGGTTGTAATATGTACCTATAGGTAGATTTTACTCAGGCTATCCATAGATGTTGCAAAAAGCTAAGTAAGTGGAGTGGTGATTTGAGGCTTTCCCCTTTAGAGAAAGGTTAGGTTCAACAGATGGTACTATTTACCCACATATAAAATGACTAGAAGTAGTATGCATAAGATGCCATAGACAAAGAAACAGCTTGATGCTATTTATGGATGCCCATCTTTCTGCACTTTGCTACAACTTACCCAGTACATTTTTAGCTTCTCTTGTTTCAGCAAGAGAAATATTACGAGCTCCTTTGGGTAAAGTGAAAGCGCCTCTTGTCTTCCCTAAATAGAAGTTCATTAGTTAGTGGAGTTCTCATGTTTATCAAAGTCTTGCTGTTTCATTGACTATCCCATAAGCCATATATGCTGTATTAGATCAGTTATCAAATATATTCTGTAACTTTAGATGAAGGCAAAATGCATTTATAATAGTTAGCTACTGCCAATAAACTGTTAATAGTCAATGAAAGTAAGACTAAGCATGAATGCAGATGATGGAGGTGATTGGAAGTAGAATACTTGCAGATTTCATTTTCCAGCAACTTGAGTTCTTTATGGCACCTCTTGCTTAAATGTTTCCCTGTTGGAAAAGTTTAATTAGTCTATTGAATGACTACAATGACAGTAATGAAAAGTGAATCTGTGTGACAGATGAAGACTTTCTCATGTTCTTGTGACCTTAATATGCAATGTTAGCATCATTTTTTGAAGTATGTGAAAAATATACCTTATCTTACACAGAATACAGAATGATCAGGGCAATTTCCTTATACTAATTTAATTCTGGAAGTAAAACAAATTGTTATACCCCAAATAACAACATGTAATCATACAGCTCTTATTTCACAGTGATATGAAGAAAATGACATTTGATTTTAACAGAATAATAAAGATAAATATGTATATTTACATATAATTCAACTTCCAGATTATTAGTAGTATATTGCAACATTACTGTATTTAAATAAAGCAATCAGCCAAAAAATGCAACGTTTGTATTTAAAAATAATAATAAATAATAAAGCATGGTGATTCATCACAAAGAAATAGAAAGGATATTAATAATTAGAGAAGGAAATGCTTGAGAGAAGCAGAAACACATCTGAGTTATAGTCATCTTTTTCTATCATCCTAAATTTTTTTTGCCAGTCCTGGGACTTGAACTCAGGACCTGAGCACTGTCCTTCGGCATTCCTCAAGGCTAATGCTGTACCACTTAAGCCACTTCTGGCTTTTTTTCTGCATTGTGGTACTGAGGAATACAACCTGGGTCTTTATGCACTCTACCAACTAGGCCATGCTTCGGGCCCTATCATCTTAAAGTTATGAACAAGCAAAGCTGATGTAAATGGTATCAACTTGAGTTAGAGATCTACAGCATGATTAGGCAAAAAAAAAATGACTAAGAGAAGTATTCCATGTGGATGAAAAATAGTATTTTCTTGTATAAAATGAAAAATCACCATCATTAAGATGTATTTAAACTACATTTCTGTGGCATTTTTTTCTCCTGTATTCTGTATAACTGTGATAATGTCTTAGAAGACAATCTTCAAAAGAGAGCACTGCACCAGGAGCAGGGGTCAAGTCTGTAATTCTAGGTAATGGGGAAGTAGTAATTGGAGGATTATAGGTTGAGGCAAACCTATGCTTAAAAGTTTATGAGTCTCCATTGATGACTAACTTCAGTGCCTTGTGTTTATTATCCCAGTGACAAGGGAAGCACGAACAGAAGGATCACAATCCCAGGCTGACCTGGAGAATGAAGAATAACCATCTCAAAAATCACTGCTATAAAAAGGGGCCGGCACAGTGGCTCAAGTGGTAAAGTGCCTAACCCAGCAAGTACAAGGCACTGAGTTCAAAAAGAATGAAACAAGGCCGGGAGTTTGGCCTAGTGGTAGAGTGCTTGCCTAGCATGCACAAAGACCGGGGTTCTAGTCCTCGGTACTACATACATAGAAAAAAACCAGAAGTGATGCTGTGGCTCAAGTGGTAGAGCTCTAGCCTTGAGAAAGCCCAAGCTCAGTCCCTGAGCACTGTCAAAAAAAAAAAAAAAGAATGAAATAGGGGACTAATTTATGCTAAATTCCCCCAAATATGTATCTAAGTATTTAATGATTATGTATTTGTCACAAATGTAAGCAATCCTTAGTAGTAATAAATGCTCACATATCAGTATTTTATAAAGATTCCAATGAGAATTATGAAACTAATATTCTCCATGTCTGTTTTATGAGGGGATAGCATTTGACTTTCAATATGCATCAACATTAACTTCACATGCTTTTTGGTTACATCCCAATTTTCAATATACATCTAACACCAAGTTCATATTCTTTTTTTGCTACATCCCAATTTTAAGATAAATTATGTGATACATAGATCTTAAAATTTATAACATGGATAAAACTTCAAAATAAGAAGTGGAAGTGATTTAAATAAAAATTTAAACTCTTGGTTTATAAATGAGCCACAGATATTAAAAGTAAACATTAATTGCATATGAATGTCACATATTTTCTCACCATAGATGATATGGAGTATGAATTCTATGTTTTATTGTTTGAAAAAGTAATTTAAATAGAAGTAAATCACCAGCTGGCTTTTTATTGTTGATTTTTTTTTGGGGGGGGCAGATGCATGGAGAAGAATCCTGCACTTCTAAAAGATGACTCAAAGTAGAAATCACAGCAGCCTATGAATTCATGAGTGTCTCATCTTACCAAGCTTCCTGGGAATCCTGGTAAATGTCCCCTTCACGGTTCGACAGTGGGAATTATCTCCACCACATACCCCACACTTATCCTCAATCTTGTTTGAACCAATTTCCTTATCACAGCCTACTTTCTGTGAAAAGAAGATATTAAATGCGATTAGGTTTTAATATGCTAAGGAGAAATCAAATTCCCAGAGAATGATGATCTATCTGTTTATAGTCTTGGTCCTAAGTTTCACTATAGTCATGGTTTCTCATACCTTAGTCTTTTGATGAAGTAGTGTGAAATCAAATAATTTGTATTTTAGGTAATAACTGCTCCGGTATTGTATAGTATTTCCCCTAATATAAACTATCTTAATCAAATATTAAGTAAAGCTAGAGCTGATGTTAAGGGGAAAAAATAAAATAGCATGGTCCTTGATTTCATATTTATAAAGATGAATAATCACAGAGTGAGCAATCTTTCAAAGAGTTCTATGGGATGTGGCTTTCATAGGATCCTGAGGGAATGTAGAGTGTAGGAAAACAAGTTCCGGAGTGCAGAGACATTGAGACATAGCCATGGAATTTGTATGCTCATGGAAAGCAGGGTCACAGAACAGTATTTGAACTGGTATTTAAGTCAATGGCAGATCTACACAGCACAGGATGGGAAGGCTAGGAATTCCAGCTACATGCCCTCAGTTTAGCTACCTAAACCATGAACCAAATACATTTCTTTAAAATATATTACATGGGCCGGGAGTTTAACTTGCCTAGCCTGCATGAGGACTCGGGTTCGATTCCTCGGTACCATACACATAGAAAAAAGCCAGAAATGGTGCTGTGGCTCAAGTGGTAGAGCTCTAGTCTTTAGAAAGCCCAAGGACAGTATCCAGGCCTGAGTTCAAGGCCCAGGACCAGAAAAAAAATAAAATATATTATACAGTCAGTTAGTAAAGGTAGCATCATGTTAATTGTGAACACAGAGGAGCAAACATATTATCTTCTTTAACCAACAGATTAAAGGAAACAAAGAAAAAGTTCTCTACAACTTTGGATGTGGAATTGAATGCTTAAAAGCATTAGAAAGATGAGAAGAAAAGAAAAAAGAGAGAACAAGAAAAGAAGAGGAGAGGGAGAGACATCTGATCTTTAAAGTAAAAGACAAAGCACATTTAGCATTGAATTCTTTTTTGTTGTTGTTATTTAAAGATCATCCACTTCAATTATTAGATGGCTACTGGTAAAACAAAAAGTTAAGTCAAATACACTGTTCTCAACTGTTGTTTTCCCAAACCAGATGCTTTCTTTTTTACTTTGAAAAAGGCATTTAATGAGATCAAAAATGTTTACAAAAACTATTTGAATCTGCTTTTACCAGTGAAGAACTATGTACTTTCAAGCAGTTTCTCTCAAATTTATGTGCTGATCTTTCATAGGATATCATTATAATATAACTTAACAAAGAATTGTCAGCCAAAAAATATAAATGTAATCGAAGCTGCGTGCTGGTGGCTCACTCCTGACATGCTCAGGAGACTGAGATATAAGAATCACGCTCCAAGCCAGCCTGGGCAGGAAATAACCATGAAAGTCTCATCTCCAATTAATGAGCAAAAATATGGAAGTGAAAGTCTGGTTGAAAGAGTAGAATGCTAGCCTTCAATTAAAAAGCCAGCCTTGAATGAAAAAGCCACGTATTGGCAAGAAGCCTGGAGTTTAAGCCCTAGTACAGGCACAAAAAAAAAATAAATTTAAAATATGCATATGAATGATGGTAAGCATAGACTGATCAACACTGTGAGAAGGCTAGAAGGAAGCAGTTTGTACTTACTACGCACTCTCCCCGCACACAGATGCTGTAAGGGTCCTTATAGGAGCAACGTGTTCCATCGTGTACCAGCTGTTTCATATATACAACATCTCCAGTCTCTCTGGATTGACAATAAAGATGGCATCTTTTCTTGGCTGCATAAGAGAGAGGATAAAATTAATTACTTTAATAAAACAGAATGTTCAAACAGCACAAGTTTATTTTTAATGCATTAAAATTTCAATATGGGTACTTGAAAGCAAACAGAACTCCGGATAAATAAATAAAAGAAGCACTAACTGAAAAGTATAAGTTTGCCAGTCTACATCTTTGTTTTAATGTGCATGATTAATCTAAATTCTTTGAGTGTACAAAGAGGCCAATAAGTAGTAGAACAGGCATATCTGTTATAAACTAGGACTGTCCTAGTCTCTCCGGTTGTAGATTTTACTACTCTTAAAAAAAACATCTTTGCATATGGCTCAACTGTAATCATAACTACTAGGGAGACTGCTGAGAGCTGAGGAGTAAAAGCCAGCTTAGACTGGTAAATCCACAAGACTCAACTCCATTTAACTACCAAAAGCCAGGAATGGAACTATGACTTAAGTGGTAGAACACCTGTCTTGAGTGAAAAATATAAAGGACAGTGCTGAAGTCAGTGAAAGTCCCACTACTGACTGGCACAAATACCTCAAGGATGTAGAAACAATAGCCATATAATGAATGATTGTTGTCCTTAAGGTACTATGTTATCTCTCATCTCTTTTGCTGTCCCTTGGTTATCTCATATTGTTACAGTATCTCACTTTGTTACCTGATATATCAGATATATTTGTATTTGGTTATTTGAAATTGGATAGGGAAGGGGGGAAAACAAGATGAGGGGTGGGGTGAGGGGGAGGGAAATGGGGACCAAAACATGTGAAAGGGTATCAATGTATATGAATGAATGCACCTTCTATCTGACAAATATCATGTAACCCTTCTATTAATTACAATTAAAAATATATGAAAAAAATTAAAACACCAAAACCCAACTTTAATACAAAAACCAATTTGTTATAATATTCCGAACACCAAAACAATTTCTCTTTGGTCTGACACAATCACATCGCATAGTCTCTGCAATTGATTAAAATAAGTAATTTATTCAGAATGTGGTAAAACTTTAGGACAGATGTACATACCCCTCAACTGAATCCAGTGGCACACTCTAGCATGACAATCATATAACTACATTTTTATTCACCCGTAAGAAATTTCTATTGGAACATACTTGTTCAAGAATTGAAAGACAAGAAATTAAACATTAAAAAATAATTCCCACTATTTTTGCCAGTATTAGGATTCAAACTCAAGGCCTTATACTCCCTTATCTTATTTGTTCACTGTTAGTACTCTACCACTTGAGCCTCACCCTCTAGTTGTGCCTTTTTCTGATTTATTAAAGATGAAGTCTCATGAGCTTTTTGGCCTAGGCTAGCTTTGAAACTGGATCTTCAAGGTCTCAACCTCCTGAGGATTACAGATCTGAACTACAAACATCCAGCTCTGGGTTTATTTTTTAGTACCTAGTGTATAAATCTTTTAGGTTATAAATGGCCTTTTATTATTAAATTATATAAGTAATGGTCTTTTCTGGTTCTTGAAGACACAATGCTAAAAATGATTCTTTTTCTCTCATTATTTCTTATAGTAGAAAGAGTGCACCTCTCTCCCATGTGTTATTTTCCACTGGTGGTTTTACTCCAGGTGGTGATAAAGCTGTCTTCCAGGGACTTTGTCTATCACACAATCTTACTTCTAGAAAAAGGATCAGGATTTAGTCTGATTCTTGGAAAACTGAGAAGGACTTGCTCTTAAAAGCAAGTATTTGTCTTACCAAGTAAGAAATCAGGAATGCCAGGGTTTGGTGTTGGCAAAGCCTAAAGTCTTAGTGACCATCCACCCAGCAGGAACGAGCCTTGGGTACTCACAGTCAGCATGTTCGTGAGGCAGCCAGTGGTGTTTGCTATTCTGGTATTCAAAGTGGGAGTTACGCTGCTGGCACTGCTGGGCCCTGAAGTCCTCAAAGTGTTTCTGGCATTCTTCGGTATTACAAAGCTGGTACTCAAAATTAACACCAGGACAATCCTGACCACCATTGATGGGCCTAAAGAAAAGACAACATTGAAAAAGCCTGTGGCTTTGGCTTGGCAGCTCAGGCTAGCAGACACAGTGCTGGAGGGCAGGGAGCCAGTGTTTCCCAGTTGCCAGCAGAATGAATGAACTCAGACTGTCTAATTCCAGTGCCTTTCCACAGTACCCTTCTTTCCTTACTGTGCAGGAAAAGACCCCCAAATTTAGCTGCAGTCTGCATTTTAACCACAATGTTTTACACAGATGGCAAAGGTATATAAAGAGATTTAAAAGCACAAACATGGATTCAAGAAAACTATTTTCTGCCACATCTAAAATCTCTAGAGGGGACCCAACACAACTCTGACCAAGGCTCTTTTCCTCTGTTTACCCCTAGCTAAAATGAAAATAAAAATACTATCTTCCAAAAAAGAAAGTTACAAGAATTAAATGAGGCATATTTAAGACACTTAGACTCTGATTTATACTGATTCTTTTAGTTTTGGTTGGAGGTTATTACTTCTAATACTATAGGTGCATGGCCTCTAGTATTCTATCATATCTATATATGTATATATATATGTATATATGTATATGTGTGTATATACATACATATATATGTATATTTAAATACTAGAGACTATATTATATAAAGCCTCCAAACAGAGACAGCATCATGCCATGTTAAAGAACATATTAGAAAGACTATCATATGTTTAATAATTAGTTTCTACTTTCTGAAGAGAAATAAGAAATGGCTGAATGAATTTAGGTTAAGTGAATGAATGAATGAATGAATGCCTATTCTCCCACCAAATTCTCTGGTTTACCTATCATCATCTTTTGTTTGCCCTACTTAGAAACAATTGTGCCTACCCAGGGAATGAATGATTCTATGTGGTCAGTGCTCCCACTCCCTGCCCTTGGGGCAGACCTCACAGCCCTCTGTGCCCTGACCCTAAGGGCATAGTAATACCTCCACCATTTTCCCCAAATCTCCCCCTCTTTGTTAAGCAAATCCTCTTTATTGTGGACTACTCTTCATAAGTATCCCAAAGACACTACTTTCTAAATTGTTATGTTTTTGCATTTTACATGTTCTTCATCAAGTAGAATGCCAGTAACAAAGTATTATTTTCTGGTCTTGGCACAGGTAACAAGGAACCCAAAGCTTAGACTCACGTGGGATTATTGCACTGGCGTGTTCTGAAACGAACACCTGTTCCACATGTTCGGGAACAGGAGCCAAATTTGGTCCATGACCCCCAGTTGCCATCTTGCTTTTGCTGATTAGCATTCTTCCACATGCAGTGACCTTTATAGCACCACTTAGGAAAAAGAGAGGAGATAATTAGGAAAATCATGCGTACATCAACCCTGAAGCTGTTAGACAAGAACCATTTACTTGACGCTAGTGTCTTCACTTCTTTCTCCATGTGAAAAGTACATTTAAAATGATCCAAAAGCAATTGGAACATGAAGATGCCTTATCAAAAGGGTAACTTACAGTTACTAAGTATGAAATTGAAATGAGAAAACAATATCATTCAGTCAGTCAGTCAGTCATAATTAAGATCATAATAAATTATTCCCATGCTACTTTAGCCATCATGTCTTATTACCTTCATTCAGTGTCAAATGCTGTACGTTAAAGTGATGACATGAAAAATATTTGTCTCCACTTATGAAATAGTTAATACCGTATATCCAAAGTCATATCCAGCCTTCAAAGCATTTTTCTTACTCTATAAAATTTGAATTCACCATGATTCTAAAAGACAGATCAGATAATGATCTTCACCTCTTCCATGAAATCAGTTAAGATACAAAAACACCCATGAATAGTTTAAGAGCTGTTTAGTCAAGAAGTAATTAAGTGATATCAGATTTATCTTGTTTATGGTAGCCAGAACTCAGCACTCAGCATGTGCTCAAAGGTCCTCTTCTCTTTCCAGCTCTCTTTGGTGTGTGTGACTCTGGGCTTCAATTCAGGGTCTCATGCTCTAGCTGGACCTTTTCACTCCCAGCTGGTAGTCTACCACTTAAGCCAGGCCTCCAATTCTAGCTTTCTTTGTACTCATTAACTGGAGATAATCTCCAAAGATCTGTCTGCCTGGAATAGCTCTCAGCCTTAACCCTCAGATCTCAGCCTCTTTAATTGCTAGGATTATAAGTGTGAGTAATTGGTGTCCAGCTCAGCATGCTTTTTTCATCCTATATACAATAAAAGTATTTCTTAAGACTCTATATTTGTAGATTTCAATATAAGATCTGGATGGCTAAGCTTGGTATCCTATTTAATAAAACAAAAATGAATGATTTGTTTTTATGTAGAAGTTTAACACAATAGCCAGGCTCAGTGGCTCACTCCTGTAATCCTAGGTACTCAGGTGGCTGAGATCTTCAAAGCCAGTCCTGGCTTGAAAGTCCATGAGACTTTTATCTCCAGATAACCACTAGAAAACCAGAAGTGGTGCTGGGACTCAAGGGGTAGGGCAGTAGCCTTAAGCTTAAGAGCTCAGGAACAGTGCCCAGGCCCAAAGTTCAAACCCCACGACTGAAAAAAAAAATAAGCTTAACATTGAACTCTTTTAAAGCAAGAGCATATGTGTATATATAATATAGTTGGCACAGTAAGTCCCTGTAATGACAGGTTTTATTATCATATGTAGTTCTTATCACAAGTATACTTTATACACCTTTGAAACTGACATTTAAAAGAACTAAAAGCTATATTAATTTGGTCCTGTCTACAATTCTACTTATAAACTAGTCAAGGCTCTTCAACTTGAGTTCTTAACATGCCTTTGTTTTGGGATTTTTAGCTCTTACGAGTAGCATACCTTGGCCCTCAGCCAGTTTCTAGGCATTCAGTCCTGACTATACAATTTGAGATTTAAAACCTCTGGGCAACTTTCCCTAAGGAATGAGGCCAAATCTTCTGCATAAATTCACATGACTTTATTTCTGGGCATCTTTCGCAAGCAATAGGATGCTAGCCAGTAAATCAGATCTCCCTAGCTGATCTGCCTCTTCCCAGTCTATCTGTAGTGAGCTCAACCCCTGTACCTACTAATGTGGCTTTATTCTGAAAAAAAAAATGTCTTTGCAAGTATCATTAAATCAAGAATTTCAGGTTGGAGAAATGATCCTGCATTTTCCAAATGGATTCAAAATTCCATTCCTTGTGTTATGACAGAGGCATAGCAGGAATTGACACTTATTTTTATAAAGCTGTTTAATAACAGAGGCAGAGGTCAGAGTGGTGTGAACACAAATTAGGAATGTCGGAAGCCACTAGGAGCTGGATGAGGCAGTGAGTACATTTTCCTCTAGAGCTGGTGTAGGACAGGGCTCTGTCCTCATGGCATTTTAAGCTCCACAAAACAGATTCTGGATTTCTGGCCTTCAAGATTGTGGCAGAATAAATTCTTAGTGATTTTTGCCACCAGGTCTGTGACTATCTGTTACAGTAGCCACAAGAAAGAAGAACTGTCTCAATCTATACTCCCATGAGAGGCCATCAAGCACTGGGGTTCCTTCCCATAATGATAACAGAACAGGAACATCCGCCATTGGTTATATTTTTAAAGAAGACTACACGCCATTGTATAAATATACTCACTTTTCCAGCAGCACATTCAGTCCCGTCAAGTGGGGGTCCCTTTTTAGTCTTACAAAAATATGGATTGTCAGGATGGCTGCACCATAGTTGTTTACATGGGTCAAAGGTTCGGAACTGGAATAAGCAAACAGTTGGTAAATTCTCAGACGGCTGGACATGCACCAAATATATTATCTGTACAGTTTCTCTTATGTCAGGTTTCTTGAAAAACTTCATTCTAACTTAATAGCCAAAGTTGTGCCATGTAAAATAACAAAATCTGCATAAGAATTTCAAGGAGAGAATACTCCTTTCTCAAATGCAATGTGTATTCTTCATCTTGTTTCTCTTTCTGGTGTTAAATGGGCAATATTAGAATTTTAAATGGCTTAATAACTATGTAGGTGTAAGCTAGAGATAAATAATAAAATGTTTATGATTGGTTGACTAAAATCTTTTGCATAAGTTAAGGTAGAAGATAAAGAAAAATACAACAATCTATTTACACAGTCTATGAAGTATTTTCTATCCACAACTCATTCATTTGGTTTATAATATACCTAACATATATTCAATCTTTACTCCAATCTAAGACTAAGATATATAAGCTACAAGTGAAGGCTGTTTTTCCAGTGAAGGGATAGTAACAGAGCCTGATTGGAATCTTGATTTTATTACTCCCCAGTCTTTATGATTTTCCTAAACACTGCATTTACAATACCCACATGTTTGTGAAAGCATACACATACATTTGTGTACAACCCTTGCATATCTGCTTTTTTCTCCCTAAATATCTCATAATCTCTTAGATAGGTAATTTTAACAAGATGAGTACAACTTTATCAGATAGCATAGGGGTTTATAAAATGGGATCCCGACATGATTACAGGATTCCCTCTGTTCATAAATATTTTATGAATAGTGTTCATTTTTAAACCTGAATATATCTGTTCTAACCCCTATCAGCCCATGTAGAAATTGTGTATTTTATGCACTGACTCACAACTTTGTATTTCTCAGATCTAAAACATTAACGCAGATAATTAGGCATTCAGAGTATACATCTTCTAGGCAAACTAAATGTGGTGAGGGATTCCAAACAGCATATCCATTTCTTTTCAACATCAAAAAGTACTTTTTCCCTCTTTAACAATGTTTGCTTCAACATCTTAAAAGCTTCTCTTCCCCTCCTCTACTCTCTTCTTTCTTCCACTTCCCTTCCTTTTCATCCTTGTAGTATCTAAATGTCAACATGGAAATTTAATGAAAACATCTCTATTTGAAATTCAATAAAAATACCACTCTACTGATTATGACAAATGAGGGAAACTATTAGTAGAAACCTTGGGCTCTCCTAGCAGAGATTTACAATAGAACAAAATCTAGAGACGTAAGGCCAAATAGTACGACACTAAATGTAAGGACCTCCAGGATAAGGAAACAAAAGCCATATAATGAATGACTGTTGTTCTTATTGTACTATGTTATCTCTCATCTCTTTTGCCATCCCTTGCTTATCTCATATTGTTACAATATTTCACTTTGTTATCTTAATTGGTTATTTGAAATTGGATAGGGAAGGGGGGAATCAAGATAAGTGGGGGGAGGGTGGGAGGGAAATGAGGACCATGTCATGAGAAAGGGTATCAATGTTTGTGAAGTTATGCACCTTTTATCTGGTGAATATAATCTAACCCTTCTATTAATCAAAATAAAAATCTTTAATAAAAAAATACAACTTCTAGTTACATAGGAGATTGGCTTTAAGGAATTTGTTGAGCATTCACTAGGTTCCTACTCCATGCAAAGTACTTCAATTAGATTATCATATTTAATCCTCTCACCAATCATAGGAGACAAATGCTATCATTATCCACATTTTACACGTGAAGAAACCAAGCCAATGTGATTACACAAGGTGCCCAAAGTCATGCATCTAGTAAGTTGCAACTCTATGATCTGATCTACTCAGTCTGACTATGGACATTCAAGTTTTGGTGTCTAGGTTATGCCATTTGCTTTAGGTACTTTATTATACTAGCAGAACCCTCCCCTAATGTCACAAACACAGGGCCCTCAAAGCACAGAAAACACAGTAATTAAGGCTTGTGAGTCATCTCTGAAGGTCACACAAAACAAGACTACACCATGAAAATCTGGAGCCTAACAGCCTTGGGTTAAGATTCTCTACTTAGTAAAGAGACTGAGCAAATGGTCTAATCTCTATATCTCAGGGTGTTAGTCCATAAAATTATACCAGCTCTCCTTTATCAGTAAAATAGTACACCTGAGACTCGGTCAGCAACCAAGAACAAATCCAAGTAATTGATAGTTATTCTTATACTCGTACCACCGGTTGAGTTCAAAGCTCACCAAAGAGAACTACACAAATACATTTCAACATGCCAACTGTAAACTGATGCTGAGGAACATACCGCAGTACACATTTTGTAACCAACACCAAAATCAAAGCGACATTGGTCGTCCATAGAATAATTTATTCCAGGAAGTTCTGGCAGTTTGGGCCAATCATGTTCAAAAGGATCATCAAGGAGACAATCGTAGGAACTGCGAGAAAGAAAACACAAAATGTAGTCCAAGTGTTCATCTCTAAATCATGTTCTAATGTGAAAGCATTCATATACCCTAAGAGGTTTACCAGATCATAGGGCTAGTTAACAGAAAAAGACATGGTAAGGTTTTCCATTTTAGTTCCATTTATAGGAAAAAAGTTCTTTATCCTTATTTATTCCATAAAAATAAGCCAAGCTCAACTCAGGAACAGCATTAAAGTGTAACCTTGTTTGGGTTACTACGTGAACTTCCATTTCATGTAGCATGGCAGTTCCTAATATCTACAAGACTGGAAACATATGTATACCATGCAGGAGTCACGTGACCACAATTTCCCCCTCCACAACTCATTTGACCATTAGTTAAATACTCCATAAAGGATTTACTAAAGGGAAATCACTTCATAATTAAAAATGCACTTCCATTCTAAGCTTACTTCTTATAGTTACATTAGGGAATCCTGGTGCTAAAATCTCTGACTCATAGGAATGTGTCTATTATCCACAACAAGTTTTTATTCACTGAGGGTTTTGGGAAGAACAAAGTACCAAGAGTCAATTCCATTTCCAGAAGCCATTAGATGAAAGCACTCATAACACACTTCAGGGTACGTACTGGATGTATCTCTTTAGTTCCTGACCACTGCACCGAGACCAGTGGTAGCGATGAAAGGCAGCTTGCACCAAGGGAGCCATGATACTTCCCATGGCAGTCTCATCACCACACCTGTTGCCTTGTCCGTCGTGCTCCATCCCCAACCTAGAACACAAAGGTCACCTCAAGGTTAAGAATGAGAAGAACTACCCTTTGGGTTTAGTTTCTTTGGGGATAATAAGTACTGGGAGAAACATGTCTTTGAAGTCAACAGGGCTTCCTTGGAGAAGTCATAGACACTGAATTCAAGAGCAATTGAACTGAAATGCCTTTCTTCTTCGACAGCTATGAAAAGCACAGGAGAGGCTCTGCAACACAGTCACTCATTGAGTTTCAGTGCCTGACCCCTTCACTGTTTCCAGTGCCTCACATTTGGCAAGGGACAAGAACTGCATGCTGGCCTGCATTCTGCCCAACGTGTGAACAATACTGGGAAAAGCATAGCAAAAGGCTTTTTTTCTGTATAGCTGTCAACAGTGACTTACACATGGCCAGTTTCATGGGCTACTACAAAAGCTGATGAAAAACCATCCTCATGATTCAGGGTACAACTTCTCACTGGATGACACATGCCTGTGACTGGAGCATATCCTGTAGAGAATAACAATTACCTTTATTTTCATTTTATGAGAAAATCCATTAACAATTACTACTGGACCTTTGCCTGGGGGGAGGGGTTCACTAAACAAGGGCAGTATTATTTCCCTGCAAAGCAAGATGCCACATTCTCTTGGGAAAGCCACAGGTAAAAGCCTCTAAAAAAAGATTCATTAAGTCTGTGGTTTTTTTCTTTGCTAAGGGTAAGAAATTACCCCAGAGTTACTGTTCTGTTCTGTCCACTAGACAAGCCTTGCTTTCCTGTCTCAGTAAACTGGCCCTTCTTATCATGGTGCGGATGAAAAGAGCCAGAAGTTCCATCAGTGTGGAAAAGAATCATCAGGCTGCTTATTTCAGAGTCCTCATCAGAATTTATTAGATAAATGGAAGCTGGCTTTTTAGCAGCAGTCATTTCTCAAGGCACCTCTCTTCCCATTCGAAGCAGTTAGTAGAAATCACATTGCATTTTAAAGTATCGTCTCTGTACCCCAAATGTGCAATCACATTATACAGACAAGTATAATTTATCATGGCATTTAGGTGCCATTTGTCACTGTGAATTCCACAGAAGTCACTAGAAGCACTGGAAGAAAAATGTATGTATGGCCTGTGTGTGGTAGAAAGTAATGGTAGAGATGTGAACATTGTGAATGGACTGAGTAAGGACTGCTTTAGGAAACTTCATGCCTTTAAGTTTTTCTTCTACACATTAATGAAAATACCTTGCATTCCAGCAGGCCCAAAGTCTTGCCTGGTTAAGAAAATGGCGTGATCATGGTATTCAGGGTCATTGGGATCTGGTTTTTGTTGCTGGTAAGCCCAGCGACACACGTTTTCCAAACTTCTGGATGGGTTTCCCCTTTCTATGAGGCTGATGGACTGCAAAGAAACACGATGTCAGAGATGCAAGTTGCATTTTCCCAAATGTTTTTTCTTCATTAACTTTTTCTGCAGTCGAAATTTGGGAGAGTATTTAAAACAATGACTCATTAACAGTATTAGGGGCATCTGTTTTGTTTGGAAAATTCTAAAAGCCAATGAAGGGATCAGGATGGGCCATACTACATGTGAAAGTTAACAGACACAATTTATGGGAACATGTGAAGTTGAGATTTACTATAATGAGCCAACTTAGTATTAATCATTTGGAGGAAAAATTTTTAAAGTCTAAAATATTTCCTGATTTTTCTCGGATTTTAAATTAGGTTAGATATTAAAAACAAAAGCATTTGAGATATTTTGGCCGAAGACTTTTCCAATGACATAAAAGTAAACGATCAAGATATATTGCACGCATACTCTGACTTGTACTAATAATCCCTTTATATGACTAAAAAGATGTTTTGCATGTATTTTTAGTCTATAATTCAATAAATGTGAAGAATATTCTTCCATTACTTCACAATACACATCAAATATTTAAGGGGACTAGTCAACTTATATTGACCTTGTTCTTGAAAAAAGAAAGAAAAAGCCAAGTGAGGTTTTTTTTTTTTAACCTCATGATAATGAAGAGGGATGGACTCTTATCTTGTATTTGCAATAGATAAATTTAAGTTCCTTGGAATGTTGCCACAATTGCATTATGGTTGGGAGTTAAAAGTTCAGGGGGATAGGGCCCATCTTTCCATAACCCAAAAGCCACACTTCCCAGAATAGTTCTGATGGAATGAGAAGTTGGGCTTGGAACCTAAAATGAGGCCCTGGTTGGCTGAGAAGCAAAGCGTTTTGTTACATTTCAGCAAATGTTATTATCAGTGTTTACATTCTTAATAAATTAAACTAGTTTGGTTTGTTATATGCTCATCAGTATGTGTCTCCAAACAAATGAGTTTAACAACCAACCAAAGATTGCTAACATCTCCAGATGGTGTTGGCTTGTTCCTTGGTAGCTGCACAAAGTAGGTCAGGTTGATGGGAGAAACTAAAGATCACCAACACTTAACATTAGATAATGGTAAGTGGATCCTAAATACAAAATGAAAGGCAAAGTCATGGGCATTTTGCCCATTCAAATTCATTAATACTTTCTAATGAGGAGGATTCATTATGGGAGAAGGCCAAAAAATTTTAAACTTCAAGAAAATGACCAGTTTACTTCTGCTGTTTCCTCCATTTTATTATTTATAAGGACACATCCATTATCCTTTAAAAACTATCAAAATCAATTGTATTACCTAATACCTACCATGTGCATTTTGATCCAACTATCCATCCTAGCAAAGGTAACAATCTTAGTCTTTCTCTTCCTTGATCTATTTCGATATCTTTGAAAATATCTGCCACGTAGTAGGCTTTCAATATGAATATTGTGAAAGAAAAGATTTTTCACATAATAATGACAGACAAAGAAAAAATATTTTCTCTTAATGCCATCCATTTATTTTTACTCATTTGACCACTCCTAAAACTGAGACAACGATTTACATCTCAATTATATTAAGCAAATGATAGTAGCACAAGAACCACATAGCAATTTCTCCTCAAGAAGAACAACTATATGACACAGGATGGCTATAGCTGACCAGCAACCTGGTCTTCTACTTGCTAACCCTTACCTCCGCCCATATGTTTTAAGACAGTCTCCCTTACCTTTGCATAGCCCAGCATTATCATGCGTACCAGGGCCACATTTATATGCACTCCCAGGGACTCATCGTGGTAAATTTCATTCACCTGGAACGAAAGCAGATAACTGCTAAAAGGAAGGCAATACAAAGGATTATTATGAGAGGCAGAATGTGTAAGGGATTAGAATAAACTGCTCTGGTTTTCATTTACGTTAAGCTGAACTATGATATAGATTTATCTTAAACTTTAGCATATACCTTTGATATGTGAATTACTCATTATGTAAGCATCACAAGGATATAAACATAGAAAGTGGACTTCAAAGGGCTTCTTCAGTAAACAGACACCATCTCTTAAAGAATGGCTGGGAAGACAGCAATTGAAAGCCAAGACATCAGACATTCATAGTATTAACAGTCTCAGATAATCTTTTTCTTAATTGTAATTAATAGAGGGGTTACAGTTTGCCAGATAGAAGGTGCATTATTTCTTACCTACTGATACCCCTTCTCATGTTTTTGTCCCCATTTCCCTCCTCCCACTCTTACCCTCATCTTGTTTTCCCCCTTTCTCTTTCCTATTTCAAATAAACAAATAATCGTATATACAATATACAATACCAGATAACAAGGTCAGATACTGTAACAATATGAGATTAACCAAGGGGCAACAAAAGAGATGAGAAATAACATAGTACATTAAGAACAACAATCACACATTATATAGCTCTTGTTTCCATATCCTGGAGATTTTTTTATTTAGCCTCATCCTATGTGGCCTTATATATCCAGGTTTTGAGCTATCCTCTGCTAGGAGAGCCAAGGTTTTTACAACAGTCTCAGACAATCTTGGTTCATGATTTACCGTTTGTGAGCACTTCATTTCTGTTGAGTCTCAATAAAATGGGCATGATTAAAAAATACTATCTTATAAGGTTGGAGTTAGAATTAAGTATTTAACTCATGCAAACAAACTGTTCAACCTTTTTATGACTGAGAAGGAGGGAAGGGCCTTGGAAGGGCATTAGACTACAGAAAGTGGGAATAAAAACGCAGATAGAAAACTTAATGGCTTGTCTTAGGAAAGACTGTGTCTATGCTGTATACCTATAAAATTTAAAAGAGAAAGCAGTACTCATTATCAGCGGGGAAATCTTCAGTTAGACATTTTAAAAAATTGAATTCTATTCAAAAAGTTGTGGATACTTTTTTGCCCTTTTGGCCATGGGCAGATTCTCTTAAGCCACACCTCATAATGCCTACCTAAAAACAGACTTCTGTATCAAGGTGTGAGAAGTAATGAACCTACAACCTAGCGAATGTTAACTGTAACCCCTCTATACATTACCCTGACAATATCCTGGCCCTCCTCTTCTGTAGTAATTATGTAGTAAAAAATAAATTCCTAACATTATAGGTCAATAAAAGTAAAAAGTCTAAAGCCAGACCTATCACTAACACATTCATCCAGACTCACATACAATCCAACAAATTTCTTGTAAAACAGTTGTTTCAAATTAGAAACATGACTTTACACACAAAAGTATAGCACATACTTAGAGGTGAAATGTGAAATCACTTGATTCAAGTTTTGTTTTCTAGAGGGTAAATAAATGATGGTAGCATACAAGAAAAACTGAAGAGTAACAACAAAGTCAAAACTAAAGAAACTATATAGGGTAAGGTGCTGCGCCTCAAACCTGTAATCCTAGATACTTAGGAGATTAGAAGTATGGTGGCTCAAGGTCAGCCTAGGAAAAAGTTACAAGAATCCATCTTAAGCAACAAAAGCTAGGCATAAGAGTATGCACCTGTCATTCCAACTATTTAGAAAGCTTAAATAGGAGGATTGATAATTAGACTGCCTGGGCCATACACAAGACTGTATTTTAAAAATTACTGAAAAAGTAGAAAAGGATGAATATCTTTCAACTATAGACCACATGCCTACTAAATACAATGTACTGAATTCAAGCCTTAGTTCAGCATGCTGGTACTGGGGCTTGAACTCATGCCCTAGCTACCGTTCCTTAGCCTTTTCACTCAAGGATATTACCAATTGAGCCACAGCTCTACTTCTGGCTTTTTTGGTGTTAATTGGAGATAAGAGTCTCAGAGATTCTTTTGTCCAGGCTAGCTTTGAAATCAAATCCTCAGCTCTCAGCCTCCTTAGTAAGTACAAGGACAGGTTAGGTACCTAACTTACATTGCTTTAATATTCACCAACAGAACATTATTTAATAAAACCACTCTAATGCCAGTCGAACTATGTAATTAGTTTTTCAAAGAAAACCAAGATTAGTTATGAAATGAATATTCAGAAGCAGCACACTATTTTGAAACTCACAATGTACGTAATGCCATGTGGCAAAACATCAAATATAAAGAAGCTACATTTTTATATAGAATAAAGCATTCCATGTGGCAAACCAATGGTAGTAGATGTCTATACTGTGTAAAGTGCAAGATCTTCTTTATTAATTTATTTTTCAAGAATTAAAAAAGTTCTTTCCTATGCATTATTCACGTTAAACTGTACTGAAAACTTCCATCTTTCCGGGCTCAAAACCTATGACACAATACTGTTTTTGTGTGTGTGCCAGTACTGGGACTTTGCACACATGGCCTGGGTGCTGGCTCTCAGTATTTTCACTCAAGAGTGGTACTCTACCTCTTGAGCCAGTGCTCTACTTCCAGCTTTAATCACTAAAAAGGGAGATAAAAAGTCTTACGGACTTTTCTGCCCTGGCTAGCTCCAAATCATTATCTTCATATCTTAGTCTAAATAGCTAGGAGTCCAGAGGTGGGGCCCTGGCCCCTAGCTGATGTAGTAATTTAATACTTGTAAGCACGCACAACATGAGCACAGTTGGAAGAATAACATAGCACCCGGGGTTAGATATTAGATATTAAATTAGGTATTAGATATCCAAGTTCCAAATTCTAGTTCCAGCTGTGTCACTGAAAAGGAGATTATTTAGCTTCTCTGGGGTTTGGTCTTCTTAAATTATAATTATGGTTTATCTACTTGTTTCACAGAGGAATTGTTCAAATCAAGCAAAAAAAAACCACATAACCACACCAGGTAAATTCAACATACTTGAGTACCCATCCTTATGTGTGCAATAAAATGGAGATTATTATTTTTAATATAGTTTTATAAACCAATGTCTCAAGAGAAACAGCTGTTTTTTATGTCCCCCTTTTTCCCAAAGAGAATTTGCGATGTGGTTTGAATTTTGTAAATCTCAAATAAATGTAACTTATATGATCCAGCAAACTATTATTAGAAAGTTTATATGTTTGTCATTTTTGAGGATGCTGCTCTTTCCAGCAGATGGCAGCACATACATTTTAGAGACAAAGAACAAAGTACCGAATAAACCCCATGGATCACACCTGCAAGGCAGTCCTTTCCCATACTGACACATAAATAAAAAAGCTTCTTTAAGATTAAATACAAATTTTAAAATATCCCAAGAAACACGCTAAATTGTAATTGCCTAGTCACCTTATGTTTTAAAAACAAGAAAATGGAAAAGAATTTACTCAAATTAAAAAAAAAAAAACAACCATTACCATGCAATTACAATATTCTGTAAGAGGTCTGAAGAACTTCCAGGATGAGGCTGATTTTGCCATTCAAGAGAGGGTGTGTGAACACACAGCATAACATACTGAATTTACACTTCTAACCTACTGGAAGAACTAAAATAATACTTGTAGAAAATACTTCCCTCCCTCCCCCCCCCCCCCCACACTGTTAGTGACAATGAAAGCAGTCTTTTATTTGTTTGCTTAGCCAGTCCTAGGACTTGAACTTAGGGCCTGGATGCTGTCCCTGTGCTTTTGTGCTCAAGGCCTTATCACTGAGCCACATCTCCACTTCTAGCTTTTTCAGTGTTTCAATGGAAGTGAGAATCTCATGGTCTTTCCTTTCCTGCCTGGGATAGGATTTAAGCTTCGATCTTCAGATCTGAGCCTCCTGGGTATCTATGATTACAGGTGTGAGCCACCAGCTCCTGGCAATTTAAAGCAATACCAACACCAACTAAATAATATAGCAAATATTACACAAAGCTTTCCTGGTTCCTAGATACTGTTTTATGTTTGAGGGTTTTTACATTTATTTTGTCTTTTCTTTTTGGAGCTGGAGATCGAACCTGGGACATTGTGCTTGTTAAACAAGTGCTACATCCCAGCCCTACACATGCTTTTAAATACATAGTTTTTCCTTGAAACAGCTTTGTAGGTACTGTCTCCACTTTACACTTAAAGAAACTGAGACCAAGAGAAGCTAAGTGATGCTAGGTAACTTGTCCAATATCACTATTGGCAGAGAGAGCAAAATACTCGTACCTAGCCCATTTCCTTTTAGTCAGCTGCTTTAACCATTTACTACACTTGCCCAAGCCTGCAGACCACAGAGTGGCCACCCCCCCGCAATAAAACCCCACAACCATACCCACACAAGACTTTTATTTTAGAATAATATTGATTCATAGTGATTCATTACCTCTGTGACTAAGAAGAAGATGTATAAGAGCCCTTAACATTTTCTCTTGCTGTTCATAATCTTCCTTCATATAAATTTCCAAGAAAATGAAGAGCTATATTCGGAATGTACATAAGTAACAATTTCTTAATAAAATGATACCATAAAATACTATGGAGGAAAAGATGATAGAACCAATATATAAGTAGTGTTTGGTGGAATTCTAGTTCATAAACCTGAGGGAGGAGATCAAGGGATGTTGTGATAAAGCACACAGAAATAATCATCTTCTTGATGCTGTCAAATATTTTTGATCAATTTCAGAAGTAGGAAACTGATAGGCTGCTACCATAAATCAAGGTGATTTTATTTGGTATGTTTTTGGGAGGATGTGTATTTCTTTGGGAAAAGTAATGATTTCTAAAATGATATGAGGGTATATTTGCACTGACAGGCATGACTTGCCAATTGTGATCCATTTTGAGATGTCTCACCATGTATTTGTCAATGTAGATAGCAGAGGCCAAACTCTCTATGTGGTCTATATATATTTGTGCACATATATGTCCACATATGTGTTTATACTTGCATAAAGTGTTATCATGTCCCAAAATTTCATTTCTAGTATATCTAAATATCTTCATTTCCTTAATAATTCTATGCATGATTGTAGGTAAATTTTCACATAACATTATCTTTTAACATTGTGATCTATATTTGCTGCTCTTTACCATGAGAGGGTCAAAATAGTTACTTAACCAATTATGGTCCCATTTAGTTCTTTCTTATTCTAAATATGTCATGATAATGCACGAAGTGCCTTATAAAAGTCCTCACATAACTGTATATACGTATGAAATGTATGACACAAAGATAACACTGGTTAAAAAATAAGTATAGTGTTTGGATTTTAAGAAAAACATTAACACATTCTAAGAAGCCACATACATAATGCAAATCCAAGAGAGTCTATGCAAAATTTGACATCTTTCACCATAAGAATCAATTCATTGGCACTGGGTAGATTTCTATGAGTTGTTCAGGGACAAGCCCTAAGTCTCCTTATCACATTACCTAAAAGACAAGGTAAACAGAACATTAACTCAATTTTGAGATGATCTTAAACTGAAGAGGTTGCCAGTGTTGTGGAAGGAGAAAAAAAAGGGTAAAAGTCAAATCAAGTACTCTTTTCCTTGAAAGGAAAATTCCTTCCAAATTTGTTCCCAGACAGGACAATTTCTCCCATGACATTTCCCTGGCAGGACAATCTGACCTTCTTTGTCTGACTTGCTGATGAACAGCTTTGTCTGGCTTCAATAAAGCAACAGTCATTTTCCTTTCAATGGGTAAATTCATTTTGAGAGGCAGTACAGCACACTGGTTGAGCATTGGCCTTGCAGCCAATGGGTATGATTTTAACTCTGTGACCTTGGGGTGTATTTATGCATGTCTGTGCTCAGGTTCCTCCTCTATAAAATGGAATCATTATACTACTGATATCATAGTACTGCTGGAAGGAATAAAAGAATCTATACATAGAGAGTGCTTAAAATGGTGACTAGTCTTTACAAGTACAAAAAAACCCAACCCTCTTACCCATATTATTGCAATTTTAACATTGCAGTAAGAAAACTGAACACATATATAAATTTCTTCAGAGATTTTTGGTTAGCAGACATAATGAGAAGATAGTCTAGGTAAATCTAGCTGTAAATAAAAGAATTCCAAAATGTTACATGAAGAAAAAAAACTCCCCCACCAAATCCAGTATTACACTCTATAATACCCTTTTACTATAAGTAGGTAGCTGTCTCCCAGCCTGTTAACTCTTCTTCTTTCAACTCCAACCTCATACTACTACTAACCATGTATCATTAATCTTAGCAAATATTTCTTGAACATTTGCTATGTGCATAAATGCCATAGGAATGTGGAACTAAACAGGAAATGAGTCTGACTCTCTGCTCTTATCAAATATGTATCCTAGTGGGGAAAAAACAGGCTAAAAGTATGGGAAAAATTCATTGAAAAGGGCAAGTTCATGTGGGAAGGCAACAGGCGCTAGCAAGAAGACAGGTAATGAGAGCATTGTGTGTGCTACAAGACACATGGCAGCCACGGCAGGAATGACAGGCTTGAGACACACTGGGGAAAGAACACCACACACAACAGAGCAAGCTCGGGATCTAGCATGTCTGAGGAAGCTCCAGGCCCTGCGGAAGGGACATCTTTAATACCACCATTTAAAATGACAGAGACACAGTAACACTTCCTCCATGTGATTAGCAGTCCACATGATGTTAATGCCATCTTTCTTTCTCACTTCCTTCCATTTACTCCAAAGGATCAAAAGGATGTGTCCCTTATTCAATTGTGTTTTCAGGGAGTTAACTTTCCTTCAATTTCCCATTTGCCTTCATGAAAAAAAATCAGCCCCCGATGTTTTGTGGCATTCAGTAGTGGTTTGTGTCTTTATTCATTCATACTGTGCCTTTAGCAAGATTAGCTCCTCTTCTTCTGCCCAGTACATGTACATCCATACTTCTCTAAGTTCATTCTTCAACCCTCTTCCTTCTCATATGCTCTTCCCTGCCATACTTCATCCGCTACTGATACTTCAAGCCCTACCTACATGCACATGTATTCCATATGACTCTTCTCTCAAGTTTCAGAGGCATATGTTCATAACAGATCTTCTGTATTGAGGGTTATTACCTATTCACTTCAGTGTGCCATCCACCTTCACCCTGATATTTGTTCTCTTCCGATTATCTATTCACAGTTAAAGACAAATTCATCCTTAAGAAACAGCAATGAGAAATAATATCCAAGTATACTGGATGGAAATGTCATAATGACACTCCCTATGTACAGTTTAACACACACAAATTTAATAAAGGACCTGGGCATCGATTATCTCTCCTCCTCTCCACGTATTAAAGTTTGTTAGTAAGACCTCTGACCATTCTCTCTACCTCCATACCCAGCGAGTTAGTTATCTCTCCAATTCACCTGTACTGCCTGACACAACAATCTGTTAATACTTACTGAAAATGTTTGTATTTGGGTGACAAACCCACTTCCATGGATCACCAGAAAGGAAGGTTACAAAACTATCCACATCTCTCTCAAATGATTTTATCTACTTTTAACATCACATCACTTAGTTCTTAAACTAGAATATCAGCACTCATACCAACATAGTCAAGGAGATTAACAGTGGCTCAGGTGATGATAGATATATTTGTGCTGAATGTTACAGCATTGTTTTAAAAGATTTACTCATTTCAAAATTATTTCTTCATGATTCCAAGCTTGTTTCAATAAGATTCAAGAGTATCTATAAATAACCTAATGATTCTTGCTTTATATTACTTAACAAAATTAATGTATTTGAAGTTACTAAATACAAATCAAAGTCCTGGCAAAACAGGAACAAGAAATATATTTCTTCAACACAAAAGTCCCCTGTTTTGCTCGTTTTATTCTCTGTTTTGCGCTTCCACTTTAGTTCAGTCTTTCTTCCAGCTCACATAGGCTTCTCTCTTTATACTCTATGCAGCTAAGCAAAACTCTGATGATAAAAGCCATCATCCTATTCTGACTATGTCTACAATCCAGTATATATTTTTTAGCCTGGCATTTAAGGCCTACTGTAATTTGATCCCAGCCTTCCCATACATTGCCTCCTCTACTCCCATTCCTTCCTCTCCCAGGAAGCTAGTCCTATAGAACAGCTATTAGGAAACAGGTTACAAAGTCAGGACATGCTTCCAGAACATTACTTTTCTCAAAATATAAAAAGGAGCCAACAACAAATTCCCAAAGGCCCAGTACAACTCTAGTTTTTCAGTATGCTATATACTTAAGGAACATCTGTTGAATTTTTCACTTTTAAAAGGTTCGACCCAATGCGTTCTAACTTAATACTCTTAACATGTGAAGAATGGAATGACTGTGGTTGCATCTTCCTTTTTAAAAGATGTTGTACCAGGCATTGGTGGCTCACACCTGTAATCCCCGCTACTCAGGAGACAGATCCCAGTTGAAAGCCAGCCAGGACACAAAAGTCCATGGGACTCTTATCTCCAGTTAACCACCAGAAAACTGGAAGTGGCGCTGTGGCTCAAGTGGTAGAGCACTAGCCTTGAGCTGAAGAGCTCAGGGACAGAGCCCAGTCCTAGAGTTCAAGCTGCATGACCGATAATAAATACATCTTTATGATGTTGCACCATTTATAATGCTTACAATAGGTTTTTGTAATAGCATACTTACATTATTTAATCTTTTTCTAATTTTCCCATGTATTTATCTTTTTTGTCTGTAATTCCTCCTTCTGGGGGCACTCTAGAGGTTTCTGTAGTTCTGGTTACCAGTTAGAAGCCAGAACAGAATTCACAATGATTCCTTTACATATACCTATAAACGATGTAGTAACTTTCTCAACATGTTAGTTTATCTTCATAATACGAATGAATCAGTCATGGTGGCTCATGCCTATAAACTCTTAACTAATTGGGAAGCTGAAAATGAAAGACTGTAATTCAAGGCTAGCCTGGGCAAAATATTCATGAGACCCTGTCCCAAGCAATATAAGCTGGCATAGTATCATGTACCTATCATCCCAATTACACAGAAAGCATTAAGAGGATAATGTTCCGTGCTTGTCTAATCATAAATGTGAGATCCTATTTCAAAAGTCCTTTTTATTTTTGCCAGTCCTGGGCTTGAGCTCAGGGCCTGAGCACTGTCCTTGGACTTTCTCAAGGCTAGAGCTTTACCACTTGAGCCTCAGCACTATTTCCGGCTTTTTTCTATGTATGTGGTACCAAGGAATCGAACCTGGGTCTTCGTGCATGCTAGGCAAGCACTCTACCATTCGGCCAAATTTCCAGCCCTCAAAAGTACTTTTTTTTAAATGACTAGGGGTTTGGCTCAAGATGAAGAAAACCTATCTAGCAAGTATAAGATCCTGAGTTCAAACCTTAGTACTGCCAAAAATTAAAAATGGGTTGGAATTTCTCTGCTCATTTCTCTATCACAGAAACATGATATATGTACATTTCTATGAACTAACATCCTAATAAATAAAATGTTTAACACTTAGGCTCAAGTATTAATAAGTAAAACAATCATGATCATCAATAAGAATTTTCTTCCTCCAGTATAATTATAAAAAAAGAACTAATCTTAAATTTGGGAGACAAGGTAAATAACATAATTGCCCAGAGAAATTAAATTAAGACTCAAATGCAAAGCCAAAGAACAAAGAAGGTAGGATTTGGTAATAAATTTGTAAGTTCAGTGTAACATGTATTTTTACACAGCCTGAATAAAACATATAAGCACATGATACTATCTTGACTATGCTTTTACAGTCAGGTGGTCTGTATACTATTCATTGTTATTGCACATTATTATTAGTTTTCCACAATTGCTCTTTTCTAATTCTGAAGACTAAGTATATCAGCTTGAGAATACTGATAAAGTTTCTTCTCAATTCTAAAAAATGAAAAATAAATTATAACACAGTCCTGGGCTTGGGCTCAGGGCTTGAGCACTGTCCTTGGACTTTCTCAAAGCTAGCACTCTACCACTTGAGCCTCAGCACCACTTCCGGCTTTTTGCTATGTATGTGGAACCGAGGAATTGAACCTGGGTCTTGGTGCATGCTAGGCAAGCACTCTACCACTAAGCCAAACTCCGGGCCCCTTTCTTAAGTTTTTAAAGTAACTTAGTTTAACATTGGAGACATTTTTAGCTAGGTATCAAAGAGTGGAATAAAAGAATTGTTGGCAACTACTATGCAACATTGTGCCAAGAGTTGTGTTTTATGAGCTTCTACCTTACAATGCTGAATATATCACATATGTTGAAAAGCAGTATAGACACCGGGCACTGTGGCTCATGCCTCTAGTCTGGCTATTCAGGAGGCTGAGACCTGAGGCTCCTGGTTCAAAGCCAGCCAAGGCACTAAAGACCATGAGACTCTTATCTCCAGTTAACCACTAGAAAACTAGCAGTAGGGCTGTGGCTCAAGTGTATGATGGTAGCCTTGAGCTGAAGAGCTCAGGGACAACACCCAGGACCAGATTCAAGTCCCATGATCGGTTTGGTGCAGGGTAGGGAAAGCAGTAAAAAAAAAAAACGTAGAGATGCCAGGCATTCTTCATCATCATGAGATACATAGCAATACTGGAAAAAAATTGTTTCACCTTTCACTGTTTTAACTTTTCAAAATGGAAATCATAAACTGATACATTAACTGGATCCCATAAGTCTTAAAACATAACTTCTCCTTGATGACATCAGAAAAAAAACTTCTCGCTTCATGCATCTCTTGATTTTGCATTTTTGTATTTTAAACATGTAGCTCAACATGTGAATCGAATGCACTACTGAAAATGGTTTGGATGCTAAGCACAATCATGGAGTGCTTGCACAGGTTTCCCCCAAACACTCACACAACACGTCGTGACATAAAGGAGTCACTACTCACAATGTTCATGAGGGTGAGGAGGTAGTTCTGTACATGTTCTTTGCCATGGAAACGGACCACCGAGTCATCCACTCCCAGCAGCACCTCAATGTTGTAATTGTTTTCTCCTGAGTGTCTACGGCGACGGCGTATTGTTTCGTTCAGCTGCTGGCCGATGATGCTGTATGCCTTGCCTATATCCTCCAGGCCTTCCAGAGCAGACTCTATTGAGAAACAAAAGGAACCCATGCATCTCAGTTTCCCCAATGGGCTTTCTAGGACCTTCTCAGAAATTAAACTTTCTCAGAAGTCTAACATTAATGTACATCATCATCAAATGCTCTCCAGTTTACTCTGTGAGTGATAGGCAGATGTGTATGACAAGAACGGCATTACAGGAACTCAGCAGAGGGCATCCACATCAAGGGTAACCTAATATTACTGTCTGAAAAGTGGAGACAGAGAGGGGCTCATCTTTTCCCAACCACATCCCCATGCACAGCAATGTGTACAGAACATAGGCCAATTCTATTACATTAGGTGAATGGAGATTATACATATGTATTGCATATCTGGTGTTCACATTGCTCTATCAAAAATGGATTTGTATATAAATTTAAGCCATCCATCTTTCTTATCATATTAAACAATAAAATTATGGCAATATAACCACAGCTCATGCTATAATTATTAGCTGCTGTATATTCCTTCACTACTTTTAAAGATAAATGCCTAGTGAATGCTACCAGGGAAAAAGTGAATGGAAACATGTAAGAGTGTTGGGTAATCCTAGAGTTTTTGACATTAGGACTGGCCATTATCTGACAATCAATTTCAGCTGCTAAAGACATCCAAATCTGTGAGCTATTGAAGTAAAATGTGAGAAAACGATTTGTAACCAAGAAAAAAAAATCATAATGAGTGTTTTGTATAGGTTATTTCAACTATTTCAAATGAATACTTCATCTGCCGATATAAAAGCTGTATATACACATTACCACACACACACATATGAGAGAGATATTTTAAGGTTTTAATGATCAACATTAACTATCTTCACACAAGTTTGTAATTAATGAAGAATATGTTATAAGGCATTAAAAAGCATAACTGGAGGCCATGTGCCAGTGGTTCAGGCCTGTAATCCTAACTACTCAAGAGGCTGAGATCTGAGACTCATGGATTGAAGCCAGCCTGGGCACGAAAATACTTGAGACTCTTACCACCAGTGGTGCTGTGACTCAAGTGGTAGAATGCTAGCCTTGAGAAAAAGGTCAGACACAGCCCAAGTCTTGAGTAAATGTCTATGACTGGTACAAAAACAAACATAATTTGAGGGCAGGGGATGAATGAGATAGGAATGGAAAACAAATATGTTCATAATGCTCAATGTACATGTGTGAAATTAGGCCTTGCAAATGAGATGTGTGGGATTAGGGTAAGTGAAGGAAGAATGAGGGAAGATGCACTATACATATATATTAATATGTTGAAATCCCACGATATAACTAAAGACTGTAAAAAATAAAACTTAAAAAATTTGTGCGTGATGGATTACGCCTGTAATCCTAGCTATTCAGGAGACTGAGATCTGATGATCCCAGTTCAAAGTGAGCTGGGACATTAAAGTCCATGAGACTTGTCTCCAATTAACCACTAGAAAACCGGAAATTGCTGGTTCTGTGGCTCAAGAGTAGGGCGGTAGCCTTGAGTTGAGCTGCTCAGGGACAGCACCCAGGCCCAAAGTTCAAGCCCCTGCTGGTCCTGAGGCTTGAACTCAGAGTCTAGGCATGCCCATGAGCGTTTTCATGTGATGTGAGTGCTCTTCCACTTGAACTACAACTGCACTTCCAGCCTAAAAGTCTCATGGCTGCCTTTGAACCAAGATCTGCAGATCTCAGCTTCCTGAGTAGCTAGGATTACAGGTGTGAACCACCAATGCCTGGCTAAAAATAGCTTGATAAAAACAAAAGTAGAAAATACTACAAAAACATTATGTGAATACAAAAAATTCTGCAAAAGTACAAGTAATAAAAACCCTCAAAAATATATTCATCTCTACTTCAGTATGTACAAGTCAGAAAAGAGTTTATTTTATAAAATACCTTGATGTCTAAAACAAGTTTGACAGAACTCTGACTCATGCTTTATAGAAAGGTTTATTTTATGATGTACTGGGATTGTAACCCATTTAATTCATCATCTGACAGTAATGGATAGGTGTTTTCCTTCTCATCTTTGTGGTTTTAGTAAAATGAAGGGTGGGTAGGGGTATTTCTTGGCCAGGAAGATTGATGACCAAGCTTTAGCCACATGGGACTAGAGAAGTGGAAATACAGATGACACTCACCCCCTTTCAACCTTTAAAACATATCTATATGGGCAAGGAGTGTGGCTTAGTGTTAAGAGTGCTTGCCTAACATGTACAAAGCCCTGGGTTCAATTCCACATAAACAGAAATAAGTCATAAGTGGTGCTGTGGCTCAAGTGGTAGACCACTAGCCTTGAGAATGCCCAAGGATAGTACTTAGGCCCTGAGTTCAAGCTCCAGGACTGCCAAGCTCTCCCCAAAAACCATATACAGAAACACCAATTCCCTACCCTGCATGCTCACACACATAAGGCATAAGGACTGCTTTGCTTATGACTATTCAGTTTGAATATTCAACCTCACATTGACTCAGGCCCAGCTGCTCATTCATTAGTTGGGAAATTTTTCCTCAGCAAAGACATATATATATATATATATATATATATAATATCATCACTATCTACATCAAGCACAAAGCTTTCCTCCAAAGTTGTTTTTCAAGAGCTATAAATTCTCACTGAGGGTGAGAGAGATAGAATCTGCAAACATCATTACTATTTAACCACCAGGTCTTCCTCATACATGAGAATGTGAGAGGATGTGATATACAAAGTACAAATAGGAAATTCATACATGAGCCTTTATTTCTTCAAATTTATCATCTAGACTGACCTATAAAAGACAATATCTGATAGAAATCCATGAGCTATGTCACCCTATTAAGTCTGACACATGAGGGCTCAACACATATACAGAAAGCTCATTCTGCTCTAATGTTCTTGTAGTCTAGCTTTTGCATCCCTTCTTAAATAGGCAGTGCTCTGCTAAGAGTAGGATTTTTTTGGGGGGGAGGGGGTATGTTAAGAAAGGAACTCAAAGGAAGGCTCTCCTTTTTAAAAATAGTCATGAGGGCAGGATAGGCTTTCTAATAAAACATACTCACTACCTTCAAGTGCTAGTAATAAGACATCATTGGCTTATTTTAGTTAAGATGCTTAACTCTTTGACCCTAGTCTTCTCTTGTATGAAATGGAATGATATTTACTTTACTTTTTTTAGTGTTCCTGAGATTATATGGTTAAACTACTATACATAGGCTTAGATGTCAAATGATGTAAAAATGTTATTATGGTTACTGTTTATGATGGTAATTTTCTTACAAAGAAAGCCTCAATTTAATAGGTCTTGTATTTCATTTTGTCTATCATAAATGATACAATTACAGTTATCTTAAAATAATGGTAAGAGAAAATTCTGGAAATTGGTGAAGAAAATGGGCATAGTTTACAATCTTAGGAAGAATGAGAGTAACAATATCTGCTACAAAGAGGAGATACAAAAAGAGATAAATCTAGAATGCATACTTTCAATTAAATTTAGGGCTAAACCCAACCATTGGCTTGTTTCATCGTTTGAAAACAATACTGGAAAAGTTAAGCCTATTGACAATATTTCTTCTCATAAAACACACATCTAGGGAGCATCCACACAAATGTAGACTGAAAAGGTTTTTTAAAAAAAAACAAAACCCTTGGGCCAGGAGTTTGGCCTACTGGTAGAGTGCTTGCTAACATGCACGAAGACAGGGGTTTGATTCCTAGGGATAAATAGAAAAAACCTGGAAGTGGTGCTATGGCTCAAGTGGTAGAGCTCTAGCCCTGAGAAAACCCAAGGATGTGCTCAGGCCTTGAGTTCAAGGCTCAGGACTGCAAAAAATATAAAAAATTAAAAAAAACCCTCAAAACCCCTTTAAGTAATAATTCTGGCAATCAGATTTTGGAATGATGCCATTTGGTATGAGGTAATAGAAAGCAACTCTATAGACTTGAGTCACTGTCACAATACTGTGTTAGACAGATAAGATCAGGGTATTCAAACATGCTGTTAGTAATAGGTGACTTGTTTCTAAATCCTTACAATTTAGAAGATGATATTCTCTGACCAAAGCCTCTCAATCTAATCAACCATTATGACCATTATCTCTGTTTCTATAAGATACCGGGAAACAAAGGTGACTATTCTGCTAATCATTTCCAAACAATCTCTTGCAGATCTGTATCCTACTTAGGACTGAGAAGAATCTCACAGAAAGCCACAGGCAAACTCAAGAGGTAAAAAGAGTGACACTTTATTACGGGGGTCATAAACTATAAATCCTCACTTAGTAAAATGGCTCAACTATTTTGGAATGTTGGCTTAACAAACATGAGGCCCTGAATTCACAACTTTTCTGGAGAGAAGCTCAGGAATCACAGAACTACTATATCTTACTCTGAGTACCTTCCTACCCCTCTCCTCTCTTTTCCTCTATTCCTTTCCCTTCCCCTTTCCTCATACTCAGTTGAAAACATACTTAAGCCTAGAGTATTTTTTATTAAAGAATTTATTAACACTGATTTTTACATCATATTTCAAATGACATAGTTAACAAACAAGTGTTCAAGAAGGGAATCTCTATATACAATCACTGGCACTTAGTTTTTAGAACATAATCAAAATTAGGCAAAGGGTTTGTATATCATAAATACATATTAACTTAAGAAATAAAACATTATGTCTATAGAGGCATAGGTTTTTTGTCTATGCAGTTACGTTTCTATTTCCAATACCATGTCCATAGCATTGAGTATGCAAATATTGAGTCCTCACTCTTATACTGTTTGGATCTAATATCCACATATCAAGGAGACCATGCGACTTTTGTTCCTTTGGTCTTGACTTATCTCACTCAACATGATTCACTCTAGATTCATCCACTTCCCTGCAAATGCCATTATTTTATCTTGTCTGTTGGCTATGTAGAAGAGTACTTTTTAAACTTTTCAGAAATATTATAACCATCCTTTTCCCTTTTTAATCATTTTGGGAACGTTTTTGAAACTTACCCTGGGAATTATGACAAACATAATAGTTTGGAAACATTTTGGAAACTTTCCAAAGTTTTTGTATCCTTTTATTAATCACTAGATTCTCAATTGCTATAGTTGAATTAGAAGAAAAATATTATTCCTACTTTATTACTTTATTGGGAAGAATTGGGAGGGAACAAACAAGTGGAACATAATTACTTTAGCTTCAAATACAGACCATCAATGTTCAAGTGGAATACTACGTACTAGTTACATAATATACTATAACTCAAATTGTTGATATTTAATTGAACTTCATTTATGCTAATAATATTTTCAAAATGGGGGGTGGCATATTCTTATGCCTAATCATGTCTTATAAGGCATGAAAGAGCAGAACTGTTAAAATTCTGATACATTCAGAAGAAATTCCTGTGGTCTGAAAAATGGTAGGAATAAAAAGTGAAAATGGAAATGTACAAGCTATAATCAAGCTCTGAGTCTGGTACAAGTATCTTTGGAATTAGAAAGCAATCATAGTTACAGATATTCACCTCAATATCTATGGCTGCTTTGTGAAGAACAGAATAAAAGTCAATCCTCTTCCCCTTGGGCTAAGGATAAGCAAAATAAAGAAAAGCATTGCTTATGGGTTGATGATGTATATAGAGGAACTTTGTTAACTTCTATGGAAGACATCCCCAAAGGCTCATCAAAGAAAGGAAATCATGGGGGGGATGAGGGGAGGGAGAGGTCCTCTTACCTAGGAGAATACCTATGACTATCAGTTGTTCTAGAAGATAATCTAAGAATGAAGGTCTACTTAGTACGTTGAGATACAGAGGAGTCTGAAACTCCTCCATGTTTTGGGGGCTTCTATAACAGTGATGGTTTGACTGTAAACAGAGTTAACATGGGAGGGGCAACATGTTTGATTCAGGCCACTATCTGGTAAATTTTTCTATTATATGACAATGAATCTAATCCTAACATATGAAACATTGATGATCTTGTTGACTACACTTCTTTTGTATTCCCCTTTCCTATGCAAATTCAACTTATCTTGTTAATACATGAATGATAAATATTGGCTTATTACAATTAATTACAATTCCTCATAGTACGTGTACTTCAGAAAGTGAGAAAAATTGTAATATTTTGTTGTAACAAATGCACAGCAAGTCCATGTGTAAAAATTTGGCATTCTTTATGAACGGAATATTGTTATGAAAATGAAGTCACTGGAATACTGGGAGTTGGATTTTCCAAGAGTAGGTGGAGATTCTATGAACAGAGTTAAAAATAGAAGTAAAATCTAACAAAATGTCATCTACCAACATTAGAAGCCGAGGGTAGTCAACTCAAATAATGATGTGGACCTGCTTGTGTCAGCAAATAGTGTTTTCTCCATTGATGCGTTTTTTTTAATATTCATTTTTATTGTAATTAATAGAATGGTTACTTTATATTTGCCATATAGAAGGTGTAATGCTTCACAAACATTGATACCCCATTCTCATGTTTTTCTACTCATTTCCCTCCCCCAGCCCCTGCCCTTATCTTGGTTTCCCTCTTTCCCTTTCCTATTTCATATAAACAAACATATATACAATATACCAGAAAACAAGGTAAGATACTGTAATAATATGAGATAACCAAGGAACAACAAAAGAGATGAGAGATAGCATAGTACATTAAGGACAACAATCATTATATGGCTTTTGTTTCTCTATGCTGGAGGTCCTTTCATTTAGCATCATACTATAGGGGCCTTATGTATCTAGGTTTTGTTCTATTGTAAACTTCTGCTAGGAGAGTCCAAGGTTTATACTAATTATGAAAAATGAGGGAAACCATTGAGCCTATGTTCCTTTGAGTCTGGCTTACTTCACTTAATATGATTTTTTCCAAGTCTTTCCATTTCCTTATAAATGGGGCAATGTCATTCTTTCTAGTGGCAGCATAGAATTCCATTGTGTATCAATACCACATCTTGGTGATCCAGTCATCAACTGAGGGGCATCTGGGTTGGTTCCATATCTTTGTTATGAAAAATAGTGCTTGATGCCTTATTTTTTATATTTAAACTTATCACTTCTAATAGGATAAAATAACAATACCTCAAAGATATGAGAATTCTTTGCAAAGATATGAAACATCCACATGAAAAGTAGATATAACCTTCACAACTGGAACATTCTGTAAAGACAGTTCAAAGAACTATATTCAACCCACTTTATGATGTCAATTTGCAAGTCTCACTGCTTTCAGCACATTACATTACCATATAATGGTACTAATTGCTGTGATTTATTCCCTTCCCAAATTTGAATTCTAAAATGCATGCATGTTTGTTTTCACTAGCTAATTTAAGGAACAACATAAGGTATTTTAAAATGTAAAATTCAATCTTTTAATTAAGAAATGTTTCAGACTGAGTCTGTGAGCATTAGCAAAACAAAAATCCAAAAATTAAAAAGCCTCCTTGATATCTAAATGTTTAGTAACAAAATGATATCCAATGTTCAGTAACAATCTTCTACCTGTCAATGTTTTACCTTCGAATAAAAATAAAAATTACTTAAAGTTTGCTAAGCAATAAGATTAGATGAGCAATTGCAATTAGATTTGTAAGTCCATATTAAAAATCATTCAGTAAAACCAGAACTCCATGTCTTATTAGAAGTACACTATATATACATATGAAAATAGTACAATGGATCCTACCAAAACCATTAAAAGAAAGGAGAAAGAATGGAGGGGGTTAGAAGAGTGATAGAAACAGATTGAATTTGACCATAGTGCATTGTAGTTACATCATAAACACCAAGATGGAACCTTTCTATAAAACTGATTTATATTGACAATATTTATTAAGGGATATTCTTCTTCTTGCATGCTATTAGAAAGAGTTTAGCTTTCATAGTTCTTTTAATGTTTCTGCCCATTAATTCTACTATATCTGTCCATTCTGGTCAGTTTTACAGGCTATCTGCTCATTAGTGTGGGTTACATTTGCCTGCTTCTTTGAATACACAGGAACTTTTTTTTTCTTCTAACAATGTGGATTTTTATCTTCTGGGCTGCTAGATGGACTTGGATTCTAATAAGTATTCTTGAGCTTTTTTGAATGCAATTAGATCCCTTGGAAAGGCTTTACTCCTTTCACGTCTTGCATTTGAAACACAGTAGGTAGGATCAGAGCAACCCAAACCCTCCACCTACTCCCCCATGCTGGCCTGTAGGAACAAGTATTATTCCCAGACCCGTGGAGGTATTAGATGCCTCAGCCAGATCTATAGTTTTCCCCTATAGTAACATCCTGGTGAGGCCTGTACAGGGACACTCCAGCTTCTCTTTCTGGGAAACTCTCTTTTTCCTCTGAACTCCACCTTCATCTCTCATGACTTTTAATCCTGGCTTCTCAAACTGGGACTGTTTGAGGCTTCACCCTGGGTCCTCCTCCCGGAGACTCAGGCTGGAAACCTTCCAGGTTGTAAGCTAGGTAATTCTGATGCTCAGCTCGTTTTTTTCTCCCTTTATCTCTCTCAGTTTCATTCAATGTCTGCTCTCCAGTGCCCTTGCCAATTGTGGTTTCATGAGTTTCAACATTATCTGTTGCTTACAACAAAAGGGTAAATCTAGTTTTTGCTATTCTGTATTGACCAATATTAAAGTTCATATAATTTTGCTTTTCTATGAATTGTGGTAATTTATAAGCTTTTATATTCTTTCTTATCACTAACATGACTACAAAGTTTCATTTACTGTCCCTAAAATGACTCTTTGTACTTGAGTGTGTTGTAGCAATAAGATACTCCATATGAAGTTTGCAGTAATTCTTCTAGTAAGAATTGTGTTTCTGTAACACATTAAATTTCCTGAGCAGGCTTTCACACTACACATTGTAGTATGTAGAAGGAGAAAAAATTAGGTTGAGTAACATTTAGTAAATCTAAAAATTAATACATTTCTCATCAAAGGATATAAACTATTTTTCCATTAAAAGCTATCTGATCCAAAGGTACTATAAATGCATTGGTACAAAACCAGCCTTCTAAGAGAAGAAAAAGAAAACAAACTTTATGATGTTCATTAGCACTAACATGAAGGGGGCTCAAAAAAGTAAAGCTATAGTCAACTTAAGCATTACCTTATACTCCAAAGAACATAATGTTTAAAATCTACTCAATATGCTTTATCCTGAGCAGGTATTTTTTTCCTTAGAGAATTGGGTTTTTAAGCAGCATATCTGGATGACAGAAAACTGAGATGAACATTAAGAAGAAAGGGTTGAAGGTGCAGACAAGAATTGTATTTATCAGGGGCTGGGAGTTTGGCCTAGTGGTAGAGTGCTTGCCTAGCATGCACGAAGACCCAGGTTCGATTCCTTGGTACCACATACTTAGAAAAAGCCAGAAGTGGTGCTGAGGCTCAAGTGGTAGAGCTCTAGTCTTGAGAAAAATCCAAGGACAGTGCTCAGGCCCTGAGCTCAAGGCCAGGACTGGCAAAAAAAAAAAAAAGAATTGTATTTATCAGAGAGAGTTGTGGACCCCTTTTTTTTCCCAGTGTTGGGCTTATGCTCAGGGCCTGAGGACTGTCCTTGGATTTTTCTCAAGGCTAGAACTTAAGCCTCAGCAGCACTTCTGGCTTTTTCTAAGTATGTGGTACCAAGGAATCAAACCGGAGTCTTCGTGCATGCTAGGCAAGCACTCTACCACTAGGCCAAACTCCCAGTCCCAGCTAGAGCAGAAACAGGTTAAAGCATTAGCTAAACGAGAATTATTGTGTACTAAGTTAAGAAACATGGAGATGACTCATGGTGCAGCTCTATCCAATCTAAATTCAACACTCTAGATTTTAAAAATCTTTTGCATTTTTAGTCCAAGAAACTCAAATATTTATATATTTCATTCAAACTGAAGCATGACATATTTGACAGGTTAACATGGATATAGCAATAATATTTTACCACTGACTGTCATCAGCCAATAAATACATTTCTTTTAAATACCAGACAAGAAATCCAGACTAAGTAGAAATTCAATTTCTAAATGAGTATGTGATTTCATATCTCAGATATGAATGTTACCTATTAGTGATGTATATATTCTACTTTAAACACTCAGTGTATATATTAGTATATATATTCTAGTTTGAATAGTAAGTTAAGTGGGTCATCTTATGTTTTTCCAAGTCTCAGAATGTCATTTCTAGAAGGCAAGACAATATATATAATTCTTTGTGTATTTGTCTTCAGTGATAACAAAACACCTATTACAACAAGGCTTCCATGGTTTCATCAAGATGTTGTGGAAATGGGAGAGGTGAAGACAATGATGGATCAGTCATCAACCAACCTCCTTACGGCCTGCACTCCTAAACAGGCTGGAACATTCCCCAACGTTCTATTTAGAATTTCACCCCCAAAGTTGGCCAAACCAAATTCAGAAGGGACATATGTAACTGTGGAGACACTAGAGATAAAGGCTTCTGAAGCCCAGTTCAAGGTCTACCTGCCAGCTACGTGGATGCTGAAAGGAAGCTGGAGCAGAAGCAGCTGTTTAAGATCCTCAGGTAAAATTGCCATGGCAGCTTGCTGGGATCAGCAGGTCCTTGGGCAACTGTTTTATTCTGCTCTTCCCTAATATTAGCAGCAATAACAGTGCCCTACATGGGTGAATGTGCTGTATCACTTTGGGAACCAGTCCTGGAACCCAGGTTCCTCCAGTCCTTCGAAGCAGAAGTTGAATGTGCATTTAATTCTTTGCATTAAATCCTTCATGCTTAGTTGGTGTGCTCTCCATTTCCTGAAACTGAGTATAGATCTATACATGCTAAGTCACTTACCAAAACGGGGCTTCAAATGCTCATCCATGCAAGAAGAATGTTAGGCTACTTAGTAACTTGCAAGCTTCCCCTTGCCTTTAGAATTCTGTTTTTGTGAATGTTGCTTTTGGTAGAATTTGCTTAATATCTATATTTTTCTCTCCTGCATTATTTGGGCCTTGAACTTATTACTCCATGTAACTAGTTTTTACAAGAACACCTATGAATATACTTTAAACATTCCAAAAATGTACCAAAAGACATAGAATATTTACAAGGCAAGGGTAAAGTTTTGTTCATTCATTCACTTAACAATAAACATTTTAGTATATACTACATTTCAGGGGTTCTCAAATAATATTTTATGAATTCCTTGACATGTTCCACGTACTTGTTTAGACAAACCATTCCTAGAATACATCTATGTTTATTTAGCTTGCAATTCTAAGCTTTAGTTTGTGAAGTTGCTTCTTAAAAGGGGTTGGCTTGAAATAAAATCTTTCCCTTCATTCTAGACCACTGCATTCTGCTTTTCTGAAGTCTCATTCTCTTAACTGACAGTCTTTCAATTCTGCATTTCATACCTCTCTGCTTTCCAGCTATTTGTAAGTAGATTGCTTTGAAAGACTATGTTCTGAATGGCTAGAATTAATCCAAGGCCTTTTTTTCATTTAGACAGTCACCTAAATAAATAATTTGGTCAATAGCTTTAATTCATTATCTAAAATCCTGAGTTACAGAACTTTCTACATTGAGCTTCCAATTACTTGTGAAGCATTAATTTATCTCAACCTAACACTTCCTTAAACAATCTTCTCACACTTCTCCAAACAATTCAAAGTCTGACGTAATTATTACTTTGCCTATATCATAGAACATTACAAAGCTTGATAATTCTTTTGTTTTTGATAGTACTGAGGTTTGAACCCATGTTTGCTAGGCAAACACTACCATACCCCAGCCCTCATTACTTTTCAAATGGGATCTGATGTTGTTGCCTGGATCAGCCCACCCCTCAGTCCTCCTTTGTATGCTTCCTGTCAATAACTTCTATGGCAGGTATGCTCAGCTATTGGTTGGGATGTAGAGGGGGAGTCTCAATTGAGACTGGCCTCAAACTATGCTTTTCCTCCTACTATCTATCTCCGGTAGGTTTGATTACAGGCATATGACACGACTCCTGGTGGCTTAGTCTTATAATTCCCGATACACAATATTTTAAAAATATAGAAGGGTTACATTATATTCACCAGATAGAAGGTGCATTACTTCACAAACATTGATACCCTTTCGCATGTCTTGGTTCCCAGTTCCCTCCCCCCACCCCCACCCCTTATTTTGTTTTCCCCATTCCCTATCCTATTTCAAATAACCAAATACACATATATACAATATATCAGATAACAAGGTAAAATACTGTAACAATATGAGATAACCAAGGGACAACAAAAGAGATGAGAGATAACATAGTACATTAAGGACAACAATCACTCATTATATGGCTTTTGTTTCTATATCCTGGAGGTCCTTTCATTTAGTGTCATAATATAGGGCCTTACGTATCTAGGTTTTGCTCTATTGTAAATCTCTGCTAGTAGAACCCAAAGTTTCTACTGATTGTGACAAATGAGGGAAACCACAATATTTTTTTCTGTGGGTCATGGGGCTTGAACTCTACCTGGACGCTGTCCCTGAGCTCATCAGCTCAAGGCTACCACCCTAGCCTAGAGCCAAGTCCCACTTCTCCTTTCCTAGAGGTTAATTGGAGATTCAAGAGTCTCAGGTCCTTTTGTACCCAAGCTGGCTTTGAACCTTGATCCTCAGATCTCAGCTTCCTGAGTAGGTAGGATTACAGGTGTGAGCCACCGCTCTGGCTCACAATATTCTTAGTCATGCCTTCTATGCCTGAATCTCTGCATTCAGTATCATATTTCAACTTCTGTATGTTCAGTCCTGTCTCCCCCTTCCTCACTTTGTGTCTTCTACATTAATACTAGCTTTAACTACTTGGTATCTTTTTTTTTTTCCTGCCAGTCCTGACCTTGAGCTCAGGGCCTGAGCAGTGTCCTTGGACTTTCTCAAGGCTAGAGCTCTACCACTTGAGTCTCAGCACCACTTCTGACTTTTTTTCTATGTACGTGGTACCGAGGAATTGAATCTGGGTCTTCGTGCATGCTAGGCAAGCACTCTACTACTAGGCCAAACTCCCGGCCCCACTACTTAGTTTTTCTAAAGTGATTCTTAGTATGTTACATTTGTTTCCCTTTTGTATAATAAATATCAAAGTAAATTTTTGGTAGAGTGAAGAATAAGCCCAACTAATAAGACTCATCATAGCATATAACACCATGTAACAATGTTGAAAGCTAGGCATGTGCTGTAGAACATTCATTAAGCACATTTCTCCTTATATAAAGGAGTCTCTGAAATGTGAGAGAGTATTTTTATCCTATATTCCATGGTGCTACAGAAGTAAAGGTACAGTGACATAAATAAATGTCCTTGGCTATTAAATACATTTTTGACCTAAAACTACCTGACAGTAATTGAGTCCATTTTAAACATGAGAAAACGTGCTTGAAATCTAATTTTATAAATCTGACACATAGTAAGTGAAGAACAGTATTTCTTACACAAATGAACAAATGAACAATTCAGATGAACAATTTGGGTTTAGAGAAAATAGAGATATTTATTAGTCATAATGGAACAGTACCCAAAATTGTAAATGGAAATCCAGTAGGTAACTAGTATCACTGCTAGAAACTAGAGAGAATTTATACATTCTAACATTGGAACAGAGTCCCAAGCATTTATCTTTTTATAATGTACACAGAGGTACATGCTGTTGCATACAAATCAACCTCTGTAATAAGGTAATCAAAAGATCAAAATGAGCCAAAATCCAAAATTTGGGGGTCCATATTTTAGATTTCAGATTAAGTAATAGTGACATTCAACCAGGAAAATTTATGCAAACACTTGGAAAACCTAAACAATATCCAATTTCAGAAACACTTTCGCTCCCAAGTATTTTGGATAAGAAGATAAACAATATTACATTCTTTACATACGTATACAAAATCAGTTATTCATAGATTGTCTGCTTGCCTATTTATTAAAATTTGCTGAGAACCACCAAACCAATACTCTCAGTACTCTCAAAGCTATTTAAAGACATGTATAGACTGGTAAAAATAAAACACAACATGACTTATTTATATGGATAATACAAAAAAGCTAGAGATCATCTCACAAAATGAGCTCAATTGAATTTTATATATTAGCAGATAAGAGGATGTTTATTAAAACAGCACAAAATATTTTTTCAAAAGTATTCAAAACAAACTATCAGAAAAATCTAACATAAATATAGTGGATTTGTAGATTGAAACACTATAAACATTAATGTCACAAATTACTGAGCCTCATAGCTTAAGAAATATTCACAATACATATATCTAAGAAACTATCTACTACATATAAAATTATCCTATAAAACAAGAACAAGTGTAACACCCCAACTTTTATTTATTTTTTTTATTTTTTATTGTAATTAGTAAAAGGGTTACATGATATTTGCCAGATAGAAGGTGCATTAATTCACATACATTGATATCCTTTCACATGTCTTGGTACCCATTTCCCTCCCCCCCCACACCCCCCACCCGTCTTGGTTTTCCCCCCTTCCCTATCAAATTTCAAATATCCAAATACAAATAAATTCAATATATCAGATAACAAAGTGAGATACTATAACAATATGAGATAACCAAGGGACAGCAAAGGAGATGAGAGACAACATAGTACATTAAGGACAACAATCATTCCTTATATGGCTTTTGTTTCGATATCCTGGAGGTACTTTCAATTAGCTTCATATTATATGGCCTTATGTATCAAGATTTTGCTCTATTGCAGATCTCTGCTAGTAGAGCCCAAGGTTTCTACTGATTATGACGAATGAGGGAAACCATTGAGCCTAAGTTCCTTTGAGTCTGGCTTACTTCACTTAATATGATTTTTTCTAAGTCTTTCCATTTCCTAACAAATGGGGCGATGTCATTCTTTCTGACAGCAGCATAGAATTCCATTGTGTACAAATACCACATCTTGTTGATCCACTCATCAACTGAGGGACATCTAGGTTGGTTCCATATCTTTGCTATGGTGAATAGTGCTGCAATGAACATTGTTGTGCTAGTGGATTTAGTATGCCCTTGTTTCTGGATGGTTGGGTAAATGCCAAGTAGTGGAATTGCTGGGTCATAGGGGAGTTCTATGTTTAGCCTTTTGAGGCACTGCCACACTGCTTTCCATAGTGGTTGAACGAGTTTGCACTCCCACCAACAATGTAGTAGTAATCCCTCCTGGCCACATCCCCTCCAGCATCTGTTATTATTCGTTTTCCTGATCCTGGTCATTCTAACTGGAGTGAGGTGGAATCTTAGAGTTGTTTTGATTTGCATTTCTTTTATGACCAGAGATGTTGAGCATTTCTTCATGTTTATGTACTTTAGAAAATGACATTCTAATAACTAGCATATATGTATGTATATATATATATATGAAGTTTTTCAACTTGGTTGAAGAACAGTTAAATCATATTATAGTGACTATAATGGCTAAAATTGCAAAATAAAAACTGGCAATGTAAAACAATATGTAGTCATATCCTGAATCTTAAAATATATACAGAGAGGTTCATGAGTCATTTAAGCCCTTTTGCCATTGTATACTAAAATTAATATACCTATGACAAATCAACTTTTCTTACATAAAAAATAAAAGTGGGTGTACATGTAAATTTACTATAGGCCATGTACAAGAATAGTCATAAATTTGATAGGTTTGGGAAAATATGGTAAATTTACATAAGCAAATTGTTCTTATATTTACATTAAGTAACAAATTGCTATCACATACAAATACACAGACAGACCTAGATATATTAAGCAAAAGCAGTCTGTTAATGTAAAAGCAAATACTGTATTATATAATACTGTATTATTTAATTTATATCATAACACATTTCATAAATAGGTCAAACTGTACTGTGTTGATAAAATTCTGAATAATTACATGAGAAAGACAGTAAAAAAAAAATTAGTTTTAGAGCCAGTTGCTGGCGGCTCTTGCCTATAACTTAGCTACTCAGGAGGCTGAGATCTAAGGATTATGGTTCAAAGCTAGACCAGGCAGGAAAGTCTATAAGACTCAAATAAACTACTTGGAAAAATCTAAAGTGGCACTGTGGCTCAAGGGGGAGAGCAGTTCAGGAATGGCACCAAGGCCCTGAGTTCAAACCCCACAACTCTCACAAAACCAAAATTGCAAAAAATTTAAACATAAATCCATTTTATCATATATTCATGACATACAAGCATAGAAATATCTCATTCTGTTGACTATTATATAAATCCCAGAAAAGCATTATGCATCGTTCTATTTGATGAAATACGACTTATGCACAAATGACTGGGACATTCTGAAAAGACTGCCTTCCTTCCTCCTCCAAAAGTGATTTGATAACAAAAACACTGTAAATCAATCCACAACATTTACTTCCTGGGAGGTAAAATGTCTGGATAATGTAAAGCTTGCTAGTATACACAGAACATGTGCCAGATTTTGCCAAAGTTGCCTATGAGATCATTCTTCAAAAGGCCTCCCCCCCATATTCTTGACATGATATAAACTACGTTGGTATTTATGTATGCTAGATATTCTTTCAGTATACTTTAAATAAAACCAGCTGTCATTCTTGCTAACACAAGAGAAGCAGTTTCTCTACAACACTTTTCAGGGCATAGAACGAACCTAATTCTTCAGGCCTGCACCTGGATCCCTTCCTGGATCCCTGGCATCTTCATTTCTAGAAGCACTCCAGGAGGTCCAGAAATAGTTAAAGTTATATTGTATTGTAGTAGTTTGTATAGTTTGTAACCTCTGCTCTGACTTTCACTCTCTTTCATCTGTTTGTTTTTAAATGGTGATGATCTAAACTAGCTTGGAAGAGAGACAAATGTAATAAACTGTAAAGTCTGTATCCTCTTATCCTTCAAAAACATTGTCAAACTTTTATCTGCTACTTAGATCATTTATCTGCTACCGTCACTGCAGCCATGTTAACCTGTTAACATAATCAGAAGGAAAGTAACTAAAACAATGTCTAAGTAAATTCTCAGGTTAAGAGAGGTCTCTTAGACATGGAGAGTAAACATTGAAGTCTGGGACGAAGGAAATTCAATTTGTATGTGTGGAAGTATCACATTGAAGCCCATTAATATATAAATTAGCAAGCTAATATGAAAATTTCAGAAACAATACAAAGGGTTACCACCCTAAAGAACTGGGATAAATTGAATTATGTAATTTTAAATGTCAATATTTGTTCTTCAAATATAGTAAACATTTATAAACTGATAAGGTGAATTTAAGCTAGGTTCCCTCTCCCACCCAAAACACACACACACACAAAAAGAAAATATAAGAACAAAATAAAAATTGAAAATGGAACCTTTGAACACATGGTGAGAATGTAAACTAGTAAAGCCATTATTGAAAATAATATAGAAAATTATTAAAAAGAATTAAAACACATCTCTCATCATTGGTTATATATCCCAAAGTAGTAATTGTACCACAGAATCATCTAGGTAGACCCCCATAATCACTGCGCCTCTACCTATAATAGCTAAGAAACAGAAGCAACTAAACTATCCATCAATGGAGGAATGGATATAGAAAATGTACTTGTTATATACAATGGAAGATTATTCAACCACAAAAGATATCCTATTACTAAAAAAAAACATGGATAGAATAAGAAGTAATTATGTTAAGGGAAATAAGCCAGGTACAGACAAACATGTACTTCATGATCTTACTCATATGTAAATATTAAAAAGCTGAGCTCATAGAAATTTTCAGTAGAATGATAGTTACTAGAAGCTAGGAGAGATGGAAGGATGCAGAAAGGTTGAAGGTTAAACACTAAATTTGAGTGAATTTGATAAAAACAAGAAGTTCTGCTGCACTATTGCATAGCAGGGTAACTAAAATAATGACAATGTAGTATATATGCTTTAAAATTTAGGTGAAGTATTAAACAATGTGAAATTACAATTTCTTCTGCCTCCCAACTCATTTACTGCTTCTTTCACAACCTTGGTGATTTACAAACTTTCTTCATACAAAAACAGAGACAGAAAATGATCAATTACTAAACAATTTTTATAGAACAAGAAAGAAAACAAGAAGTATAAGAAGATAAACATGTTTATGAAATGCTATGTTGAAATTAAGCTTCCTGAAGGAAGTATAGATCCAAATAAATATATATTCAAATAAGCATAATTGCAAATTCTACTTTTTTACTGTTTAATTTCATTATTTCACAAAGTTTTGAAGTGAAATGAACAGAATGAGCTAGGACATGGAGTCACACATAAACACCATGTGTCCTACAATTGCAAAAGACAACCAGAATATCTTACTGAAATGATAGAAATAATGCGATTGGAATCCATTTCAAAAGGAAAAGAAACAATATTTTCAATTTAATTCTTTAGCAGAACAGAAAAGATGTTTTAGCAACAAGGAAAATATATACTTTCTTATTTAACACAGCTTCCAATTCTATCTAGTGTGATGATAACAGCAGAACTTCAATCTTCTTTATGGATTGGTCATCTACTACTGTATCATACATATGGACCATATTTTTATTTCATTCATCTAGTGAACACCTATGTTGACTATGTCTTAGCTGTCCCCAAAAGTCCCAATACACACAGGGATAACAGTATGTCATTTCTTCTCAATATATGCCAGGAGTGAGGTATAGAGTATCACAATAACCAAAATATTGGATATTTTTTGTTAATTGTGTGTATTAGACAATTGAAGATAAATTATTAAATGACTATTTGTGTATTAAATTGAAGATAAATAACTGGATGGGTATATGACCAAAAAAGAATCCATGTCATTTTTACATCACTAAGCTGATTTTGAATAGATTCCTCAAGTTGACACTGATCAAAATGCACTGTGTTCTTAAACTGCTTTGTTAAATGACAACTCCTTTGTACAACTACTTAAATAAAAAATGTGGCATATGAATATATTTAGCATTGTCACATGGAGGTAGATAGACGCATACATATATATTTAATATCATTGGAGAGAAATACGAATGGTTTTCCAAAAGTGATAATTAACAATTAGCTACAGATTTATAAAGTGTGACAAAAGTTAAGAATGGAGAAGGAAATGATGCTGTGCTCAAAATGGTACAATGCTAGCCTTGAGCTAAAGAGCTCAGGGACAGAGCCCAAGCCCAGAGTTCAAGCCCCATGACCCCCTTCCCCTCCAAAAAGGAAGAAGAATGGAGGAGCTGGGATGGAACTCAGATACAGCAACTGACTGCTAACACTGCAGGATAAAAAAAAAAATGTTAGAGAAAAAAAGGAAAGAAAATCATACCTGATAATGAAATCCCTAAACAGAGGCAAACAGGGAAAACAGCATCAGCCACCAAGAAAAAAGAAATATTATATTCAGGGTTTCAAATATTAGTTTCAACAGTGTAACTAGCACAATGACTTCATCTTAGAAGACAAAAGTCAATGGAATCATTTTTAACCTGATGAATGAAAAAAATTCTACTAAAATAACTTTGAAAAATGATGACAAGGACAAAGCTATTCAAAACCATTGGTGAAGTTAGCCATGATAGGGAATACAGTGTTTGTCTGAGGCATGAGTCAAAGATCTGACTTAAGTACACAGAAAGTCCTTGTCTCAAAACACCAAGGGAAAACAACACTGCTGTCAGCAGACTCCCAGTGACAGATATATCACAAGTATGTTGTTGTTTTTAAAAAGAAAGCCAGGTTTTAGTAGGACATCATTGCAAGAGACACAGTGGTGAGCTAGTCAAAGTAGCATTCCATATAGACGGTGCTGTGTGCAGGTATTATAGTGTGGGTTGGGCGCCCTTCCCTCCCTCGCTCCCTTTTTCTTTCATTGCAAGAGACACAGTGGTGAGCTAGTCAAAGTAGCATTCCATATAGACGGTGCTGTGTGCAGGTATTATAGTGTGGGTTGGGCGCCCTTCCCTCCCTCGCTCCCTTTTTCTTTTTGGGTGGTACTAGACTTTGAATTCAGGGCCTCATGCTTGTTAGATAAGCACTCTACCATGCCTTCAGCCATTTTTTATATTATTTATATGGGATAGAGTCTCATTTTCTGCCCAGGACCATGATCCATTTGTTTATGTTTCCCATGACAGGTGCATACCACTGCATCCAGCTATTGATTGAGAGGGCTTGAACTTTTATACCTCACAAGTCATGATCCTATTTTCAGACTCACAAGTAGAAAGAACTACAGATGTGAGCTACCAGTGCCTGATAGTGTCTCCTGTTTTTGTGAACCTTATTGATTGGTTCCATCTTATCTCCTTGGATCATAGTTTGAATTTTGTGCACATGGGAACATGTCATGAGCCAGTTTTGGGTTTTGTTTTGTTCGTTGGGGGACTTGAACTCAGGACCTGAGCACTGTCCATGAGCTCTTTTGATTAAGGCTACCACTCTACTACATTGAGCCAAAAGCCACTTCTGGTTTTGTGGTAATTAACTAAAGATAAGAATCTCATGGACTTTCTTGCCAAGGCTGGCTCTGAGATATGACCCTCAGATCTCAGTCTACCACAGGTACTTAAAAAAAAAAAAAAAAAAAAAAAACAGAAGAGAAGTGGCAACCGAAGAAACCTGAATATGTGTGAAAAAATAGTACTTGTTATTGTGTGAATATTAAGTGTTTCTCCCCAAAGGACTAAGATGTTGAAGCTCCACAAATATACAAGAGAAAAAAATTAATATGGCTCTAAACCAAACCAATGAAAAGGATGATATAATCTTTTTATAGGAACAATTAGTCAATAGTAGCACTATGACAAAAAAGAGAATACTGTTATAATTCTAAAAAAGTTTTGTGGTGGTGAATTTTAAAATTTAAAGAAAATGAACAAATCCTTTAAGAACCAGTTTACTAAAAATGATACATAAAAAGAAAATTTATATGAATATGTCCACACAATCAAAATTACAATAAAAATCTCTATAAAAATTAAAACAATTCTTTAGAAAACTATGGAAGCAATTGAATTTAGCATGGAAGATTAATGTAAAGTCCACATAAAATAATATAAAAGGTAAACATGATTTTCTAGAAATGCATGGTGAGAAACATTGCATTCCTAGACATATTCAACAAAGTTTGTGGAACAAAAACAAAAATGTTCTAAACATCTCTATATAATAACAGAAATGAAAACTGCTTATCACATTAACAATAAAATACATAAGGAAGTAGTGATATACTCATGTAATGGATACTATTCATCACAAGGTTTGTCAATTTTACCTGTACAAATAAGTAAATTTCAGGAAGACAAATTTAAGTCATAAATTAGTAATTTATTTAAAAATTAAATCATAACAACTTACAATAATCCTAGCTACTCAGGAGGCTGAGATGTGAGGATTAACATTCAAAACTAGCCCAAGAGAGAAAGGTCCGTGACACTCTTTATCTCTAAGTAAAAAGCCAAGAGCAGAGGTTTGTCCCAAGTGGTAGAGCATCAGCCTTGAGTAAAAAAGTGAAAAAAGCATCGAAGTCTTGACTTCAAACCCTAGTACCTATACAAAACAGGAAGAAAGGAGGGGACAGAGGGAGGGAAAGAAAAGAAAGGAAGGAAAGGAGAGAGATGTGAGGTATTTGTACAAACTAGTGATTACCGGGCCTGTTTAGTGAAATACTCTAAAGTAGGCATGTTGTATTTCACTGGACAGGATGTAGTACAAAGAATTATAAAACAAAGTCAAGTGCTGGTAGCTTATGCTTGAATTCTTACTACCCGGAGAAGTAGAGACTGTTGAACAGGCATAAACATTTGATAGATCTCATTTCATCACAAAAAGTGGGACATAGTATAAGAATCTGTAATTCCAGCAATGGTGGGAAATAGAAAATGGAAGGTTACTATCCAGGTCAATTGGGGCACAAAGTAATATACTATCTCAAAAACAACCACAGTAAAGTAGACTGTCTACCTAGAAGGTATAAAACCCTGAGTTCAATAAACAAAAATAAATATCTAAAACCAGAAGTTTTCAAAAGTTACAGCTACTTGAGCAATATAAAGAAAAAATGAACACATATTTTTCTATAGTATTTTTCCTTGTAACAATAGCAGCATGTTTTTATTACATTAAAAAGCTAAGTGGTAGTCTATTTGCTGTACTGCACATTTGGAAATGTAGTACAGAATTCTCTATTATTATTTTCTTGCTATGCTTGAAATCATTCAAGCCAAAAGTTGTTTTTAGCATTAAGTGTTTAACTCACAAGTAAAGAAACCAGTCACAAGGGATTATCATGTTTGGAACTACAGAATTATTACACATATGAATTATTTAATAATTGAGTGGTTTTATATGACACAAAAGAAATAAAGAGTTATAAATAGAAATAAGTAGTTGTCACTAATTATTAAGTAGGCAATATGAGAATTGACCCTTCCATAAATAGATTTTCATATTTTTCCCTTACACGAGATTTTCTTCCACTTCTGGTTCTTCCATCCTGTCTAACGTAGTGGGTTATTTATTGCTATTCCAGTTATATATTTCAAGAGAATGAGGTGAGTGATTATATTTTTGCAAGATTCCCTGGTTTTAAATACCGTGAGTTTAATTTTAGTGTGGAACTTGGTTCATATGACATAAAAAACCGATGACAGACATGGATAGCAAGAAATACTCTCACCAACACCACTAATTCTAGTGATTATAATCATCCAAGATCCCGTCCCCTTGACATAAATAAAAATAGTACATTTCTAATGCACTGCAAAGCCACTTATGCTTTCCTGATTGAGTTCTTCACTGTTTCAAGAAACCTCTCCCCTATCTCATAACTGACTATGTATACGGAAGCCACTGTTTATAGTCAATTCTGAACTGCTGGCCCTGAAATGTTTCCTCCCACAATATATTTCTTCTTGATCTTCCTGGCTACCTATTTTATTACCAATTCCTCCATTCCATGGAGGCATTATCTCACCCTTCAGACTTTATGTGAGGCACTGTCTCCCTGCCCCAAAACTATGACTCAGTAAACCGGCCCTTGGCAACTGTAAGTAAAGACTATTTCATTCCTACACAGCAGCGAATTGGCCCAGTAAGTCTGGCTCTATCCCAAAACCTGGTCCCCAGGTGGCCAATACATTTCTGGGGGTGTAGTCCACTCAATTCAGCAAGTCTTCCCTGAACACCTACTATGTGCCCAACACTCTGCCAGGTGCTGGAAGAAAAAAAAATAATGAGTAAAACAGAGACCTCCTGGCCCTTCAAGAGCTTAGAATTTAATGGAAAAGACAGAGCCTAAATGAGTAACTGCACAGATATATGATTACAAACTGTGATGCGTGCTCATCAGAGAAAGTTTTTGCTACTCTGAGGACATAAGACATTTGGCCTGACCCAATTTTCAGGGTCAGAAAAGATTTCCAACAAGTGACATTCAGCCAGGATGTAAAGAACAACTGCCAGGCAGATTTCTACCTGGAAGAAACTTGAACAGGAGAGGGATTTGAGCCCAAAAAAGGGGAGGTCCTTTCTTTTGGAAAGTTATTAAATCACTAACCCCAAGGGAGGGGGTGGGTGAGAAAACTGAAGTTTTAGCAGTAGTAACAAAACTGAAATTTATTTCACATCTTAATTGTGCCTCCAAAATCAAAGAGAAATTGAACAAAGGAACCAGAATTACAAAGAGAATATTATGTGACTTAAAATTGTCTGTAGAAAACTATCAGTGTAACTAAGCTCTATGTCAATTGTTAACAATTTCCACAGAGCAGTAAAGGGGTCAAAATGTCACAGAAAATAGAAATAGAGGAGAAGGAAGTTTAAGATATATGCCAAAAGTAGGCCATGGGGTATTGTGTCGTGTTTTAAATTCTCAAACTTACAGACTCAGGTATCTGTCCCAAATGGTACATAACTGCCATCTAGGGCCAATTATTTAAGCATTTTCTCCAAGTACCATTTACCTAAATGACTTGCACAGATAGGAATTAAAGTATCAAAACAAGATGGCAGACAGGCAGTTAGTTATCCAGTACTGTTAACATGGTCTCAATAGATAACTGAAAACTGGAAGGCTCTCTTATCAGTTGGCAAAGAGCTGTTCTCCAAGTTTCCCGTGAGTGATGCACACCCACAAAAGCCACTGAAAAGGGCCCCCCTTAACCCAGTATCTTCTCTGATATCTGTGTGCCCCTGCCACACCAGCAATTAAGTGTTTTGAACGTCAACTATTCACTCTTGAAAGGAGAGGGGATAGAATTTTTGCTAACTTTTCACTGACACATATCTGTTCAAGTCAGCATAAAATGTGCTCAGTGAAGTCAGTTCACAAAGCCTTTTCCAGATTGCTATCGGAGAAACAATATGTTAACTTACAAAATGACTGGTCTACATCTGCCTCTGTACTAGCATCTTCCAAAGCTAGGTAAACATTCCTTCAACAAGGGCTACAAGTATCCCAAGTGGTAATCAGATGTGACATCATTCCATAGCTGCCCTGAGCTTCTGTCCACAGCCTTGATATTCTGAGTGGCCTCTGATGTTGCCAGCACTGGACTGAACCAAGGAACATGGAACTAGGCTAAGGCTGTCTTTGTGCTCAGGAAAAGGAAATGTTCTTCATGATTTGAGGTAAAGAAGTTATCTTCAAAACTAGAACTCATGAGCCCAAAAGAGAATACTAGGAAACCAGGCAATGACAGGATGTGAACAATGCATTAGAAGCTAAGCTTACTCCTGTGTCTTACAAGGACCAGGTGAAGACAGTAAGCTTAGAACCATGAAACAAATACCCCTCCAAGAAAGGTTTATTGGGAAAAGAGACTAAGATAGAACTACAATGGATAGTGCACAAACAACACCATCTTCAGTTATAAAAATCTCATTTGGAAAGACAATCCTTGATTGTTGCCAAAGAGAACAGTCATATTTTTGCATGTTAGAATGTCATTAAAAATCCAACTAGAGCTAGGCTCCAGTGGGTCACACCTGTAGTCCTAGTTACTCAGGAGGCCGAGATCTGAGTATCAAGGTTCAAAGCCAGCCTGGGCACATAAGGACCTGAGACTCCTAGCTCCAATTAACCTCTAGAAAATGGGAAGTGGGGCTTGGCTCAAGGGTAGGGCAGTAGCCTTGAGCTTAAGAGGTCAGGAACAATGCCCAGACTGAATTCAACACCCATAACGCTCCCCACACATACACAAAATCCAACTGAACATAATGAAGCATTTAACACATTATAATCCACATTAAACTGTGTATTTCCAATTGGTATACAATTGAAATAGCTATTTTCCTTTTTCTTTTTTTTTTTTTTGCCAGTCCTGGGCTTGAGTTCAGGGCCTGAGCACTGGACTTGGACTTTCTCAAGGCTAGAGCTCTACCACTTGAGACTCATCACCACTTCTGGCTTTTTTTTTGTATGTATGTGGTACCAAGGAATCGAACCCGGGTCTTTGTGCATGCTAGGCAAGCACTTTAACCACTAGGCCAAATTCCCAGCCCGTTATTTTCCTTTTTCATTCATAAAAAATCTTGTGGTAGGGATACTTGTGGGTTTTCTCTGTTTAAAGGTCAGTTGCTTCAAAATAAAAACACTCTCTTTAAATAGACAAATAGACAGACTTTAACTGAAGAAAATTACAGAAAGTAAACAAGCAAACCAAAAACTTTGAGAAAGGCCATACAGTACAGCAACAAGCTATATTCAGTAAAAGATGTGCAACAAAGAATCCCTCGCCTATTCTTAAGCTGTACAGAAAGGTGGGGCATGATTTAGTTGTATTCAGGAGGCACTGCATAAAACCTGCAACAATAACTGTATACAGGATAAACAACATCAACTTGAGCTGTACTAGACTTACCAGAATCTCACTTCTGAAGAAGCCCCAATTTGCCAGTGATGAAAACCACCTCTCCCATAATGCAATACTTTGAAGGAAAATATCTTCCTAATGTATTTTGCATAGTGGCACTTAGAGTTAGTGACAAAAATATGGATGCTTACCTTTTTATAACTAATGGATCATTATGTTTGTACCCTACCTTTATAATTTTTGAGTTCCACTCCAAAAAAATGAACTTCATGAAGCCCTTTGAAGAAAAATGCTTATTCTATTATACAGAGGCATTTTTGTAATTTTTCCTTTTCTTTATTTCTCCTATTATAGATAAGGGTTGTTTCTATTTAACTTTCAGAATACACATTTTGGAAGATAACAACACAATGAATTAGAAAACACATGGGACAGAAATCATTTGTCAGGTATGTCTTGGTAGGTTCTTCATTATGATTTAATTCTATTCCAGGAAATCTACATTTACATTAAGTCAGACTTTTTTAAATTGGAAATATGACATAAAGAGGGTCTCTGGATAAAACTACATATCTATTTCCGGACTTCACTGTTTTTCCTCCTCAGAGAGGCAACTTTGATCAACTGTCAAACCTAGGGCCTTTGTTTCTAAACACAGGATGGATAACCCAATTCCATGCTTGCAACCTAATCTTTTCTAGGAGAGACATAAAGGAAGCTGAATGAGCACTGAGAACATCTCTGGCGAGTACTGTTGAGACCAATGGAGATTTCGAGGTTGCCTCATGCATTTGTGAGTTACCTCTTTTGTTGTCTGAATTGTGTAAGATATTTGGAATCCTTTTCTATCTTTTTTACATTCATCAGTGAAGCAATATTCAGTTATATGCAGGCAAATAACCCTAATTAAATGGGACCACAAAAATTTGGAACTTATTTGTGGGTTGTGGGACTTGAACCTTGGGCCTGGGAATTAGCCCTGAGTTCTTCAGCTCAAGGCTACTGCTCTACCCCTTGGCCTACAGCACTGTCCCTGAGTTCTTCAGAGCAAGGCTACTGCCCTACCCCTTAAGCCATAGTGCCACTTCTGGTTTTCTGGTGATTAACTGGAGATAACAGTCTTATGGACTTTTTAGTGCCTGGGCTGGCTTTAAACCATGATCATCATGTCTCTGTCTCCTGAGCAGCTAAGATTACAGGCGTGGACCATCACACCTAGCCCATGTTAATGTTTTATATGCCTCCAAATATTTTTAAATTCCTTCTTTATCAAGGGATGGGATTCAGGAAAATGTTTACAAACCTTATAAACTAGCATGATAATAATACTTCAGAACTTATGATGAGACTCTCAAACTTAAATAGTGCCACCACTGGACAACTTGGAAAGACACTATTCAGATACATTTTCTGTATCTTTAATCATCAATAAAAATTAAGTTCTAAATTTTTCAATTACAGAGTAGTATATTATCAGTCCTTCAACTTTTAATTTTATGATGTTAAAGGCTCTTAAGTGTGAGTTTTTATTTTTAATTGCATTTTGTATTATCTTTAGTTGTTCAAGGGGTTAGCATTCAACATTCAGAAGTACAATGTATCTTGATCAATATCACCTCTTCCATCCTCCTCCCCCATCCTTCCCAACACAACTTCAATCTTCCTAGTTTCACTACATATGATTAAATATTATGACTTCATTCTCCCATGCATCCTCTCTTCATTGACCTATTCTGTACTTATGACTTGCCTCACCCCACACCTTTCAAGTGCCAGTTTCCTGGTATTCATTTCATTAGACTTTAAATTTAGGTTTTTCTAAGGAATTCCACTATCTGAATTCTCCCCTACAATGTCATACTCCAGTTAATACATTTGTGTATACTTTCATGCGACCCAATATGTGTTTACTTGTATATTTACAAATTAGTCTAGCTTACATATGGGGGAGAAAAGACCATCCTTTGTCTCTCTCTGAGCCTGATTTATTCATTTAACATAATCATTTGTAAAAAAATGAATAGACCCAAGAAAAGTCCAAGGAAATGAATGGACCTGGGGCATGAACTCAGGGCCTGAGCATCTCCTTGGGCTTTCCTCAAGGCTCGGCTCTACCACTCGAATCACAGCACCACTTTCAGCTTTTTTCTGTGTATGTGGTACCGAGGAATGGAATTTGGGTCTTCATGCATGCTAGGAGAGCACTCTACTACTAGGCTAAAATCCCAGCCCGTGAAATTCTTAAGTGATAAGTATCCTTCACAAAATGTAGCACAGAAAACTAAATGCTGCCTGACATCTTGTTGTTTTGGTGGATTCACCCAAGTACAAGGTCTTAAGACACCTATAGGCGGCCACTTTGAGAAAGGAATCTGCCTGGAAGGTATGAATTCAGGTTATCCTGAGTATTATCTTAATGTAATTGTGTGACGTAAGGTTAATTTGTGATAAAAGATGCATATATAATTAGCAAAATTCCAATTGCAAATACCTTGAATTTGTGCCTAGAGTAATCTAAAATGAGGCTGCTAAGCATACAAAAGCATCCATCACTTTCTAGTTGATTAAAAGGCTCAGTCTCCAAAAATGCTACTTATTCCTATCCCACAGTATATAATTAACAAAAGATGCCAAAACTGTTTTCTGCAAGTTTCTACAGAATGTCATTTAGCAACAACACACACAAAAGAAGTGATTGCCTCACATCAAAGAATAAAAGCATTTCCAGGTAATCACCAGGCAATTACCAGGAGGCAAACCTCAAGGATATCAAACAGAGCTTATTGGCAAATGCAGTCAACAATCCAATATATAGGGGAGATGGGTGAGAATTCTGAAAAGGGTGACACTGATCAAGATATATTGTATTTATAAATTGCTTTGCTAAGTGGCAAGTCCTTTGTACCACTACCTGAACAAAAGGAAAAAAAATAAGAATATAAGAGACAATTATTTGACCACCTTGTAAGAAATGGTTTGGTTTAAAAAAAAATATTTGCCAGTCCTGGGCCTTGAACTCTGGACCTTGGCACTGTCCTTGGGCTTTCTCAAGACTAGAGCTCTACCACTTGAGCCACAGTACCATTTCTGGCTTTTCTCTATATATGTGGTACCGAAGAATCTAGCCCAGGTCTTCGTGCATGCTAGACAAGCACTCTACCACCAGGCCAAATTCGCGGCCTGGAAATGGTTTTAATATTCAGAGTACATCAATTTAATAAGCTAGGTTATAAGAATAAAATGGAAGGATTAGGTTACAGAGACTGGATCAAGGTCACTGAGGGGCTGTTCACTTTGTTAACAGAAGAATACTAAAACACTGCATTGGCATAGAGGAAAAATAAACTTCTCAACCATGAATGCTGATATAACAAAACCTGATGCTAGTTTACACTGCAGCCATCAAGTGAGCCCTGGATATCAGCTCACTGATGATACTGGACAACAAGGCTTGTGTTCTCCAACCTCAAATTCTCTTCTGACATGTAGGGCTGCAGGTAAAGTTCTATCTGGTCATACCCCTGCTACATTATGACCTATGATCACATCAGAATAGGAAATGAGACCTACCAAAGCGATGTCCAATTATGGAGGTGACTTTTTCTACCTGCAATCAAGACTTGCTCGAGTTATTTGTGCTAGCCTTGGATGTGAGGGTGACAGAGGGGCAATAGCCTCATCTTAGGTATTGAGAACTTCCCCTAATGTATTCCAGCACTTGCACATGTCTAGCCTTTTGCCCATGTTAGCCTCAACTTCAACTTCTGAACTGTTACTTTAATAATTTCATATTTAAATCATTGGGATATTTTTGTTTTAGCATCTTAGCCCATATTTCAGGCAATATGCAGACTATATTCTATTAGAGGTCTCCAAGACCACCCAACAAGAGTGAAGATTCATTACCGTGACTCACATGAAGCCATGTGCATGACTAAGATTAATTCTAGTGAAGAGGTACCAAGAAAAATCAGTAAAGGAAAAACTCAGGAGAGATGCTAAGAGGAAACCTGGCACAATGTTATAGTCTCTCCCACTGAAGTCATAGAAGACACACTATACTCCCCCAAGAAGAGTTTGGACAACACATATGAGATATTGTCTACCAAGGAAACTCATTAGTATCTGTGCCCAGAATTTAGGTTAGGGGCATGTAGGTACCTTTTGCCTAGTACATGCCCAAATCCGAGCCTCTTAGGAAGAAAGCAAGTATTCAATATCAGCCACAAATGTTTTTATATAGTTTAGGCACACAGTAGATTGTACATCTACTACCAACTAATACTGCCTATAGATCAAGTAAAAAATGTGAAAACATTCATAAGAATAGTCCTGTTGAAATCTGTGAGTGAAAAATGGGATGGAAATGATTTTCAAAAAAATTCTGAAAGAGCCAAGTAAAATATGGAAAAGTAGCGGTTACATCCACGGGTGTTAATTTTAGTTTTGTTTCTTTTGATATTTTTAAATGCTTCATTTCAACTAAAAGGTATAAGTAAGAACATGACTAAAACTTTTTAAAATCATACATGAAGGAAAGTATCACTCACCAAATCACATCATTAATTATGTTTAGAAGACTGACACAGGAGAGAAACAGATGTGAATCACCTCAAATGTCAAAGAGTAAAACTTACAAGGTCCATTAATGTATTTCACAAGCAACTTTTAAAACATTGTGGGAAAATATTTCCTAAGGATAATCTAATAGAAAAGCTGGCTTTAGATATTCCATACTATACAATAAATCATAAATGCTTTCAACATACCACTTTAGGCAGGTGTTCTACCAGCGAAGCCATGACTCCAACCAGTTTGGCTCTGGATAGCTTTTGAGATAGTATCTCTCTCACTTCTTACATAGGCTGCCTAGACTGTGATCTTCCTATTTATACTTTTTACTGTAACTGGGATGCTAAGTACATACCATTACACTGATCTTTTATCTTTTGAGATGAGGGCTTACACAAACTTTTTCCCTTGGCTCTCTGAAAAACAGTTCTTCCTATTTCATCCTCCTGTGATGAAAGGATTGCAAGTGTGGACCACTTTGTATAGCTAAAGTTCTTATTAGTTCTTGTATAGCTAAATTTATAGCTGAAGTTCTTATTATAGAAATACTAACTATAAAACAGTAAGAAATAGGGCCATATAGAAGTACAATTTATGTTGATGACTTAATTTTTTTCCTATTGATTAAGTAGAGAAGAGAGATGGGAAGCTGCACTTGACCATGTGTGTTTGTACCTGAAAAAATAAGATAGAGGAGGAGAGAAAAGAACAAGTAGACCAAGAGATGAGGGGAGGAACAAGACAATGAATACAACCAAATTGTCAGCATAAATCCAAATACTTCTAAATCCTAAGGGGTGTAAAATCTTTACTGTTCATAGTTTTTTCAAGTCATTTCCCAAAATTTAGCTGATAAAATAAGGTCCTAAAATAATTTGGATTTCATAGGAACAAGTAAACCCATATTGAAATAAACAGGAAACACTGGAAAGCTCACAGAATTATCGTAGACATATAGTATTAATTTGGGGATCACATAAGTATCACATCCCAATTTGCTAACCACATAAACCAACTGTTGTAGAAACTTTCTGAGATTCTGCAGATGAGATTCACAGCTTGTGTTTTTACTTATGGCATCCATTTCATTTTCTATTATCTCATACTTTATGAAAACAGAATATTCCACCAAAAATAACTATATTTCCTATACTGATTACGCATGGTGTTGGCATTGCAAATGTTATTGTACACGACGGAGCAAAAGGCTAGGTTACTCCTGTGAATCAAGAGAAGGTCTCTGTAGTATTTCTCCTGTACCAGTTTTCCGAACCATAGCAAAAACACCTGTCTGAGAAAGTGCTTCATTTCCTAAGCTGTTCTATAAATATCTAAAAGCTATTTTAAAACCCTACAATATAAACTGTTCCTGAAAACTGCCAGCACTCACTAACTTGTCAATGATGCCTCCTTTTATTCTGAGTTCTTAGAAAAAAAAGGAAAATTCTAGCTGGGTGCTAATAGTAATGTAATCTAGCTACTTGGGAGGGTAAGGATGGGTGAATGGTGGTTCAAAGCCAACCCAAGTACAAAGGTCTGCACAACTGCTTCTCTGCCCATAGCTGGACAAGGTGGCAGGCTCTCCATTTCCAGAGCTAGGCAAGAGACCTGAGATTGAGAGGATTATGGACCTAGGCCAGACAGCTATAAAATTCTTTGAGACCCCGTCTCCATGGCAGGAAGCTGGATGTGGCACATGCCCTTTCCATTTCAACAAAAGGATGCCTAAAGTACAAAGTCTGATGCCTTCTGTTCCTTCAAAAGATAATGCTTTGGGCTGGCAGTGTTACCCAGTGGTAGAGTACTTACCTAGCATGCAATGAAGTCCTGGGTTCAATTCCTAGGTACCACATGCACAGAAAAAACCTCGAGAGGTACTGTGGCTTAAGTGGTAGAGCCCTAGCCTTGAGAAAGCTCAAGGACAGTGTCCACACCCTGAGTTCAAGCCCCAGGATTGGCAAAACATAAAAATAAAAAATAACAAGGTAATTCATAAAACCCATCCTCTCTGCCCTTCATATATACATTTTCCAGTGAAAATTTAAGTCTCTGTCTTCTTTTTTCTTATGGTCTGAAAATTTTTGACTAGAAAGGCAATTGTGGTAAGATGTCATCTTTATAGACATACCTGGAGAATAAACACCCAGACTTCAATATTAGTTTCTCTCTGACGCTGTAATCTTTTTCAAACATACACATAATATATGAACACAAAGATAAAATTTTTTAATTTCACAATTTGAAAAATGACTCAAAGTGTATGGTTGACCAAGCATGGTAGTATACACCTGTAATCCCTATATTTGGGAGGCTGGGACAAAAGGATCAAGAATTCAAGGACAGCTGAATTATACAGCAAGAGGCTATCTCAAAAAAGAGAAGAAGGGAGAAGCAAAGGGGGACAAAGAAGAGAGGGGAGAATAAAGGTTTTTCCTCATACCATCTCTAATTTCTACTCCATTCTCAAAGCAAACTATCATTTATGCTATCACTATTACTAATTCTGTCATCAAAGGTTACGAACTAAATTTTGTAACATTCCAAGTAATATTCTGGCACATATTTAAAAGCGCACAGTTCTTTCCATATATTGAATGTATAAACCATTTTAAGTGTCAAAATATATCACAAAACACCTCATTTTTAAAATGTGTAATATCTGCTAGAATAATGAAGTGATCAACCAAGGTGAGGCCAGGAACACCAACTCATTAGCATATACACCAGCTTAAAATAATCAGCATTAAGGTCCTATTAGGTATGGGGAATTTGTTTTCTTTATTAAGAAACCAAATTTGAAAATAAATTCCCATCCTGCAAAAAACGAGTAGTAAATGGAAAGTAAACAAGTCTGTTTCTGGGTGTAAATATGAGCTCACTCCTTTTTATCTACTCTGATTTTCCCACAGGAAGGAAGAGATTAAAGGGTGGATTACTTCCAGCACTATACAGGTCTTCCAGACTGACCCCACTCTTCGAGGGATTCTTTCAGAGGAATAATGCTATAAAGAACAGTGAAAACCCACAACTGAGCCCTTCAGAAGGCTCTCTTTCACAGCCTGCATTGACTGCTTTGGCCTCTCTGAGGGAATTCAAAATAATTCACTGCCCACCATAATACTGAATTCACAACAGAGAGGGGGAAAAAAGTGATGAAGCTGCTTTGCATCTGTTGAATTTTTTTTTTTAATGAAATGTGAAGGGGGTTAATCTTCTACAAGTCCAGTCATGTGCTTTCACAAAGGGCCAAGAAAGGAGTTGCAAAGCCTGCCACGACTCAAGGGAAAGCTCTTTTGTGTCTTCCTTTCTACACAATGTCTGACAAAGAAGCTGTGGAGATTCCTTGCTAGAGCCTGAAGTCAGGGAAGTACCATGATGTCATCACTTCTCTAGACCAATGTTGGCTAAGATAATGAAGATCTCCTTACCCACAGCACTTCATCTGTGTATACACATTTTCTAAGCTTTCAGACACAATGGAAGGGGCTGGGTTGGTTTCATTAGCTTCTCCATTATTAGGATGAAATCTTATCACAGTGTGTTTATCTCTCACCTAAACATATCTTTTTCAGTTCAGCTAATAAAACTATACTACAGTGGTTTAATTCAGACACTTAAAAGGGGGAACAGAAGAATGTGCTGTATGGGATTCAGTGAATACTCTGATATTCTAAAGTTCAGAAGTTTACATAGCAAGAAGGTAGTACGCTAATAAGAGTCTTGTCTCATCTGGTTAGTCCACAATAAGTGTCTACATAGGGCTTTCACAGGAAATTAATTTTTTTGCCAGGACTTGGGTTTAAACTCAGGGCCTTAGCACTATTCTTAGGATTTCTCAAGGCTAGCACTCAACCACTTGAGTAACAGCACCACTTCTAGCTTTTCTGGGTATGTGTCACCAAGGATTTGTACCCAAGTCTTTGAGTATGCTAGACAAACACTTTACTACTAGACTATACTCCTGGCTCTGCAAGTTAAATTCTTTGAAGAACATTTAATAATTTAAGGACAGGTATTCTATAGTTGTTACATTACACAGAGTACTATGATGATCTCTTATTTCTTTAGAAGCTCAAGGGGAAAGTTCCTTACTAGTTTTTTGTAAATGTGATATCCAGAGGGGTTAAGGTAATAAGTACATTTCTTTTTGGGCAGTACTGATCATCTCCCTTGTTTCCTCCCTCTTTTCCTCCATCCCTCCACCACCCGAAATTGTAAAGTTCATTTCCAATATAGTGTTCAGTAAGTACTATGATCATCTTTTCCAAGCTGTGGAACTTCTCCAGGAGAAGAGTTGAGACTTCACGCACATACAAAATAATGTAGATAAACACAAGACATCCCGTCTTCCTAACATTTGCAGAAACTAAAAAGACATGCTACTGAGTAAAATTTCACTAGGAAAGAAAGTTTCTACCCAAACCTTTGGAATTTTCCCTAAACACTTTCTAATTTTCTCCTTTCACCTGACTTGGTAAAATACTCTTCTTCAATAGTATACAATAGTACTGATGAAAAAGTAGACCTCCCTTGACATATTCTAAATAAGCAACCTGAAAGTAAGCAACTTTCTGCCTTTATCCCTCAAAGGAGAAAAGTAAAGGAGGTTATAAGAAATAAAAGGTGCAAAACATGCATAAAGTAATTTAGGAATCAGTTATAGGACAAGTAGCTTCATCTTTCAAATTGTACGACAGCCAAGGTAGGTATTTACTTTCCCTGCCAAGTAAAACAAAGATATATTCAGTCATTCTAGAAGAAACAGAAATGTCATCTAATGTGGGTAAGAATATAAACAGTAGAAAGAGAGGCACTAATAATGAGCTAACAAAGCAGAAACTCTAGGATACTCAGAGCATTGAAATCCAAACAAGCCAGAAAATACTTCAGAATTTAAAAATAAACAGTGATGCCTGGTGCTGGAGTCTCATGCCGGTATCCCTAGCTACTCAGGGGGCTGAATGCTGAGGATTGAGGTTCCAAGCCAGCCTAGGCAAGAAAGTCTGTGAAACTTCCTAATTAACCGGCGAAAGACCTCAAATAGAAGTATGGCTCAAGTGTTAGAGTACCAGCCTTAAGGGAAAAGCTAACAGATAGCACCCAGGCCTCTAGTTCAAGCCCCAGCACCAGAACAAAACGTTAAAAATAAACAACATACACATTTTTACCAAGATCACTTCATCTTAAGAAAAAAAGTAGCAATTTCCAAAGCAATATGAGTAAGAACACAATACACAAACAATACATTTATATACTTACCTCTGTGTGTGTGTGTGTGTATGTGTATGTGTGTATGTGTGTGTGTGTGTAAATAGAGAGTGCACCCAGGGCTTTCAGTATGCTATGAAAGCACTCTACCACTTGAGTCATGTAACATAAAACATTATGATAGGCTGGTGGCATCTTTATAATTTCTATCTCAGTGTCATTACAGAAAGTATAGGGAAGGTTCAGGGTGTTTGGTTTGCTTGCTTGCTTACTTGGTGTTCTACCACGTAAGCCATACCTCTAGTCTAGTTTTGCTGATTATTTAGGAGATGGAATCTAGGTGAATCTTTCTAGGCTGGCCTTAAACCACAATCCTCTAAGTTTCAACCTCCTGCACACTACGAGGACTACAGGTACGAGTCATAGGTACCCAGCTTGTGAGTGTACTAACAAAAATAATAAAGAGCAAATATCTTCTGGAATATAAAGTAATCTGGTATTCATGTAAATTGTTGAGATCACTGACAAAACCACAACACATAGTTCTACTGGTGTAAAACAGGAAAGGAGGAAGGGGGGAGGGAGACGCTGAGTTGACCGCCCATTTGTGCAGGTCATCTCATCCTCTCCTGAGTGCTTTGCAATGGTGGGCAGAACTCCAGTTTTTAGCTGGAGAAGTTATCCAGGGAACCTAAGGTCACGGAGATAATCAGCCCTGAGCCGCCATGTTAACTCAGGTCAATTTCACTCTGATGCCATTACAAATGACAAACTAAAAAACCAGACAGTCTCTGGGGATGATACCTGTGGTGATACCCACTCTCTATGACTAGACCAATTCACAACTCAATGATAAGAGAGGTAAGCTCTGAAACAACTGATCAAAGGTAGTTGTTGGAAAATGTTAGAAGACAAAAGAATGGGAGCAAAAGAACACAAGACACATTAAGAGTATTATACAACAGAAAATTTCTTAGAAATATTCCACCACACCTCCTGAAGGATCCCTCTCTCTCTCCCCAAAAGTGGATTCTGAGAAAAGAAATCTGTTGCAGGAGAAGATGAAAGACAAGATGAGGGAGTTAAGAAACTAAGTGAAAATTAGGAAGGAGCACATGAAAATATGTTCTCTGAAGGAATGTAATAACTATTGGGAAAGAAAAGAAAAGGAAAGCGAAAGTATCTGGACAGAACAAAAAGACCCAAAGTCCAGCCACATGGTTTTGAAAAAAGAACAACAATTTCATCCGAGATATCCATGTACACGAGTATGAAAGATATTAAGATTTCAAAGAAATGTCTACTCAGTAGGGGAAACTTGTGACAGATGGGGCAGTAACAGCCTAAGCGAACTTTATATCATAAATGGTAGAATTCCACAGGTGTCCACTGTACATGTCATTCCTACATCCCATTCACTCCTACCCTCCAACATTACGGCATCTTCATTATAGTGTCGGGGTTTCACAATCTGATACCTCAGGTAACGAATGCTCTTTCAGATGATCTTCCTGGTGACGTGAATCCTAAGTATGAAAGCATTTCCAACACAAGATCTTCCTGTAGATGAGCCTAGCTTTTCTGTAGAAGATTATTATTATTTTTTTGCCAGTTCTGGGGCTTGACCTCAGGGCATGGGCACTGTCCTTGGACACTTTTTTCTCAAGGCTAGTGCTCTGTCACTTGAGCCACAGCATCATTCTGGCTTCTTTGGTGTATGTGGTACCAAGGAATCAAACCCAGGGCCAGTGCATACTAGATAAGCACTCTACCACTAGGTTACAAGCCTGGCGCAGAAAATTATATTTTCCTTACAAATTATCCTTGAAAGTTTTCTCTTATTCAACGCAAAATACTTGAAGCACAAATGTTGCATCAACAAAGTGAAGAGTAGGAAGGAACATTTTAAAAATAATGTGTATAGGCAAAATACTTAATATCGTAATGATTCATTCACTCAGCCAGTTAGTCAGGACTGTTTCAAGATATACTCTGTGCTAGATACTGCACTGTACCCCAAATCAACAATGCTGAATAAGTAAGAAAAATTGGGACAAACTCGCCTAATCTTTGTCATATAATACAGGGGAAAGTCATAAAGCTAATGAAGGGCCAGGAGTGTGGCCTGGTAGAGTGCCTGCCTAGACATGCATGATGCCCTGGGTTTGATTCTTTGGTACTACATACACAGAAAAAGCCAGAAGTGGTGCTGTGGCTGAAATGGTAGAGTGCTAGCCTTGAGAACGCTCAAGGACCATGCTCAGGCTTTAAGTTCAAGCTCTAGGACTGGCCAAAAACTGAAAGCTTATGAAGAAACTTTGGAAACCATCATGGAGATATGTACCAGAAACACCAGATTCAAGCCACTCAATATAGAACAGTTGCCCACATGCAGCTATTTAAATTGAAACCCGCTAAAGTTAAATAAAACTGAAAATTCAGCTCATTAGTCACATTTAGTACACCTCAACAGCTACACAGGGCTGGCGGTTACTACCTTGAACTATAAAGATATGAAACATTTCCATTATCAGTAGACTTCACCCTAACTTCTCTGAAGCTGGGACTAAGAGCAACTACGTGGTGCCAATGGGAGGAAGTAGTAGTTCTTTGATGAAAAAGAAAACGCATCACACACCACATGCCTAAAAGGTATGGTTGATAACTCTACAAGACTATAAACCTATCACAAAGGGAAGTTGTAGTCATCATAAAAATACTAATAGCCCAACTTTTATTAGATACTTAAGTACAAAATACTAAATAGCTAATGGTGTTAGGTCTATATATTAGGTTTAATTAAGAAAACAATCCTTTCAATGAAGCACTATTATTTTGTCTGCCTTACAGATAATAAAGTTGAAGTTCTGACAGGCCACAAAAGTACTTAAGGTTATGTATTTACCAGAAAACTATGGTAATTTAGGCAATAGACTGGGACAGAAAATTATCTTTATGATAACACAATACAAATAAATATGGATTTAACTAAAGTTTCATGGTAACTGGTATGTAAGTATTTGCCTAGCTTTCCATTTATCTAAAATAAGGGCTAATTTCCAATAAAAATATGCTAAAGGAAAAAAAATTAACCCATCCCTAAGACCCTTTATCTGGATCAATTGAGGAACTACGTTACCTCCAAGCCACCTTTCCTTTAGTTACAGTTATTAGTAATATTCTACCTAGCATTAACAAAATTAGGTCTCTGTCTACCTATTGGCCTTTTAGAGGTAGCCTTTTCTCCTTTCTCCACTGTTATATTTCAACACTCCAGAAGAACTGCAGTTTGAGAATAGCCCAAGCAAAATGGTCTTGAGACTCCATTTCACCCAACAGTTGGGTGCAGAGGTGCACACCTAAATCAGGTGACTTTCCTCTCTGTACTAAAGGAGGTCTGAGCATGGTACTTACGTCCCTTTCAACACCCAATAGACTACCTTTAAACAAAAAATTAGAAACCTCTGCAAAAGTAAATGTACTCACACGTGGTGATGGTGACTGCATTAAAGCTATAGTCAGGTTTTCATAAAAAGCCCTCTGTCATTTCTGTAATGACCTTTCAGGCAACATGTGTTTATATTCACAAGAAAAAATCAATTTGATTGCTTTTTTAATCACATCTAAATTTTTATGAGATGTGGAATAAAATGATATGTTCATATATTCATTAAAATAGGAGATGGGAAAGGTGTGTTTATGAAAGAGCACTTGCTTAATAAGTAGAGGGTTCTCAGTTAAATTCTAGTTCTATAAGAAAGAAAGAAAAAGGAAGGAAGGAAACAGGGAAGAAGGGAGGGGGGAAAAGAGATAAAAGGAAAGGAAAGAGAGGAAAGGAGGAAAAGGAAGGAAGGAAAAAGGGGTAAAGGGGAGAAGGGAAAGAAAAGGCCAGGGCCAGGAGTTTGGCCTAGAATGCTTGTCTAGAATGCACGAAGACCAGGGTTCGATTCCTTGGTGCCACATACACAGAAAAAGCCAGGCGTGGTAGAGTGGCTCAAGCAGTGGAGCTCTAGCCTTGAGAAACCCCAAGGACAGTGCTCAGGCCCTCAGATCAAGCCCCAAAACTGGAACAAAAAGAAAAGGCAAAAGGAAGGACTAAGATTCCAAATCTTAATATAAATGCATTGACAAACTGAAAATTCTAAGGTTCTTCTGGTGACTTGGGACATTCAAGGCATATAATGTGACAAGGCACAAGTCATTGGAAAAAGGTGGCTATAAAGGGGAACATTTATCTACTTTTGTAAATTAATTCCATTGCCAACTCCATTTCTTGCTATTTATAATTTAATGTTCTCCTTGAAAAAATGGGTGCTCATTGACATATTAATGTTGTAATACTAACATACTTCATAGTTGATTTACTAAGAATCATGTACTATGATTAATTCTATTGTTTACATCATTTTTGGTAGGTTACAATGTCACCACGGATTAGCACCAAGATCATGAGAACTTCCCATTGGCTCTCCCCAAGGGTCAGAGCACATACTGACACTCTAGATTCAAGGAGGGGCTACACCTAGAAAGTTCCTAGCATTGCTACACTCTGGTTCTTGCTTCAAAGCTTCATTCCCCAGCAACCAGGGGCAACTCCTAAATCATTTCTGCCTTCTCCATGTTTTTCACCTGGGACAAAGACAGTCCTTCACAGCACCATGACAACCAGTGCAGCCACACAAGCACTTGGGTTCCTGCAGGAAAACGAAAATCCTGAAAGGGAGCTAGGAGATAAAAGGCATACTATGCCTTGTTTCCCACTGGTAGGAAGTAATTACAAAAATTACTTTAACACAAAGCTGCTGGTGAATGAATAGTTTGTAATTTAAGGGGAGAAGCCTAAGGGCCTAGGGATTAAATAAAAAATATGAAAAGCTGAATGATGTCATGCAAGTCTGGCCTCCTCTTCCTCCAAAAGTAGACCGCCTGAGGCAGAGCTCTTAAATGTTGACAAGGAGCATTCTCAAGAGATAGCCAGGGCTATGTTTTGCTTTGTCTCTGAGCTAAGAGAAATAATTGATGCAACAATGGAGGGAAGCTTTATAAGTTCATGTTATTACCAATTAAAGTTTCAAAAACAGAGTAAAAGAAAACAGATTTTGCCCATACAAGGTGCCAAAGATTTCCATACCTATAGCAGAAATTAAAGAAAGCAGAAAATGAGATTGTCCCACTAAGAAGAATTTGACAAGGCTCTTTATCATAAACAGGCCAAGTTTATATTTATTGTCTACCTAGGATGGGTCTCTTCTACTCACAGTGCTATGTCACACTCCAGGATACTAGAAGTGTGTGATGCTACTACTTCACTATATTTCTAAGCAGTTCTTTTTTTGGTCATTTCACAACCCAACTTCCGTATTGAGAATCAGCAAGAACCTGCACAATATATTGAATCCATTGAGGGCTTTGTTGTTCAACTGCACCGATACTTTACCATAAGATTCAAGTCTGTTGCTCTTATGGAAAAGTCAGATAAATGTTTTTACTAGATAGGGGATGCAAATATAGGTCTACATGTAGCCAACATGGGAAAACTGGGGTTCTTAAATATGTCAAGTGTACCTTTTTCTTTGGTTTCTAAGTTTAGTTTTAGTTTTTGAGCATGTGTCTTCTTCACTGACAGTGGTAGGTAGATGAACCCCACACTTTGGGCAGTGTATGTCTTCAAATGCTTAGTGTTATTGGGAAATAAAGACAGAAGATAGCCCTGGCATTTACATACCCACTACCTTGGCAGCTGAATAGCAAGAAATTCTGCATCCATGTTTACAACTCTCCGTGTGATCACCACTTGAACACATGCACACTTGAGCATGCAACTACACCATGTACTTTCAAATCTGCTCACTGATACAATGCATATTCATCCTGCATCAAGCCCATGTCTGTTGCTCCTTTTATGCACCCTAATCTAGAAAACTTTATCTAGGCTTCCAGACTGGAATTCTAGACACTTGGTTTCTGCTTCTTATCTCCCCCGCCCATGATGTCTCCACATCACAAATTCCATCCATGACCTTCATTCACCTGGGTTCCATTACTCTCACTTCATCCCTAGTTCAGACCTAATCTGTTTTCATTTACAACATTTGCAACAAAGCACAGAACCCAGATATATGGTATTCTCAACAGCTAAACTGCCAAAGCAAGAAACAGGCAGGAACCGATCAATGTTTTCTTGCAATATGTTAGAAATTTTATTAAATATCATATGTCCATGCAATTTTATTGTTGTTGTTGCTGTCCTGGAGCTTAAACTCAAGGCCTGGGTGCTTTCTCTGAGCTTATTTTGCTCAGACTAGTGCTCTACCACATGAGCTATAGCTCCCTTTCTGGCTTTCTGGTAGTTTATTGAAGGTAAGAGTCATAGATTTTTCTGCGTAGGCTGGTTTTAAACCACCATCCTCCCATCTCAGCCTCATGAGTAGCTGGCTTGAGTCAATGGTTTATGGCTCCATCCAATTCCTCTCAGTTCATATATTCTGACTACTGATGATCTTTCCAATTCTAGATCACTTTTTGGAGGGGAGAAGAGGTGAAGTAGGCATCAAGCCCAGGGCCCTGTGTATGATAGGCAAATGGTCTATCTGTAGGCTTAGTCCCCAGCCCTTCCCTCTTCTATTGCACTTTTTTTGTATTTTAAAGCATAAATAATTTCTTCTTTCCTATAATGAAAAGTAGCAGGAATGCTGATTAAAATGGATATGTTGGAGTGTTGAAATAGAGTATTAGGGGACTGCTTGGTAGATCTGTAGCTATAGCCACAGAGAACGATCTCATTTTCAGTTTTCTTATATAATCCCATAAAGGAGGGATGTAATTTCTAAAAAAAAAGGTAGTTATTATCTCAAAACGTAATAATAGAATTATTAGATATTTTAGTAAGAACTGAGATTTAGAAAAAGAGCACCATATGCTGTCTATACTTTGACATGACCCGTTCTCTAATTTAGAATTACATTTTTACAACAGGAATCCCTGAGAATTAAAAGCCATGTATTCACAACAATACGACAAGCAAGTCCCAATGGTTCAACTTTAGCAAATCGGGCCTACCATGCAAATTTGGGTATAAGGTAATTATGAATAGTTAGTAGAATAATAAGGCAAGCATAATGTTGTTGGGGTTCTAATCAGCACTCACCATATACAATTCCTAATGATTATCATGGGTCAATTAACATTACTCATACATGAAGAAACTGAGGCTTAGAGAATTTAATAAAAACAACGCCTGATGAGACAAACATAGAGCTCCCCTATGACCCAGCAATCCCACTTTGTGGGTATTTACCCAAATGTCCAGAAAACAAGACTATACTAAACCTACCAGCACAATGATGTTCATTGCAGCATTATTCACCATAGCTAAGATATGGAACCAACCCAGATGGCCCTCAGTAGATGAATGGATTAAGAAGATGTGGTATTTATGCACAATGGAATTCTATGCTGCCATCAAAAAGAATGACAATGCCCCATTTGTAAGGAAATGGAAAGACTTGGAAAAAATCATATAAGTGAAGTAAGCCAAACCCAAAGGAACATAGTCTCCATGGTTTCCCTCATTTGTAACAATTAGTGTATGTTTAGGATTCTCCTAACAGAGGATCATAATAGCTCAAAAACTATGTACATATGGCCATACAGGATGAGGCTAAGTGAAATGAACTCCAGGATATGGAAACAAGAGATTTATCTTTGTGATTTTTCTTCATAATGTACTATGTGAAGCTAGAGTCTAACTGGAAAGCAAAACCAGCTCCAGCTGTGTTACACAACAATGACTAAGGTAGGCACACATACCATAACTTTGCATTTATGAACATAATCCCAGTGTTTCAATTCATAAATTTCTTAAAATTGCTTAAGCTGTGCTTATTTTGAGTATGCTAAAGCACACTGTCCGATTAGAAGAACGGGGAAGAAGGTAGCATCTAGAAACTAGCAACGAGGCAACAACTCCCAAAGGAGTTTGTATATAAATTACTGCTGAACTCAGATTAGTTTTATGCTTTTCACATTTGATTCAAAAATATTCCCATAGAAAGTGACCCTGATAAAAGTAATGTAGTAGTTTGGGGCCGGGAGTTTGGCCTAGTGGTAGAGTGCTTGCCTAGCATGCACGAAGACCCGGGTTCAATTCCTCGGTACCCCACATACATAGCAAAAAGTTGGAAGTGGTGCTGAGGCTCAAGTGGTAGAGCTCTAGCCTTGAGAAAGTCCAAGGACAGTGCTCAAGCCCTGAGCCCAAGCCCAGGACTGGCAAAAAAAAAAAAGTAATGTAGTAGCTGTGTAATGTAGTAGCTGTGTATCTGTCTCTCCCCATATATACATTATATATTTTTAAATTATATAATGTACGTTAATTTATGCATATATTAACATTGTATAATATATACTATGTATATACATAATAAACATACATATAATATGCAACCAGTATTACATATACTTAATGTATAGCACATATACATTATATATACATAATATACAGGTGAGACGGAAGTAGAGAAGAAAAATTATATATATATATACGCATATATATATATATATAAAATCACAATGTCATGTCATTTTTCTCCCTAAAAGAAATTTGTATTATCTAACATATCTCTTCATATCAGCTTAATTTTGTATTTCATTACAACGAATTTTCTAAAAAAGAAGAAAACAAATAATAAATGAAAACAGAAGGTTTATGTATGTCATGATTTACTTGGCTTTACTCGTGGCAATCTATTTTAAAAATAAATGTCTACAAAAGATTTAACTGATATTTACTCCAAATAGTAAGACTTTTTACGAAGCAAACATTATTAATTACTCTCTTATGTATCTATCACTCTGGTCTTAGAACCTAAATCTCTGCTATGCCAATATAACTTAAAGACCAATTTAGATACTTATATTTTCTAGAAGTATTTTCCAATTTTAACATAAGCTAGAAAACACAAACTTTTGAAAATAATAAAAATATATCTAGGACATGCTAATGTTCTAGAATTAAAAATACCAATAAATGAAAAATACCTTCAATGTGTACTCCTTAAAAAAAAGCAGAAAATCCATTCCTCTTGATTTATAAATATATAAACTTCTCTTTGTACTTCTACTTTACACAATAGTGCATGACAAGCCCAATGTCTGTTTTTATTTTCTTGGCCAGTCCTGAAGCTTGAATTCAGGGCCTGGGTACTCTCCTTGGACTTTCTCAAGGCTAGGTCTCTACAGCACCTCTTCCAGCTTTACCTGTTTATATGATACCGGGGAATCGAACCCAGGGCATCATGCATGCTAGACAAGCACTCTCCACTAGATCTCATTTTTTGCCCTACAAACCCAGTCTCTTGACTAATGTGATATTTGTTTTCATCATTCCACATTGACCTGTGTCTTGAGGAGGTGGGTGGAGTCATGAGAGAGAGGGGAGATGGGATGACATAGACCAAGATGCACTGCACTTATAAACTGACATACTGAACTGAATCCCTTTTGTATAACTACAGATCATAAGATGCAACTCTAATATCTTTTTAAAAAATGTTTATGCCTACCTCTAGGGTAGAAATCTTCAGACATGTCCAGGGAAGCCTGCTGGGCTGCTGATCTCTTGTAGACAACATGAATCCTTCCTCTTTCTTCCTCCATCTGCTTGCCTCTTTCCAAAGGCTCAATGAAATACTCCTCATTTCCACTTTTTATCATTCCAGCCTAAAGACAACAGGAAATGATTTAATTTTCAAAAGAAATGGTCCTATTCAGCTCACAGACATATCATTTTAATGGCAAGAACAGGGTTTGTGGAAATTAAGTTTTCTTTCCACATATGACCAAAGATCGGGTTAAAAGGTTAAACTTATTACTCATCAGTAACTCATAAAAGGCAAAAATCCATAGAGGGGAGGAAGGAGAAAAATCATACGAAGTAGAATACAAAGTGCATACAGACTATTAAAAAAAAGACGTGTATTTGTATGTTTTGCTCAGTCCTATATCCCCCAAAGGAATCTTTAGTGACAGATTTATGATACACCATATGGAGATATGAATGTTATTATATATTTCCCTCCCATACTCTATGCTTCTGTGGATACCATATACTTGTAATATGTTTCTATTTTAAGAATTTACACAATTTATCCTATTTTAGTCTGTCTTTCATAGTTCCATTATATGCTTCCCCCTCAATCTGTGTGAATTCATGCTGGGAAAAAAAAATCTGTACCTTCAAGCCCTTCTGTATTTCTAGTAACTGCCTTCTAACTCTGCTTCATCTTTTGGGTATTGTGGAAACACCAGGAGTGTAGCCAGCGCTCCAGCTAAAGGTGAACACAATGTGTTCTTTAAATATGAAGCTGTACCATAAGTCAAAGTAGAACTCCTACTTCTCCTTTAAAGATGATATGTCAGAAGGCAATATTAATTTGAAATTGGCATGTTTCTTTGAAAACAAGATGAGTTTATCAATTATAATTATTTGGGAAATGCATATCAGATTTGGGAGGAGAGCATTTTGAATAAGGTCCTGAGGCCCTAATAATTTATTTTCTGTTTACACATGAGGCCACTCCCTTCATGGAATCCTGCCAAGAGAAATGTTTCCTGTCCCTTCTAACCAGGAATCCAGTATCTCCACCACTATGGTATCCAGCCACTAAAATGGGATGTCCCTCACTAAAGAATGTGCTTCTCTAGGCAGAGATGAGTAGTTTCTAGCTATAAATCTCTTTCACTCTATTTAATTCTTACCCTCTGGAACAAACCCTAGTCTTCAACTAAATCATCAAGTTAGGAACATTTAAAGTAATGCTGATCTTTTAATTGCACACCGTGATTCCAAAGTTTGGAAAGCTTTTTTTCCCCTCATGTGAACAATTACCCCATATTCCTCAGGTATTAAATGCATAGTATTCGCTAAGCTGCATAATTTATTCTTCTATCTTCAGAGTTGGTCTTACTGACAATGGATTCATTTTGTCTATTTTTTTTTTTTACCAGTAGCAGAGTCTGAGCTCAGCATCTCACACTGGCTAGGCATGCTTTCTCAGTTGACTATTCTACCACTTGAGTTAGAACTCTAGTTTGGATATTTTAATGCTACTAAAATGGATATATTTTAAAACAGAACAGAAATTTAAAACATGAAATAGAATAGCTTGACTAAAAGTGGCAAACGTGACCACATTATAAGTTTTTAGCCATCTAGTCTGGATTTTTGCTAGTAGTTTTGGATATATAGTCTCAAGGACTTTTCTGCCCAGGCTGGCTTTGAACTGAGTTAATATAGATTTTAGCCTCCTTACCAGCTGGGATTACAGGTATGAAGTACCATTGTGCAGTTTACACCTGCTATTTTTATATCTTATAATATCAGGAATGTCAGCACTCACTGATTTTGCCCTTCTAGAGCAAGGGAGAGTTAACAACGCCCACAAAACATAAGAAAAAGCAGCACACACACAAGTTAATCTCCAAAGCACCAGAGTCCAGCTTCAGCAACCCTTACACTCTGAAACAGAAATAACTACTGCATGTTAGAAACAAAGTCTGTTGATAAATAAATATATATGTATATTAATAGAACTGAGTTAATAAGTTCAAATTCATTAGCATAAATGCTCCATTGCTCATTTTTACTCTAGTTACATTTTTTCCAGCCTTCTATTTGCCCTAACACTTCCTTAAGAAGGCACCTCATCATAATTTGAATTATTTGAATATTTTGAGGTCCTTCATATATCCTGATTTTACCAGACTCTGGCTTGAAACATGCACAGTGACTTGGAAATGGACAGTGGCTATTGAGATCATTTGAAAGCAATGGGAGGTCAATGACGGTTAGCCATGTGCCTTTTGAAAACATTTCTCCATCCATTTGAAATGAATATTCCAGTTCCAGGCCCCATGATGTAGCTTTCCCTAACAGACCACTAATAAAACAAAATTTAACATTGTGTTTAAACGACTGGTGCCAGTAGCTCACACCTATAATCCAAGCTACTAAGGACACTGAGATCTGAGGATTGTTGTTCAAAGCCAGCCCAGGCACAAAAGTCCGAGAGACTCTTATCTCCAATTAACCACCAGAAAACCAAAAGTGACACTGTGGCTCAAGTGGTACAGTGCTAGCCTTGAGCTGAATAACTCAGGGACAGCACTCAGGCCCAGAGTTCAAGCCCCATGACCAACCAAAAACAAACAAAACCAAAAAGGAACTGTTTCAGTGAGGCAGAGGAAGCATCCGAGGAGAGTTTGGTGCTATGACTGAGATATGTTTTAGGAGAATTCACCAAAGGCTCAAGTGCTGGAAACTCGAACCTGGATGTTAGTATTTAGAGGCTTAGAAGCAATGAAGTTAAGACCTCACCTTTCTTCCCTTTAAAAGTTAAAGCCACACCAGTATCCTAGATACTCAGGAGGCTGCGCTGTGGCACTAACCTTGTACAGAAGTGGTAAAGCACTAACCTTGTACAGAAGACTCAGGGACAATGCCCAGACTGAAGTTCCAGCCCCACAACTGCCAAAAACAAAAAAGGAAAAGTCTACTGGAAACTGATTTAGGCCTTGGAGACCTCAGCAGGGATTAATGTGGTTTCAGAGAATTAAGTTTGCTGTGAGGTACTACCCCCCACCACACCCTATAAGCTTGGCTCCTCCTCTACTTGGCAGTTTTAGATTCTACTTGTCTATCATGTAGTGACACACCTGGGTTCCTAACAACACAAGCATTATGCTCTTTGGTCTTCCTGGCCATAGCAATCCTAAGCTAAGTAAACCCCTTCCCTTTACAGAGTCCTCAGCCTAAGATCTTTTGCTATAGCAAGATCTTTATACAAAGTAGGATGACATACAAAGTGAGTTACATAACTTCCAACTACTTGACAGGCAAGACATGAGGATCTTTCCTTATATTCATTAATTAAAACAGAAGTTAATGGAAAAACTGTGAACTAAGCACTATACTAGACACCACAGAAAACAAGCAATTCCTAAAGGATATGGTTTGTCTGCCTTCCAGTTAACGAAATCCAGTCAAATAAAATACATGCCTAAAGGTATCCACTGAGGCATTCTATACTAAGTCCAGGCAGTGATATGAATCATGAAGGCCAAAGCAAGATTATTCTCCTTTATAATCTCATTTATATCAGAAGCATCATATTAGACAAATTATCTAAAATTATCAGCAAGGTCATCCAATATTACCTAATATCTCTTTCTGCTGAAATCTCCCTAAAACACATCCAAGTTAACCTTCCCTTGGGTCTTTGCTCTTGTACACTGTCTCAATCTCACACAGCACAGCAATAATTTTTCCTCTCATTTGGATCCACTAGAATGTGGTAACCAAGAGTTCAAACCACCAGATGCTCACATAAAAGCTCAAATGTGCCAGATGAGGGGTCTGCTCTTCAGAGCCACACAGGGCTTCAGACTGACAGTGACTGTGCCATTTCAACATGGGTTCCCAAGTCTGCCCAGTCAGCAAGAGAAAGGCAGGAGAAGCCGTCAAGGGAAACTGTGGAGCCAGCCCTAGTCATGATATTTGCTATTTTTGCATTTCCATGGATAGGATAGTGTTTCATGGCTCATAGCCAACCATGAAGAGAGCCAGGAAATGTAATCTGGCTGAAAGCCTGGGGAGGAGAGACAGATTTTGATGAACAGATGGAAGTCTCAACCTCAAATAAGCTCATGACACTTTGCTTAAAACACTTTGATTGCTTCCCAATGCACTTCAAAGTGCACTAATTACCATGGCCTTCAAGGTCTGCATCCTCTGGCTCTGTCTACTAGCCTCAAGTATCACCAATCTCACTAAAGTCTGGAGGCTGTGCCTTTGGGGCCTATGAGTGCTGTTTAGTTTGCTTAGCTGCTTCACCCCACCATGTCACATTTCCCCTAACTAGGTATTTTTTATTCTGCATATCTCACCTGAAAAATGCCCTCCTTAAAAGTCTTTTTCTCTGGTTGAGCATGGTGGTTCACTCTTATAATCCCTGCTACTTGGGAAGCAGTGATTTTAAGCATCATGTTTGAAGGACTTCTCAGATAAAAGATGGCAAGACACCTTCTTAACTAACAAACTGAGCATGCTTACACTCTCCTGTAAACATAGGAGGTATAGGTAGGCCTACCTGGACAAAAGTGTGAGACTAACTAAAACATAAAAAAAGAAAAAAACTGACTGTGGGTATTGCTCAAAATGTAAAGTGTTTGACTAGCAAGCTGGAAGTCCTGAGTTCAATCCCTAAAAACACCAAAAAATTAATGTTTGGAGGGTGAGAGAATGAGAAAATAAGTTGTATCATCTAAATTATAGCACGTTTTAGCCAATCAATCTGAAGTAGAGCAGTATGTCCTATCATGGACCTCAATACAAATTTCAAAATTATGTTTGCCTACATATAAACATTTATTATTCTCATGTGAACATTTATTATTCTCTATCTCTCCCCTCGTTCTGTCAGCTTCTGAAGTAGATGTGTCTATCATAATTAGTTTTTGGTTTCTTAAAGATGGGCACAACTGCTGGCATGTTACATGCAATTTTTATGAAAAACGACACGAATGAATGAATATTAGTGAAATGATGGAGAGTTCTGACAGACTTGGGGTAGTTTCTGAAGATGTAAGGAGTGCTGGGCTAGTGGTAGAAGAAAATTATTGGCACTGAGACCTCTGGGCCTGAAACAGTCTACACTATCCATGTCACAGTATACTTCAGGACACGGGGGACAGCACACATGCACCAAGAGAAGTGTCTGTGCTCCCAACAGCACTGGGGAGAAGGAAGGGGAGGATTCCTGTGGCCTTGAGTCAAATTCAACATGTAAAGATGGAGAATGAGGGCAACGGCCAAGTTGATCAAGTAGACTAGGACAACATGCTCCTCGCAGATTTCTGATAACTGTCACAAGACTAGAGATCAAGGAAGCTAGAAGCTAAACCAACAGCTCAGGTGGCAGAAGTGGCAGTGGGAAGAAGGAAGAACAAAGTTAAAACTGAGTGACAAGAAGATGTGATATATATATATATATAATGAAATTCTATACTGCTATCAGAAAGAATGGCATTGTCCCATTCATAAGAAAATGGAAAGACTTGGAAAAAATCATATTAAGTAAAGTAAGCCAGACCCAAAGTCTCCGTGGTTTCCCACATTTGTAATAATTACTGTGTGTCTAGAATTCTCCTAGCAGCAAAGCACAACAACTTAAAAACTATGTGCATATGGCCAGGTAATGAACTCTAGGCCAAGGAAACAAGAGGTTTAACCTTGATGTTGTGCTTTCTTATATACTGTGTGAAGTTATTTCTTTACTCTTTTTCCTTATGGCTTATCCCCTATTATTGCTGTATCTGACTTTGTTACCTGATGTACTGAATATACATTATTTATTTGAATCAGAGAAGGGAAGGGAAAAATTAATTGATTAGACAAAGGACAAAGGATAAACCATATAACTATGATATTCATGAGACAATATGTAAGAAATGAACTTTGCAACTTGGGAAGGAATGTGGGAGAAAAACATGGGAAGGGGTAACAATGTTGAAGAAGTAATGTACTCAATTCCTTATGAATGTAATTGTAACCCCTCTACATCGCACCCTAATAATAAAAAAGAAGTTAACTCCAATCTAGATGTACTGTACTCATTAATGGACATGGTGAAACCTCTCTGTAAAACTACTTGAAGACAAGAAGAAATTAAAATAAATTGCAAGCTCATTTACTTGAGCTTTCTAGAAGCTTCCATTTTCATTTAGTTTCCTTCTAGTTTTCCCTGATCTCAGCTCCTCACTTCATGGTGCCATCTCCTCACCTCTGCTCTCTCAGCTCCTCACTTCATGGTGCCATCTCCTCACATCTGCTCTCTCAGCTCGTCATCTCTGGCCACTTCCGGCAGGTTCCACTTTTACACCCTTGGTGCTAATAACACTTAGAATCCTTTTGCTCAGAATTCCCTACTCTTTCACCTCTTTTTAGTCCTTGATCACAAATTACTTCTCCCAAGCAGCCTATTCTAACTACCTCCTGCTTCTAGTTCAGTACCCTTTGTCTCTCCCCTGGACTCTGCTTCCATCCATTTAGTGCTGCTAACACTGTAGGTAATCTGACTGTTCCTGGGATTTATGCTTCAAAGCCATTCATGGCCCTGGTCCTTTTCCCCAGGCTCATCTGCTCAGTTCAACATGTACCTACTCCAAGTACCTGGAACAGTACCCAGAGCAAAATGAATCCTCCACAAGTATTTTTAGCACACACAAAAAAATAAATAAATAAAATCAAGAAAAGGAAGAAATTAGAAAAAGAGCAAGGTGCAATCTAACATTATTTCTAAATTTTGAAGTTGAGTGAGTTAAGAAATTAATGCTTTTGTTCACAGAGGCAGAAAAGCCAGCAGAGAAAACAAGGTGGCAGAGAGAAGTGAAAACCACCCACTGTGTCTATGGTCACTTGTAGCAGTGATCAACTTCCCAACCTTCAGTGGAGAAATGTAGAATTGTGATTGGGAAGAATGAGCACAGTTTTATTGGATGTGAGATACAACTTCTCAGAGACAATGATCAAAGCCGTGAAACAAATGAACAATTGAGGTTCATAAAGAGATTTGAGGGAAAGCCAATAGCAACCCACAGAACTTTAAATTAGCAAGAGACCACTCCTAAAGAATCTCAACTCTAGACAATGGTCGTCTGGACTGCAGATGGTCTGTCCTTGCCTCTTCTTCTGGATTCCTTTCTTTCTTAGTTGATCCTCCTGCTCTAGCCAGCTGTAGCCCCACCTCAATGGGCCCATCCCATCCCTCAGCACACTTCAATCCACTCCCCTTTCCCTGTCTATCCTTCTCCTTTAAATCCAGGTGGGGAAGGACTCTGCCATAGTGATGATGCTGTTATGATTCTAGGATAGGCCCCAAATAGGTAGTATTTGAGGAGTCAGGTAGGACATGGATAAGTGGAAGGAAATTGAATGGGAAGGAAGGAGAAAGAGAAAGAAGAAGAAGAGAAGGAAGGAAGAAGGAAAGGAGGGGAAGAAGGAAGGGAGGGAGGGAGACGATAGCTAAGGGAGAGAGAGAGATTTATGTCTTATGGAAGTAAAGTGAAGAGGAGGGTGGAAGGAATGATGCCTATGAGAAGAAAACAAGACTACAAAAAAGTTCAATTAGACATATTAGAAAGAGCTACAGAAACAGGAAATTGGTTTTTCTTCCTCCTGAGCTAGCAGAACTGAAATGACTCTTTCAAAAGCATCTCTGCCTTCAGGCAAGACTGATCCATGAATCCAAGAAAGGAGGAAAATCATAATGAAAGGCAAAGGCTCTTTTGTCCACTAACAATCTCATTTAGGAAATCATGTACTCCAATGTTTTAGATAGCTCCAAGACCACTCACTGTCACCCATAGTTTCAATTTTACAGGAAATAATGTGTATAATATAAATATTGCCTAGACCACTGAATTTTAAGTACTAGTAATATTTGGAATGTACACCTTTGAAATTATAACTTAGATGGTTTAAAAATGTTATATGTAAGATTACAAATGATCCTACAAGGTTCTACGCCCTCCATCACTTTTTCAGTTACTGTTGAATCATATCCAATAATTCTTTATATATTTCCCTTCATGCCCAAACCCTCCACATTTATCAGTCTAATCCTATGCAACGACATAGGAAATGCTTAGGGAGTTTCAAAAACTGGTTTCCAAAAATGAATGTCATTTTCAAGAAAAACTGTATCATCTTTAAACCAGTGTTAGATATATTAATGTTTCTTCTCCACATTAATTTTTCTTAGAGGTTCTTGGGCAAATTTACACTAAAAATCCAGCTGCATAATTCCTTTCTTTTGGTCAACCCTTCTAGCTACTTCAATCAACCCAAAACACTACACCAAGAATCCATAGTTAAATCAGGTAACTATTTCTCTGAAGGTATCAAGAGAGCCATTCTCCTTCCTAAATCAGCACTACCTCACAAAGTTAGATGGTTTTCTCGTCTTCATCAGAGGACAAATGGCAAGAGAGAATAATGGGTGTGGGGCTGGAAGTTTCAGATGAGATAATGTCTATGAATGCATTTTATAAACTACTAAGTCCCAGAAGAAACGTAAAACACTCCTTTATATGTCATAACAATAAACACTAGTCACCAAGAAAATATTAAATTGCATTCAACTTGGTTCGTGATGAACGTCAGTCTGAAAGGTATTTTTAATGCTTTACCAAAAATTAATTTGCCATATACTTACACTAAGGAAACAGTCTAATATTAAGTGTGACATTTAAATGTAGTTTTACTCTAGTTTTCAAATCTGAGAATGGAAGAAGAGGTAGGTCTTATAGTCATGTAACAGGTTACAACGTAAGTAACATAGTAAGTCTCAAATACTTAGAAGATATACAGAGAAAATATTCATTGTATTAATGTGTGTATGTGAGTGTGAGTATGCGTGTGTATGTGTGTGAGAGAGAGAGAGAAAAAGAGAGAGAGAGAAAGAATGAAAGAAAGAGAGAGAGAAGTGGGAATGAGGGGAGAAAGAAGAGGAAAGGAGGGAGAGAGGGAAAGAAGGAAGGAGGGAGAGAAGAGAGAAGGGAGAAGGGAAGAAGGGAAGAAGGAAGAAAAGGAAGGAAGGAGGGAGGGAGGAAATAAAAATCTGTTAGGGTACAGGTAGTAGCTAGCTTGGGCTGAAGATGTGTCTTAGCGGTAGAGTGCTTTCCTAGCATCCATGAAGCCCTGGGTTTGATTCCTCAGTACCACATCAACAGAAAAAGCTGAAAGTGGCACTGTGGCTCAAGTGGTAAAAATGCTTACCTTGAGCAAAAGCAGCTCAGGGACAGTGCCCAGCCCTAGAACAGGAAGAAAGAAAGGAAGGAAGATAGGAAGGAAGGAAGGAAGGAAGGAAGGAAGGAAGGAAGGAAGGAAGGAAGGAAGGAAGGAAGGAAGGAAGGAAGGAAGGAAGGAAGGAAAGAAGGAAGGAAGATAGGAAGATAGGAGGGAAGGAAGATAGGAGGGAAGGAAGGAAGGAAGGAAGGAAGGAAGGAAGGAAGGAAGGAAGGAAGGAAGATAGGAAGATAGGAGGGAAGGAAGAAAGGAAGGAAGGAAGGAAGGAAGGAAGGAAGGAAGGAAGGAAGGAAGGAAGGAAGGAAGGAAGATAGGAAGATAGGAGGGAAGGAAGGAAGGAAGGAAAGAAGGAAGGAAGATAGGAAGATAGGAAGATAGGAGGGAAGGAAGGAAGGAAGGAAGGAAGGAAGGAAGGAAGGAAGGAAGGAAGGAAGGAGAGAGAGAGAGAGAGAAAGAAAGAAAGAAGAAAGAGAAGAAAGAGGGAGAATTCCCTTTGTAAACAGGAGTTCTTGTCAGATCAGTTTTCTCTTCTCTCAGCCTTCTATTTTCCCTCTGCTGTTGAACAGATATGAGGACACAGCTAATATCCTCATGATTAGTTGTTTCTCAAATTTCAAAATGTAAATGAATCATCTGCAGATTCTAATAGAAGGCCGATCTGATTCCTTGGATTTAAGATTCAAGCATTCTGACACAAATGTTTCTAATCCTACCCTAAAATGTCGCTGAAGCTTAGTCATGTCGTATCTTAACCTAATTAAATCAGCAGAATTCCCATGAGTTCTATGTAGGTCAATATGGAAAACAAAATGAGTACCAGGAAGCTGGAACATATGTTATGGGGTAAAGGGGTTACAATAGAGGGGAGGGGAAGAAAGACAGATGAAGAAGAGAGTGGGTAATGCAGTAACACTATTCAACATACATATATGAAAACAGATCAGGTAAATTGAGGGGGAGAGATGGGGAGAATGACAGCAGGGATAACACTAAGATGCACTATACTCCTAAAAGGACATGTTGAATTTAAACTCCTTTGTACAAGCACTTAAATAATTTTTTTAAAGTACAGCCAACTGTAATTGCCAAAGCTAACCACCTCCCACCCCGCATGCTTTACTCAGTGTGATGTTGAAACTCCCCCATCAAGAGGTAAGATATTATTCTTCTATGCCTTGAATCCAGGCCAGATTCATGGGAGGTTTATAATCAAAAGAACAGGGTGCAAATAGTTCTGAAAGACCTCTGAGCATCAATGTCAGAGAAGTTCCTTGAAATTTCTGTTTGGCTGGCATGGGGTACTGTACTCTATCTCAACATACTTCCTCTGGAACCAGCTGCCCAACTCTTAAGAATTCCCAGGTCATGTGCAGAGGACACTGGAAGCACACTGGTAACTGGAAAGCCTTAGAACCAACTGAGCCCAGGTACCAGACATGTGATGAAGAAGCCTCCACTAAGTTTCCAGGCTCTGCCACTCAGTCACTCTTGCTCTTTTGAGCACGCCCAGATGACAACAAGACACCCTGGAGCAAGAACAAATCACCCCTATGTCACAAAATCTATGTGTCTAAGAATACAGCTATTATTTTAGAGCCTAAATTTGAAATTGTTTGTTACATATCAATAAACTGGAGGAAAGGTTTAAGAGGTAAGGTGGAGAGGACCGGAGTTTGGCCACATTCACCAATACCCGGGTTTGATTCCTTGGTAACACATACATAGAAAAAAGCCACAAGTGGTGACGTGGCCCAAGTGGTAGAGCTCTTTTAGCCTTGAGAAAGCTCAAGGACAGTGCTCAGTACCTGAGTTTTTTGCCCAGGCCTGGCAAAAAGAAAAAAAAAGAGTTAAGGTGGAGAAACAATAACTGCTCAGAGAAGGTGCTGTAGCTGAGACAGGCAGGGTATGATGACAGGGATAAAACATTCAAAACTCTTAATAAGGGCCCAGAGAAAATTCAGGGTAGGGCAGACGTGAGATGAAACAAGAGATCAGAACAGAAACTGAATGGAAATGATTGCAAATGACTTTAGAGACATTGGTATTTATTCATCAGACAGGATATTTTCAGGAAAAAAATAACAAAATCTAATTCTCCAAAATATCTTTGAGAAACTGATTCTGCATTGGAACAGCATGCATCTAAGCAAAGAATATAGATTTCTTAGATCTCATTCTTTCAATGGAACCCTACTCTATAGGACTGCCAAATGGATGGAACAGCCCCAAATAGTTTACATTATTAAAATATGCCAACTGTTTTCCTGATAATATGATGAAAAACCCAAGCTTTCACCAGAGCCAACACAGGTCATTAATGTCAACTTCTGATCAGGAATCACACCTGGCCTCTAAGTCCCATCAAAATATCCATCTTGTACTAAGCCTATATTGATGGCTTACCTGCTATCACCAAGGCTTCAGAACATTTTTTTAATTCCCTTTGTTTCCTCTAAATTCACCCTTGCCCTGTATTATCTACATCATATACTGAATCTCAACTAAGATTCCTGTTTTGAGATACTACATTAATGTATACCTAGTAATACTTACTAATAGTATACTTAGCAAAAGAGAAGGCATATCTGACCCCCTGTACACACATGCACACACAAAGTTAGATCTTGCTTCAAAACAAGCCTTTCCTCTGACACAATAGAAGAAAAAGCTTGTTATTTAATATCTACGTTTGTTGATCTTCTATGCATCAGGCAGAGGCTAATATGTTTTACCTATTTTATTCAACCTTACTCTCTCCAACTTTGCTATAGATAAATGAAATATTATAAAATAGTTTCATTCTAGGAGAATACTTAACTTTGTATGCAGGTACCAAAAGTTGTCCTATTGTGTCATCATCTTGGTCGGATAATAAGTTTTTCCTGGAGATTTAAATGTTTATGTATCAAAGATAATTATTTACTATGGTAGTTCTGAACATAAAGTAAACTGAAAATAAACAGGGATTTAGGAAAATCAATTATGGTATAGCTGCTTTAAGATTAGCTTCTGATACATCTTTCTTGCCATGAGAAAAGGTTAAGTTCTCATGTTTAACAAACACCAGAAGGCCATGGATAGTTTACTGTTATTTTAGTTTTAGAATTCGTTTATATACATGTACACAAAAATCTTTTCAAAGATATACACAGTTGACCCCATCATGTGCAGCAGTTTTGTTCTGTAAGTTGCCACAAACACCAAGTGAGCAAATACTGAGTCATTGCTTCTGAGGAACATACAAGGTTTGTTTCTGCAAAACTCTGGTCACAACATTTTCATCAACCCATCATTACCTGACCTGGTTTTAAATGTGCTTCTTTAACGACATTTAAATATGCTACTGATTCATTAACTTTGAGCTCATGTCCAAAGATGCTTTCACTCATGAATTTTCCCATTTAAGAACACCGGAGTTAAAAAAAAATGGAGGCATGGCTCAAGTTGTAAAGCACTAGCCTTGAGCAAAAAAGTCAAGTGAGAGAATGAAGCCTTGAGTTCAAGCCTGAGTATCAGCATAAACACACACACACACAACTGTATACATATATAGAACAAACTTTGGAAAACTGAAAAGTATGGCAGTAAACTGACTCCAAAAATCAAATGATGTCAAAAAGAAACTGAAATGAGAAAGCAGTTATCACTATTGATCTCAGGTGGACATAATGTGTTTAGGTAACTTATTGTTGTTGTTATTGTTATTGTTGTTATGGTTTTTGTGACCACAAAAGCTTCCTGAGCAATCATCCTGAGGATTGTAAAGTCTAGTAAGTAAACAAACTTATAAAAAATAATTCATAAATAATATTTCTAATAATTGATGTGTTCAGGGATAGAATGCTTGCATAGCATACATGTGGCCCTGGGTTCAGTTATCAGTAATGTCATAAAGTGAAACAAAACAAAAAATAAAAGCAATTATGTTCTGTTCATTCTATGTCCTGATACCTTATCTGTAACTATTATCTCTATTTTATCTCCAACTATTATTTAAATATAATTTTTTTAGTTTTGAAAGAAATATAAATATATTTCATAATCCAGACATAGAATTTCTCTTGACCTAGGGAAAGTTATATAAATTCTATATTAAAACCATATTTATGATCAATGTTAATAAATCTTTAAATAACAAATCATATTTATTACAATAAAAGAAAAAAATCACATTTATGAATCTCTTGTTAAGTTCTTCAAGACAGTAGATAGCACTTAGGAGGTGCTAGAAAAATGTGGATCACATGGATGGTTTTGGCAATGTTGAGTTTGTTTAAACTTTTCACATTATGGAACTGTCTTCAGTACATCAACCAAGTAGGGATACACGTAACACAGTTGACAAGTGAAAATTCATCTGTGAAGTTGTGCACTTAGGACTAAAGTCCACCAGGGAAAACAAGTATCAAAAATGAACGTTGGGATTAACAAGGTGTGGTATTTATACACAATGGAATTCTATGCTGCTGTTATAAAGAATGACATTGCCCCATTTGTCCATTTGTAAGAAAATGGAAAGACTTGGAAAAAAATCATATTAAGTGAAGTAATCCAGACTCAAAGGAACATAGGCTCAATGGTTTCTCTCATTTGTCATAACCAGTAGAAACCTTGGGCTTTCCTAGCAGAGATTTACAACAGAGAAAAACCTAGATACCTAAGACCATATAGTATGACGCTAAATGAAAAGACCTCCAAGATATAGAAATAAAAGCCATATAATGAGTGATTGTTGTCCTTAATGTACCATGTTATCTCTTTTGCTATCCCTTGGTTATCTCATATTGTTACAGTATTTTACCTTGTTATCTGATATATTGTATGTATGTTTATTTGAAATAGGATAGGGAAGGGGGAAAAACAAGATGAGGGGTGGGGTGGGGGAGGGAAATGGAGACCAAGACATGAGAAAGGGTATCAATGTTTGTGAAGCAATGTACCTTCTATCTTGTGAACATAATGCAACTCTTCTATTAATTACAACAAAAATATATAAAAAACAAAGAATTCTCGTATGTGACACAGACTGACATAGTTCAGCTTTTGAAAATGTTGGATCAATCATTCAGTATTTGTAAGTTTCTGTTATGTAAGAAAAAATGCAAACTTTAAGCAATTTTTTCTTACATCAGTGAGGTAAATATGTCTATTAACTCTCTTGCCTTTTTGGAAGTATACAAAATGTACAGATAAGTCTATATATTTTATGAAAATATATAAAGTGTGAGACTATATGAAAGCACATGCTTGTTTAAGGATGAATAATAAAATAAACATTTATATATCTATCATCCAAAAAAATGAAAGTTAATTCATGTTGGGTAAGAATAAGAGGAAAACATCTACAACCATGAAAACCATCTGCATAAGGGATGTGTCAATCAATTTCCTAAACTATTTTCAGAATAATTGTTTATCAAAGAAAGCTCAGCCTCTTATTCTATTTATTCAATTCTTTCCACTAAGTTGAGTAAATGTCTATGTGTGTGTATGTGTATGCTTGTCCTGGGGCTTGATTTCAGGGACTGGGTGCTATCACTGAGCTTTCATAGTCAAGGCTAACAATCTACCATTTGACCCACAGCTCAACTGCCAGAATTTTGATGTTATATTGGAGATAAAGATGTCATGGAATTTCTTGCCCAGGCTGACTTTAAACTGTGATCCTCAGTCTGCTTAGTAACTAGAATTAGAGGCAATGCCACTGGTGCCCAGCTAGATGTCTACTTTTATAACAATTTCTGTCTTTGAGTTCTAACAAGTTCTGTGCTATTTACTCATGATTTTAGAGGGTTTTTTTGAGTTTCTGTAGTATTAGCAGTAGATATTAGAGTAACACTAAGCCAGAGGAAAGGGCATTGATGTTCTATGATGCAACATGTATAAAAACTAAGGTATAAGGAAATACTGCTTATATACCAAGGTGACAGTACTAAGACAAGGTTACTATGGAGTAAACAAAAGTCAATTAAATATCCTATAAATTATACCATTGATTAAAAAAATAGTATTCTTGGGCTGGGAGTTTGGCCTAGTGGTAGAGTGCTTGCCTACCATGCATGAAGACCTAGAGTCTATTCCTGGGTACCACATACATAGAAAAAAAGCCAAAAGTGGTGCTGTGACTCAAGTGATAGAGCTCTAGCCTTGAGAAAGCCCAAGGACAGTGCTCAGGCCCTGAATTCAAGGCCTAAGACTGGCAATAAAATAGTTTCTCTAAGTAGAAATATTATAAATTTTTGGTGCCTGAGTCCCTTAGAACTTATAAATGACCTCCCAAAAAGTCTTTATGTAGGTGTATTTCCTGAGACATGTATGCTAGAAATTAAGAATTTATGATAAAAATGGTTGAAAAATAGTGTACTAAAATGTAGAATAAATAAAACTTAATTTAAAAACTTAGTGGGAAGCAAGCCATTGATTTACATTTTGGCAAATTTCTTTTGAGTTTTTAAAGACAGCTGGATTTTCCTTCCTGCTTCTGAATTCAATCTGTTGGAATCTCACACCTCATGTAGCCTTAGAAAACTCCACTACATGTATATGAGAATAAGACAGAATAAGATTGAAACATTAATTAAAAGTTTTAATTGCTCACACCTCCTGAAAAGGTCTTAAGGACGAAGGTAACCAATTCTTGGGACTGGCCTGGGGAAATCATAGTTTGAGAACTAAGAAGTCCTCTATATCTAGAAATGTCCAACCAGAATGACTGAACGTTCCTCTACTTTATACTTTGAGAGTCATAGAAGTGAAACAAAATCAAAAGATCAAGGGGCAAGGCCATGTCTTTGTGCATGCTAGACAAGCACTGCACCTCTAGGCCAAAGACCCAGGTTCAGTTTTTCCATACCACATACATAGAAAAATCCGGAAGTGGTGCTGTGGCTCAAGTCATAGAACTCCAGCCTTGAGAAAGCCCAAGGACTGTGTTCAGGCCCTGAGTTCAAGCCCCAGGACTGGCAAATAAATAAAAATCAAGTGGCATAAGATCATAACACCCATTAAGGGCTACTCTGCCTCCAAAAATTACAAAGTTACCTAATTCCTAGCTGTGTATATATCCAGGTACCTTGACACAGAGCTCCACAGAAGCTTGTTCACTCAAAATCAATGGAATCCTCTCAGAAACATATACCTAAGTGTACCTTAAGTAAATGTTTTTTTGATGTTATATTAAGTAAAATCAAAATTACGCTATATTTAATTTTTTGTGGTTTAAGGCCTTTGGGCTAAACCAATGTAACCTAGTGAGTGGTCATTTAAGTCTTTTATTTTTGAAAGAAAAGTAATACATACCATTTCATGAAGTATTTTTTCACAAAGTACAATCCAAAGACTTACTCTTACAGAAAATCATTACTGTATGCAACAATAAGAAAATATTTAGCTTCCTGAGGATTAGCTCCATTTTTCAAAAAGCCTTACTGAATAAAGTATATTAACTCTACCTCATGACATCCAAACCACAAGTTTTCCCTCTGTCACCTTCAGTTTCTTTTAGGTGAAATTGTGTGTGAGTAAGCCATTAGTCAAATAATATACTCATCTGTTTCCACAATTTTTCTTTTTTTAGACGACACACTTTTAAAATGTGTGTGTGGGGAGGGTCAACTAATAGTGACTGTAATGATCATTTAACAATTCCTAGAGTCCTTTTTGACCAAAAAATAGCACATTATGTAGATTAAAATGCTGTAAGAAATCATCATAACCAGTGGGCTTCCTTCGTGTGAAATACTTAACATTATTGAATTGGCAACAGACATTTATTTCAAGCTTAACACATCCTTTTTCTTGCCATCTTTCACACAAAATTAATGTGTACCTACAGTTGCTATGTTACTGGTATAAGCCTTAACTTGGCATGGTAGCACTGCTAAAATAAATCACTTATTTGAAGGTGTTTTCTGTAACTTTAAAATATATTTCCAAAAGCAATAATTGCAAAAGAAAAAACTGTAGCTTCCATTTCCAATTTTTCATTTTTATATGTTTGCCCTTCAATTGTCTTTTGAGTTAAAAAAAAGAAGGTATTTAGGAATTTTAAGAAGGACTCTGTCTAATAATTCCAATACAAAGTTTCACAGCACATACAGAGGAATTAGTCAACTGCTTCACTACTTAAAACAGAGGAAAATTGGCCGGGAGTTTGGCCTAGTGGTAGAGTGCTTGCCTGGCATGCACAAAGACCCGGGTTCAATTCCTCGGTACCACATACATTGAAAAAAAAAAAAAAGCTGGAAGAGGTGCTGAGGCTCAAGTGGTAGAGTGCTAAGCCTTGAGAAAGTCCAAATACAGTGCTCAGGCCCTGAGCCCAAACCCAGGACTGGCAAAAAAAAAAAACAGGAAAATTATTGATGGAAAGGTGACAGTGAGCAAGATGCACTGAACTTCTAAACTGATGTGTCAAATTGAAACCCATTTGTGCAATAACATAATTTTAAGAAGAAAAAAATGCAAAATAGTTTATAGTGAAACATTTGCAATATTTTAGGCTTCACAATTTTTAAACAGGTCAGATGACATTGCCCAAAGGAATCGTAATTACACAGTAATAACAGAAAAAGTATCAAAGTAAAGAAGTGAAGTATGAATAGCACACATCTTTCAAACATATAACAAAGAAAAAAGGCAAGATGTTTGCTTTAGAATCACGCATCAAAGTCTCATAAAATAGCAGCTAAAAGATATGTATATATATATATATATTCAATGTATTCATGTGAAAATGGAACAAGAAAACAGGAATAATGGAAGTGGAAGAGAATGATGAAAGGGATGACTGATGAAGATGCACTGTGCTCACAAACTGACATGGAACTGAAACCCCTTTATATAACTACTTCAGAATAAAAATATCTACTTAAAGATAAAACTTCTAAATAAAAAATAAAAGTTATCTTGGAGGTTAATGGCTAGTTAGCAGAAACATACCTACATACTAATGTCACTGCCACCAGTGTCTCCAAATTTAGCTTGCTGTCCCATAAATCCAGACAAATTCTTGAAAAAAATCACTTCCCTACATTAAAAAACCTTATCTGTTGCCTAAAAGATGCAGGCTGCACATCTGAGCATAGCATATGATGCTCATGCAGTCCCAAACCACCTTCTCTCCTGCCAATTTATTCTTTCAACAAGTAGACTTGGCGTGCCTTTCTGCACCTGGACCTCCACACATGCTCAGTCACACCTGCATCAGTCCCAGCAACCTCTCCTAGACACCAAATTGGGTCTCTTTGGGTGCATGTCTCCTTGTTCCAGTGAATACATTGCACAGTGCAGTGAACAAATCCAAATCATGAAAAATGTTCAGTGAGAATTTGGTCTATCTACAACTAAAACCAAAATAAATTAATTAAGTGCAATGAAGAAGAAAATATACCTGGTCGATTCATATGACTACTATTTTATGTAGATGAATTCTGAGAAATCTGTGTGTGTTTTTATAAACAGAAGTATAACATACGGTAAAATGATGCACAGAACTTAGGTTTTCAATACAATGAACTTCTATACTTGCAATTATTTGTGAACAACGTAAAATATCAGACCTGTCAGTCTCAAAACAACTTATATGCCCCCTTTCCAATTCTCTTCTTTGTTTTCCTAGGCAACCACTCTCTGGTTTCATAGATTTATTTTATCTATTCCTAGATTTTTATAACTCAACTATATAACTTCATATATAGATTTTTTTCCAGTCCTGGGCCTTGGATTCAGGGCCTGAGCACTCTTCTTGGACTTTCTCAAGGCTAGAGCTCTACCACTTGAGCCTCAGCACCACTTTCGGCTTTTTTCTATGTATGTGGTACCAAGGAATTGAACCCGGGTCTTCGTGCATGCTAGGCAAGCACTCTATCACTAGGCCAAGCTCCTGGCCCTTATATATAGACTTTTTAATCAGTCTTTAATTCAATACATTTTTATATACACCAATTTTGTACACATCACAGATATGTTCTTCTATCCATCATTAAACAGAAGTTTGTTTTATGAACATATTTATCTTTCATGCTTTCATTTCCACTTTTGAGTCTTTTCGTGTCCAAGCAATCTTTAGCTATTTCACCATACCGAATGAAAATAGACTCAATGATTTCCCTCATTTGTAATAATTAGTACACATCTAGTACTCTCCTAGCAGAGGATTACAATAGCTTAAAATCTCGGTATATAAGGTCATATAGAATGAGACTAAATGAAAGGATTTCTAGGATATGGAAATAAGAGGTTTATCTTGTGTGATTGTTGTTCTTAATGTACTATGCTATTTCTCTTCTTTTTTTACCCTTTGGTTAATCTCCTATTGTTACAGTATCTGACTTTGTTACCTGGCATATTGTATATACATTTATTTCTTTATTTGAAATAGAAAAGAGAAGGGGGAAACAAGATGATTGGGACGGGGTGGGGAGAGAAATGGGAACAAAAACATGAGAAGGGCTATCAATGTGTGAGAAATAATGCACCTACTACCTGGCAAATGTAACTGTAACCTTTATATACATTACCTAGACAATAAAAAATAAAATAAACCACAAACATCAAAAAAAATCTTTAGCTACTTCAAAGTTTAATTCCAAATGCCAAAAACTCTTCTGCAACTTTTAAGTCCAAATTTCTAAACAGAGCTGGTCTTGGTTTATCATCAGTTAATGCAATAGTCTAGCTACAAGCTTACATAGCCACTGCCCTTTCCCGCACAAATGACTTGGGGAGCACCAGAAAAGTGAAATGCAAGCATTAAGGAGAAGTCCTTGAGTGGTTACAGTCATGGTTTTCATGCTAAGTCTTGTATCCAAAATTTGTTTACTCCCTATTCATTCCAAGTACCAACAGATTTCTGTATTCTTTTCTACAAATATAAAAATCATATAAAGAAGTTGTGTGAATATTAAATCTCCTACCCATTGTGATAGGAGGAACAATAGTAAGTTATTTTCAGTCTTTACTTCCATATCTGCCTAGTGAAGTTCTATGTAGTCATCATAATCCAGAAAAAAAAACATGTACACATAAACTCAAGCCCTTTTCTGTGTGAAGTCAGTTTTTTCTGTGTCCCTCATCCTTCCATGACAGCCTTTCAACAGCAAGTTATAACCATGCATCTGTTCACTTTTTCAGCAACTATCTTCTGAGAACCCACGATGTGTGAGGGGCAGGTGCAAAGTGTTGAGTAAAAACAGAATCCCTATTCCCATGAAGTTTATCACCTAGTGTTTAAAATGCCTTTGTCAATAAGGTCTTTATCTGCACCTAGACAGTGATCATGAGTCAATTCTGTCCCATGTGCACAACCCCCACATTGAATTAATGTTCCACAAAAGATGGCAGCAAGCTTTGATCACAGGTAGTTCCCTATCCATCAAGCACAATCTGTATCAGAACAAATGGATGTGATTTTCATCAAAGACAGTCTGAGATCCCAGAGATATTAAAGGAAAAAAGGGAAACAGTAGAGGGCAGGAAACCTCATTCATAATCCAGATGCTATCTTGTATTTATTATTAGGTCAACTTCTACCCCAAATCCTGGCAACAAGAAATTGTACTACTGGTCATTTCTGGTGATGCTCTGGCCATAGAAGAGTAATCTTGGATCGCTAGTAGATCAAGCAGACTGAAATCGAATAACCTATAAAATAGATACCCAAGGTCTTTACCATTTTTCTGTCTAGAGACAGAGCCAACTGTTTACAGAATTAAAATACATAATTATCCTAGCAAATGTCTTTGCAACTTTCAAATCGTGCATGAAACCAGGAATCCATCTCAGTCATGGGCTGCAAGCTGCTAAGCTCCTGCTCTGTGAGGCTTTATCTAAAGGAAAATGGAACCAGTGCCGACTCCCCTTCTGGGGGAAAATCAAACACAGAAAGGCACAGACCAACTCCTTCTCCTGTCCCTAGAAAAATAAATTTTCAAAATTCTCTGCTACCTTCACCAAAAGCTAAATGGGGAAGTAAAGGAGATTCAAAACTCACTATGTATGACGCATGATAAAAATTTATTCCTCTTATGTCTGTCCAGGATCATAAAAAGCAAGTTGGTAGCTGTCATCAAAGTTTCATACTGAATATTTTAAGGATAAACATTAAAGACCTCAAAGTATTTTTTTTCAATTTAAATTTAAACCCAGGTTTACAATTACCATCTGTGTTAAAGGTATTTACATGGGACTTTCTCTACCTTTTTTTTGACCAGTCCTTGGGCTTGAACTCAGGGCCTGAGCACTGTCCTGGGGCTTTCTTAAGGCTAGAGCTCTACCACTTGAGCCACAGCACCACTTCTAGCTTTTTCTATGTATGTAGTACCGATGAATTGAACCCAGGGGTTCGTGCATGCTAGGCTAGCACTCCACCAGGAGGGCCAAACTCCTGGCCCCTGTCTAACGTTTTAAATCCAAAGATTTTTGTGCATGGGCCTTTGCATTTGGGTATATACTGAGTTATCTTTCTCCCATTGTTCTTTTAATGTGTGAGGCTATAAATACATTTTGTGTAACTCAGTGGTCAGTCTCACATATGGAAATGACACAGTTAACAGCTGGATATATCTAAAGGAAAATGGCACATTAGACTATTTAACTTTGTACCTGATCCTGAAATCTGAAGTTAAGGGATGCATTTTTCTGGTAGGCTGATTGTTTTTAAACATTTTATTAACACCGATTTTTACATCATATTTCAAATATTATGTTTAATAAACAAGTATTTAAGAAGGGAGTTCCTATATGTAATCACTGGCACATAGATTTTAGAACATAATTAAAATTAAGCTGAGAGTTTATATGTCATAGATACATATCAATCAATATAAATTATGTCTATAGAGCATATATCCAATCAGATTTTATGTGTATGTAGTTATGTTTATATCTCCAAGATCATGTCAATAACATGGGGTACCCATATATTGAGTCATCGCTCTTGTACTGTTTGGATCTAATAAGGGATACATTTTTAATAGTCAAAAGGGGTACGTGAGACAAATTTCCCTCCATTAAAGTAGAGGTGAAGAATGTGCATTGCACACACTAGAATGAATCATTAAGAGCTGATGCATACTACAACATAAATAAACCTGGAAAACAGGGTAAGTGAAAGAAGCCAGTCATAAAAGGCTACATGTGGTATGATTCCATTTATATGATATGCACACAATAGGAAAATCCACAGGTACAGAAAAGAGATTAGTTGTTTCTTAGAACTGAGAGAATGGGAGCAAATGAAAACTAGATGCAAATGGGTACAGAGTTTCAAAATAATGAAAATGATTCAAAATTGATTTTGGTAATAGTTATATTGTCTGAGGGGGGAAAAAACGTACTGAATTTTTTAACACAGGTTAGCTGTATGGTGCTGTATATGCAAAAGACATACTCAATTTTGGGTCTAGCAAGAGAAGATGAAATGTATATACTTGGCATATATATAAAGAATAAAATTCTGGGAGGACAATGAGATAGGAAAGGAGAGGTAACCATTCTCCAAGTGCAGTGCCACACACTGAAAGTATATAATCACAGCTAACCATTACAAGTACCAGTTTATTCCAAGTCTATAGCAATTTCTCAGCCTGTTATAAAACCTTACTGACCTCAATGATGAACACTATTTTTGAATGCATCTATTCTGAGAGCCTGAAAAAGAAAACAATCAATAACAACAAAATATTTACTTGCATCAGCAAGATGAGAGTTGTAAAATAGTTAATTTATATATGCACATAGTTATAGTACTCCCATGAATCACAGGCTAAATCCACCCCAACTCTATGTTAAGCCCACTGCTCTAAACTGTTGCTACCTTAACTCAAGAATAAAATTTTAAAAGATAATTTTTATTTCAACTACCATATGTACTTTTGTTTATGCTTATGGATCATTTAAAATACAATCACTGCATAGAAAATCTAGAAACAATGCTATGAATCTCTCTGATTGGCACTGAGATACATGTGAATTGCAACACTGCAAGGAATGAGCATTATAGGCATGCTTTCAGACTCAAGGAACAGAGCAGCAAACTAAAAGAAAAGGAGACTGGAAAGGGCATTACATGTCATCTCCCAAAGTTAACACAATAGATTAATGAGCAAAAACTACAAGGACGGTAAACCCTACTAAAAGGTGATCAGACCAGGATTAAGGTTTAGATGCTAGCTCTAAAACAGGACAAAAATAAAGAAAATGTGTTTAACCTACCTAGGCAAAAGCTATGATGAAGTCAAAATAGCTCTGATCCATCTGAGGCTCTGTACATTGTGGCTCTCCAACAAAATGTTAGAACAAGTTACCAAGGAACCGTCATATTCCAGGTAAAGGCCACATTCCCATCTACAGAGGAGAATACACTCTTTGGTTAGAAAGTTGAACTAGCCCACAATCTCCAAAGTCTTGTATGCCTTTTCTAGTTTGTCTGAATCATACATGTGGGAAACTTGCCCATAATTTCCTCCTTAATCCTCCTTAACAAATCTGCCAACTCAAGTTGAAAGCCCAAACCTGGTTGTGTTGAAATGGCAAGAAAAGAAACATTCCACTCTTCTTCCCTCCCTCCCTTCCTACAGGTCCAATAGCCTTTTCTTGAATCTGATCATATAGAAAAGAAAATTGAGAGCAGCTGAAACCTCAGGGTCATTTTCTTTCCTTTTATCTAATATTTTTCAATCCATATCTATTCCTATGGGCATGCAACTTTTTCTACAGCTAGCCTAAGTAGAAAAACAGACTGCAAATCATATAAGGGCTCTGGACTGGGCCAGAATTTACTAACTAAATGCCAAGGTCTGAGGATTCCGAACGTCGTTCTTTGCTGCTATTTTATCTGAGAGCATGAACAAGCAAAAGGAGCAATTGAAGAATCTGCTGTGAATAGAAGAATCTTCTTTTTTCCATTTTGACCTATTTTCCTACAGTCGCTATTAATGATTCTTTAAACAAATAATATGATCTCAACTCAAATTTATTTGGCTTTTGGAGCAGAATTTCAGTCGAGTGCAAGCAAAGTTATTAAGGTTATATGCAATTACAGCAGAATCTTAAGTCTGAATAGTCTTCCTAATGCTACATTTGAAAATAAAGTTAACAAAACATAGATGTGAAAACTCGGTTTCTTTTTCCCTGTGCTCAAAAACATGTAAGGCTTTGAAATGTGAGATTAAAACAACTTCACTGAGAAAAGTCTATGATGGCACCCAGTCTTCTTCACCTTATTCATCGATACCCTCTTCAATTATAGATTTGGTTGGCAGATCGTCAAATATAAACAATTAGCACTGAAAACAAAATTTATGACCCAAAACATCAAGTGTCAAGTTTGTTTTTCCTTTTGTCTTATGGGTAAAAAGTAGCAATTGATTCATGTAGCTCATATACCATGTGGCTCAAATCAGTAGGCTGTCACCTTAGTATCTGACAACTGTATCTTTTGTGACCTACACAAAGCTTTTTACCAAGAATTCAGCTCATTTTTTTCCTATATGAATTACTTCAATTCCTTTTTTTGCCTCTTTAAAAAAAATAAAGCCACAAGGGTAATAATTTCCTTAAGTAGGTTAAATTTCATTAAGAAATTGTAAAAAGGAGCTCCACTCAACATTTATATTTATGAATCTTGGGGCTGGGAGTTTGCCTAGCATCCATGAAGACCCGGGTTCGATTCCTCAGTACCACATACATAGAAAAAAAGCCGGAAGTGGTGCTAAGGCTCAAGTGGTAGAGCTCTAGCCTTGAGAAACTCCAAGGACAGTGCTCAGGCCCTGAGCTCAACCCAGGAATGGCAAAAAAAAAATTATGAATCTTGATCAATTTCACCCCTTCCATCACTCTCTCCAATCTCTTTTGACCCCAACCATCCCCACAATCCAACCAGTTCCATTTCCACAAACATATACATTGAACATTATGTCTGCATTCACCCACACTTTCTCCCTCAATTCATCCACCCCCCTTTCCTTGATCTCTCCTCTTTCAACAATGCATTTTTCAGCTGCCTGGTATTTGTATTATTGAAATATAAGTTACTTGTCTGAAGGAGTTAAACCACTGCAAATACACATATACATAAATACCTAAATATGTGTGTAGATACATGCATATATATATACACTCCACACTATGATACATTTGATTGGTAAGTTTGCAAAGATAGGACATTTTCAAACAAGTTGCTTAAGACTACTCTCCATCCCATTGGCCCTAACATTGGAAGTATTGGTGAATACTTTTAGGATCTGTATTAATAGAAATTGAGCGTATTTACTTGGGGTTAAGTGGGATACATCTCTATGAGTCACAGGAACTTTCCTGAATGGTTGAATTATTACTGGTTGTTCCCAATATATAAATGCCTCTGAAAGGCATGACACAAACCATTAGTTACAAACATATGATGGTCTGTGTCATCAACTCAAAAGGTTATTTAAATAGTGGTATAAAATTTAAGTATCTTGAAAGTATAAAGCTCATGTACAAAAGAAACAGAAGTTTCTGTAACTTGGCAACAGTTCTCAAAAGTCCCATTGAATTATCAGTAATAGATTATAATACTAAAAAAGCCTTTGCTAAATGCTGGTAGAGGCATTATTCTTAATAAGCACAGTACATACTGACTTCTCTAATATCTCGGCAGAAGATGTTACAAAATTACCGTAAGGAAAATGAGCTTTAGATTGAAGTATTCAGTAAAATTCTCTAAATCTTGTGGTATCTGTGCATATGTAAGCATAGGAAATTTGTAACTGCTTACAATTTCTCATTCTGAACTCTTGTATCAGTAACTAATTCTGTATACTGATAATTGTGCATTATTATTTAAACCCCTCACTGATGAAGCTTTTGACTTCACAAAATCTAGAAGATCATTCCATACCTGCAATGCTGTCTTCCCTTGGTCTCTAGGAGATAGTCCCTTCTTCCATCTCACTGAAAACTCTTCTCTTTGTACCTAGAACTTTCTATGTGTGAACCATAAAGGTAGGGGTATATAAAGATTCAAGCTCTCTTCTTTTCTGAGACAGGTCCTCACATAATAATCTCACTAGCTCAGGTGGCTCAAACTCATGATCCATCTGCCTCAGCCTCTTTGAGTGCTGAGATTACAAGCATGCCCTACCATACCCAATAGATCTCTTTCCTCTTTTCTGACAATTATTTTCCTTTTTATGATCCCTACAACTTTAAACATCTTCTGACTGCTTTACACAGCATGTCTCCTTCTCCTGATCTAATTTTCATGTTAGGTTACAGTCTGATTAATCAACTGCCTACCTGACAGATTCATGGGAGCATATAATCAATATCTCAAACACTCAATGGTTACAATACAACTCTTAGAAAATATTGTATAGGATTCGACTAAATTAAAGGTTCTCTAGAATATGCAACCAAAAGCTTTATCTTGTGTGATTGTTATTCTTAATGTACTATGTTATTTCTCTTCTCCTTTGTTGCCCTTTTGTTAATCTCATATCGTTACTATATCTGACTTTGTTACCTAGTATGCTGCATACAGGTTTATTTGATTTGAAATAGGAAAGAGAAGGGAGAAAACAAGATGGTTGGGGGGGAGGGAATTGGGGACAAAAACACAAGGGGTATCAATGTGTAAGAGGTAATGTACCTAACTATCTGGCGAATATAACTGTAACCCCTCTATATTACCTCAATAATAAAAAAATTAAATTAAAAAATATATTGTGTGAATTCCTCCTTGGTGGCTCCCATCTCAAGCCAGGGGCCAGTGGTTCAAGCCTTTAATCATAGCTACTTAGAGATCTGAGGGTTGTAGTTTGAAGCCAGCATGGGCAGAAAAGTCTATCAAACTTCTCTCTCCAATTAACTACCTAAAAACCACAAGTGAGGCTGTGGCTCAAGTGGTAAGAGTGCTAAGCCTTGAGCAACAAAGCTCAGGGACAGTGCCCAAGCCCTGAGTTCAAGCTCCAAGATCAGTGCACACCACACACATACCACACACACACACACACACACACACACACACACACACACACACACACACACAAAGAAATCAGTCATCAATACAAATCCTTGCACATAAAATCCAATAGTTAATCACTCATTCAATAGAGTCCATTCATCATTAGCAAGTCTTCCCTGTCTACTTCTAAAACATACTGCCAATCTCCATCATGGCTCCCACAGCAAAAAGCAGGAGCCTCTTCCTTAGACTTCTGCTCTTCCCTATTCTATTATTCTCTACACAGCAAGGTGAACTTTCCTTTCAAATTCAATCACATGACATCATCCTTCCGCTTTCAATCTCCCAAGGTCCCTGCTATGGTGGTGATTAAATGTATTCCTCTGTCTTCAAAGTCAGTCCCCTTCTGCCCTCTTCCCATCCCTCTAGTTTTGTCCTCTCACACCCTCCCCTTGTGCTCTCATCTTAGTGGTCCCCTTAGCTTGAAATGCTTTGCTTCACAATCCTGATTTTCCCTATAGCTTGGCACTTTTCTTCCAAGTTCTTGGCCTATGCATCATTTCTTCCTCACCACTCATCCTGAAAATACCCCAATCTCCTCTTACTACATCACCTTGCATCACACTTAGATCTCTGCCAAGAAGACAGTTCTTGGTGTATGTTAGCTTCCTATCTGCCTCTTCCTAGAAAACTCAACTTTGTTCAGGCCTCGGTACATTTTTTTTAAAGATTACATCAATAATCTCGGTGTCTATGATCTGAAGCCCTCTATCCAGGTTTTTAATATACAGTTTAGTTTAAAAAAGGAGTAGACACAAGTTACACCACATTTTTCTGTACCTCACCACTTTAGAACTACAAATTTGTACTTCAGAGCCACTGAACAATCAAACTATCTTTAGTGGTCATAAATACATTCCAGGAGCCACATGACCAGGCTCTTACACTGTAGAAGGTCATGCAAAGAACTCCTGTGCTAGAAAATGTCTTATTTTGTGTTTCAGGTAAGTTGGCTCAGTGCAGTTACATAGGAGGCCCTCAAGTAGAAGAAACCTATGTTTAGATCACTATATGACTACCCCCAAACTATTGTTTTTTTGCTCTTTTACATTCCTGTATTTCACTATGCCTGTTTGAAGGTAACAATTGCTTTGTCTTCTAGAATTTTTTCCTAGCATTTAATACCACAAATACTCAGAAAACCTGATACCAGTTAAGAAAGTCTATGATCAACTAGGATCAACTAGGCAGATGTCCTAATACTGTAAATGAATGGCTTCTGTGAAACCTGGCTCAGTTGGAACTTGGCTCTGTTGTGATGGATGGTCTATGCTATCTCTCTCTCACACCTGCCTTACTACACAGATCTTCATGACAGTTCTAGCAGATATGAAAAATAGCCTACTAATTATTATACCTACTACCATTCCCAGGAAAAGAAGAAGGAGAAGGAGAGGGGGAAGGGAAGAACGCAAAGGAAAGGAAAAGCAGATGGAGAAAAGGAAAAAGTGAGGGAAGAAAATAGGAGGGGATAAGGGAGGAACAACAGAGGAAGGGAAGGGGAGAAAAAAATGAGGGAAGGGGAGAGGAAGGGGAGGAGCAGAAGGAGAGAAGGGGAAAGGGAAGCGGAAAGGAAAGGGGAAAGGGAAAGGAAATGCAGCAATGGGGATGGAGGAAAAGGTTAGAGTAGAAAGAGACAATCAGAAAAAAAGAGAGAAAGACAATCAGGTAAGATGACCTCCAACACACACACACACACACACACACACACACACACACACACACACCCCTTAGCTTAAACATGCAGCTCCCCAAATTTCACAGATGATTTCATAAAATAACTTATGTGTATCCTGTCTCATCTACAGACCTTTAGGGATGTCAAAACCTAGTGCTGGCCAGAGAAGTTGGCCAGGTGTCTAAAATTTCTCAGTAGCATCTGAGGTCAGTTTTTACTAGAAGATTCCAAAATGGTAGCAAACCATGAGTATAATAAATTTGGCAATGGAGAGAAAATATGTGAAGCTAACAATTTTTAAAGACAGACATGGAAACTGGCAGAAAAGCAAGTCCTGGTCTAATACTGATATATTTAGAAATAAAAGTATTTCTGTTTCATGACATAAATTGACCATTTTTCAGACACAGAAATTTCTAACCTCAGACATGGAGTTATAAGAACACTAGGAAGAAAAAAGTTTACTCCAATATTTTTTTCAAATTTTCAAATTAATGACTAAAAAATGACTAAAAATTTTGACTTTTTTCATACATGAGTTATACCTATTAAATTATATAGATAAATAAATATAAAATCTACCCATTATGCTCAGATGCAAATGTCATGTTGTAGGAGATTTTAAATAGTTAAGCAATACATTTGAAGTCTGAGGACTTGAGATTCCCTTAAGGTTTCACTTATTGGCATTTAATCCCCATTAGGATATTCAAGAGGGAAGAAATTTAATCCAGGTAGGGTCTATGAGAGAAGGTAATTAGGTTTACATAAAGCCATTAGGGTGCAGCCTTCATGACTGAAATCTAATGGCTTAACCAGAAGGGCAAGAGACAATGTGCATTCCCTATCTCTTGCCATGTGATATGCTAGGCAATCAAGAAGGCCACTACTGGGATGGGGATATAGCTCAGTGGCAGAATACCTGCCTACCTTGGGGTTGAGTCCCAACATGGGAAGGAAGGAAGGAAGGGAAGAAGGGAAAAATGGAGGGAGGGAAGGAGGAAGGGGGGGAGAGAAAATTATAAGGTCACCATCAAATGCAGGCTCTCAACCTGGCTTCTCCCAAATCATGTACCATAATAAATTTCTTCCCTTTATAAATTACTTGGACTCATGTATTTCAGATAGCAATAAAATACACTCATTATTTGTTAACTGAATGATAAACATGATGAACTCATAACATCATTCACTGACACAATTATTTACATACTACTTTTATATAGTATCTGAAATTTCTCTCCCTCAGACTTATGCTCCCCTGGTCAAAAACTTCTAAAATTATGAATGATCATGATTATAAATTCCTTAAATTTATTATCGCTGTATATCTCCTACAATCAGAAGAGGGTTTTACTGCTACATGCCATATCATTTTTAATAAGAAAAATATCCAAGCACAGAAAGTAGCATAAAAATAGTATCACCGATTGCAAATTAAGTGATAAAATGAACTTTGCCATTTCTGGGGCTTGAACTCAAAGCCTAAGCACTGTCTTTGAGCTTTCTCAAGGTTACTACTCTACCCTTGAGCCACAGCATGACATTTGGCTTTTTCTGTATATGTGGTACCAAGAAATTGAATCCAGGGCTTCATGCATGCTAGGCAAGCACTCTACCACCAGGCCATGCTCCCAGACTCTGATCTTAACTTTTGATAAGTAAATCTCCCTTTGGGAATTCATCCTAAGACCCAAAAGACTAAGTTAAAAGAATCACTGATCAACATTTAGTAGCCATCAGTAAAGCAGAAAGAAATTATATGTACATGTAAACAAACCAGTGGTAAAAGGTAATCTATAATAGTGTGAAATAGAATATAAAACATTATGAATTGAGTCCTATGAAAAGTCAACAGAGTAGAAAGGAAAGATTCAAGCAAGCATCATATGAATTGGTAGATAATTATAGAGCATTCTTATCATCAGTCTTAAATCGACAGGCTGTTTCCCATGCCATCTACCATGTATCTAACATATCCTTTAAACATTTTTTTCTTCAATGGACAGGAGATATTTTCTCCAGTAAATTCCATGTTTGTAGCAACATGTGCTAGTACCAGAAATACTCATATACTGAGAATTCACATTGACACTGATAAACTTGCTCCATCTAAAACAAAGGGTATAGTGGCCAGGTACTGTGGCTCACATCTAGTAACTGACGAGGCTAAGATACGGGAACAGTTTAAAGCCAACTCTGGCAGAGAAATATTCAAGACTCATTCTCCAATTAACCAGCAAAACGCTGGACTGGAAGTATGGTTCATGTTGTAGAGTTCAGCTGCAAACAAGGAAGTAGAGCAAGAACTCAAGGACCTGGATTCAAGCCCAGGTACCCACAAATACACACACACACACCTGAAATTATATGGCAGACAAAAATGTATTCCTACAGATGGATGGTAAAATGCCCAAACCCCTTTATTAAAATTGCTTCATCTCTCTGCTCAATCATACAATGGAATCTTTTTATATTCCCGAATCTTTCAGTTAATGTTCATCTACTTGGCATAAGTGATACATGGGTTTACCTTGTGTGCTCTAGTTCAGGGACAGCACCTAGGTACAGAGTTCAAGCCCCAGGATCAGCAAAATAAAGCAAATAAATATTAATAGCACTCTACACATGAAAAATTCATGGGCTTCCCCTCTTACTTTACCTACAGCCTAAATACTTTTATCTGGAAAAAAATTATTCCATTCTCTACTTCATATTTTATTTATACAATCACTTAATACACTTTAATCAAGCACTTACTATATACTAAACATCCAACATTGAGGAGTAAGCCACAAAGAAAAAAGAAGGTATGTATATATAAATTACTCAGATCACAGTAACTGCTATAAAAACAATGAAGCAGTTAAATAGTCAGTTGGGGAGCTGAATAGTTGAATTCTTGTGAAGAGGTGGTATTTGAAGTGCATGACTGATTAAGCCATGAACCTTTTGAGATTATCAACACCTCAAACAATGTAAGGATACTGTAACCCCCTTCTGTAAAATGTAAACCAGAAAGTTGAGTCACAGTTGCATCCTATCAGTACTGTTAGTTGGGGAAAGTTTAGTTAGAGCTTATGGTTAGTGAAACTTTAAGACTGACAGATTCTAGGCCACGGGAGGAACATGAACACTTTCACAGAGGTATCATGGCTCTAAAATACCAAACTCAAGAACTAAACCCCTTCCCATCTTGCATACATTTAATATTTGCATCAGGCAGAAAAACACACTGCAATCATATGAAGAAAAATATTTTATCTATACCCTCATCAAAATAAGACAAAAGCTACAATAAGAAGCAAAGTTTATTGTTGCTCTGATCAAGTATCTTTCTACTTCTCCCCAAATCTCAATTCACAAGTGTCCATTTCCACATCTCTCTCAGAAACTATTTAGTGAGATGTGGGTATTTTCTTTTTCAGTGTTTTGAAACCTATTTCTGATTTTTAAACAAGCAAACAAAAAAAATGAAAGCATCTGGTAAGATTTTTTAAGAAAAATTTCCTCTTCCACATCTCAACAATTTAAAAAAAAAAAACTTGGCCAGTTACAGGTGCGAGCAGCAAAGAGCTATACCCTGCCATGATCTGAATAGAAGCTTCACTGAAAAAGATCAAGAGCTCTGTGTTTCGTCAATTTAACATCCCAGCTTTAGCAGGGCCAAGCAGACACAGGGAGCCAGCCAACACAAACAAAGGGGCTTGGCTAAAGAGGGGCCAGTTTCTTGGAGACAGCCCTCCAGTCTAAACTTCTTAAGGACTTGGGTATAAACGTGCTTTTATTGAAAAGGTGCTGCTCCATCTGAAAAGCACAGATTCAACTCACACACTGCGGCCTTTCACTGGTTCTGTTGGCTTAAGGTGGGTGCAACAGCTCAATGACTGCAAAACTGCGTCACGGCTACCTGTTGCTCACGCTCAGGCCCCAAACCCAGCCTGTGGGAGCCACACTGAACACTGGCTGTTTTATCACAGAGAAAAAAGAGTGGAGAAGGATACTGCCCAAAGCTTGTCCCTTTTTCCACCTCAAACCTGTCCAAAGAGAGAGATAAAGTTGGAGTATAGCGATCAGTAGTTACTTCTATTTCTCTTGTCTACAGAATTAAAATGATCACATCCCCTCACTTATCTGCTAGAGTGTGTCAAAAACCAAATGTTGCTGAAAGGCTTCATGGAGGAGGGCTCTGTTTTGAAATCTACAAAAACCTAAAAGGTTTTACAGAAAATTCTGAAGTTTTACTGTAAAAATTGTTTTTAATTTATTGCAAAACAACAACAAAAAATGAAACTCTTCCAGACACATTCACACCTCTGTATTGACTATTTGCCTTGGGCTGGACTCTGGGAGAAGTGCTCGAAAGTTGGGAAAGATGACTCCTGCTATCCTGGAGGAACCACAGCTAATCCAGTCAAATGTTGTTGTCAACAACTAGGAATAAAAATTACAACATCCTAAAAAGTTGTGGGACTTTAAAAAAAGGCTCTATAAAGTAAGGAAGAGGAATTCCATGAGCTAGCTTAGAAAAGAGTCTCCAAGCCTAGTGTGTTTCAACTGCAGAACCTTCATCTTGGAAGTTTTAGGTGTTTATTTCAATGCTGTGTGACCAAAAGTGTATTTCACCTTCTTGGTAATGAGGAGTCACATCAGTCTTAGTCCTCAGTGTTAGATTGCTGGGATGTCCCACTCTACAGGACTATAGTCAGACAGCAATTGGCTCACAGGCCAGCACAGGAGCTAAATCCTAGGAAGATGTGAGGTCAGAAGGCAGAGGGCCTGTTTTAAAGCCAGGGAATACTTGCCTGCAGAAGCAATAGTGGAGCAAGAGTCAGAAGAACCAAAGGGAACCAGTCATGAAGAAGGAGAAGCTGGTAAAGAGGCTGGCAAGAAAAAAAATGAGTTAGCAACTTTAGGAAGGAGGAGGGGGGTGAGTGTGGGTAGAACGCAGAGAATCAACATTGAGAGGAAGGCTACAGATCCTAGAAGACTTTGCAGGTCACAGCAAGGAGTCTGGCCTTTGACAATGATGAGAGGGAGGCTCCTTATTGGGGTGGGAGGGTTGAAGACAGGGGTCAAATTACTCATTTGAAAAGCCACCCTCCTCTAGACACTTGTCTAGCCTTGTCTATATTATACATGGGGGATAAAGAAATGAATTGAACCTTCTACCTTCATGGGGTTTAGGCATAGGGAAGGAAGGGGGTTCACAGGCAATTAACACAAACATCTGATTTTTTTTTCTTCTTAGGAAAAAAGTGAATGGTAATTTTTGAGGAAAGAGAAAATTAGAGTTGAATGATGGTCAGGGAAGATGTTATTTCCAAGCTCCTAGTTGGGAATGATCTCTGGGAAAAACACATCTCAGGATGCAAATCAGTGCAGAGGCATCTGGTGCTGTGGCCAGGGCTTTGGCCATGATAATGGCATGGATTAAACACTGAATTGTAAGAAAGACTCCCGGCCAGTCTTAGTAGAACAAAAGTGAAAAGGAATGGTCTTAGTGCTGTGTGAAAAAAACACAATAGGACAACAAGCAGCAAACAGGAAAGCCACTGAACCTCAGGAGGTGAGTCACTAGCTCTGTGGACATACTCTGAAGACTTGTTCATGGACAGAATGAGAAAGGAGAGGTAAAACATGCCAAAAAATTTGTAGACAAGAAAGAAAACTATATACTGCAGGTGGGAATATAAATTGATACAGCCAGTAGAGAAAACAGTATAGAAGTAACTCAAAGAAACGAAAAACAGAACTACCTTAGGAATAACCAGTCTCACTACTGAGTTGACGACCTAAGGAAATGGAACCAGTACAATATCCAAAAGAAACTACATGCCCATGTATATTCTAACACTCCTCACAAGAGCTAAGAAATGGAAACAATCTAAATGTCTACAGCTGATGAACAGATAGAGAAAATGTGGTACATCTATCCAGTGGAATACTAGTCAGCCATTTGTGAAAAATAGAATTGTGTATCAGTGTTGAGAGGCACATGAAAACCAATACCACATGGTCCGCACGTGAATTCCAAAGTTGGTCTTAAAGATGAGGAGAGTAGGCTGAGGATGGTTGTGATGGGGAGGAAAAGAGCTGGAAAGATGGATCAACAGTTACTAAGTAACTGATAGAACTTCTCATATCCCATTACACAACAGAAAGAAGAACAGATTTGGACAGTTTTTAGCAGAAAGAAATACTCATTTGGTCTGCCAATTGTTTTCTTAAACATTTCCATTTAAGCCTACTACTTCACTCACAGCTAGCCACTTGATTCTCAGAGGACACAGGGAAATGTTACACTTGGGGTATAGACAGGACTTGGCTAAATCCCTCCACCCAGGTTCCAGCTCTGTGATCTAGGTAGGGAGATTGATCCCTCAGAATCTGCATCCTCATGTACTGGTCAGCATTAAGGGACCATGCACATGTCATGTTACATACACACAGTTGTGTGTACTCACACCCTGTTGCCAAGGTTTTGTTTTCTCTGTGCCTGTATCTCCACTCCAAATCCCTTCAAAAAAGCTTGTTTCTTACTTCCATTTTCCACAGCCCCCAAACCTGGAGTCTAAGAAACCCAGCTTCTTCAGACTCAATTTTTAATTTCTAAATCTGCAGATGCAAACCGCTTAACACCTTTTCATTTCATTTCCTGTCATTAACCCCAAAAACAAAATAATAAAAAAACAAAGACAGGAAAATAGCTAAAACTTTCTATCCAAATACAAATCCTTTAGTGGGAAAACTATGCAATTATTTCAGAGATCCCAACTTTTGCTCATTTTACAAGACATCTGATTTTACTAGAAATTGTCCACAGTAATAATTATACATGTAACTGATGGACTAGATATATCAGTTATGTGAAAGATCTCTCTGTAGGAAGCCTTGTTTAAATGATAGAACTAGAGTAACAATTGATCAACAAAAGCCTTATCCAGCTATAAAAGTTATATGACAACACTTGAATTCTATGTACATCATAGTAGTTATTTGGGGACACAACTGCTCCAAACAGATCGTGGCAAAGTTATACTAATAATGTTAATACTAACATGCATTTGAGTAAACAATAAATCTTAAGACTCCTGACTTGACTGGTGCCATCTTACCAATTTGTGTGTGTGTGTGTGTGTGTGTGTGTGTGTGTGTGTGTGTGTGTGTGTGTGTGTGTCCTGTGGCTTAATAACTCTGGTTACTGTCCCTAAGCTCTTTTGCTCAAGGCTAGTACTTGAGCCACAGCTCCATTTCTGGATTTTGAATAGCTAATTGGAGATAAGAGTATCTTTCTACCAGGGCTAGTTTTGAACCATCATAGTCAAATCTCGGCCTCCTGAGTAGCTAGGATTACAGGTATGAGCCACTGGTGCCTGGCTTCTTTTATCAACTCTTATCATGATTCCTTCTATTCACTACCAGTCACACATAGAAATTAAACTACAGCCATTTACTTTTCATGTTTACGAGAAAGCCACTTCCTGGGACTCAATAAGAACACATTTTTCTTACTAGAAATAACTAAAAGTTGTTGTTGATAATTGACCATGCATAATTTACTACTGTGCATATTTACAATTATAAAGCAGTCTACAATACTAATAAAACCCTACAATCTATCATTATCTATTCAACACTGTTGTGCCCCCTAGTGGATAAATGAAGATCAAATTGTGCTTATCTTCCCAAGAAACAACAAAAAAAAAACTGAGTGTGACAGATGGGTATTCAGATTAATATTTAGAAGACAAGATTTAGTAACAGGGAACTAGTAAATGATGTAGTCCAAAAGGCTCATAATGAGTGACTTGAAGTTGTTCCACATAGTAAAAAAAAAATTAAAAAATTAAAAAAAAAAATTGGTCTGGATGCTCATAGGAACAATGTAGCTCTGGTTTTTGCTTTTTTGCTATTCCTGAGGCTTGAACTCAGGGCCCAAGCACTGTCCCTAGGCTTTCTCAAGGCTACTGCTCTACCACATGAGCCACAGCACCACTTCTGGCTTTTTTTGTATTTATGTGGTACTGAGGAATCGAACCTGGGGTCTTCATGCATGCTAGGCAAGCACTCCCCCACTAGGCCAAATTCCTGGCCCATATCTTTGGGCTTTCTCAAGACTAGAGCTCTACCACCTGAGCCACAGTACCACTTCTGGCATTTTCTGTGTATGTGATACCAAGGAATCAAACCCAGGACTTCATGCATGCTAGGCGGGCTGTCTACCACTAGGGTCTTTTCAGGAATGTCATTAACCCCTAGAGGATACTGATCAGCCTATACAAGCCTCCCTCATAAGAGTACTTCCCCAATGTGCCATACTCCCCCTCAGAAATCTGCTTCCTTCTCCAAACTTGTATCCAAGTTATAAAAAGGAAAAAATAAGAAAAGTTCATATTCAGTACCATTTTAATCTCCCTGCTTCTCCCTTCCTCCCCTCCACTTTCTCCATTAAGTGAGAAGTCAGTTTAAAATGTATTCCATTCTTATTCAATCCTATATGCTTCGAAGGTCACATATGCACGTTTGTATACTCCATCCAAAACAACACATCAAAATGCAAAATCATATCATGAAAATCTTTAATATCAGGTGTGATGGAAGACAGAGTGTGAAAATGAAAAATGCCATCTCAATGGGATTTTGCTTTTAAAGATACAGCTATTGCCATAAAAAGTTTTTTAGCACATATCAAGCTCATTATTGTTAGTGTGAAATAATAAAGCAGTATCTTAAACATTCCTCAGCTTTAATTCCTAATGTGATAAGTGCAGAGATGTTATCTATGCAAAACTCTAAGGATTTTGGTAACTCTTCAAGTCTAAAAGTTTGAGAACCACTAAGGTTTGAGCATCACTGCCTATGAAACCAAGATATCCCTCTGAAGAGGTCTATGACAGGAAAAATCACTTCTACCCAAGTCCAAAGCCAAAATGTAGTGACCTATGTAACATAAAGCAGATACCAAGAAATTCTTAAGTTAAATACAAGGAAGACATAGAAATGAGAACCGAGTTTCACATCTGGAAATTTTGGTCCAAGAAAACTGAGAAAGAGATTGACAATGCAAATGACAAAATATGAGGCGCAATAATGTTTTTATAAATATTCTCATATTCACTATTCTCAATTCCCTAATTCTTGCTAAGACCAAAATTCCATGTCCCATAGAAGAAAAGCAACTTATTAAAAAAAACCCTACATACTGATCATTTTTCTTCTGAAAATATAATGCTATCCTCTCTTACTGTATAATATATGCCAAAAAACAGAAAGATCCAAAGTGAAATACTTTTTAACAATATGCAAAGCAATTCATAGGTTTCCACAGCATATAAAGGCATCAGAATGGTGTTGCTGAACAAAACAGTTGATCATTTTTTTTCCATGAAAATGATGTCCACTTAAGAATCTAATGATAGAGCTGGTGCCAGTGGTTCACACTTGTAATCCTACCTACTCAGTGTGCAGCCAGTTCAGGTGATGATGTCCATGAGATTGTTATCTCCAATTAATTACCTGAAAACTGGAAGTGACACTAAGTGGTAGAACTCTGGTCTTGAGCAAAAGAGTCCACGAACTAGTGCCCAGGCCCCGAGTTCAAGCCCCACAACTGGCAAAAAAAAAAAAAAGAATCTAACATCTTGTTGCACCACCACCAATACATGTTTGAAAAATAAAAGGTTTTGAAATTGTATTCCATCAAGAGAAATGCTACTTGCTTCACTTTGCAGCCTTGGTGACCTCAATATAACCTAAAGATGAGAGTTGGGTCAGACTTGGTGGCTCAAGCCTGTAGTCCAAGCTACTCAGGTGGTTAAGATCTGAAGATCGTGGTTCAAAGCCAGCTCAGGTACTAAAGTCATTGAGACTTTTATCTCCAATTAACCACTAGAAAACTGGAAATGGTGCTGTGGCTCAAGGGGTGGAGCGGTAGCTTGGAGCTGAAGAGCTCAAGCCTAGAATCCAAGCCCCATGACCAACCAAGAAAACAAACAAAAACAAAAAACAAAAAACAAAAAACACAGAGTTGTGTCAACTCTGGTTGAATGGGAATGATCACTGAATGTACCACACATAAGAGAGTTAAATGAAGGTTAAGGTGATTTTGTATCCATGGATACTTCATGTTAACTACATTACTGTGTCGCAGGAACTTTTGCTAATGAGTTGCCCGAGTTATTTCATGTTAAGACAAAGCTGATCTGAGGTACTGAAAACTGAACTGTAATACTTGTTAATCATGAGTATGAGAGAAGAGATTTATCTACATTATCATAACTTAATGGCAACATACAAAGGTAACATGGCATAGCAATCCTGCCTTATTCACAAATGATTTTTGGGGGGTGGGCTGTGGGCCAGAACTTGGGGCCTTGGGCACTGTCCCTGAGCTTTTTTGCTCAAGGCTAGCACTCTTCCGTTTGGAGCCACAACAGCATTTCTGGTTTTCTGGTGGCTAATCGGAGATAAAAATCTCATACACTTTCCTGCCCAGGCTGGCTTTGAATGGCAATCCCCAGACCTCAGCCTCCTGAGTAGTTAGGATCTCAGTCATGAGCCACTGGTGCCTGGCCACAAAGGATATTTTTAAGACTTTCAATGGATACTTGAAACTATAAATAATAATATATGCTATATATACTATATGTCTGCCTACAGATATTTACAAACTAAAGTTTTTGGAAGGTAAATTGTATACCAATTATAATGGCATACTGTACGATTATAATGGCATATTGTAATAGAAGTGAATGTACTTTCATTCTTCTAAAAAGAATGAAATACCAGAATTGGCTAAAATAGCTATATGACAGCTTTGCTATTCAACAAAGCAGCAGACTCCTGAGATCTCATTTACACTCCACTGCACGATTTCCATATCCAAAAATATAGGACAGACATCCAACTCTGCCATGGGGTTCTTCCAGTAAGTAAAAAGGTAAAACCCAAACATCATATATACAACAAGCTTGGGAACAGTCTCAATTCACAGGGAAAAGGCAAACCAGCTAGACATCTCAGGATTCATGGTGAGAAACTGTGGCTCTAAGATTTGGAATGAGTAAAACTAAACCACTTAGAAATATCCACAAGCAGAGAAAATGTATAGGAGAAGCCCCACAATCAGCACATTCTCTCTAGTCAAAGAACCAGGGGAGGTCCTGCCATTGAAGAATTAAAAACAAAACAACAACAAAAAAAACCTCCTAGACAATAATAGCTATAACTGAGCCAAATACTGCAGAATAACCTAGCCCTACCACCTCCAGAGTGCAGACATCCATTTCCTTAAGCTTGTCCGAGTATTTTCTCCGATGGGTGAAAGAAGCTCAAGTAGAGATAGAATTTTTAGCGTAAATGACAAGCAGCCTTTCTATCTACTGTGTTGCCAGTAGGTCTTCACAGATTAACTCTCATCCTCGCCATCAATAATGAGGCACGCTTCTTCACGCACACGCATAATGGATATCAGATAGAGATCCAAAACCTCCATCATTGTCCCAGCCACAGAGTTAGACATCCTAAACACAATGTCAACATGGAAAGCCCGAGTCCCATTCCATCCAGTAGTAATGAAAGTCACCTCACTCTGACCACTATCCTGTTATATTAATGTGACCCTCTCTTTACTTCATCTGACATAGGCATCCACAGTTTCTATTTCTTAACTTTTAAATTATCTGAGTGATGTACAGAGGGGTTACAGTTACATTCCTTGGGTAATGGGTATATTACTTCTTGAATATTAATACCTCTTCCCAAATTTTTCTTCTACTTTCCCTTTCCCAACCCCCTCCCATTCACCTCGTTTTTCCCCTTCCTGTCCCTATTTCAAATAAACACATACAATATGCCAGGTGAAAGAAACTGAAGATCCAAATCAATATAAAAGAATTGTGTGGTCATAGTAAGCTGTCAATCCTCCTCAATATGTAAGGAAGTCTAATGAACTTCCCATCAAAATCCAAACAAGACTTGTTGTAAGCACAGACAAGATTTAGAAAGTTATAAAGAAAGGCAAAAGAATTTGAATGGCTATCACACTACTGTAACTCTATAAAACTGCCTTATAATATCTTCTATGTTTATTTTAAAATGATCTTGGCCTCTTCTCCCTCACCAAATCTACTGGAGTCATGTTCGTGTTCAACACATATTCTACTGTGTAAAAGAGCAAAGCACAAGAACAACAAGTGAAAACTCTAACATTAAATGGCAGGTGTGGTACGTATTAGGGCACCACCCTTATTTCTCATGTGTGAAATTCTTCCTGGGATATCCTTCAATCTATTGCCTTCCTCTTTAAGACATATCTTTAAATCATTCATGAACAACTACCTTTATTTTTGCAAAACTTGGGAGGATATGTCTCCTTTGTATCACTAGAGCATCTCCTATGAAGAACATACTTCATGGAAGGAAATAAAAGAGCAAAAGACAGATGAGAGTACCTGAATCTAAGGCACAGATGGAGTTCCCATTAAATCATTGCATTGGCTCTCTATATTTTTACACTAGACCAAGCATGAATCCAGGAAAATTCAAGTCCCTTTAATTTTCGCACTCACCTTAACATAAATAGCCAGGAGGATCCTTATGTCTTCTCCACAGCAAGTCTGCATTCTACATTTCTTAGAGAAAAACTAGAAACTCCCCTGAATGGTAAAGACAAGCAGACTGGCAGGAAATGGACAGAGTGGTGGTCAAGGGAGATGATGTTTTTACTGCATCGGTTTTAAGGGGAATATTTGAAAGATTCTCAAGGAATGAAACAAAGGTCAAATGTGGTGATAACCTACTCTTGCTAATAGACTACTGAAGAATAAGACTCTCAAATTCTCTCCAGCTTGCAAATACTGGAATGACTGTACATACCCTTCACTTTCCATCATTCATCCATTTTTCTCTATTTCTTGAATTACAAAAACACATAATGAATGAACCAAGCATCTGCATGGAACTAGTGTGTTCTGAACTCCTTGAAAATGTCATGCCAAGTGTAAGTTAGATGCAATGGGTTAAGAAACCTAGCACATTGTGCTTCTGCTTCCTTCAGCAGCCACCGGGTTTTCATTAAGCATTGGGCTTGTGGGTTTATGATTGTGTTCATGACAACAAACACTGAAACATGGGAGTAAGATCTGCAGTTGAAAGAAATGTAATATGCTGAAATTTTACCCACATATTCCATTCTACTTGTGTTGCATATTTGCTCCCAATCCAAGAGGTTTCTTAATCGTCTACAAAAATGTCAACATTAGTGATTCATTTACAAGGGGTTTAAGCTAAAATTTTTATGCTTCAGATGAGTTCCACTGTCAAGTTGCCATGTCAGATCTGATATGCATTTTTACCAATACACATTTTTAGAGCATTACACAGAGATCATGGGAAAGAAATGATAAACTTATCCCTATGCTATTCCAAGATATTAGGACAATTCCCTGCATCGTTTTTTAAGTCTTTCTCACCTTTATGCCCTAGTTCTTTTTTGCTTTTTTTCTCCCACAGAGCCTCTCATTTTTTGCTCAAAACTGGTTTCAGACACTAATTCTCCTGTCTATACCTTCAGTATAGCTGGGACCAGAGGCAGTACTACCAAGCACACCTCATCTGTTAAAATGAGGACATTTTCTATTTTACCCAGGCTGGCCTCAAACCATGATCCTCCCAATCCTTACCTCTCCTCCACCTTTCATTTTCTGAGCCTAACCATGACTGGACTTGTTCACTCTTCTCGTATATGCCAGAAATAACTGCTGCATAGTGGAAATGGCTGCGTATTTCCCAAATTCCTATGTTGGTTCCAATTAAGTTATGATGCTTCTACTCTCATGGTTGGATTTAATGTACTTATGAAAGAGGAGTGAACAAGAACAAAGTGCAACTGTTGAAACAGAAAGCCTTACCAGAAACGTTGATTTGGGATTTCCCAGTCTCCAGACCTGGGAGTTTCTGTTCCTAATGAATTACTTACTTCTCTCAAGAGTTTTATTAGAGAAACTAGAACATACTCACACACTATCCTAAGATATGTCTTCATAAAAGCACTGTGTATATTTTCAAATGTTACCTCAGTTAAGCCAGATCATAAAATGTTTATTCAAGCATTATTCCCATTTTAAAACACATATGGAAACAATGTGTACATACGTCAATTAAACTTGTTCAATTTCATGAAATTTCTAGATGGTACAGAGATATCTAATTTACTTTGAAAATTCTTATTTTCATCATTTTGGTAGATACCAAGGTCATTCTTGTTGAACTGTTACATTTACAGTTACTTACATCCTGTTCAAGCAAACATTGAAAGGCCTGATTGGCTCACATTTTTTTTTTTTTGGTGCCAGTTCTGGGCTTGAGCTCAGGGCCTGAGCACTGTCCTTGGACTTTCTCAAGGCTAGAGCTCTACCACCTGATCCTCAGCACCAATTCTGGCTTTTTTCTATGTATGTGGTACCAAGGAATCGAACCTGGGTCTTCATGCATGCTAGGCAAGCACACTCTACCACTAGGCCAAACTCCCGGCCTTGGCTCACATTTTAAAACTAAAAAATCTTTAAATTTTAGGTTTTATTACTATTTCATAAGGACAACTAGCAAGCTCGCTCATCACCACATCTCACCAAGAATCCATTAATTCAGAGTGCTGGATATACTGAGTGCTTCAAAGGACTGAAAGATGGAAAAATAAAATATTCAAAAAGGCAGATTGCTCTTACTCAAATAGTTGGATCAAAATGCTTGCTTCTCCAGGACAGAATGTATTACCAGATGGGAGAGAATAAAATGTATCAAATACTTCTTTAAGAGCAAGAACCTCTTTAAGACCAAGATTCTGCACACCCAGGAGTCAGAGGGTCCCTTAGAGTAGCTTGGGTGCTGCCGAATGGAACTGCCGACCGAGGCCCTGGCCCCTCCTCACACTTGCTTTATCACTTCCCTAAGGCCCCGTCCGAAACCTTTGGCTTCCAAAGGCAAAAGGACAAAATAGAGCCATGCAGAGAACAAACTGCTCAATAAACCCATTATTGATAGATTCAATTAAAACTATTCCTACCCTTATCTGGATTTAAGAACTTAACCAAGACCATATCTATGCTCTTCATGTTTTAAAAGGTAAGATAATGACAAGTTGACATTTCCCCAAAACCTCAAGAGGAGAAGCAGAATGTCCAATACATGCCAAGTGCCCCTGTACAGGATTTATAGTCTCCTTTATAGACATGTTGATGGAGCTGGGAGTGTGGCCTAGTGGTAGAGTGCTTGCCTAGCATGCACGAAGACCCAGGTTTGATTCCTTGGTACCACATACACAGAAAAGGCTGGAAGTGGTGCTAAGACTCAAGTGATAGAGAACTAGCCTTGAGAAAGCCCAAGGACAGTGCCCTAGCTCTGAGTTCAAGCCCCAAGACTGGCAAAAAAAAAAAAAAGGCATGTTGATTCTTGGGTCACTACCTCCTCTCTCTTGTTTTTACAGGAAACCTGGCTTATTGAACATCAATAAAATAAAATTGGCTTAATGTTTAGCAAATAGACAGGGCATCAGTAATAAGGGAAGGAAAAAATACAAAGCTAAAATAGATCTTTGTAGGTCTTCAAAACTTTGCAGCAAGTAATCTTACTCCATTAAGATTCAATAAGCTTCTTAAGAGATGGCTCAGAGCCAACAACAATTCACTAGACAAGAGTAAAAGGGAGTAAGACCAACCAGCAAAGCAAAATTCTAATACCACTGCTGAAAAAAACAGACATTTATCTCTCCAGGCAGTTAGTTCACCTGCATTTCAAATTCCCTATGAGCACACAGTTTTGTACTAGGCTCTGACAATACTTCTCTGCATCCTCCTTTTTAAAAAACTTTTTATTGTAAAAGAGATATACAGAGGAGTTATAGTTATATAAATCAGGTAATAAGTCCTTTTTGAACTATGCCACCCCCTCCTTCCTTCTCTCCATGTTTTTTCCCTCTTGACTTAGTCCTAGCCCCAAAGTTGTATAGCTCATTTCCAACATAGCTCTAGAGAGTATCCCTGCTCTACTTGCTCACCCTTTGTCCCACTGTTTCTGTGCTTCCCCTTCCTTTCACCTTTCATCTGTTTTTTGTTTTTGCTATCTATGCCTAAAGTGTCATTCATGTAATAAAAAAAAAAAGAAAGAAAAACTGGGGCTGGGATTTTGGCCTAGTAGCAGAGTGCTTGCCGAGCACGCATGAAGACCTGGGTATGATTCCTCGGTACCATACACATAGAAAAAAGCCAGAAGTGATGCTGAGGCTCAAGTGGTAGAGCTCTAGCCTTGAGAAAGTTCAAGGACAACGCTCAGACCCTGAACTCAAGCCCAGGACTGGCAGGAAAAAAAACAACTATTCAAACCACTGTCTTTAAGATCTTCCCTCAACCCATGTTTTATTTTAGTAGTATGATGGGTTCATTCCATTCATGTGGCTATATAGAGTAAACGAATGGATAACCAGATCTTTAGACCATTACAAACACATTTTAAAAGCTTTTTTTCTAGACTATATATTTAAAATCATGAGGGGAAATGATGGGAACATATTACAAAGGTAATAAACAGCAAGATCATAATGCAGCTGCTAATTAATTATTTCCTGTTCTTCCTTCCTACATAATATTATTCAACTGCAAACGTGCTATGCACCTACTATGTGTTACTATGCTAAGTGCTGAGGATCAAAGATAACTGTCCTAGGAAAACTTTTTCTTTTTAAATCTGTGATAATTTTGTAAAGAAAACTTATCAGAGGTTTCCAAAAAGCCAATTGCATGTCCTGCAAACATGACCTAGCATAGGATCCTCCTGCCTTTCAAAAGAAATTTTAAGTTCTGTATGGTTTTTACTCACATGTCTGAGTGTAATAAATCAAGGGTTCTTACTTTGAGCTTTGACTGGTAAAAGAAGATTGTACGAACAATTGTTCATTTTAGATATACAAACAATTGTTCATTTTAGATAATCTATCAGTACAAAATAACTCCAACTTGTAGAATATATAATAACTGGTATTCAAATATCACCTTTCTTCTTTAATTTGCAATGCCAGAACTTTAACCAAAACTTATTCATTAGTAGATTCCAGAAGAATTTTTATCTGAGGAATATTATTGTGTTATAATTTGAGTTAACAATACACTTCAATAAGCCAGACCCAAAGGAACATAGGCTCAATAGTTTCCCTCATTTGTCATAATTAGTATACACCTTGGACTCTCAGAGAAGAGGATTACAATAGCTCAAAACCTAGATACATAAGACCATATAGGATGAGGTTAAATGAAAGGACCTCCAGGATATGAAAAGAGCCATATAATGTGTGATTGTGTGATTGTTGTTCTTAATGCACTATGTTATTTCTCATCTCTTTTGTTGTCCCTTGGTTACTCTCATATTGTTACAGTATCTTACCTTGTTATCTGGTTATTGTATATACATTTATTTGTTTATTTAAAATAGGAAAGGGAAGGGGGAAAACAAGATGAGGGGATAGAGGAGGGAAATGGGGACAAAAACATGAGAAGGGGTATAAATGTGTGTGAGGTAATGCACCTTCTATCTGGCAAATATAATGTAATCCCTCAATTATAATAAAAATATGAAAAAAATGAAAAATTAATCTGAAAAATACACTTACAAAGTACCACATTGCTTAATTTTTCTTACTAATCTGAACATAAAAATCTACATTCTTTTGCTTCTGTCAGCTCGTAGAGTTGTTTCCTTTGTTCAGCCACTTCTGGTACATTACTTGATCCTTCCCCTTCTTGTTCTTGACAAATAGATTATCCTCTATGTCTAAGAAGGGCCGAGGTACATGGGAAATCTCTGTACCTTCTGCTCAAACCTACAATGATTCCAATTCTACTCTCAGGCAGGGATGGGGGAGTGATTATGACATAGGTAGTCTTCAAGACTATATTTCAGCTGTCTTCTCCTCAGCTGTACTCATTACTCCAGCTCCAATTACTTCCTTTATGTCCTGTCTTCTAAAACCTGTCCCAGGACACAAACACTCTCCAGAATTCCCACATCACCCAACTGTGCTAAACATCCCCATCTGCATGGTAACATTTATCACTTTTTTCCTTCTGTTTTCCCTATTTCCTAATCATGTTGGCTCAAAATATCCAGTTTGTCTTTGATCCCCTACGCACTCACTTCCTTCCTCTAATCACATCAGTTGCCAAATCTTAGGAATTGTACTTAACAAAGTTACACAATCTTCTCTTTTTAGTACGCCCATAACCACTGCTCTAGTTATCACACTACCTATTTTCTGGCCTGAACAGTGGCCTCTAAAGCTCCTCCTCACCACTATGTTTCTTTTCTTGTGCACATAAGTCATGATCACAACCATGTTTGCCATACTTATTTTTCTTCATAATCTTTGGCTTCCTGCTTATAGGATAGTCAGGCATGCTTCAATGTTCTTTAAAGCTCTCTTCAAAGACTCTGGACTGTCAAAACACGTGTAATTATTTGTATTTTGCCCTGTACATGTTTCTCTCCTTATTTCTCTTTGTATTTCTTCAACTCTCTCTTACCTCCTCTTTGCATCCCAACACCCAACTCTCACATCTCCTCTCCTTCCTTTCTATAATCTCTATATAACCACCTACGGGCCCTGGTGTAAAAACTAAAGCGTCAAGTTGTGTACATATTAACTCTTGCTTGTTCATAGGCTCATACAAGTCACCAGAGTTTCTAGGATAATCCACGTATTTCCACACATATCCAGACAAGGATTCTCCGTTTGTTTTTCATTAGCATGCTTATCTATCTATGAGGCTCAGACATGCATCTATTGAAAATTGTAGCAATAGAAAAACATGAAGAACACTTTCCTTTGTTCAGAATTGCTCTTTCAAGCTCAGAATAGCTAGACTTCTTTACTGAAGCAACTTCTCTTTCACAAAGCCTGTTTTTCATCTAGTAAGACTTTTGTGGGCTCACCAGGCAAGTCTATACAGTTTCTCATGAGTCTACACTTCCTCATACACTCAAGCCATTAGTCACTCTTTGTCAATATACTAGAAACTTTTTGAGAGCAGAATGCATAATTATATATATATATATATATATATACACTAAGAACTTTATGTAGTTCTTTTTTAGTGTTATGTAGTTCTTTAGGTAATCAAAGCTCTCAAATAAAATTTAAAATTATTAATCAGGTGTGATAGCTCATGCTTGTAATCCTAGCTACTCAGGAGGCTGAGATCTGAAAATCAAGGTTCAAAACCAGCCCAGGCACTAAAGACCGTGAAACCCTTACTCCAATTAACCGCTAGAAAACCAGAAGGGTGGTAGCCTTCAGCTGAAGAGTTCAGGGACAGTACCAAGGACAAGTTCAAGCCCCACAACTGACAGAAAAAGAAAGTTAAAATTATCAAAATGGATGAGTTAGCATTATTTGAGTGATTCAAGAATTTATCTTATACGCCCCCAAATCCAAGCCCTAACTACTTAAGATTACTACTATAGAACAATGTACTTCTCTACTTTTGCAATACAAATAATAGCAACTTTCAAACATCTTTTGAAGTCAGTTTCCAAAAATTATTAAAACCAATAAGAGTTGGTACCTAACTCACACGACTCCATAAACTTCCCACTGAAAACAGAACCGTGAATCTTAACTAAATGGAATGAAAGATCTCTTTGATTTCTAGTAGAAATGGTAGATTTCAAAAAGCAAAGCTTTAAGTAAGATAATATCAATGTCTAGGTTGACACAATAAAAGAAATTTAGCCTAAGAAGTATTATTTCAAATTCAAAATAATTTATATGAAGTAATTAACATGCTCCCTGAAATGTCACTACCCAACAAATATTAATTATGAAAGTTAGATGATTTACTTGTAATTGTCTCACAAATTCTACAAGTAACGTCCACAAAAGTGAAAAAAATGTTAAAAGTACCCCTAAACATTGTACATTGCCTACAGCTTATAGTACAGTCTTTGTCAATAATCATTTTTTTCAATTGAAATTTGTCATATTTTTACCTATTTTTACTACAATCATATAAGTAACAGAAAAATCAAGCCACAATAAACATACACAAAACACACAAAATGATTTCAACAACTCTCCAGGCTATTAAACTGCAGTGTTGCTCTGCCTAGTTATCTAAAGTCTAATGAGAATATCTGGATTTCTATTTGAGATGGCCTCCAAACTTCCCACTGAAAACAGGGAATGAAAACTCAAGAATATCAAGTAAAAAAAAAATGTCTTAAGAAATGAAAGTTAAGTTTGATGGCAGGTAAAACTGTTGGAACTGACACAGTGAAAGATGGACCTCCAGGGAAGGGCATTTCGCCCTCAAATAGGAAACCACACATCCTTTCTCCTACACACGAATCTGTAATTGAAAAAGAAGACTGAAAACATTTCCTTTCAGTATTGACCTGAATAGGTGTCATGGGACAAATTTCATCCTCACTACTCACAACATACCTTGATCTTTCTGACACCTGGTCCAATTTACAAGCATTAAATATACAACTTAATCTAATTAGTTTCTCTCTAGCCAACTCACTGTTCAGTTCCATGAAATGTTCTCCTTCCACAGAATAAATTACAAAACACTATTTCATCAACCTGGTAGTAACTCAGATGATGACAAAAACTGGCCTGTTGAGGACCCACTTCCATGGAACAATTCAGGTGACTAGAGACTTGGTGGTACAAAAAGAAAGGGAACTGAGGTCATCTGTGAAGTCTACACTTTGTATCAGATAATGTAGTGCAAAATAATAATGATAAGAGTACATTTCATTTCTAACTTCAGACTAAATGCAGGGTGATTATACTTATCATCCAATGGAATTTGTAAGCCTCCCACACAGATTCTGTTCTATTCAATTACCACACTTTATGTAACAGCATTCTTGGAAACTGATATAGAAATGAATCATAACCAACAGAAAAAGAGCAATTTTCATTTGTGACTACATTAACAATGTTTAAAACATTGAAACATTTTTAAAAGGTGATGACCATTATAAGAGTTAAACTTCAATGTTTGAAAGGGTGAAATGTTCAAAGATGAAACAGAACCAAAATGAACTTGTTTCCTATAACATTATTTTAAAAATTGTTTTAGAATCACAAAAATGTAACCAACCTTAACCCCAGCAGACAGTATACTCTATAGTCTGACACATCTTACCTATTTAAAATGAGAAAACAGCAATGCCTGAATTTAATCAACTTTTAACTTAAAATTGTATCAAGGATTATTACCCAATTGTCATTCATGTAAGACTCATATTAGGAAAGAGTTAATTCACCACATCAAAAAGTAACAAAAAGTAGGCACTGTGCATATTAAGTCTATGTCTAACACTATGTAACAACAATGTATGATGATTTGATTATGAAGTATCTACCAAAAGTTCATACCTTGAAGGTTCTGTCTCATCCATGCTGGCACTAATGAGTGATGAATGGACCACAAGGATAATTTCTTTACTAATTAATATTAATACTAATTAATAAATGGATTAGTACATAGATGAATTGGTTATTAGAAGGTGAGGCCTACTTAGAGGAGCAGAAATCATCTCAAAGCAAGCAAATTGTCCATCTCCAGAGTGACATTGCTAAGCACAATGAAGATAATGATCGAGAGACGATACTTTTTACCCATACTACTTATACATACCTCTCATACTTTCCCCAATTATTCCCCTAGTCAAACCTAAAGATCATATTAGTATTTCTAAATATCACCTGAGATGCTTGCCCTCCATCTTCCTCAAGTGGCCATTCTGATTTTAATATTTTAACTTTCACTATTACTTTTGTTTGTTTTTTGTTGGGAACAGAAATTGAGCCTGATTCCTGATACATTATCATTCTCAACATCAAGTATCTTCCCAAGTAGTCCAGTTACATATATACGTATCCAAACATGATTATTTTAACACACACTCACAATTATTTATCAGCTAAAAAAGTTTTTTAAAGCTTGGCATGATGGCACATGCCTATAATCCCAGCAACTCCAGAGTTGAGAAAAATCAGCATAGGCAAAGAAAGCTGAGACTTATCCCCAAAAAACAAACTAGGAAGGGCCAAGAATTTGGCCTAGTGGTAGAGTGCTTGCCTAGCATGCACCAATCCCCAGGTTCCATTCCTTGGTACCACATACATAGAAAAAAGCCGGAAGGGGTGCTAGAGCTCTAGCCTTGACAAAGTCCAAGGGCAGTGCTCAGGCCCTGAGCTCAAGCCCAGGACTGGCAAAAAAAAAACAAAAAAAAAACAAAAAAAAAAAACTAGGCAGATATGTGGCTCATGACTGTAATAACAGCTGCTCAGGAGGTTAAGACTTCCATTGTCTCTAAGTAAAAGAGTGAGATCCTACCTGAAAAACGAAGTTTAAAAAAGGGAGAGGGTGATGTTTTGAGTGTGGCTGGAATGAAAAAGCATTTGAGCCCAAGGCATTGAGCTCAATACAACAATATATAGATTTGATTAGATAGAATTTTTTAAATAAAAATCCTGAAGAAATTATCCTGAATGTTTGTTACTGGGCATTTGTATATATGTTTGTTTATTTTAAATAGGAAAGGAAATGGGGGGGGAAACAAGATCATTGGGAGGACGTGGAGGGAAGTGGGGACAAAAGCATGAGAAGGGTAACAACGTGTGAAAATTAACGCACTTACTACCTGGCAAATGTAAATGTAACCCCTCTATACATGACCCTGACAATAAAAAAAAAAGAAAATTTTATAGTATTATACAAATTAAACCAGTAAATTATATGCAAATGTCACTCGAATTAAAATAAAACATTTAAGAAAATTTATTTTCTCAAAAGTAACCTGTGTACCATATAAAAGAATTCTATGCATTGCTTCAAATTTCAGTCAGGAGTAAATATAAAATTGCTTTTCTTTTGTCAATCATGGGGTCTTCAGCTCAGGGCCTGAGTAACTATCACTTCAGCTTTTCTGCTGAAGGCTAGTACTCTACCACTTTGAGCAACAGTACCACTTCTGGTTTTCTCGTTGCTAACTGGTGATAAAAGCCTAACAGACTTTCATGCCTGGGCTGGCTCAAACTGTAATCCTCATATCTCAACCTTCTGAGTAGGTAATCTTACAAGCATGAGCCACGAGTACCCAGCTATAAAATTTCTTTATTGAAAACTTTTAACCACTTTTCTAAAATAATTACATGGCATCTCTATTGCCTCTGCTTAAAAATTAGTCCACCTACTAATATGCAACCAACCCACTCAAAATGACTCATTTTGACATTTAATTATTTCCTGGAATAATATGAATAATATCTTTAACGTATGATCTGTATATAATTAGATCACTGTGAAGGATGAAAAGAATATAAAAATTCAAGAGCTGAGTTGGGTACTTGTCAAGTACCATTTACTGACTTCAGATTCAACTCCTATCTAGTTATTATACCTAGATTTTGGCCCATTCAAAAAGAAATGATTTGCATCTAAAGATTCAATGTACTTTATTTTTACTCGCATGAAACTAAAACTAAGTGACCTAATGTATTCACTGTTAAACCTTAACTTCCAGAGACTGTAGAATAATATCTTTATCATGAGTTTAATATTTTCATTCAATGTGTTAGGAAAGAATCTCTTTGTTTCTTTATATGGTCTTTGTCATGTTTTTTGAATGACTTAATGGGCAATTCACCACCATATGGTTTCCTCAAATCCTTTCAGATAGAAGTAAAAAACAGAGCTTTCAAGGGAGAGAAGGTTAATGAACAGAAATAAGAAGGCAGGCAGCAAATAGGAAAGTTCACACTGCTGATTCTCAGACCTGACACAAATCTGCTGCTCAATTCATGGATACAGTTCACTTACTTTTCAAAAGAGGTTCATACTAGCAGTATACTGTAACTTTCAAAGTGGAAACAATGATAGTACAGCATAAATAACAAATAAGACTATTTCATGAAAGCAGTGATACAGATCACTATATTTTCGCATCTCAGGAATGGCACTATGTACAAGGATTATTTCTCAGAGGAATCCTATGAAATGCCTTTTATTATTACTCAGTTATACTTAACACTATTTCACTAATGAGGAGACCAAAACATGGACTAGTGGTAAGGATAGATAGAACTCAGATTGCTAACTCCAGAGTGTGTCTTTAGTCAGTGTCTCAAATAACATTTGCCTTGCTAGTCTGACTTCTGTCTTAAAGTACATAACTAATACTGAGCTTTTTAACAAGCAAGTGTTGATGGGATACTTTTATATTATCAACTGCAGCATTTGGGTCAACTGAGAGAAAGGAAAACTATAAAAGTAAACAGTATAGGAATCTGCCTTTAGATTTCTTTACAGTACTCAGGATCATAACCAGGTGCTGGATAGGAAAATACTGGAGGCAAGCTGTAATACCTGAGCACCAGATCTTTCTTTAATGCCAATTAGAAATGGGCAACACGGGCCGGGAATTTGGCCTAGTGGTTAAAGTGCTTGCCTAGCATGCATGAAGACTCGGGTTCGATTCCTCGGTACCACATACATAGAAAAAAGCCAGAAATGGTGCTGAGGCTCAAGTGGTAGAGCTCTAGCCTTGAGAAAAAAAAAATCCAAGGACAGTGCTCAGGCCCTGAGCTCAAGCCCAGGACTGGCAAAAAAAAAAAAAAAAAGAAATGGGCAACACTGATCCTATCACAGTTTCTCTGGGTCCAATGGGCTCATCTATAAAATAATATTTCCTTCTTGAATACTTGTTTGTTAAACATGCCATTTGAAATAGATGTAAAAATCAAAAATAAAATGAGAATGATCCTATTGCAGCCAAGTACTTTATAGACCTGTATCGGATACCAGGCCTTTCAATGTTCCTGTCAGTTCCAAGATGGTACCAACAGCACAGTGGGAAAAACATCTGTTCCCCATGCCTGATAGCCAGAGTCCACAGACCTCACTCCTGCTTAGGATATGCAACCCTTCTCCTCTGAGAGATTCCCCTTTAATGACACAAGTTTCCCTGCTAAACAAACTGGAGACAAGCCTCCTGGATCAGATAAAATGTAGACTCAAGTATGCAGTGTGTTCCTTCAACTAATAAGTACTCCATCTCAATGACAGAACTTCCCCTTGGGGAAGATCTCAAATTTCCCCCAGGAATTCCACCAATGATTAAAGGGGCATCGGAAGCTAAAAGCAAAGAACAATTAGAGTAACTGAAAAAGCAGCTAGCTATTGGCCATACTTTGCAGTTGCATAGTTCAATCACCTTGTCAGAAGGGACCCAAAAAGAATTTTAGGAGTACATGTGCTCAAATCTTTGTTCTCAATGTCTACAAAATGTGAAATAGATTAAGTCAAGACAGTATTTGCACTTTCTAATAGTAGAAATTCCTGCCCCCCCCACCCCGCAAAAAAAATGAATTGACTTAAGAACTGGAACAGGAAGGAGCCAACTCATCCCTGGGTATTTGTGAATAGTAAAATTCCAGTTCTCCCTTAAGAAATGCACAGGGGAGGAGGAGGAGGGGAGTGGGGAGAGGGAGCAAGAGAGGGAAGGCACTGAGGTATCAGAAGAATTTAGAAGTCTGGGATTAGTCAGCACTAGCCTTTCTAGGGCTTTACCCAAAGCAGGAAATTGCTGTGCTGCTCCTCGGATTCCCTGCACTGGTGCCCAGGCATCTGGCCAATTCACTCACCCCTTCCCTGGCCTTGCACAGACAGCACAGTCAGTGCTACTCTGGCCCCACCGTAACCCTGGCTGGCTTGAGGGGAAGTTGGCAGAGACCAGGGTTGTGCTATTTAAAGCTATAAGCAGCTACTGTGGAAGGAGATGAGCTGCTTTTGCAGCCGAGGATAAGACTGACACATATGATTTTTCACTTACTCTAATGAATTTATTCACCTGCTAAAACTAGGCACCCAAGTTTGATAGAAAACACAACAGTTCCAATTGCTAATTACTAGCTCTCATCTCTAGCACATACCACAATTTATTTCACTGTTAAATTGCTTGATTAAAAACTCTTCAATCTAATTAGAATCTCAATATATAAATACATCAAAATATCCACATGTATGATTTTACATATTCATATAAATATACATATATATCATGTATATAAAGGTACAACACAGGGAATACACAGAAAGATCCATACATATGCCTATGTTTAAATTCAAGCTGCTCAAGTTACCTTCACTATTAGGAGCAGCCAATAGAAACCAGGAAAACATGGTTAACAAAAGCACTGGCTCAGAATGCAGGTGTCTTGACTTTTGTGAGACACATGACAAGATACTCACTTCTGTGGATGTGTCATCTACAACCAGGCACTTCGTCTAGGAGAACTCCTATTAATTCTTTAAAAATCAGCTCATCTAGCCCTTCTTCACAGAAACCGTCTCTACCCCTAGACTAGGTCAGGTAACTTAGTCACTATTTCAGTAAACAGTGTCCCTTTCTTTTTTATGATATTTAATCATAATCTAAAAACTGAGTATGGTGGCTTTCTGTACTTAAGAGTGTTTGTAGAATTCTATGAAAGGGATAGAAGAACGGAGGAGTTACAAAAAAAGAGTTCTGAGTACCAAAAGGGTAAAAGGGAAGCAAAGAGAAGGATGCTACACTGTAAGGGGGGGGGGGGAGAAGCACTTATTCCATGAAGGCTCATAAAACCTAGAGAACAATGGAAAGCAGATTATATAGTGCCTGGAACTTCCACCTTGTGTCCTCATTCAGATACTCACTGGGTACCTACTACACATGAGACAGGGTGCCTAGCTTTGGAGAAGACATTAGTATTAGAGACACAGAGCCTACTCTCATTTTACAGCTTAGCACAGTGGGGGGAAAATGCTTTAAACAAGTAACACATGTGTGATCAACCCTCTGAAGGAGAGCCATCGGTTGCTGTAGCAACAACCTTACCTAAGAAGTCAATATTTAAGCATACTTTATTTTCTTCTAAAGAATTAGTCCAAAGCATATTTCCATAAGGTCTATTTTAAGAATTCTATCTTTAAAAAAAGAAAAACAGCAAGGTGTCAGTGACTCACACCTAGAATCCTAGCTACTCAGGAGGCTGAGCACAAGGATCATGGCTCTGGGCCAGCCCAGGCAGAAAAGTCCACGAAACTCTCACCTCCAATTAACCAGCAAAAAACTGCAAGTGAAGGTGTTGCTCAAGTGGTAGAGTAACAGCCTTGAGCAAAATGCTAAGGGAGATCACCTTGGCCTTTTGTTCAAGCCCAGTATAGTACACACATATACATATACATACACACACACACACACACACACACACACACACATTTTTGCTTTAATTTTTTTAAAGAAAATTTTTAAATTGTCTGGGTGATGTATAGGGGTCACATTGGTCAGGTAGTGAGTACATTATTTCTTGAACTACTGATACCCCTTCCCATGTTTATCTCCCACTTTCCCTCCCCACACAAACATTTTTAAAAATAAAAACAGTATATATCCAGAAGTGGGCAAGGTGAAACAGAAAGCTTGTGTGGAGGCTAAGTGAGTATATCCCAAAGAGAGTAATAGTGCCAGGCTGTCTTTGTTAAAGCATAGAACACATAGGATAGGGGCCAGGAGTTTAGCCTAGTGGTAGAGTGCTTGCTTAGCATGCACGAAGACCTGGGTTCGATTCCTTGGTACCACATACATAGAAAAAAGACGGAAGTGGTGCTGAGGCTCAAGTGGTAGAGTTCTAGCCTTGAGAAAAGTCCAACAACAGTACTCAGGTCCTGAGCTCAAGCCCAGGACTGGCAAAAAAATAAAATAAAGAACACACAGGATATATATATATGCACATACACATATATATAACCACATATATGTATATGTATATATGTACCATGTTTATAATTGTAGGATTATCTTAGAGACTTGGGCCTAGTAGGAAAAGAGAATGTTAGAGGATGAATAATAAATAATACCAAGTACAGTGTATCTGTGAATGAAGTTGGCTAAAGGAAAGTCATTGAAAGCTGGTGAGTAATCAAAAGCAGTGAGGATGGGAAAGGGCAAGTAAGGGAGGAGGTCAATCTGATTCAAGTGCTGTATATGCATCTGTGAAGTTCAGAGAGAAGAAATTTCATTGGACAATTAGCACACACTAATGACTGGATTCTAAGGCAGGTCTTTTCTAAGTGTGGGTACTAATGAGAGGGGAAGAACAAGCAAGAACGGGATAAGAGAGAAAATCCTTCATGTAAATGTATGAAAACAGAACAGTTATGCCTGTCAAGATTCGTTTGGGAAGGGAGGAGGGATGAAGGAGAGGGAGAGAGGAGGTGTGTTTGATCGAAGTACACTGTATGACTAGATGGACATGACACAGTGAAACCCCTGTACAACTTCCTGCTGCTAATTTTTCATATGTAGGGATGAAAAGTACAGGACATCTGACAATCTCAGAGCTGCCTATGGCACAGTTCTACTATCAGTTAGACGCAAATGGCTTTAGAAACTCACAAGCATTTCTTTGGAACCAACGTCCACTAAACATATCCCAAATACCCACCTTGAAACTCCACCTGGAAATCCTTGCCTGCAGCCAATGAGGAAACCAAGGATCAGACATGGTAGGTAGCTTCTTCAAGTTTACCAAGTTTCAGTACTGTGCCAGAATACAACCATGGGCTGGAAATATGACACTGCTGGGTACTTCCAGGCAAGGAGACAGAGAAGTTGTAGTTGTTCATATAGTAGTTGTTCATAGTTATAGTTAATTCACTCTAAGACTGTTGGGTGAAGCTGGCTAGGATTATGACTGGGTAAGGGCCAAGGCAGTATTACAAACCAAAAAGAAAAGAAAAAAGAAAATGTTGAATTCCTTAGCAGAGAAAGCAACTCATCTGCAAAAAGCCAGTATCCAGTATCACAAACAAGAAGGATTTGTGCTACAGTGGCTGGCATAACTAAGGAAGTGTGAGAAACGCAAACTTTCAGGTTCCTCCAGATTTATTAGGTCAAACTTTTAAGATGATTCCCACTGATCTAGGTTTTAACTAGCCTTCCAGGGGATCCTGACACCCGCTGACCCTCCTTAAAAGAAACACTGACTGTGGGCTTGATCATTTGTTCCTTAAATACAGATGGGAAATTCTCCCAGGGAAAAGCCACATGGATACAGGTGGCACACATGCCTATCCAAAACAAACAGGCACTTCCTCAAGAGCCCATGCACAGATAGCTCCTTCTGCTCTGAACAACATGGTACAGGCCCATGAATGGCTCAACTATTTTCTCCGAAAAAGTGATCAGCCATCCAGGACAGGGGTGGAAAGCAACCTGTACTTCCTTAGGAATGTTGACCAGTAGTCTTTGTGTTTTTAAAATGATTAAAAGATAGGAAAATAATTCATTATAATAGTTTGTCTGGTTTGCAAAATATTTCAAAACATAAGGCCCAATAAGGAGGACAAAAAAAAGAGCCTCACTGGTGTAACTTATATTTTCACTATGTGAAAACAAAATAACATGGAGTTAATGAATACTGATCCAATTCTAAAGTTTTCTCATAGCTGTACACTTGTCTAGGTCTATTTCTAAGCAAAACATGTGTGTGTGCGCATATACGTGCATGTGAGAGTGTGTGTGTGTGTGTGTAATCTTAGATGACTGGTTAAGGTCTAGAACCAATATAGCTGAGTCCTCCCCCCACACCCTGCCCAGTTTTATATGCTAAGCCAGATGTGGTACCATAGCTGAAGCCAAAGGTAGCAATGAGATACAGCTGACCAAATAGAGACATTAAGTCTCAGGGTGACTCAATTTTATCTGGACCCACATCACTATGTTTGGTCTGCTTTCTTGTCCTGGCAGTCAGTTAATACCAGCCTCAGAGCCAGGTATGCAAACTGAAGGAGTATATGAAGCTAGGCAGGAAAGCATGAAATACTGGCACACTCTAAGCAAGATCAAATATCCTGCATATCCAAAGGAAGTATTACCTTAAGATCTCAATCACAATGTTAAAAGAATCATGTTGCACAGATAGTGCTAAATAAAATGTTTCCCAATGTATTTGGATTGCTAACATTTGCAAATTCTCTCATTAAGTGTGGCTCTTCATTTTCTCCCAGGTTTCACATGCACCTAGAAAGAGTACTCCTCTGTTCCCCTTGATACTTAACAGAGCAATACTCTCAACCTGTAAATACCCTCTATTGTTAAAGACATTACCAGACAAAGGTAAGCCACCAGAAATATCCTACCTTGTAATTGGGATTGGAAAGACTTTTCAGGTCATCAAAAACTTACTCAAGAAGGCCAAAGTCAACTTTCTAATGACATTCAAGTTTAGAAATGCCTTTCCCAGTACCTGGAACTAACAACTGTAGGCTACCTCTATCACACACCACTAAACAGCCTCCAAGCAAGTCAAGAATGCATGCCCCTTGGTGGGTACTCTTTTCACTAAAAAAAAAAATCTAGAGTAGATAAAAACAGATGTAAGGTAATGTGTTAACCATTACTACCTAAAAACAAAAATGTTGAGCAGACTCCTTTAAAAAAAAGAAGAAGACAAAAAGAAAAAGAAAAATCTCTAAGCCTAAGAAGAATAGTAAAGTTGTGGCTTATACCTGGCTAATTTCCTCTGCCATCAGTATGTGCTATATCACACCACTATTGGGAAATATTTCCTCCATCAGCAGTTGTTAGCTGTGTGATACACAAAAGTTACCTGTGATACACAAAATTATGAACTGGCTTATGGCACAAAACTTAAGGACTTCTATAATGACAATGAAAGGTTCATCAGAGTTACCTTATTTTTGTTTACTTTGAAGAATCTAGTAGTGGAAAAAGATGTTGTTGCTTTACATTTGCAAACAGAACCTAAGAAAGAACTTTCTGCATAGCACAGTTATATGAACTGAGAAGTAACAAGCTTCCCATCCTTAGCAGTCTTCAATAAAGTTAAAGTTCCCCCCTTCCCCTGAACCCAGGCAATGATGTGGATAAGATGAGCTTAGAACTGTAAAGATTGTTCCCAAACTATTCATTTCATAACTGGATTCTCTACCGATTAGTTCACATAAGCTAAGCCAGGTAATTGCAATTTATTTCCTGTCACAACATTAATCATGAGTATTAAATTATCAAAGTAAGTAACTACCAATAAGATTTCAATAACCACTAATTTCCTAAGAGGCTACATTGTCTATAAAGATGAATCAATGTTCTCAGTACAACCTTGATCTAACAAATACTACTTTCAATATTTGGAGCCAAGAAAGACTCCGAAATTCAGAAAAGCTGAATAGCTTGTGGATGGTCATGAGGGAGGCTAGTAAGTGGTGTAAGTCAAGGTTTCTGTGATTTTTAAACAACATTGCAACCACTCCCACATGAGTCATTTCTCTTGACCCTTTTACAAAAGGTTAGATTTACCCTTGGCACTTTTTTTTTAACCAAACTCTCCTAAGGTAGTATAAATCTGATAAAGAGTTTGTCCTGTCTTCCTCCTCCTTGGTATCGACAATTGTTACTATAAAATTCCACATTTAATGTATTCTAAGCATATTTTAAAACCACAATATATGAAGGCTTCTGGGAAGGTGATGGGAGAAGAAGCACTCGCCATCACGTCCCCAGCTAGGCGGTGAGCAAAAAGGCCAAATCCATACGGTGACAGGATTTTAGACCTCTATAGAGTCTTCTGAATGCTTTCAACTTTCCAGGGGAAATCTTGAGGGAGAAATATGGTGTATTTCAGTCAAACTCAACACTTAGCACAATAGGAGCTACAAATGACCTACCTTCAGTTCTGTACAAGTATTTACACATAGCTTGCACACAGCTTGTGTGCAAACAAAGGCTTTCTCCGTTTTTTTCCCAACTATTGTGAATACTTATCAAAGACTGCTGCTTAGGTTCACAGAAGTGCTAAGATTATTATCTACTTCTATTGCATCTCCTTTCCCAGTTCCAGTGCCCTTCCCATCTAGCAAAAGTGACTTCCAAGAGATTTAAAGAATCAACACATGTTTATTTCTGCTTTTTTTATATTTTACCTTTGTAGAGAGACAGTATCTAATGCAACTGTAAAAATGGAACAAATACGTTACTGTGTAGGCCTTGGAGAGGGTGAGGATTCAAAATATCTGGAAACCTTTTATAGTCAAGATAATGCTCAGAACAGAAAGATGAGCGAATCATGGTCAAGGGAAGAATCAGATTTCTAGGATTTGTATATTGCTAAACTGATGTCTAGATTGTCTAGATTCAACAAGCAAAACAATAAATCACAAGGAATACAAAGAAACAAGGCAGTATAGATCATTTAAAAAAGAGTTTAAAGAACAAAAACTGACAATATGCCTGAAAATACATGATGGCAAATCTACTGGACACATAGATTTTTAAAAAACTATCATAACAATACTAAAAAAAATTAAGAAGAAAATTGTTATCACAAACTAAAGTACCAGTTAAGTGACAGAAAGCAAAGAGAAAGCTGGAGCTGAAAAAGACAAGGGAAATGAAAATTCACAAGCACTCCAAGAGCAGACTGAGTAGCAAGGAAAAAAAAAATCAATGAACTTCAAGACAGGATCATGGAGAGCAAAGTAAATAGTGCCTGAGGTACCTATAAGACACTACCAAGTAAACGAAGATGCACATTGTGGGACTTCCAAAAGGCAAAGACAGAGAGAGAGAGAGAATAGGGTAGAGAGATTATGACAATATAGTAGTCAAGCACTTCTCGAATTTGATGAAAGATCTGAATGTGCTTATTTAAGAAGCCAAATAAGCCTACAACAGATGCAGTTGGAATTCTGGGACATTCACAACGAAAATTCTGTTGAAGTGAATATAAGTTCAGATAATAACATTATATCACCATGATGTTAAATATTATCGCCACAGTAACCATAATGAATGTAAGTAAAAAACATGTACAAAAGAGAATGAGTAAGAAATTTAAGCATTCCATTGCAAGAAAAGAAAATTGAACTCAAAGGATGACAGTAATGTAAGAAATGAAGGGGGAAAGTTATAATGCAAATTGTAATAAATACCAAAATGGCAAATGTAAAATAATTACCTTAAGTGTAAATGAAACCATCCAAAAGACAGATTGATAGAATGAATTTTACATTAATTTACACTTCCTTGTATTTGTACATGTATATAAACATATGTATATATATATATATATATATATATGTATTTCTACATATATGGAAACATTTACAGCCATGTAAGAGTTACTAGAAATAATGTGGGATGCAATCTGCATCACATTTGTTACATTATATTTGTTTATTCCTTGGAAACACATCTTGAGGAAGGAAAAGCAGGAATATGACTGTAGATACAGCAAGAATGTGTAAGGAAACTTGCCAACTGCAAGACATGCTGTCATACAAAGAAGGTTTCCTAAACAGGGGTGCTGACCTCAACTTGAAGGCTGAGGAACCTAGCTGACGAAAATAAATTCAGATTTCCCAAAGGCAATTGGCCATTACCAGTACAGCATCTTGTATATACTAGTGCATCAACATGCTTTATTAACTTGGATCAGGATTACCAGAATCAATGTATTGCTAACTTGAATAAAACCGAGCTTGTAGTTAAGAATCTTGAGGCCGAGTTCAGTTTTAAAAAACTGTGACATTGGAAGTAGCACTGTGGCTCAAGTAGTCAAGAACGCTAGCCTTGAGCACAAAATGGCTCAGGGACAGCAAACAAGCCCTGAGTTCAAGCTCCAGGACCCGGGGATGTAGAGGGCACCTCCCACTTTTTCTTTTTTGGTGGGTCATGGGGCTTGAACTCAGCTTGGGCACTGTCCCTGAGCTCTTCAGCTCAAGGCTACCACCCTACCCTTGAGCCAAGCCTCACTTCCTGTTTTCTAGAGGTTAATTAGAGGTAAGAGTCTCATGTTCTTTTGTGCCCAGGCTGGCTTTGAACCTTGATTCTTAGATCTCAGCATCCTGAGTAGCTAGGATTACAGGCATGAGCCACCATGCCCAGCTCTCTGCATCACTTTTATAAGAAAAAAATTTAAAAACAAAAACTGGCCTCAAAGTACAATTATATCTATACTACAGTCTATTTCTAGTATAATTTACCTAGAAGATACTTAAAATAGTATCACAATTTTCAGTTATTGAAAATTTTAATACCTTTAAAAACCTCTATTACTTGTAAATGACATCATAGTTTCCATAGCCCTCAGAAGAACAAAAAAACAATACATCCCAGGCCAGTAATAAAAAGGAAAAATACTTCTAAGGCCCTTTTTATTTTCTGTTTCTCAAATCTGTCCAAAGAGAAATTTATATCATATTAATGTTCATATTCCCAATTCAATTGTTAGCCATCTTTTTAAAATTTAATTTTGATGATATACTATGCCAAGGTTTAGAGAAGATAAACAACACAAACAAAATAATGAACACTGAAAACCTAATGTTGCTCATAAATAAGAATAATTTTAACTACAAAATAATGATTATAAAAAAACTTTAGAAATGTGAAAACACTTATTTTCCATTTCCTAGTTTAATCCTACTTTATCGTTAGATCCTGAATGGAAAACAAAGGACTACAGACAAAAAAAAAAAAAAAGAATGAAAGACTTTCTCTAGGTAGGAAGGATTTCAGGCATATGCAAATTGATGAAAGATTTGATCAAAATGTGATAAGCAGACACACAGAATGAAGAAAACAGAAAACACTGTCAGCTCCAAAAAGCCACTGCCCTACGCCCTACCAGATGTCAGGTATGGAGCAATGACTTCACAGGGAAGCTTCCTACAGATTAAACTGGAGGTTTCAATGCTCTTCAATGTCTTTTTTTTTTTTCTTTTAAAGTCTAGAACTTAAGAGTCTCTTTAAGTCTACCTTGTTAAAATAGCCTCAGGTATGTAAGCTAGATAGGAGACATGACTTCAGTCCTTTATACCTTAGATCCTCTAAGGACTGTCAAATCCAGAATGCCAACTAGTACAGAGATCCACCTCCCTCAGTCCTGTCAATAAATACACAAGCCCTCCATGAACATCTCCCATGGAAGGAAAATGTAGGAAGCCATAGGCCCAAAGGGATGAGATTCATCTCAGAGAAGCAGATGTTCTAATGTCAACATCTTCAAAGTTCAGCACTTCAAAATCCTTTTTTTTCTAAACATACTCCAGGGACTACAAACTTATATCTATTTTTAGGACTAACCATTTCATTTATCAGATTGAACTGACTCTACAGTCATCATCAAAATGTCCTCCATTGCATGCACATTGGCTGATCCATTGTGAAACAGTGCCTCTGCAGTCCAACTTAATGAAAAGAGATAAGCAAGAATGTTACTTTGGAAGGGACCAAATCCCAAAAGCACAAGTCTTAAGATGAAAAAAAGTAAGACTATGCTAATAAAAAGTCAGTAAATCTAACAAGGATAAAATGCCTCTGAGCCGGAGACTCAATTATGATTATTCCCTTGTTAACCCTAACTTTCAAGGACCCTGTCTGACTAGTTAAGATTCCTCCCTGCTAAAAGCCTTGGGCAGCCAAACAATGATCAGAGCTAGGACAAGAAAGGAGGATGGGAACATAGGAGGAAAAGTGCCTTTCTCCCTTCTGTTTTAACCAGACTTGCCCCACGTTTTTCCATTTTACATATTACTTCATAGATAAGCCCTAGTAATTTCATTTAAAGAAAGAATTACAAATGTTGAAAAAATGTTGAAAACCTCAGGCCTCGATAAACTTCTCTCGTTCTGAAAAATCTGCCCAACAAGGAAACCTCTGACCTGGGGTAACCCAGGAGAGCTATTAACTGGCTGGTCTTCCACTCCCAACCAGTGTCCACTCATGGTAATCCAGGCACATTAACAAGTAAGTCAAGAAAAATTCAATTTTCTTTTTATTATAAAATTTATGACCTAAAGCCTAGAATCCCAACAACCCTTTATTTTTGGTAAATTTATAGACCACAAAATAGGACTGTGAGCTGTCACTATTCACAGGAGTGATTTAACAGTTTTACAAACCAAATTGCAGGCCTCTGTTAGAAGAAATGTTCAGCTGGGGTACTCAGCCATCACGGTCGTCTTCTTCACCCCTGGAGAGGTCTGTGAAACACCTTCCCTACCATGACGCCCCACCAGTGGACTTTCACTTCAGAGATGAGAAACAGAGGTTAACAGGCTCAACGGCTAGGGTCAATGATGTTAGTAAAAACTGCTGGCAAGAATGCTTAAGAAAATTCATGGTTGGGTGCTTGGATCATTTGAGGGGGAGAATGACCTAGAGAAGTAGGGTTCTGCTCTAGATCGAATGCTGTCAGAAAGCATGAAACAGCCTGGCTTAAGTGGGCAACTCAATGATTCTTCATTATAAGAAGAATGGACTAAAGAACACAGCTGTCCTTTGTGCAGAATTATTAATCCCCTTCCTAAGTATCAATCCTGGCAAAGCCAAAAAGAGCGTCAGTGTTACACAGGAGCAGACAGGAGCAGATAGTGTACTTGATCATGCTCAGAAAGAATCTGTTAATCTCACAGATTTCAGAAACCCACTCAGTAACATTTCAGTTGTTGGGCCTATCTGTGCACAGAACACATTTCATACCTTGACTCTGCACACATCCCTCACTCCTCCATCACTCAAAATGTGACCTCGTCAATGGAGCCCATGTTAAGGGCTTTTCCTATGATCTCTTCATAGGCAACTGGAATAACAGGCTGCAGCTGATTACCTGGCTATACTCCCCCATCCAGAAGAAGCAAAATCTGCTAAGAACAGTGTTTGCTATCTAGCTGAGGGGGAGGGGAGAATCAATTTCTTTTCTCCCCAGCTTCAGATCTACATTTTTATAAAATACCACAAAAACATATTGCTAATGACGTGATAATAAAAGACACAAAACACCAAACTAATTTTTAAATGTATTTGACCCAAAAGATACATTTCCTTGTATAATGTATTTATCTAAGCAGAAACCTAATAAAGCACACTTTGAGTAGCACTGTGGTTTCCTGTAAATTAAGTTACATGAATTACTACAAATTAATTCCTCCTCCTGTGTGCACCCTTCTAAAGTCACATGACACTTCACAAAGAGGAAATGGTTAAGGAATTTCATTCATAGAAAGACTTAGCTATGAGCCATCCAATTGCTTTGAAGAGAGTAACTGATCCTATGTGCAAAAGCTCCAAAGATTATTACCTGAATAAAATCCTACCAGCAACCTTCTAAAAGTAACCTAAGCAAGGGGATTAAAACCTCTACCCTCAAAGGGCTAAATAGTATTTATTCTCCTTCATCTCAGAAGGCTTAACTGCAATTTCCCATTGACATTTTTAGGGGAAATAGTCATATTTTGTACAAGAACAACTTAGATTTGATCAGAATCCTACAGTCTTCTTGAGAAGTAGCTCTATATCCTGAAAGATTGGTCCCAAAGCATCTGTTAGTTTCCCTCTCTTAAATCAAGAACCTCAAATATAAATTCATATATAGTGAATGAAAGACACAGAAAGAGTACAGGCATCCACTAATCAGCCAGATTTTCTTCAAATCCTCATCCATTGTACATCCTACATTACCTCTAAAAGCTTATCCTGACAAACGCAATTATACAATTTTAAGAATTGGCCTTCATCTGACTGAAACAGCCACTACTGCATTCATCCCAACCTTTTTTTTTTCCTTTCTTGTTTCTGGCACACAGCTGCTGGGACATATACCTCTAAAAAATGTATCCATTGAGCACAGTCAGAACTGCCAGACAGGCCAGATACAGAGATGAGGCTCTTTTCTGGGGTCAGGTTCAAGGACTAGACCAACTCTAATGTATTTTCTGCTTAGAATGCATCTCATTCACAAAATATTTCCAGTATATACTTCACTTTACCACTACTTAAGGCAAACAACTCATACTCATATATGATGTACACATTTATGCAAATACTTTATATATGAAAGAAATGCTTTTTCAGGTACTTTATAGACACTTCTATAGCAAAAAAAAAAATCTTTGAACACTTCCAAGGATGTATTGATGCTTTTTTTTTCAAATTCTTTCAAGTTGCCTGGAACAGTGCTAAACCCATAGTTGGCATCCTAAAAATATTTAATTGAGTGATGTACACTTGAAGTATACAAATAGTGTCACATTATGCTGATACATGTAAAATATCCATAGCTATTATATTTTAAAAATGAAAAACTAGTGTGCATTCACATTTTATACATTCCTTATTTCCCTTATAAACTAGTTATTGCCCCAGATTTTGGTATCTATAGTTAGATAATTTGATATGTGCAGAAGGAAAACCACTACTTACTACATTACATATGACAAAAAAAACTGTGAGGAACCATCAAAATAATTTATTTGCCCCTTATCCTTACCTGAACTATAATTTTTCAGATGAATATCTCAAGCTTCAACTTACCTAAAATAGTAAACATTTTTGGTACCATAAAAATTAAAAGTAACATTGGGGCTGAGAGTTTAGCCTAATTGTAGAGTGCTTGCCTAGCATGCATGAGGATTAGGGTTCAATTAAGTGGTGCTGTGGCTCAAGTATTGGAGCTGTAGCCTTGAGAAAACCCAACAGGCTCAGGCTCTGAGACTAAGCCCAGGACTGGCAAAAAAAAAAAAAAAGAAACTTAAAATATCTCAAATACAGTTTTCAATGTTACTTTTTTCTTTTTTGCCAGTCCTGGGCTTGGGCTTGGATTTTCTCAAGGCTAGGGCTCTACCACTTGAGCCACAGCACCACTTCTGGCTTTTTGCTACGTATGTGGTACCGAGGAATAGAACCTGGGTCTTCATGCATGCTAGGCAAGCACTCTACCACTAGGCCAAACTCCCGGCTCCTTCAATGTTACTTTTAAAGTGTTATAAAATAATGTCATTTTATCATTTTTTTCATTTTATATCTTAGTATTCAATCAGTGCTCTCTCCATAATATTCAAATCTTGCTTTTCTAGATAGTACTTTTGTTCCTTTAATGACTTAAGTTACTGCACATCTATTCAACTTTCTGTAGAATGAGAATAATTGGAGGACTCCTTTATCTCTTCAAAGCACAGATGGTCCGCTACCACGTGGAAGAGTGTAGGGCAAACTAATGGAATTGCAGTTGGAAGACTTGAACTTGTTACCCATGGGCTATATAATTTCCCACAGTGATGTTTTAATACCCTACATTCCATCAAGATGCCTGACAAGATGGCAGAAAAGAAGTGAAAAGTTTAACAGCCTGGGACCAGGAGTTTGGCTTAGTGGGTAGAGTGCTTGCACGAAGACCCAGGTTCGATTCCTCAGTACCACATACATAGAAAAAAAAAACCGGAAGTGGTGCTGAGGCTCAAGTGGTAGAGCTCTAGCCTTGAGAAAGTCCAAGGAGAGTGCTCAGGCCCTGAGCTCAAGCCCAGGACTGGCAAAAAAAAACAAAAACAAAAACAAAAAAAAAATGGTATAACAACTTGTATTTGGTTACACATACAGCATCTTAACTCAATTGGACTGGGCTTGTATTTCCAACAATATGCTTACAGGAACAAAGGCTGAATATTAAAGTTAGAAGCAAAGAATTAGATAAAATACAGTAATGATAATAAGAAATGTAAATGATATTTTGAAAACTCACAGAAACAGTAACAAAAGTACTAAAGTAATATCTCTAAACACCCAAAAAATAGCAACCTGACAACCACAAAAGAAAATACTTTAACAGACTGGCAGTTAGCTATGAATGGAAGAGGCAGAAACACTGACCATTTTCAAGTGACATCTAGACACACAAAAGAGAAATATTTTACATCTGCAGACTTTATAAAGAAGGGTTGGTTACTATAGGCCTGAAGTAAACTGAAGAGTAATATATTGATATTTTAAGGGGAAAAATAATCATCAAAGCCATCACACAGGGGAAAAAAGTACATCTCATGTTCATAGAATAATGCTACTAGGCCAAATTCTGGCCAAGAATCTGCTTATTTCCCACTCTGGCATTCCAAGCAAGCTAAAGAATGCTTTCAAAATACTTTCTTTAAGGAGATATCCACATTTTCCACATAAGAAATAAAATAGAGACCTTTTAGAAGAATCTATGTTTCTTTAGAAAGTTTTTAGCAAATTTTAAAGAAATAGGAAAATAAAAATTCCCCAATAGAGCACAAGGGAAAACATAAAAATGCTAAAATAGTTGTCTCTTGTTTCTTGGAGTAATCTTGTTTTCATGTCTCAAGTTAAGCCAAAGCACACATTTTTGACAAAAAAAAAATGGTTTCCTTTTTGTGTGCTTTTGCCCAAACTGAAAATGTAACAATATGGTGTTCTTCATACTTCCATCTTCCAAATCATACTGAAGACACACTTTACTTGAACACCTGAACACACACACACACACACACACACACACACATAGAGAAATGAGTCTTACCAGACCATCACAGTTGCTAATGGCAACAGAAGTTCCTGGAATGTCCACAATGTCACCAACATAAGCACAGTTGGTCTGCAAGGGCTCTGTTTTCCAGACTGTTTCTGCAGCATTTCCAGGCTGATCATCATGTAGGCCGTCAGTTGTATTCCCAGGCACTGGAGATGTCTCGTGCCATTCCACCACAGCCCCAGGAGCAATTAACCGAAAGTTGGGCTTGAGTCGCAGATGAAAATCTTTTCCAAATGCTGTGATGTTAAAGAACAACTGCTCAGAGTTGGAAGACACATCCCTCGTGGACCTCTTTTTATGATTTGCAGAAAGAATATAGGAAACATAATGTCCTTCTACATTTGTGCTGAATGGAGTCACCAGCTCGTATTCTTGATGCCCTTTTATTGGTAGACCTGTGGGATTAAAAACAACAAATGAATTATACAACCCTGTGCAACAAGACCACAGAAGATATCCAACTTAAACATAAAATACCTATTTTGCAAGACCATACCTCAGTTAAAAAAATACATGAGGTGCGTCAATTCAGAGTGCATTGTAAACATTCATTTAGGTGTTTGAAAATGTAAATATTCCATGAACTATACTTGCCTTGTTTAAAATCAAATAATTTAGTATTGACACAAATGATACTGGCTACACACTTTTAGCAATGTTTATAGATTAATTTTGTTTTCACTTTTTTCCCCTATAGAAAGTCTAGAATTTATACAGATTACAGTAAGCACTTTACATTGCTTCTACATAAGCTGTAATGTATACCCTGTAGTTTATAGTGTCATAAATTAACATGTACATTTTCGGTCATTGCAACCCTAACAATCGTACATCAAAGTGAGGAAACAGATTCAGGAAAGGTCTGCATCCAAGGTCAAACAATTGTAAAGCTCAAATAAAAATCTAAACTATACTTGAAGTCCACATATCCATTCTGCTATATTTATGCCATGTTCAAGCTATTCCCTTTTTTCATTATGAGAAAAGGAAAAAGGTAGCAATTTATGAATATTTAGATACCAGTAGGAATGGTAGTGTAGTTTTACACTGTATATCTTATGCACTGAAATGTGAGTATGCATTTGGAACTTTACAACCTCGTAGCCAAGTTAAACTGAATCTCACAGTTGGGGCTTTTTCCCCCTAGGTCAGCCAGATGTGAGCACTGTGTTTACTGAAATGCAAACACCTTTGGAAAAGATAAGAGACAGGATCTTGGAGAAGGAAACAGAAAGGACAAGGATGGACAAAGAAAGTCTGGAAAGGAAAATCTAAGACCATAAATTTAATCTGGAAATTTAGCGAATGAACATAAAAGTCAAAGGGGATAGTTTATAAAGGATGAATGAAAACTTTCCTTATAGATGAACACGGCCCACCCCAAATTAACTTGAGGACAGCGCATAACCCATTCAACATGATGCTCTCTGTATTATCCAATACAACATCTTATACATGGCAGGCTTCTGGCCATGTAGATTTATTTCATGTGAATTAATTTAATTTGTAGATAACCACAGTACCTTTGCTTTGCCCATGCTGTTACCCACTGACTCTCAAACCATACTACCTAAGGCCTGTGACCGAAGCTTCTGACTGTACCAAAATAATCTCTTATAATTCTTTCTCCAAAGATCTTTTTAAGGTTTCAAGAGTGTAAGGAGGGAGCAGTAAACATTTTCAGCGACAGAAGCTATATATCCTAGACTCCTAGAGAGCTCCATTTTTCTACTGTCAGTCAATACATTCTGCAGCTTTACTCAAAATAAGAATGATAAACTTTGTCTTCATGGAAATTAACTAATAAACTAGTTCTAAGATGTATAGGAGAACAATTTCTGGGATTAAATCCTGAATCCATCATTTTTCAAGTGAACATTAAGACCATAAGGAGGAAATATGCACTTAGCCACCACTCAAGCTCTACACCTCAGAATTGGCATGGAAACTATCTAGTAACCTGACATCTATTAGCTGATAGAATACTGGGCTCTGTGACTTGTATGTAAGAATAATATTATTTCTATTAGTATTAAGACAATGAGAATATGACTCTAGGAGTTCTCACACACAGTTTCCGTTTTTTTCATATATTTTTATTGTAATTAATAGAAGGGTTACATTATATTCACCAGATAGAAGGTACATTACTCAGTTTCAGTTCTTATCATTTTGATTCTGCAGACAAACCCTATGTACTTCCCAGGAGATAGGTAAGAAATGTACAGCGAGACATTATAAGATCTAATCTATGAATCAAAGCTACCATCTATCTACAGCCATTCCACCAGTGCTTATTTTTAGCACCACTTCAATAACTTCAGTAAAAGGCTCCTTAATTATTTTGAGCTCTGGTAGTGAACATGGACATGGGTAAAAACTATTTTAAAAAAAGCTTTATCTCAGATTACAATCACCTAAGAAAACTAAATTATATCCAAATTTAACTTTACTACACCCCACGTTTACACATTTTATAGACCCAACTACTTCCACAAAGTGATTCAGCATATGATTAAGGTATGTAGAAAAGAAACAAGCTCAATCATTTGTCACCTTGATCCAGGATCTTTGTTAGGCTCTGTTTCTTCAGTTAACTGGTGTTAGTATGAAGTTTAACTGAAATTAATATGATTCAGTATTTATTCACTACCATCAATTTAAGTTAGTAATTATTAAAATAATGACATGTTCAATTTTATAGTTATAAACTATGTAATCATCAGCTGTAGCGGTGGAGGGGTATCCAAATTACAGGTAGATCATGTTCTTGTTGAGCCCTTAGTTCCACAAGCATAGAATGGTAAACCCACTGTAAAACCCTACTGCATCACTCCAATATGCAGGTGTTTTCCCACAATCCACACACATCTCTCTTGTACTGTATTTGTCAACTTAAGAGCAACTTGCCACTTGTTCATGGTATGCTAGCACTTCCTTCCTTTCTAAGAATGGTTCCAGCTAGAGTCCTCTGACCACTTCTTTATTTGTCTACATTACTAGATTACTCTCAACAAAAAGCTCCCATCGTACTTCTCATCCATAACAAGAAAAAAAAAAACCTGGATGTCAAAGTTCATACGTTAAGTTCAGACTTAATCCCCAGCTGCAACAGTGCTGAGATGTAGCACAGTTAACTGAGTCTTCAGGAGTCTGTCTTCAGGAAGAGAGTAGAGCCATTACCCTAGGAGTAGATCATTTATCACAGTATCGAGTTCTTGATAAAAAATTGAGTTCTATTGGCTTCCCTTCGCTCTCTTCCACCTGTGCTCTCTGCCCCTCTACTATGCGATGATGTAGCAAGAGAACCTCATCAGATTCTTGCCTCTCAGTTGTATTTTTGTTACTGGAAGGAAGCTCTTTATACAGTACCTAGCCTTCAAAAGTCTGTGACAAAGACAAAAATGGACTAAGATACTAATCTAGTAATTACTCAATTACTCTGCTTCTTCATTCCTCTTTTAAGTAAATACTTCAGAAGATTGACTATAATGGATGTCTCTATTTCACATCACTCAAATCTTGTTCCTTGTTTTCTTTGGGTACTGGTATGCTAGAACTTGAATTCAGAGCTTAAGCACTGTCCTTGTGCTTTTGTGCTCAAAGGTATTACTCTACCACCTGAAACACAAGTCTACTTCTGGCTTTTTTGTAGTGAATTGAAGATAAGAATCTCACAGGCTTTCCTGCTTGGGCTGGTTTTGAACCTCCATCTTCAGATCTCAGCCTCCTGAGTAGCTAGGGTTACAGTGCCTAAGCCACTGGCACCCAGTTAACACTTGTTCCTTCTTAAACCCATTTGATCAAGCTATTATAAAGACACTGGAAGTCCCTGTTGCTTAAGCCCATGGTCAAGATCCTATTGTTTCCTGTCAGTAGCATCTGACCCAGGTTCTTTCTCCTCCCTGTTTTTAAGAACCGCTTTTATTTAGCTTCCAAGACACTGTTTGCCCCTTACCACTCTGGCTTCATTTTCCATCTCTATTCCTTTATTCTTTATTCTTTATTCTCTGTTCTTATGACAGTACATGGATTCTTCTGCATGTATCCTCCCTAGCCTGGAGAGCTCATCCTGTCTCAATGCTGAATGTTTTCCCAAATGCACACCTGCTGTCTAGACTTCATCTGAAGGATTCTCTCATAAACTCAGTTGCCTACAATGTACTTGGCATGTGTCATGTCTCAATACTCTGAAAATCAATGTCAAGATTCCAAAAACATCGTATGTAGAGAAATGAATGGGCCTGAGGTGGGGGAAATGTTTTGAGTGAAATTAAGGCAGGTCCAGGGAGACAAAGGACACACCGTTTCTCTCATCTCTGGAGATCAAATTAATTGATACATGTACAAGTAAACACTCATGGGTTGTATGCAATTATACATACAAGTATTAACAGAAGTAAGGTATTTACAGGCAGAATTCAAATATAGAAAAACTGAGTCCATCCAACAAAATGAATATCAGGAAACTGAAAGGTGGGAGAGAGGTCAGGGAGATGGGGGGTAGATGGATGGAGGAGGAGGAAGAAGATAAGGAAGGGAAGAAGAAAAAGAAGAGGAGGAGAAAGAGGAAGAAAAGGAGAATACAGTCACATACAATGTTTAATCCATTGCCTATGAAATTAGGAAAGCGAGGGGAAGGATGGGGAGGAATGATGAAAGGGATGACTTCAATCAAGATTCATTGCTCTCAAGCAGATTCACTAAATAATAACTGCTTTGTACAACTAAAGATAGTAAGTAATTTTAAATGAAAAAGATCTGTCCCTCCTTCTACATCAGTCAATGTCAACCAAGCCTCTAGTTTTTCAGCCCCAACAAGGTCCAAATCACCCTTAACTTTCCACATACCACAAACCTAGTCTTTCAACAAATCCTACTGGTTCTATATTCAAAATATACCCAGGCTCCAATCATTCCTCACCATCTCACTTACTACTACCCTAGGCCAAGCCAACAACACCTCAGTGTTGGAAGTATGTCAGGAATATTCTTTTTGCTTCTGTGGTTATCCGCAAACAGAACCAGTGATTACAGTGTCAGATCATGTCAGTCTTTTCCTCAAACTCAATCCATGAGAGAAAAAATAGCTTACAACGTGTTACCTCCTGAAACTGAGAATTCTCACATCACTACTGAGTTTTCCCATCCCACCCTTTCAAGTGCCCTCCCTCAACCCCTTCAGGTTTTTACTCAAATGTGTCACTCTCATTGAAAGCTTCCATTCCACCAACAACCATCTCTGCACTCTAGTCCCTTCCATGTGTTCCCTTTCTCCACAAATCTTATCCTCTAACATCCTACAAAGTATTTCTTCACATCTATAGCCGCCTATCATTAGGTTTGAAGGTAGTGAATTTATCTCTTTACTATAGTTCCTCACTGCCTAAAGAAATTTGCAGTTAGTATTTGTGAACATGTGAATGAGTGAAATGAATGAATGAGGAAGTAGTTTGAGCCTGAAGAACTAAAGTTAGTGTGAATAGCAATCTCACCACTAAGTCACTGATGACAGCAAATGAAAGCTGACATGTTCCTAGAACCAGAATTCTGCTTGCAAAACTTGTACATGTCTCTCACAGTTCCTGCTGACCTATAAACCAAACATTTTATAGTATTCAGGTCTTGCAACTTAAGCTACCAGAAACAAGAAATGGATGCAATCATTAAAACAGACCTCCTAGAAGACAGCCAGGGAGACTGGGCCTCTGAGCAGGAAGTTGGGCCCCCACTCTGCAATCCCTTTGGACATTCAGAGATAAAGCATACTAGCAAACAATGAAAAAGACCTTGAAAACACATTTAATCCTGGTCTCCTTCTACAATTTAGGCATCTCAAGTAGATGTAACTGTTTTTTCTTAAGTTAGACATGGAGCATGGTTAGCCTGTTCCTGGTGAGGAAAAGATTTTCTCTGTAGACTTCAGGCCTTTCTCCAGCCCCTACCTCACCCTTCACTGGTGAAAGCATGATTTGTGTGGCTGCAAAGTCTGTAAGAGGCTTGCAAAGTGGAGCACATTCTTCATCATCCCTCTTCCTGGGGATAAGACTGACAAGGACTCTGTGTTCTCCTTTTTGCCAGGGGCAGCTTTGGCTCCACGAGACCTGGCATGCAGTCGAAGGGGTGGGTATATAAGCTATCACTTATCTCTCCAAGTAAGAGCCTTGGGCTCTACCCCAGTCTCTTTTGTAAGGTATTTTTTAAATTATGTCTTTATTTCATTTATCAATGTATTTGGGACCTTGGCAGACCACATACACATGTTTTTATTTAAGATCTTCTCAGAACCTGAACTACCTCAAAAAAAAAAAAAAAAAAACACACACACACACACATCTGGGGCCAGGAGTTTGGCCTAGTGGTAGAGTGCTTACCTACCATGCACGAAGACCGGGTTCAATTCCTCGGTACCACATACATAGAAAAAAGCCAGAAGTGGTGCTGAAGCTCAAGTGGTAGTGCTCTAGGCTTGAGAAAGTCCAAGGACAGGGTTCATGCCCTGAGCTCAAGCCCAGGACTGGCAAAAAAAAAAATCACATCATCCACTTGCCAGTCTATAAAACTATTTTTTTAAAAAACTGACTATGGGGCTGGGAGTTTGGCCTAGTGGTAGAGTGCTTGCCTAGCATGCACGAAGACCCAGGTTCAATTCCTCAGCATCACATACATAGAAAAAAAAAGCTAGAAGTGGTGCTGAGGCTCAAGTGGTAGAGTGCTAAGCCTTGAGAAAGTCTAAGCACAGTGCTCAGGCCCTGAGCCCAAGCCTAGGACTGGCAAAAAAAAAAAACAAACCTGACTATGGACTTCTCCCATATTTAAATGCCCCTGTTCATCAATTTATTCCTTAATACACTTTCAATAGTAGTAGTATTTGTATAAACTTACAAGTGCCATTACATTTCACATGTATAATGACCTTTGTTCATACTTGCATCCCTCCCTTCCTCTTCCCCAATAGCTCTTCTCTATCTCTTCAACAGCCTCCTTCTACTTACATGTTAAATTCCCCATTTAACATTCTCACACCTGTATACAACATTCTGCCAACTTATTAAAAACCACACTCTTCCATTTGTAGGAATGTGTTCATGTGTGAATAATACAAAAGTAAATCTCTACAGACACGTATTGACACACAAGCTACATCAAAAGAGATTTAACTTCAAGCATCACTACACAAAGTAGAGAGATCTGGGATCATGCCTTGATAATCCTAGTTCCTAAAAATAATGCATTCACACTAAGTAGTGCTCATGTCTAATAAATGTATATCTGGTTCCACAAGACCATATTTACGTTGACATCCAAAATTTGTTTTCATTATCTGCCTCTACACAGAGACATATACAGCCTCCAGAATCAAAACAGATGTTTTATTACAGATGCCATCAAACAGTTGAATTGTGTAAGATCAGAGACCAGTGAACTAGTTTTAAGGTAAGGCAATATGAAGGAGAGCCTTTGGCAGGTGGTATTATTGATCATATTCTGGGGAAACTGTGTTCAGGAATTGATCTAACTCACAGAAACAACTAAGGCCCTAAGTATATGAGATACCTGTCTTCTGTTATTACTAAACCATTTTTTTTCATGCCTGGACATGATGGCCCATGTCTTATTTCAGGACTTTAAGAGGCTTGAGGTAGAAGGATCATGAGTTTGAGGCCAGCCTAGGCTACATAGCAAGACATCAACATCAAAAACAAAACAAAACAAAACAAAACAAAACTATTTCCCTCCCACATAGAATTCTGTTTAAGACTAGGAGATTCAAGTTAAAACTAATTGTGAAGGCCAAACCTCTGCTATTAGATAATGTTTCATATTAAAATTCTCTGAGGGGGAAAAAAAGATTAGTGAAGTTAGCATTCTACTTCCACATAAAGAAGCCGCCACATTGACCCAAAACTCCAAAAGGAGTGCTCTTTTAGAGCACTAAAAGCTAATTTTTTTTTGCCAGTCCTGGGCTTGGGCTCAGGGCCTAAGCACTGTCCTTGGACTTTTTCAAGGCTAGCACTCTACCACTTGAGCCTCAGCACCACTTCTGGCTTTTCTCTATGTACATGGTACTGAGGAATCAAACCTGGGTCTTTGTGCATGCTAGGCAAGCACTCTACCACTAGGCCAACTCCCAGCCCGAAAAAGCTAAAAATTTTTAAGCACTCATATACCACAAGTAGAAAATTCCACTGTGACCTAATAAAATTGCAGATGCACTAACAACACTATATAAAATGTTTATGATATGTGTATTAAGCATATACATTTAGCCTTGGTTCTCATTACCAAAATATCTCACTATGCATATGCAAATATTCCCAAATAAAATATGTGAAATAGAAAACATTATTGGTCCTGAACATTTCAGATAAGGATTCTCAATGTATATATATTTGTATGTTTTACGCCTTCAACTTTCTGTTTAAACATCAATCATGGCAGGCTTTCCTATGGTTTTCCACACCTCAATAATTTTTTTAGGCTTAGGACTTCTTTATGCATGTCTGACTTGAGTAGGGTATTCTGTACACAATAATTTTTCAAAGTTAAAAGAAAAAAAATATCAGAAAGAATGACATTGCCCCATTTTTAAGAAAATGGAAATACTTGGGGGGAAAAAAAAACATTAAATGAAGTACACCAGATCCAGAGGAACACAGGCTCAATAGTTTCCCTTATTTGTAATAATTAGTACAGAGCTACGACTCTTCTAGCAGAGGATTGCAATAGCTCAAACCTAGGTACATAAGGTCCTATGGAATGAGACTAAATTAAAGGGATCTCTAGGATATGGAAACAAGAGCTTTACCTTGTGTGAGTGTTGTTCTTTATGTAGTATGTTATTTCTCTTCTCTTTTGTTGCCCTTTGTTTAATCTCATATTTTTACTGTATCTGACTTTGTTACCTAGTATATTGTATATACATTTATTTGATTGCTTGAAATAGGAAAGGAAATGGGGGGAAAACAAGATGACTGGGAGGGGTGGGGGAAAATGGGGAAAAAACTTGAGAAAGGTTATCAATGTATGAGAAGTAATGCACCTCCTATCTGGCAAATGTAACTGTAATCCCTTTATAGATTACAATTTTTAAAAAAAGAAAAAAAAAGCAGGTTCCCAAACTATAACCTAAACAGGTAAGTTCTCAGCAGAGAAAAATATGCCTAACTTGCTTCATCCTTAATATGCCTGAAGCAATGTGAATTTTCACCTTAACAATCAGTATGCCTTTCACTTCACAGTTTCTGTTAGTGTGGTGCTGATGCTCACAAACCACTTAGCCAATTTATACCAGGTCAGTTCCCCCACACTACCCCTCCCCATTATGACATCATTCAAGACCTACTCTACTCAAGTGCTTTACCTTGTCCTCCAAATGCTCACACATAGCTCATATAACATGAGAAAGCTACATGAAGTGGCAAGTCAAAGCAGAAGTTTTTATACTTTTTATAAATAACAAAATACTAACTTGTGGCCAGGAAAACTACTTTACAAGATTTGAGTTACCTACGCCTACCATTGTAGTGATTTTGGTCACTTACAACTTTCTATGTCAGTCATTGTCTATAAAAATGGAGGAAAAGTATTTACCTCATACATGTCAAAAAAAGTGACTCAACCATTAAAAGTGCTTAAAAAGTTATCTAGGAAATAGTAAGAACTCAAATTAATGCTCTCAAAGACATAGGGTATAACTCAATGGTGGAATGCTCGCCTAGCATGCCAAGGCCCTGGATCCATTCTCCACATATAAAAAAAAGTTAGGGGGGCTGGGAGTTTGGCCTAGTGGTAGAATGCTTGCCTAGCATGCACGAAGACCCGGGTTCAATTCTTTGGTACACATGCTTAGAAAAAGCTGGAAGTGGTGCTGAGGCTCAAGTGGTAGAGCTCTAGCCTTGAGAAAAATTATAGTGCTCAGGCCCTGAGCTTAAGCCCAGGACTGGAAAAAAGAAGTTAGGAATAACTAAAATTACTATGTTGTTCATTCTAAATATAATTTCAAGTATATTGAAATTGATTCATATATTCACTTCTTTCTCACTAGAATTGAAATCTGCTTCGAAGTCCTCCTTGTAAAAAAAAAAAATATTCAGAGACAAATTGACTTAACCCAAATCAGTTCTGAAGCTGGGCATGTAAAGCCTACTCCTTCTGTTCTCTATTCTATTTCTCTATGCCAATCCTAGTGCTTGAACTCAGGACCTGGGTGCTTTTCCTGAGTTTTTTTTTGTTCAAGGCTAGTGCTCTACCACTTTGAGCCACAGCACTAGTTCTAGTTTTCTGGTGGTAAATTAGAGATAAGTCTTGTGGATTTTCCTTCCTGGGTTGGCTTCAACCTTGGATCCTCAGATCTCAGCTTTGAGTAGCTAGGGTTACAGGCGTAAGACACTGGCTGTTCTTTTTGAAATCACCTCCACAAAACATGTGGAAATGGTCTAATGCATTCACTAGACCTGGCTGTATCTCACCTGCCTTTGTAGTCCTCCTCTGTGGCAGTACCAGAATAAAAAGCCACCTGAGCAAATCTATCAGTGTCGCTAAGGCTAATCTGAAGCCCCATCTTTTCCAGGAAATCTTCCAGGCAAATCTTCTGTGTACAAAATACTCAGACCTTGTAGTATGAGCTTCCATAGCTCTGTCAAGTCATTTGACACAAGTCACACACTCTATAAAAAGCTTAAACTCTAAGAGAAAAGCCACATGTTTATATCCTGTTCTTTCAGAGGATTTAAGTTATTTGGGGCAGAGGTATACTGTGATTAAATATCCCTAAGTGATATGAAGGAGGAAGAAAGAAAAACAGGAAGAGAAGGAAAAAAGGGAAAGAAGAAAAGATGGAAAAGGAAAAGAGGGAAGAAAAGAAAGGAAGGGAGGAGAGCTTCAGGGAGGGAAGGCAGTCTTTCTGAGATTAGGGGCCTCTTGGGAGGCAATACTGTTTTTGGTGTCTGGTCCATGTACACAGTATGCCACAGCAGCCCACACTCTGGGATCATCTGAACTCCTTACAGGTTCAGCCACATGCTACAACTAAGTGTAAAGAATGTCATCTTCTAAGGGTGCTACAGAATGACACACAAATTTCTTCTAAAGAACACTGGATATTCCCTCTCCCAACATGAAAATGTTCATCCCACAGAACTTTAAGAGGAAACAATGTCACTAGCAGTACAAACAACACTGACAGAATCAACACCAAAGCTATCCCAGGAACAGGAATGCTTGAACTGATACAGTGTAGCTTACAGTTACAGGCAAGGAAGTGAGGTGGGTGTGCTGGCTGAGCACTAAATAGTTAAGAGTCAGAAAGCACTGTCTTTGGAGTCTGGTTCTAGCCTGATGAGCTTTGTATAATCTTAAAAATAAATTATGAAAATAAAGGTACAAAAAGGTCTATTAGAGAGAGCCAATAAAATTAGACAGATAAAGACTCTACTTCGCTACTACACTGTTGGTGGAAGTGTAAACTCATTCAACCACTATGGAAAGCAGTATGGCAATTCCTCAAAAGACTAAACAGAGAACTCCCCTATGACCCAGCAATGTACTCATTGGTCCAGAAACAAGGACATACTAAAGCCACTAGCATGATGTTCATTGCAGCAGTATTTACTATAGCAAAGATATGGAACCAACCCAGATGTCCTTCAGTAGATGATTGGATCAAGAAGATGTGGTATTTTATACACAATGGAATCCTATGCTGCCATCAGAAAGAATGACATTGCCCCATTTGTAAGGAAATGGAAAGACTTGAAAAAAAATCACATCAAGTGAAGTAAGCCAGACCCAAAGGAATATAGGCTCAATAGTTTCCCTCATTTGTAATAATTTGTACACATCTAGGACCCTCCTAGCAGAGGTTTACAATAGCTCAAAACCTAGATTCGTAAGTTTATATGGGATGAGACTAAATGGAAACAAGAGCTTTATCTTGAGTGATTGTTGTTCTTAATGTACTATGTTATTTCTCTTCTCCTTTGTTGCCCTTTGGTTAATCTCATATTGTTACTGTATCTGACTTTGTTACCTAGTATGTTGTATACAGGTTTATTTGATTTGAAATAGGAAAGGGAAGGGGGGAAAACAAGATGATTGGGAGAGGGGTAAGGGAGGAAAATGGGGACAAAACAACAAGGAAGTGTTTTTGCTATACAGGGTCTTTTATTATTCCAGGATATTGAAACAAAAGCCATACAATGAATGATTGTTGTCCTTAATGTACTATGTTATCTCTCATCTCTTTTGCTGTCCCTTGGTTATCTCATATTGTTACAATATCTCACTTTGTTATCTGATATATTGGATTTATTTGTATTTGGTTATTTGAAATTGGATAGGGAAGGGGGGAAAACCAAGATTGGGGGGGTGGAAGGGAGGGTAATGGGGACCAAGACATGTGAAAGGGTATCAATATATGTGAATTAATGCATCTTCTATCTGGCAGATATCATGTAACCCTTTTATTAATTACAATAAAAAAAGAAAAAACATAGCAAGGAGTATCAATGTGTGAGAAGTAATGCACCAACTATTTGGCGAATATAAGTGTAACCCCTCTATACATTACCTCGATAATAATAATAAATATTTAAAAGCCAAATGAAGAACTCAGTACCTGAAAATAAATTAAATAACTATATAAAGAAGTGAAAAAACAACTTGCGCCACTTCATACATTTCAATACATATACAAAAAAGTGATTTGATGTCATCACTGTCATATCTACCATGAGCCAGAGATGGAGGAAGTCTGTTTTAAATCCCCCCCATCCCCAGAACCCCTAAGACTTCTTTCCTCAAGAGTTCCACCCCAGCTTGCTGCTTCTGCTGTTGCAGAAAGAAGACCTAAAATCCAGGCTAGTCATAGCAATCCCTAACACGTGACCCACATAGAGGACTGGTATCCTCTCTCAAGAACTACTGATTATGACAGTAGAGTATTCATGCAGGCAATTTCCTTCATCAGGTATTAATTCTCAGTGTATAATGATTTATCCTCAAGAATGAGATCAAACTAGCAATTTTCAACATCAGCTCAAGATGCAGCTCCAACAACAACATTCATAAATCCTAAGCCCAGGGTGAGGGAATGACTTTCATCAGAAATGACAGGAGCCAGCTGCTTCAGGAAAGAGGCAGGCCATGTGAAGAGTGGACATTACTGAGCGCACCAAATGCTGAAGGGCTCAGCAAGGCTATAAACACTCATGGGGAAAGGAACATATCTTCTCTCAAAAGCAATTAAACATTAATTGTGGCACATGCTGAAGTTCTGCACACACCCAAATCCCTTTCTCTCACTTCATTCCACCTCCCACTCCCAGGCTTTTTTTTAAGCACCATAACAGTCTTGGTTTGTCTTTTCTTTTAGTTGGAGTTGTCCAAGATGCTTCACAAAGCTATTTGAAGAAAAGAAAGATAGTGTGGGGGATGGGACTTTCAGGGAGTGGTGATGCAAGGGTTATTATTAAGAAAGAACAAATACTTCTGGACTTCAAAATTCTTCTCATTTCTTAAAATCTGACTTTATAATAAATATTTGTTGCAGTTGCACAATGTTTATGTTTAAGAAAGTCATTTAGGGACGAACAGTACATTCTTAACAGTTCCTGAACACAAAATCAGGTAAGAGATCTTCCAAGAGAAAATGTCTGATTGAAGAAAAATATCCCAGTATGCTGTTTGCTACATCTTCAAATGCCACATAATCAACAGCAGGATAACAGATAACAAATAAGAGGATTTGATAACAAATAGAAGAGGACTTAAGTGAGACCAAAATGCCAAAAGTTTAACATTCCAATCTTCATGCTCCAAGAAGCCCTTCTACTGGTCAGATCTGCCATCATTAGAATTTTTATAAACTCAAATTTATATTACACATTCAACAAATCAACCTTTTATTTCAGGCTCCTTACAAGTTGTTTTTCAGAGATAATATTTTTAACATTAACATTTGAGCCTAGAATTTTAAACCCATGAAAATTAGAATATGTCCCCAGGGCAAAGGCTGGAGAAAAATAAGAGATAAGAAATAGGGAGAACATTCTTTAAAGTTTTCACAAAATCTTTCTTCTGATAATTATTTTTTCCAAGTCTAAAATAGCCTCATTCATAATTTAACAAAAGTAGGAGAAATTAGGACATTCTACTATGCCAATGTATTGGTTTATTGCTGCTGCTATAACAAATTACCATACAGGTAGATATAAAACAACCCTCAAGGTTGAAAAATGTGAAATAGGGTGCCCTGAGCAAACATTAGTGTTACATTCCTTCTGGAAACCCTAGGATAGAATCAGCTTCCTTGCCTTTCTCTCCAGGAGACACCAGATCAAATCCCTCCATTGCTACTACCATTCTTCTAGTTGTCTCATTCACCTTCCACTTCCACGTACAAGGATAGCCACCCAACTAATCCAGATCATCTATGTTAAGATCACTTGATTAGCAACTTTAATCCCCCTCTGCCTGTAACCAAACAGACACAGAGCTCAAGGACTCCATTCGCCATAGTTTAGAACTTCTCATTGTGTGAAAAGTAGAAAACTCTTTACACTTGCCACATTAGTGCACCTGTGTGACTCTCCAACACATTCCTTTTTTTTAAACCTCTATTTTCTACTCTTCTCTCCTAGTCCTGTAAATCAGGGGTAAAATGTCACCGTCCAGGCAGTTCAAGCACAGTGAATGGTTAGGAGCTAAGCTAGTGACTCAAGACAAGTAGCTAACAAAATCCTATTGGAAAATGTAATGACCCCATCCAAAAAAAAGTGTTTTGTTTAGTGAAATGAAAGGTAGATTGATAACTAGGTATACAGAGAACAATGTTTACTACAACTTGGGAGAAAATCAAAACAAAACAATCTAATGCAGATGGAAAAAGAAAGCCAATGCAGCCTGGGACAGTGGGTTCAGGCCTGTAATCAGAGCTATTTGGTAGCCCAGTGTGGGCAGGAAAATCTATTCTTTTATCCAATGAACTTCCAAAGAGTTGGAAGTGAAACTGTGGTTCAAGTGATAGAGTGCTAGCAGAAAAGCTCAAGGACAGCACCCAGACCTCAGGTTCAAACCCCCAGAACTGGTACAAAAGAGAGAGAGAGAGAGAGAGAGAGAGAGAGAGAGAGAGAGAGAGAGAGAGAGAGAGGGAGGGAGGGAGGGAGGGAGGGAGGGAGGGAGGGAGGGAGGGAGGGAGGGAGGGAGGGAGGGAGGAGAGAGAGAGAGAGAGAGAGAGAGAGAGAGAGAGAGAGAGAGAGAGAGAGAGAGGAGAGAGAGAAGAAAGAAAGAAAGAAAGAAAGAAAGAAAGAAAGAAAGAAAGAAAGAAAGAAAGAAAGAAAGAAAGAAAAGAAACAGAAACACAAGGTAAAGGGGATATGATTTTCAAAAAAAGACAAAGTAAGATATAAGAGGGAAGAAGGTGGGAAAGAGGAGGGAATGGGTAAGGAGGAGCAAGAGAACACAGGAAAGAACAAGGCAGAAGGGAAAAGAGGGGAGAAGGGTAGAAAGAACGAGAGAGAAAAAGAAAGTCAGAGAAGGAGAGAAAAAAATGAACTGACATGGTACATATTAAAACAATGCAAATACTCAAAAATCCACAAAATTTAAATATGAAACATTTCTGATTAAGCATTTCACGTATGAAATTCTCACCATATACACATAAAAAATAGTTGGTGCTTAATCTAGATGGAATAGCTTTTTCTACCATTCCTCACTCAAGTCCTTCCTTCTACTGCTACCTTCCAATAAATTAAGCAACACTACAAGGAGATACCAGCAAGAAGATAATATGAGAATATAGAATGCTCAAAGAGCTGTCACATTGGTGAGCCAGTGTTTGGATTGTTTACAGGTCCCTGCTACAATTAATTCCTGAATGTTCATGTGAGCAAGCAAACATATTTAACATGGCAAATAGAATAAAATGCTTCTCTTTAGATACAAATGTGCTTTTAATCATAGTATACATACTAATAATATCATCTCTTATTCTAGCTTATTAAATAACTATGGGCCATCAATTTATGAATCTTTAAGTACCACCACTCTCTAAGGAAATCTTATTATGCACATGTTACTCTAAGGAAATAACATTTTAGGAGGCTTAAGGTCTCTGGCTTGAAAGTGAGAGTCAGGACTTGAACCCACATGGCCAATAGGTTGTGATCTGATCACTTGATTAAGATGTAGAAAACAGGCCCTTCACTGGAAATACTGATTTTTAGATTGGACTATGGGCTTTACATGTAAAACAGAAGTTTTGTTTCGTTTGTCTGTTGTGGGACTTGAACTCTGGGCCTGGGTGTTGTCCCTGAGCTCTTCAGCTCAAGGCTACCACCCCACTCCTTGAGCCACAGTGCCACTTCTGGTTTTCTAGTGGTTAACTGAAGAAAAGAGTCTCATGAATTTTGTCCCCAGGCTGGCTGTGAACCGCTGTTCTCAGACCTCAGCCTCCTGAGTAGCCAGGATTACAGACGAGAGCCACTGCTGGCTACAACAGAGGTCTTTTTACATACAAAGGAAGAAAAACTCCAATTCATACCATTACTTAATCATTTTTGTGTTTGTGTGCATTTATGAATTTTATTTCCTCAACTTGAAAAAATAAAAAATGTGCTAACTATAACGACAGCTTTTGATAATCCTATTTGACCTTCTACAAGTTTCTCTTAAAACCTTTTTCTCAATCACTTTGAGATATATATTCCTCACTTCTCACAGTTTGTCCTAAAATCCATAAAGATTCATCATGCTGAATTTGTGGCATTTTTATAAACAAGGGACTCTACTAAGCAAAGTCATGCACACTTACTTGGAAAATGAAAATGGATCAATTACATGCAGGAACAAAGGTTTCTTATGTTAGGAAATCCCCTCGCATTTTGCAATTTATATTAAACAATACATAAGTCAAATTCTATTCTATAAAACTAGGTAAATCTTCCTAGTGTACCAAAAAGTGTCAGAAAGAAGTGGATCTAAGTGGTCATAGTCACTAGATGCTTGAAAATAAAAAAATTATGAGCTCATAACATCTCTTTCAGAGATGATAAAATTGTAACAAATATTACAAACTCAAGAAAAAAAGCCAAGATTGATTTGAAATCGAACTTTATGAATCACCTCTTTCACCAGGCACTAGTGGCTCTATGCCTGTTAGTCTACCTACTCAGGAGGCTGAGATATGAGCATCTCATTTCAAAGTCAGCTCTGACAGGAAAGTCCTAGGAACAACACACACTTTTGTGTATGCACGCACGCGTGCGCATGCACATGCACACACACACACACACACACACACACACACACACACACAATCGCTCTTTCATAGGACTAAAGAATTCAAGTCATCCATACTTGGAAAAAGTTCATTTATTGGCTGTGAGCGTGGCCTAGTGGTAGAGTGCCTACCTAGCATGCATGAAGCCCTGGGTTTGATTCCTCAGTACCACATACACAGAAAAAGCCGGAAGTGCTGCTGCGGCTCAAGTGTAGAGTGCTAGCCTTGAGAAAGCCCAATGCAGTACCTAGACCCTGAGTTCAAGCCCCAGGACTGGTAAAAAGAGGAAAGCTTATTTGTTAAAGGCTGAGGATATAGCTCAGTGATAGCAGTGTTTGACCAGCATGTGCAAGAGCCCAAGTTCAATCCCCAGAACCACATACATACTAACAGACACACATGTCATATGTCAAAGCATACCACAATACTTTTGTTCAGGAATCAGCTCCCAGGGCTCTCTCCTGAAGTTATCTGGTCATGCAGGTAATGATCTATATACAACACCACCCTGTGGCAACACTCAGTATCATAGGAAAGTGATTATGCAACAAATTATGGTTTATTACCATGATGTGATTAAGTGATGATCACAAGGAGTTTTGTAATAAGAAAAAAATTATACTAACATATTATACGAAACAGTAACTACATAGAAATGATCTGTATTTAGAAACAATATATTGAAGTAACTACATCTGGGCTGCATATACTACAGAGTGTGAATGCAGGCTGATTATTACTTGATGGAAACAGTTGGGCTTAGAAGTTGTTTCAGATTTCAGAGTTTTTAAGATTTCATAAAAATGCTTAACTTTACCAGTTAAACACTACTCCAAAAGTCCAAAATCTAAAAGACTGAATTTAGATTTTATCTAAAAGACTGAATTGAAAGAGTACTTGTGTTAAATTGTTGATGGCTCATGCCTGTGATTCTAGCTACCCAGGCAACAGAGATCTGAAGATGTGTTCAAAGCCAGCCCAGGCAGGGCATTCTATCTCCTATTAACCACTCAAAAAAGCCACAAATGCAACTGTGGTTCAAGCAGTAGAATACTAGCCTCAAGAAAAGTAAAACCCTCAGGGACAGGCTTAGACCTAGAGTTCTAGCCCCAGGCCCAGCATGCATGCACTGACGCACACACACATACATACATACATACACACACACACACACACACACACACACACACACATGTGCATACAGTTAAATTATAACAGCAGTTAGGGATTTGAAATGAAGTTGCTGTCAAAATTCCAAAGAACAGAGAAGAATTAAAAAATACAATCACTTTGATTACATGTAAAACATACGGTCAAAAAAAAGGGGAAAAAATTTAAAAGAATAATTCAACAACTAAAGAGTAACAGGTAATACAGCTTAATAATAAAAGCTCAGCATTATTACAGGAAGGATGAAGAGAGTTTCCCTAATCCTGTTAATAACAATTCTCTTTCAGGCAGCCTTAGAGTTCCTTCTAAGTCATTGTCAATATATACAGTCAAACTCTTCTATGAAAACCACTCATGATTTTCCACCACACAATTTGCAACTGTTCCTAATAGATTTCCAAAGTAGTCTGAGTTGGCCACTTTCAATCGAAGAATGCTTAGAAGGCGTCCTCATGAGTGCACAGGTGGCCCTCAGGGGTGCTTAACATTCTAGACAATATTAGGATTTGAGACAGTGACAACAGGGCATGTATGGGAAAAAAACTTCATCTTAACAGAAACAATAAGTTCCTTCAATAGATAAATGCCACATACTTTAGAACATCTTCATCTAAGAAGTTGGAAGCCTTTCACATTAATAATGACCACGCCCAATGGAAGGAGTGAAAGTAAAACCAAAGGAAGGAGTGAAAGTAAAACAGTAAAGTCAACGCCCTCATTTTTAACTATAAGGATAAATAATGAGTTGGGTAACTAAAATTCTACTTTTTACAAAAGATTGATTTGCATTTGTGTTTGCATGCGTGCGTGTGCCTGTACTGGGTCTTGAACTCAAGGACCTGGCACTATCCCTTGACTTTTTCACTCAAGAATAGCACTTTAGTTCTTGAGCCACAGCTCCATTTCCAGCTTCTTTTTTGTAATTAATTGGAAGTGAAAGTCTCACAGTCCTTCCTTCTCAGAATGGCTTTGAACCCCTAGGGTCATATCTCAGATTCCTGAATAAGCTACGATTACAGGCATGAGCCATCAGCACTTGGCTTAAAAGGGTCTTTTATAAACCTTCTCACACACTTTGATATTACTGCTGGAAAATTAGATTGGCAGATTTTGGCAAATTAGATTGGCAGATTTTAATCTTACCTTCTCTTATTTCCCCTGATGCCAACAACAGGGTAAAGGTTTCCAAGTACACTGCAATAGAACCTGACTGGTATTCTAGAATTCAGTTTGCCAATAGTATAAACATGCCAAAAGAAAAGCATGCAAAACTGATGGGCCAAGGTCTCTATGCTTTCTGGAGTGATTCACATAGTCACAAGAGGCCTTGATAACACTTAATTAATCGTACAGCCATTGTCATTGTCTTCATTTTCCTAGAGACTTAAGCTAGAGGGAAGCACAAAACAAAAGTCCTTTGCCCATTCAGAACATGGGTAAATCCCAGTATGATTAATACCCTGCCCACCAAGTCCAGTCACTTGAGGACTATTTTATCCATTAAAGATAAGTCAGTTATCAAGGCAGAATCTTTGCTGTCATGAAGTCTATCTAGTGATGATGCTTGCTTGCTTATTCCACAGCAGCAACTAGGAAGTAACTCACATTAAACCTTGAAACCCAAACACTGAAAATGATGAAAAGGCATCCCACATTAAACTAGCCATCTGAAAAGACAACTACAAAAAGCTACATTTGTATTTGTATCTGTGTGTGTGTGTGTGTGTGTGTACACATACGCAAGTACCAGTCCTGGCTTGAACTTAGGGCCTTGTCATTGTCCCTAAACTATTTTCCTCAAGAGTTAGTATTCTACACTTAAGCCACAGCTCCACTTTCATTTGTTTTTTTCTTCTTCTTCTTCTTTCTTGGTAGTTATTGGAGATAAGAGTTTCGTGGGCTTTCCTGCCCTAGATGGCTTTGAACTGTGATCCTCAGATTTCAGCCTCCCAAGTAGCTAGGGTGGCAGGCGTGAGCCACTGGCGCCTCCATACAACCTTCTTTTTGAAAGAGGGAAATATCCTACAACTTACAACTGGGGAACAGAAAGACGGCAGAGAAAGATAAACATGCCCCAGTTGCAAGAGGTTGGGAAAAGGAGACAGTTGAATGCAATAGAGCCTTACAATGATTTTTTTGTTTTCCTCAAATGATACTTGGGAAATCTCAAAGTAATGGTTTACCAAACAAAATGACTTGGAATTCTTTTTCACATTTTCCAACTTCTACAAAACTATGATTATTTCCCAAGCCACATGTGTCAGAATAAACCTCCTAACCCACTTAGGAGCCAGCAGCCAGTTACCCACAATTACCCTCGGCATCCTATCAAGGCCATATGCCGAGTCAGACTAGAAGAGCTCCTTGATGCGCCAAAAATATGCTAATGCTCTAATGCAATGTACTCCCCCACTGATGCACATATTAATGTGTGTGTGTGTGTGTGTGTGTAGAGACAGCTCTTTTCTGCTTGAAAGTGAGGTCCAGAACCTAGCCAGGGTTCAAAACCCATTTATGCATTTTTCTCTAGAATGAATCAGATTTTCCATATACCAAAATTGTATTTTTCCATTAAGTGAGAGAGAAGGAAACTCCACACAGGTAATATGCTTCACATATGCTCATCTGCTTTCCTTCCACCTAAACAACAGCTGTCCTAGTCTTGAGGACTAAAACATATTTATTTTTTAATTGCCCCCCAAGCCATCCACTACAGAGTACAAAGTATGTTATTCTATTAGAAAACCTAAGAAACTGACAAACTTTCACTTCCATGAAAGGAGCATGGCCTCACCAGGTCATGCCAGAGACAAAGGAACACTGCTTGTGTTTTGCCTATTGATTCGAGCACACAGAGAATTCACTTAGCGAATCAGCGGCAAGCTGTCTACTCATATACACCATTCTGTATATTCACTTTACCTAGATTTGTTTTAAAATGAGCTCCTTAACAACATGTAATTTATAACAAACAGGTTTCTCTCTTCCTGAGACATTATTCAAACTATTCTGAGCTGTAAAATTTCTCAAGCCAGTATGTAAGTGCAACATAAATAAAATCTACAAGCCATGTGAGGCTTTCCTAATGTATCATTGATCAAGTAGCACCTTTAGATATATATATATATATGTATGCACACATAAATACATGTATATATGTATACATACATATATATGTATGTATATATATCCACTTTTAGGGCTAGAAGTGTGGCCTAGTGGTATAGTGCTTGCTAAACATGCAGGAAGCTGTGGGTTTGATTCCTCAGTACCACATAAACTGAAAAATACAGAAGTACTATGGCTCAAGTGGCAGAGCACTAACCTTGAGCACAAGTGTTCAAGGTCAGTGTCCAAGCCTGGAGTTAAAGCCCAGGACTGGCAAAACAAAACAAGGCAAACAAACAACCATAAAAAGCAAAACCACAGATGTTTAGTTAGATTAGTTATTGAAAAAACAGTTATTGGAAAAACAATTTTATGTATAAAAGTGCATTTTTATCAAAGCTTCAGAATAGTAGTAGTTTTACAAATGGATACAGGGAAGAGAACAAATGACCTCTTTTTGCAGTAGTGAGGTTTGCTACCCAGGTACTCCATCACTACCACCGCCATGCCCTCAGCCTTTTTTGCTTTAGTTATGTTTTGTACATGTGCCGAGGTTAATCTTTGTGATGCTCCTCCTATTCAGGTTTCTCACCTAGCTGGAGTAATGGAGGCAAGCTACCCCACCAAACTTCACATTGGTTGAGATCTAGTTTAGTCTAAAAGCTTCAAGCCCCTAGATCCAATCTGCCAAAGAGCTACAATTACAGGTGTAAGGCACCATGCCAGCTGTTTATATACATGACCTTTTCAAAACCCTCAAGATTCATACATTTGACTATAACCCCCACATCAATGCTAGTTACACTTTTGCTATCACCAGATGGAGGGATAAAAAGCTATTTTTTTTCTTAACACAGTTATACGTAGACATGAAAAATCAAAATGACAAGAAATCATATAAAGCAGGAATATGGAGGCAAGTAAATCTCCAGCAAGTAAATCTTCAGCCAAAACAAAACAAAAAACAAAAAACACCCCCATTGCACATCAAGATTGCTGACTCATCATTCTATCTCTGAAATTGAGCACACCTGTACTAATTTCTCTCCCCTGCTAACACTCCTGAACTAATTTCTACTAGCCAAAAGATTGGACCAAAGTTCATTCCAAAACATGGTCCATAATAGCATCTTGGGTCTAGCTGAAAATTTATTCACCACAATAGTGTATTTTGAGAATATTCCTTTGATGGAAAAGATCATCATGACACATCTTTTAATTTACATATGGAGAATCCGTGGTGCCTCATCAAATATTTAAGGACTCAAGACAGCTTACTTTTCACCTCTCACTTGAGGGCTAGTTTATAAAAAAGAAAAGCACTGGGCCGGGAGTTTGGCCTAGTGGTAGAGTGCTTGCCTAGCATGCACAAAGACCCGGGCTCAATTCCTCCATACCACATACATAGAAAAATGCCGGAGTGGTTCTGAGGCTCAAGTGGTAGAACTTTAGTCCTGAGAAAACCCAAGGACAGTGCTCAGGCCCTGAGTTCAAGCCCAGGAATGGCAAGAAAAAGGGGAGACTTTTAAGGTATGGATGGCTGGATACTATCAATCACAAATAGCATTCGTGTAGGCATTTTAGTTAGAGTGCATTCTCAGTCACTCCTCCAACATAGAGCACACTACCTACATTGACAGCTTTCAACTCTACCCTGGCACACAACTGCTATGCACTCAGTAGAAACCATACTTGTTTACATTTTGATCTTTCCCCAGACTACTGGCAGACAGTATGTTCTACAGTCTCTTACAGTGTTGCCTAGCAAGCAGCAGGCCACAGGTCCTAGTGAACCACCGAATCACGATCAATAGTCAATACTCAACAGCGGACCCAGACACTATTAGGGTCAGTGTATTAAATGTACTTTCAACTTCCACTATTTCCAAGTCGCAAGGTTTAGTCTACTGTCAAGAAGCACCTGACAAGGAGCATCTACTCACATCTCTGGGCCACTGTATAACCTCCATTTTCCTCCTCTCTAAAACAGGCACACCAGTGGTCCACCCCTCACCTGGTGCCTATGGAAATCAGGTGAGATGCTGCTCACAAAGCTATGAGCCTGACATTTTGTAGAGGGTCAATGACTCGTATGTTTATAGCAGTCACATCCAAAACTTTTCTCCTGAGAGATTTCCTAGCAGCACTTGAAAAAAGAAAACGCAAAACAAAAAGAAAAATTACCTTTTAAAGGTCATTACTCAACTAAACTGTGTATTCAAAGACTTTCTTTTGAGTATAGCCTGGCTTCTTGCCAGATGACTTTCAGTCCATGCCTTTGGATCAACTATATTATCAATAACTTCAAAAAATAAAAAGGAGCCTGAACGGGGATGACCTGGTACAAAACCACTTGCACCCTTTGAGCCTTACTTTCCTCACCCCAAAAGTGGGAATAAGAATCTCCAAACATTAGGTTATTACCAAGTTTTCAAATATTTTCAAAATGCCTGCCCATATCTTGAGCATTTAAAAGTTAGGTCCAAGCAGATAGGTAAGTCATCAAGGGTTTATCAAAAGCAGAAAACAATTGTGAAAGAACATTTCCCCTCTTTCTACTTTATTCTTCCATTTCTATAGCCTTCTTACAGCTTGAATGAGTTCTAAGCCAATGCTCCTCCTGCAGTGACCCAAGTGGACAGCTTGATTTTGTGAACACCCATTGTCTTCTGCTAAACCTCCAAAGACCCTCCAAATAATACCTAACCATAGTTTGTAGCAAGGCAGTAATAAAATGATTCAGAAAAGTCCAATTGTCAGGAGGAGCTAACCTGGGACAAGCTACACCTTTTCCAGAAAGAATAGAACTGATCCTGGGCTACAAACTGTTTTAATCACCAATCGGAGACATTTTTCAGAAGCAATATTTTGCTTAGCTAACTCCACTGCCTACTTTCAAGTGAGATAAGATTGACATCTGAGAAGGTGGCTTACCTATCGGCAGAATTTCTTCAGGACCAGCCTAGAAAGGAGGAAAGTAAGAAAAAGAAACAGTTACTGGGTTTCATCTTATCACCTTATGAGCTGTATTTCTACCATTAATGCTTTTGAGGACCTGGCTAATCAGGAGACCTAGAGACTGGGCTAGCTGCCTCCAGGTTACACATTAGTTTTCAGAAGGTTCTTATGACAGGAGCATGAGCCAATTTCAATCAAAATTGGGGGGGGGGGGATGTTAGCTACTTAGCTTTCACTTTAACCCTAGTGACGCTGCAAAAAAAAAAAAAAAAAAAAAGAAAGAAAGAAAGAGAAAAGAAAAAAGAAAGAAAACACAGACACTCAACTCCAGGGGTAGATCTGGATTCAAAAGTCTCTCTGAATGCCTAGAGGGGAATCTTGACTCATGGGAATCCAGGAAAAAACTCCCTAGTTTGATCCTCTGGTCAAACTGGACAGCCCAGAGAAGCTACAAACACTCCCACAACTCAGAAGCTCCAGGGGTCAGAGCTGACTGCAGAGTTCTGGCCCAGCCGAGCCTCCTGGCAGGCGCTGTGCAGAGCGAGCACCCCGGCTTCACCTGGAGTCTCTAAAGGGCGGAGGCAGGGCCGAAAAGAAACAGAGCTGCACTCCATGTAGCTTTTTTTCTTTTCTTTTTTTTTTTTCCTTTTAAGAGGAGGAGTTGTGCGGAGGGGGAGGGGCGGGGATGGGGCGGGGCGAGGCGTGGGGCGCCTCCATCCTCAGCCCCGCCAAACGCAGGGCACCGGAGGTCCTGGGCACCCCCTCCCTAACTGTCAAACTCTAGGCGGGCGCCTGTTCTCCCAGGACACGTGTCTACGGGGTGGGGGGAGGACGGGTGGCTCCCGGGGCGCCCCTGAGACTTCCTGAACCCCCACCCTTCGCCCGGACAGCAGATGCCCGAAAGCGCCCAGGAAAGAAAGCAGCCCGAGCACTTGGATCAGAGTCCACAACTTCATTCAGCAGCCCGGGAGCCAAGGTGGTGGTGGTGGGGGGGGGGGGTGACTGGAGGACGGGGGAGGAAGCCAGGAGGCCAGGCGAGGATGCGATCTGGCTACAGTAGGGGTGCCGAGGAGGGGGTGCAGCCCCAGGTGTGACAAATCCGTCTGCCCACCCTTCCCCCCCCAAAAAAAGAGAACCCCACCAGCACTGGTCCTGAATGCGAACGCCCGGGAAGGCTGGGAGCAGAGGAGGGGAGAAGGAGAGGCAGGGGAGGAACTTTCTCGGGGCCAGCTCGGGTTGGCGTGTATCACCATCATCACCATCACCATCGTCGTCGTCACTTACTTGTCCATCAGCTGACGTCCTAACCTCCACCAGAGCAGCTGCTATCACCCAGAGTGACAGGAGAACCATCCCGGGTCCACTTCACTCGGCGGCTGCTGGGCAGAGCGAGTCCCCCCTGAGTTTCTGTTAGGAAAAGAAATGCATAAAAGAAAAAAGAAAGAAAGAAAAACTCTGTGAGTGGAGCGGAGCGGAGCCCCCCTCCCCTCACCCCGCCGTCCCGCCGCGAGTGTGCGCCCGGGCGCGGGCAGCGCCGGGGACGGGGCGCGGACGCGGGGCAGCCCCAACTACCTCTGCCCCGGGCCGCTGCGAGGAGCCGGCGTTCCTGCCGCCGAGGGCTCCCCCAGGTGCGCGCGGAGAAGGCTCGGGTTTGCCCCCACCCGGAATCCCGGCCACGGGAAGCGGAGAGTGGAGCGCCGAGCGGGAGAGGAGAGCAGCGAGCCCGTGCGCCGCCGCCGCCGCCGCGCACGCCGACCAGGGCCGGGAGGAGCCGGAGAGGCCCGGGAGGAGCAGGCGGAGGAGGGAGGAGAGCGAGCGGGCCGCACGATCGCCGGCTCCCGAGGCTCGCAACGCGGCTGCCGTCTGCGAGCTGCCGGCGACCCGCCGGGCGCTAATAAGGCGGCCCGAGCCTCTCCCCCTCCCACCCCCCCCTCCACCACCACCCCCGGGCGGCCCCTCCCGCCGCCGCGCCCACGTCACGCGGGGCCCGCGCCCCCCGCGCACTCCCGGGGCCGCACACCAGCGCGCACGCACGCACGCGGGGCTTCGGCAGCCCCAGGCGCGACCCCGCGTCCCCCGGAGGGAGGGAAGGAGGGCGGGGGGAGGGGAGGGGGCCTGGCGGGACGCGCGTTCATTATAGGAAGGGGGAGGGTCCACGGGCCAGTCCCGAGCTGTAGGAAATTCACCTCCTCCAGCCTCCCGGCTCTCCAGGCTCTCCGGGCCGGGCAGAGGTCTCCGCAGACAAACCCTCGGAGCTTCCAAGTTTGGAGGACGTGGTGATTTGATTTTATGACTTTTATTCCCTCCAGACACTCATCACCTCCCAGGGTTTGGAAGATGGGGAGTGGGGGGGGGTCCCTCCTCTCCCTCCTGTCTTCTCCCCCCCCCCTCAACTCCCCTCCTTCTCTTTCACTTCTCTCCCCTCCTCTCTCTTCTGGGTTCTCTAAGCTCCTGTTTATGCTTTATTCGTTTAGATTCGTTTATAAAGATCATCCCGTCCCTTTCTCTTGTATCAACCGGATGCGTTCGTTTATCTCCAGAGTACACTGCCAGCCTCAAGCTCCCCTGCTCACAACAAGATTGTATTATCAAAAGATTTCGGCCCTAGGTGGCTTGTGGCTTAGTAGAAGGAAATGACACCCAAGACTCCGAGAAAGGGAGCCTCCTCTTTCCAAACCTGGGGAGACAGAGGTGATGAGGCACAAATTTACGATGTTATCTGTCAGACCTGACCTCGGAAAAAAGGGCTTCCAGGGAACCTGCCTGAAATCACACGTGCACACCATTAAAGTTTGTTTTGCTGTGAAATGCTTCTAGAAGTCAGACTTGCTGCTCTTTTTTTTTTCCCTTTCTTTCAAAATGGTGAACCTTCAGCCTTTACTATAATTTTTTTTCAAAAGTATAAGATTTTTTATTGTAAATTTTTCCTATAATTAATTTTGATTCTTTTCTTTTGTCCCTGAATCGCTAAAGGTTGATATGTTAGCTGAATCATCTCAAAAATCATACCCATCCAGGACACTGTATGGACAAATGAGAAACCAGCCAACTGTATGGCCGAAACTACTAATTTAATGTGTTAGAGTTTATTATTTGTTACAATCAGAATTTGGCTCTGGTACTGAAAGACCTCTGGGTTTACTTGCTATCCAGGAACGCTTTACTAAATTTTGCATTTGGTCTTACTCTTCATGAAAAATGAATAGCTCTGAACAATGTATAAGTTAAAATTTTGTTACTGTACATTGACACTAATACCAGAGTAGAAATCAGGAGTCCCCAGGTCCTACTCCTTCTAACAGCTGTCTTAGAACTTATCTTGATTCCTCATTAGAATCCTACTTTGGTTTCTCTCTCCTGAAATAGTTCTAAAATCCCTTTTTTAAATAATAAAAAAATAAACTACTCATGGTGTTGCAGTAGTGACTATCATCTAATTTCTGACACAGAGAAATTCCTGTGACTCTCAAGAAAGTAGTGTCTTCAGGAAGTTTGTCCATACCCATGTAGAGAAACACATTTTACATTGAGATCCAGTGAAAATTTCCTGATCCAATACTTACCTGTACTGCATGTAACAACTGCATGTATTCCTCTTTTCTTCTAAGTACTAAACCAGATCCACTTGCATGATATTACAACAGAAGGAGTCAGGACCCTTGGTCTAACAAACATTCATTTAAGAGTATACAGTAAGTTTATGTTTTGATTTTCACTAAGTGTTCCTCAAGCTGCTAAAATGTTTTGCTGGAAATCCAACTAAAGTTTGGATTTCTTCATTCTAGACTTCATGGGCACTTCAGTATCTCAAGTTTGTTTATGTGACCATGGAATGTTTTTTCTCATACTTTACATGTGAAACACTTAAGGAAATGCTATTACAACCCCAGTTATTACAGTAAATTGTAACAGGTTAGATATGCTGCAGATTTATTCTCAGTGTACTCAACTCTAAAATAGATTTAATATTATTTTTGCAAGTTTCATGAAAATCACATGCCTTTATATGTGAATTCTCTGCCACATTGTATAGAACACGGTAATGGCTACAGGCACTGGTTTTGTTGTCGTGGTGGTGGTGGTTGTTGTTGTTTTTGTTAGTCCTGGGGCTTGAACTTGAGGCCTGGACACTGTCCTTTCCAAGGCAAGCACTCTACCACTTGATAGCACCACTTTCAGCTTTTTCTTTGTATGTGATACTGAGAAATCGAACCCAGGGTTCTGTGCATGCTAGGCAAGCACTCTACCACTAGGTCACGCTCTTGACCCCCTTTTTTAGATGAAACATATATATGTATCTCACTGGAGTTAGTGGATTCCTTCCACAAACTGACCCTTACCAACCTGCCTAGTCAATTCCATTTACTCCTTCCCAGGTCTTAAGCTATAGCTACAGTGCTGTTTCTTACAGGTTCCCCACTACACCGTCAAGAACATCCTATGGTGGATGTTCCACTAATAATACTGCTATGATGTCTTTCAAAATACATTATAATTTTGTGGCTATCTGTATGAATCATATGGATTACCAGCATCCATCAATATTTTCATCACATGAGCATTGTGGAGTACTACCCCTTCAACAGGGCCAGGCAGCACTGTGAGCTTTTCTTTATCACTCCCTGTGATAAGCTTTCATTCAGATCTTGGCATTCTTGACCAAAACAAGCATTGGAGAATAACAGAGCCGGTATATGGGACTGCCACTACAAAGGCAGAAAAAGCTGGACCTACTTACCATCTTCTGTCCCCTGTTTGCCCCCTACATCCTCATGTAGGATAAAGAGCATGTACAGTGAAATGTGGAGCTGGCAGGAACATGCCAAGAATGGGTGTGTTGTTCACTGAGGAAGAAAGTCCTTCTCAGACTCTTCCATTTAATGTTACCATCTTTTCACTTAAGAGTCAGTCAAATACTCTATAACACAGCTATAATAATCAAAACACCTTGGTACTGGCACAAGAACAGGCCTGAAGACCAATGGAATAGAACTGAGGACCCAGATATTAAACTACAGACCTATGACCACCTAATCTTTGACAAAGGAGCCAAAAAAATAGAATGGAAGAAAGATAGCCTCTTCAATAAGTGGTGCTGGCAGAACCGGTTAAGCACGTACAAAAACCTTAAGTTGAATCCTTCTCTGTCACCCTGCACTAGAATTAACTCCAAATGGATCAAAGACCTCAAGGTAAAAGCCAACACACTGAAAACTTTACAAGAAGGAATAGGAGACACACTAGGCCTCCTTGGCACAAGTCGAAACTTTCTTAATAAGGACCAAGAATCACAACAAATCAGAGAAAGACTGGATAACTGGGACTGCATTAAACTGCAGAGCTTTTGTAGGGCAAAGGACATAGCTAGTAAATTAATAAGGAAGCCTACAGAGTGGGAGAAGATCTTCACCAACCTTACATCGGACAAAGGCCTCATATCTAAAATATATCAACATTTCAAAAAATTGAAATCACTCCAAAACTAATCTCCAAAGAAACAACCCTCCCATTAAAAGATGGGCCAAAGACTTAAAGAGAATCTTCTCTGAAGAAGAAGCAAAAATGGCCGATAGACACATGAAGAAATGCTCAACATCTCTGGTCATAAAAGAAATGCAAATCAAAACAACTCTAAGATTCTACCTCACTCCAGTTAGAATGGCCAGGATCAAGAAATCTAATAACAACAGACGCTGGAGGGGATGTGGCCGGGAGGGATCACTACTACACTGTTGGTGGGAGTGCAAACTCATTCAACCACTATGGAAAGCAGTATGGCAGTTCCTCAAAAGACTCCCTTATGACCCAGTAATTCCACTACTAGGCATTTACCCAATCATCCAGAAACAAGGACATACTAAATCCACCAGCACAACAATGTTCATTGCAGCACTATTTACTATAGCAAAGATATGGAGCCAACCTACATGTCCCTCAGTTGATGAGTGGATCAACAAGATGTGGTATTTGTACACAGTGGAATTCTATGCTGCTGTCAGAAAGAATGGCATTGCCCCATTTGTTAGGAAATGGAAAGACTTAGAAAAAAATCATATTAAGTGAAGTAAGCCAGACTCAAAGGAACATAGGCTCAATGGTTTCCCTCATTTGTCATAATCAGTAGAAACCCTGGGCTCTCCTAGCAGAGATTTGCAAAACCTAGATACATAAGGCCATATAGTATGACACTAAATGAAAGGACCTCTAGGATATAGAAACAAAATCCATATAATGAGTGATTGTTGTCCTTAATGTACTATGTTATCTCTCATCTCTTTTGCTCTCCCTTGGTTATCTCATATTGTTACAGTATCTCAGTTTGTTATCTGATATATTGGATATATTTGTATTTGGTTATTTGAAATTGGATAGGGAAGGAGGGAAACAAGATGAGGGGTGGGGTGGGGGGGAGGGAAATGGGGATCAAAACATGAGAAAGGGCATCAATGTATGTGAAGTAATGCACCTTCTATCTGGTGAATATAATGTAACCCTTCTATTAATTACAATAAAAAATATATGAAAAAAAGAGTCAGTCAAACAAGCTACATGTATATTACACCTACAAAAATAATAATGTACTATGTTATTTCTCTTCTCCTTTGTTGCCCTTTGGTTAATCTTATATTGTTATTGTATTTGACTTTGTTACCTGGCATATTGTATATATGTTTATTTGATTATTTGAAATACAAAAGGGAAGGGGGAAAATATGATGATTGGGAGAGGGTTGGGGGAGGAAATGGGGACAAAACCATGAGAAGGGTTATCAATGTGTGAGAAGTAACACACCTACTATCTGGCAAATGTAACTGTAACCCCTCTATACATTACAATAAAAATAATGAAGGTAAGAAGTTAGTGGCATGCTGAACTTTCATATTCATACACTAGATCCTGGCACATAGCAAACATTGAAAAAGAATTGTTTTTTTTTAATTAATGGAAGAGTGATGTGAGTTCTGATGTCTTTATCCCTACTGTCAGTGATCAAGCTGATCCAACTTCTGTCAAGTGATCCAACTTGGATGGAGTTCTTCTGTCCCCAACTTTTTAAAGTTACACCATCAAAGATTTAAATAAATATCATGGACATAAGAAGAATTGAAGATGGAAAAGCCCTATTAGGTCATGTATTTCAAGCTGTGGGTAGTATTTGAGGCCATGCTGTTCCAATAGTCTTTTCCTTACAGGAAATCTTGCAAGGATAAATTTGTGTGTTCAGGATTTTTTTTTATTGAATCATTTGCTGCTGAAAGAATAATTCCACCATGGGAAATGGGAAAATTATTGAGGGAAAATTATTTCTCATGTTCTTTGACTTTCCTCCTTTTTCTTGACGAGATTATTCATTATATCCTTCACTATGATCAACACCATAAATAGATGTCTTTGTTTCCATGATAAAATTTGATATAATAGTTATTCAGTTTATGAAATCAGATACTACTCTCTTCCTTCATTTGTTTTTATAATCTCTGTTTCTTTAAGCCTGCAAAATATTTTCATTTGGTAACTCTAAAGAGTAATTACTTGAAGATCAGAGTCTTCCTAGACCCAGGATTAAAGAGAAATAAGAGAACAAGTAAAGCATTTAAAATTAGTGTTGTATACTTTTCATTTGTATCATTTTCCTTTTCTCTTTTGGCAATATCTGGGGTCGCTTTATACTGCTGAGACAAATGCTATACCATTTGAGCCAAGCCCCACCCTCAGCCATTTTTGTTTTCATTCATTTTTAATAGGACCTCAATTTTTTTTGAGCCAAAGATGGGGTCTCTTACACCTCTCGTCTGGACTGGCTTGTAATTCTCTCCATCTCTGTTTCAAGTAGCTAGAGTCATAGGTATGAGTGAAAGTCACCTCCAATTTGCTCTCAGGAAAACCATTTTCAAAGATTAGTTCTTTATTTCTCAGGGTATTTTAAGTACACATTAAGATAGCAATTAACTTTATCCAAACTAGAACTAGGAATGATGAGCCTAGAGAATGAGCGCAGAATGAAGCAACTCACCAGGGATTTAAAAGAAAATTTAGTAATGAATGTAACATCCATCTTAGTCTTTACTTAAGAACATAACTCAAAATCTTAGAATCTAGCATTTTAGGACTAAAAACCAAAACAAAAGAAAAATTGAATTGTAATCCGGAGTGTTTGCATTTTTATCTGAATACATACTCAGGCCAATGATAAGGGATGTAACCAAGGTAGAAATCGTTGCTGCCCTTACTTGTTTGCTAGTATTACAAAAAAAGGTCACTTAAGTTGAGGGTATTTTTTTTTAACCACAAGTTTTATGTCTAGTATCTTTATTCTGTTATTATCATCATCACTAGACGAAGAATGGAAGAGCCACTATATTCTAGCAACCGAATGGTAAGTGCATAGTAATTGGATTCAATTAAAGGGGCCTCAATTCAACATGACAGTTTATGAGTGCAATGAATCTTGGTGAGTGTCCCCCTTCCATCATTTTCCCCGTATCTCCCAGCCCCGGTCCATCCCCTCAAGAGATTGGTGTGATGTGAAATCATCAAGCTATTAGTAGTAGTCCTCTTTCTTTTAGACAAAATACAATGATTTTTGAAAGAACTTCACCTGAGCATAATTTAGCAGAGTCAAATGCTCTCATGGCAGTTTAATGCTTTTCACACATTTCTAAAAATTACAATAAACATTCCCTAGTTTAAGTCACTTTTACCAGTAAGCCCAATTCATAGTAATAAAATGATGCGATACAAGTCTGTAAACTTCCGCTAATCCTTAAACCACTTGCTTTAGTTAACCAAAAGGAGTCCTAACATTTTGAAGGTGAGATGATTAATCCTGAAAATATATGTCATAATTTACTGCACAATCTTCCACTCCCCCAACTAGGAGAAATGTTAGGTGGATGTAAGCAGTTGACCTTTCAAGATTTTTTTTAAAGCACCTATATGTAGTTCTCTACAGATTCACTGGATCTGTTGTGAAAGTTTGGCATCTCTCTTTTTTTTAAATGAAGTTTCACAGATAACTGCAGATAAAATATGATCCTAAGCAGTGCTGGTCAAACTTGAGTACTATTTTTATTCTAATAAATGCACATTTTTTTTTGTCAGTCTTGGGACTTGAACTCTGGGCCTGGGCGTTGTCCCTGAGCTCTTCAGCTCAAGACTACTGCCCTACCCCTTGAACCACAGCATACCAGTTTTCTGATGGCTAATTGGAGATAAGAGTCTCATGGACTTTAGTGCCCAGGCTGGCTTTGAATCATGATCCTCAGATGTCAGCCTCTTGAGTAGCTAGGATGACAGGCATGAGCCACCATTTTTTTTTTACTTCAAGATTTTTTTATTATTATCTTTAAGTAATTGCAAAAGGGTTTCAATTCAACATGTCAATCTATGAATACAATGTCAGATTGTTTTTTTATTATTTTTATTTTTTGGTTGGTTGTGGGGCTTGAACTCAGGGCCTGGGCACCGTCCCTGAACTGCTCTGTACTCAAGGCTAGCATTCTACCACTTGAGCCACAGTACCACTTCCAGTTTTTGAATGGTTGATTGTACTTATGAGTCTCAAGGAGACTTTCTTCCCAGGTTGGCTTTGAACCATGATGTTCAGATCTCAGCCTCTTGAGTAGCTAGGATTATAGGTGTGAGACACCAGCGCCTGGGTTAAATGCAGACTTTCACATTAAGCTTTAGGAGGTGGGTCTAACAAGCTCCCAGGTGATGCTAATGTTGTTGAGGTCTTCAGAAAACACAATGAGAGACCATAAGTTGCACTCTTCATAGATTAAATACAAAAAATAGGAGCAAACCAAGCACCAGTTATATAAGATAACAGCTGATTCCATGCCCTGTTCCTTACTTATACCCATTGTATACACAAAGGAACATTAAATGAGAACTGGAAATGAACAAGTCCAAAAAAGCATTTGTGAGACTTAGGAAATTGCATTTTTACTAAAAAGTCACTGAGGCCTATGCTTTCTTAGATAGTAAAACCAGTTTGAGGACATGTACTTTTTTTTTTTTTAAACAAATCACAACTGGCAACCTACAATTGCTCCAGGGATGTGTGCTGTCCACAGGAAAGAATAGTGGGCCTGTGAGGTCCTTTACTTCTGAACCAATCATGCAATACACCTTAGCAGAGACTGACTTGCATTGGCTGTCTCTTAGCAGTTTATCCTCAAACAATGAAGGACCAACCAACTGAGTTCAGCCAATTATCAAAGAAGTTGAAGGAAATATATTTTTGATGCTCTTATGGAAAAAATAACCATATTCTGTGGCATGAGGGACTTAGAGTAATAATAGAAGTATTTGGTTGAGTTGGAAGATGGAAGTAGGAGAAACAAGGTTCCAGGCCTGCCCAGGAAAAGTTGAACTTTATTTTTTAAATGACTTTTTTTTTTTTTGCCAGTCCTGGGCTTGAGCTCAGGGCCTGAGCACTTGTCCTTGGACTTTCTCAAGGCTAGAGCTCTACCACTTGAGCCTCACCACCACTTCCACCTTTTTTCTATGTATGTGGTCCCGAGGAATCAAACCCGGGTCTTCATGTATGCTAGGCAAGAACTCTACCACTAGGCCAAACTCCCGGCCAAAGACAAATTAAAACAAAAGGGGTGGTAATGGTCAAGTGTTCAGGTACTTGCCACCTTGAGATCCTGAGTTTAAGCCACAGTAAAATACACACAAACATACATACACAAACACGTTTCTTATGAGTCAGACTTAAGAATTTCTAATATTTGTATTTTGCAGTGTACTTCAGACATGGACACTCCATCACATAGACTACCCTTTCAGATTTATGACTGTTGTTTTCTTGTTACACAGTTAGGTTTAAACATCCCAGTAATCCCTTTGCTGACTCTAGAAAGTATACATCTTTCATCCTCTATAAGGATAATGAGTACATATGGTCATACAAAATGAGACTAAATGAAATGAACTCTAGGATATGGAAATAAGAGGTTTATCTTTGTGATTGTTGTTCTTAATGTACTATGTGAAGTTATTTCTTTTCTCTTTTTTTCTCCCTAATGGTTCATCTCATATGATTACTGTATCTGACTTTGTTACCTGGTATATTATATATTCCTTTATTTGTTTATTTGAAATAGGTAAGGGAAGGAGGAAAGCAAGATGATTGGGAGGGGATGGGAGAGGGACAAAAACATGAGAAGGGGTATCAAGGTTCGAGAATAATGCACCCATTTCCTGATAAATGTAACTGTAACCCCTCTATACAATACCCTGACAATAAAATACAATTTAAAAAAGGATAATGAAGTGCTATTATTAATATAGAGATAGCATAAGCTATCTGTATTTGTATCTGTGTATTCTAAGTTTTTATTTCTGTCTTATAAAATTATTCCTCCCCACCATTATCCCCAACCGAATTTTGTATGTCTTCTCTTCAGATGAGGAAACAAAGATGTTGAGATCTAAACTCGCTTAAGGTCTGTAACAAAGATCCATGGGGAAAGTTAAGTGTTGATAGAAAAGTTTGTCATTGTACCTGGGTCAGCCAAAGTCCAACTCTAAGACCTGGGCACAAGACATCTCTGGAAATCTGTGCTGCTTGAACCTAAAGATGCCATCCTCTGTATTTTAATGAGTTCTAAACTGCAGGAATTAAGAGCAAGTGACTGAGATAAATTTCCTGCTAGCCCACAGATCCAAGAACTAAAGACAATTTCATTATATTTGAAGAAAGCAAAGTAACACTGCTTGATCACTTTGAAGGAGAGCACCAATTACTGGCCTAAATAACTCCATTTTCATTCCTCTCTGGCTCTATTCTTGTCCCTTTGATGTTTTCCCGCTGCTTTTCTCTCTCCTGCAGTCACCTTGGATTCAAGCAGTTAATGGACTGATTAACAAAACATCTTTATGATGTATGTTAAGGGACTGAAACTGTCCCCAAGCTAATACCAACTTCTTTAGATCTCCTTGCAGAGCCCAAACTGAGAATGTGACTAATGAGACTTCAGCCAGACCAAGGTTACCTTTTCTATCAGTTGTGTATGCCTCAACCTCCTCATTTGTCTTCCTTTTATATCACATCTCAAAGTTCCTGTTAGCCCATTGAAGATGGACTTAGCATCACTGAACCCTTTTCCCAATGGCCAGATTGATTAAATCGCCTTTTACTGCCCGCCACACCACCACTATTTCTTTCTTTAATTCATGTATAGAGTTGGGTGGCCAAGCTTTGTCTGTTGGGACCCTAGGAATTGGGGCATTTTGCCTAAAACAATCCCACTTGTGTTTTTTACAATAATTCACAATAAACTTGATTGTGTTCAATATAAATGTGAGATTGTACCTAGCAAGTGGTACCCATCCTTATGTGGAACTATACCAGACCTCTAATTTTAGAAATTTATTTGTTACAGGAAATCAAACCCCTATCATGGATCAAGAATACAGATGAGTGTAAGCACAACAAATATAAAATACCTAATGGAACTCTAGCATAAACTGCCACTTGCTTTGCAATAAGGCCCTGGTAAGAATATTTAGACCAGGCAAAGAACATTACCTTACTTTTGCATCAGTTCTGGATTTATTTCCTTGTGTTATTGCTCAAGTTTGATTATTGTGTGAGTCAAGCGGAATTTGTTTCTTGCTCATTTCGAAGATACCAGTTAGCTTCTCTATCAAAAGCTGTTTCACACAGATTTTCTGATTTGCTATTGCAAGGCAAATCATTGCAAGGCCAAGTGCTGGGGGCTTAAGCCTGTAATCCAAGATACTCAAGAGGCTGAGATCTGAGAGTGTGATTTGAGGCAAGCAGACAAATACAAATGAGTCATATCTCCAAGTAGCCAGCAGGAAGTCAGAAATGGAGATGTGGCTTAAGTGGTAGACCACTGGCCCTAAGTTCAAGCTTCACAAAAAGAAAGAAAAAAAGGAAGAGAAAGAAAGAGAGAGGAAAGAAAGAGAATGAGGGAAGGAAGGAAGAAGGGAAGAAAACTCATTGCCAATGTCACAGTAAAATTTATTAATTGTACAATTAATATCCATTAACAATTTTAATGATAATAATAAAAGTATTGTTAAGTGATTTCTCTAGAATTCCATAGTTGGGGCCTTGGTTCTTTGTGAACTTTTTAGTTTTTTTTTTTTTATCTTTTAGAGATTTTGTTTTTCACTTCTTCGAGACTAGAAATGCCGTGGTCTATAGTATTTATTTTCAGTGGAAATGGCTAAAGGCTTAGCCCCATAGCTAGACCTATAAACTAGAGTTACACCATCCTGCTGTGGCACTGCAGTGACTCTTAAAACTCTAGTTGATAAGAAGTACCAGTTATTTCCAAACTAACCTGGGTGGGATGGGGGAAAGGGACTCTTCGGGTATAGAAAGCAGAACCTCCAGACACCAACCCATTCTTTCATTTCCCCTAGTTTCATTCAAATGTGTAATGTGTAAATGATGCTAAGTGAAATCTTTTAACAGGTAAGGGAATATTCACTATTACCAAAAAGGCCATATGTATGTGAATGACAGGCCATCTTAGGAAATTTTTGAAATAATTCCTGCCTTCATGTTAGTAAAATATTCTGTAATGATGGTCTACAAAGTACTAAAACTATAGATTCTACAGCTGCTTGATAATCAGCCTGGTGAAAGAAAGCGAAATAATATGCTTATACATTATGCAAAACAGATGCTTGACTTGCTAGGTGACAAATACCTGGATATGTGCCAGCTATTTATCTCAATACACAGAGATCCCAGAAAACAAATCATGAAAACTGTAAAGTTTGTACCTAAGCCAAATTCACTTTTTTCTAGATAGCATAATTGAATAACCAGGTGTTTATATAACATAGTAATGTAGCATCATATATAATATACATTCTGTATAAACAATGTATATCATACATATACATATATACATGTATAGCACATATATACATGTATATCATGTATAGCACATATATGTATATCAGGTGTGTGCCAAATATATACATGTACATCACATATGTACATGTATATCATACATATACATATATTTATACATATATATGTACACATTGTAACATGTATATAAATATACATATACACAGACAAAATCTGACACTTGCATCTAATTATTGTAGCACTGAAATATATTAGGATAACATTCAGAATTCATTCACTCTGCCTGTCTCCTTGCTCCTTGTCTCTTCCTCTTCCTTCTTGGCTGTCTTTGCTGATGCTCTGACTCTCTCTCTCTCTCTCTCTCTCTCTCTCTCTCTCTCTCTCTCTCTCTCTCTCTCTCTCTCTCTCTCTCTATCTCATTCCCTTTCACTGTTTCCTGTCTGAATCTTTCCTACTGATATACACTTCAAAATTGGAAACAAATAGAACAGGAGTGAAAGGCAGTAAAGAAAAGCAGAACAGAAAGAGCGAAGAGGAAAAGCGCCATTGCCCTGTATATTGATGCTGGAACTATAATTTATTGTGAGCAGAAATGTGCCTCTATAAAAAATCAAATCCTCCTTTCCCTGCTGGCATACCTCTTCATGTAAATTTTTGGGATTCCTGGTAAAATAAGTCCTTCTTAAGTTCATCCATAACTAGTTTCATTTTTGATAGAATTGTGAATTAGCTTGTTTTCATTTAATGAACTTCTTAGAACTCAAACAGTTCTACAGCTGTTATTTTAATTGCCATTTAAGTACTTTCTCTACATTTCAACTGGTCCAGAGAATAGAATAACAGCTATCATTTAAATCACCCTATTTACCCCCAGAGATGAGCAAATACTTTAATTTTTCTTCCTTGGCCTCTCAATGATATGTAGTGCTGGTAAATTTCCTAACTAAAACCAATCTGTTCTTTCAGGTATAATTTCTTCTTAACCATGCTATGTTATATATTAAATCATGTTGCATGATATTCACAGATATCCACTTTAGATGTTATATTCTGGACTGAAGATAGCTCCAGTAGTAGAGCATCTTGCCTGGCAAGCTCAAGGTACTGAATTTGAACCCAGATCAAAAAGAAGAAAAAGAAAGAATGAAAAGGAGAAGGAAGGGGAAGAAAGGAAGGGAGGGAAGAAAAATAAATCTATCAAATCTATTACTATAATGTTATAGTCTCATAAACCAAAGAAAATTGTAACTTTGGGAGGTTTGTCACATGTAGCTATTAGACTTCTGTTTAACTAGAAAGTTTCCTTGGTTCCTCATAATCATTTATAAAATTATTTGGTCAGAAATCTTTAAAAAAAATGAAAGCCTGGTGCCAGGAGTTTGGTCTAGTGGTAGGGTGCTTACCTAGCATGCATGAAGACCTGGGTTCCAATCCTGGAATCACATACATAAGAAAAAAAAGCCAGAAGTGGTGCTGAGGCTCAAGTGGTGGAGTTCTAGCCTTGAGAAAGTCCAAGGACAGAGCGCAGTCCCTAAGCTCAAGCTCAGGACTGGCAAAAAAAAAAAAAAATGAAAGCTGGTTGTTAGTTTTTTACATTATTGTAGTTCACTCTACTAATTTATGTATGATAATATGTTATTGAGCTTGTCACCATTATTAATGTAGTGCTATATAACAATATCTTACTTTGAGAACATTGTATATATCTACTTCTTTTGTTGTTGTTGTTTGCTTAAATTTACAAATGTTTTATTTTGTTCTATGAAGGGCCAGTTCTTAGCTTTTATGATCATCTATGGATTTAATTTTATTTTATTGCCATGGTGATGTATAGAGGGGTTACGTTACATTGATCAGGTAATGGGTACATTACTTCTTGAACATTGATACCCCCTTCCCATGTTTTTCACCCACGTTTCCTCCTCCTCTTCCCCAAATTGTAATTGCTTATTGCTCTAGCAGAAGAATGCAGTTTGTTCCCCCAAGCTCATGTGAATGTGTAGTTCCCAATGTGACAGTGGTGAGAGGTGGTGTAAATTTTAAGAGGTGATTAGAACATTAAGAGGGATTATGTCTTCCTCCAAGAAGTGGGCTGCTTCTCCCATCACTGTTGATCACTGCAAGCATGGACTGGTATGTTTTATCTTTTCCACACATGACAGGTAGCCTACTTCCCTTTCTGCTTTTAGGTGATGCTCCGATGCAGCACAAGGGCCTCCAGACCTTGAACTTCTAGCCCATTGTACAGGTTACATAACCTCCTTCCTCTCACTAGTGATCTAGTCCTAAGAACACGCTAATGGCATCAGATAACAGACTAAGATGCTTACTCATCTTTCATATCAGTTAGGGTGTTTTTCCCCTTGCTTTCCTTAAATTTAGTTGCTCATTTTCAACTCTTTTGAAAGCTTTTAAATTACCTATTTTCATCCATTCATGTTGGATGATACGTTGTAGTTTTCAACATAACTTCTATTAGTAAGAATACTACGTCTCATTTTTATCATTTACTGTAAGCCTCATAAAGAATTTTTGTTGCTCTTGTTTTTGTATAGTCCCTAAATTAGACTATGTGGAAAATTTCTCTTTCCTTTAAGAGTTGCTTACATATAACCATTTTTTGTTTAGAATGTTATTAATTTCCCATTTTCATTTATTTTATCTTTGTTTAGAGAACCAATTTTAGTTTACAGATTTCAATATTACTTTATTATCATTTCCTTCATGTTCTGACTGTCTTAGTCTCTCTCTCTCTCTCCCTCTCTCTCTCTCTCTCTCTCTCTCTCTCTCTCTCTCTCTCTCTCTCTCTCTTACACACACACACACACGCACACACACGCACACACACACACACACACACAATTTGTTTGCATCTTCAACCTTTTTAATGTAACTTGTTTCCATCTTTGACCTCTTTAATGTAATTTGTTTCCATCTCCGACCTTTTTAAAATCACTGTATCTCTTTCCCGGTATTTGGGTTCTTGAAGTTACTATTTAATGTGTCATACTTTTAACAATTGTTATTGTAAAAGTGATGTACCAAGTAGATACAGTTGCTTAAGTCAGGTAATGAACACATTTCCTTTTGAACAGTGCTACCTTTTTCCTCATATTCTCCCATATTTTCACTCCCAACCCCCAACAAGTTGTATAGTTCATTTTCAACATAGTATCTAGTGAGTATCACTGCTTCATTTGCTGACTGCTTGTCCCACCATTTCTGTGCTCCCACTCAACCCTCCAACAAACAGATAAACTTACATTCAAGACAAAAGCTACAGTAAACAAAAACAGTGACAAAGGAGGAAAAAAACCCTATAAATCTAAATAACACAGACCTCTTGTTTCCATTTCTTTGAGTTCATTTCAATAAATATCATTTTATATGATTATATGCACATAGCTATTTAGAGACTTCTCAGAAGAAATAAGAATGGCGAAGAGACACATGAAGAACTGTTCAACATCTCTGGCTATGAAAGAAATACAAATAAAAACAACACTGAGATTCCAGCTCACTTCAGTTAAAATGGTCAATATCAAGAAAACTAATAACAGATGCTTGTGAGGAGGTAGCCAAAAGGGAATGCTTCTATACTGTTGGTGGGAGTGTAAACTTGTTCAACCACTCTAGGAAGCAGTATGGAGGTTCCTCAAAAGACTAAACATAGAGTTTCCCTATGACCCAGAAATTCCCCTTCTGGGCATTTATTCAATAGACCAAAACATGGCCACACTAAAGATACCAGCACAACTATGTTCATTGCAGTATCGTTTACCAGCAAAGATTTGACATGAACCTCAATGCTTCTCAGTGGATGAATGGATTAAAAAATGTAGTGTGTATACACAATGGAATTCTGTGCTTCCATCAAAAAGAATGATATTGTACCATTCAAAAGGAAATGGAAAGAACTGGAAAACCTTATATTAAGCACATTAACCAGAGCTAAAGAAACATAGGTTTCACGGTTTCTCTTATTTGTTGTACCCAGAATGCATCTATAAATCTATAAGTAAACACAGTGAATGGCAAAAGACAAGAAGTACACACGGATATGAGTAATTATTACAGACCTCTAGACATTCACACAGTGAGACCAAAGGAGGATATTTTGTGGGGAGGATCACAAAGGATCAGTAGCCATGTCAAACTTTTAAATTCAATTTACTATAACAGACAAGCCTTTCTTCATTGCTCCTTTCATTGCTTTTATTTTATTAATTATTATTTTTCCTATTCAGCTCTTCCTTACATCACAGGACCAATGCTTATAGACATGAATCACCTATTAATCTATTAAGAGATCAGAATTAGTTCTTAATCATGGGCCATATGAGCTCCATAGGTGTAATATTTTATTGATCCTTATTAAATACACAACAAGGAGACTCAGAATGCATTCCTCTTTCTTACAATAAGATTCATAGCTTCAGAGCAGTCACTTTCCTATATATTAAAATAACAGATGTGCCTTATTTTTTTTTCCTGTATCCTTAGGCACACCTAAGGCAAAGGAAATTCTCTTCTTGCCACAATGAGATGTTAAGAAATTATCAAAGACTGGTAGTTCTCCATTCAAACCTTTCTAATATAAAAATGTATAAATATAAAAAGTTGAGATTTACTGTAATCATACCTTTCTAATTCAGAAATACAGTGGCCTGGGGAGAAATAGGAAGTATCTGAAGCCAAAGACAGCAAGTAGCCGCCAGGAATTAGCTGGCAGAAGGCCACCATTCTTTGCCTGGCACAGTGGAGTTCGTTACAGACCACAAAGAAGAGCCCACACTCCTTGCCTTCTGGGCCAATTAGGCAGGGAGTAAATGCCACTTTGGACATCTCCACTTGCCATGACTTCCTGGAACCAGTTGTGTTTCCCAGAAGCAGTAATGGGATCCATATTCCTTCTGACATTGGATGGAAGAGGGAGGGAAAGATACAGCAGCTTATTGAGATTTTTGCTGGGCTTTGTGCATATTCTCCTAGTACTTCACCTATAGATCATGTGTCCAATAAACCTTTCTTCATATAAAACCTATTTATTCAAACAAACCAATCTCCAGACTTCCTTTGTGGGAGAATTGCTGCTCTTGGTTTACCAGAATTGGTCAAAATTATTCTTTACTCTTATATTCTGTTGTCATATCTATGGGGGGATGTCATCATTAGTCTTTGTTAATGTATGGTTTCCTTGACACTAAAATGCCTAATGTTGACATCCTAGGATATAGTCATATGCTGTCTGTTTTATGTCTACCTCGCGCTGTAATGTTTCTGCAAACAGTACTTAACAACTGGGTCAATTTGCCATTGACATCTGGGAAAGTGCTAGACTCATTTTGGACCATGAATGGAAGAAAAGTCGAATAGAAGCAAATGCTCTCTTCACATTTTCCCAGTTCCCAGAAACTTCCAAAACAGCTGCAAAACAGCACTTTGGAGATCCCTTCAGCCTTTGGATCAGGGAGGACATTTTTCCCTCTCTGAGTTAACAATAATCCATCCCACCGCAATCCATTCTGGCTCAATAATCATTAGATTTTAAATCTGAAGAGTAGGTTACCCTACAGGTTGACTATCTATCATAAAGGCAAACAACCTCATTCATAGATAGAAACTGTTAGGAACTATTACAAAAAGAAATATACTTTCTTGCTGGGCACGGTGGCTCATGCCTGTAATCCTAGCTACTCAGGAGGCTGATATCTGAGGATTGCCATTCAAAGCCAGGCAAGGTACTAAAGTCTGTGAGACTCTTATCTCCAACTAACCACTAGAAAACCAGAAGTGGCACTGTTGCTCAAGGAGTAGAGCTCAAGGACAATGCTCAGGTCCAGAGGTAGCATGGTAGCCTTAAGCTGAAGAGCTCAGGGACAGCGCTCAGGGACAGCACCCAGGCCCAAGTTCAAGCCCCATGACTGACGACAAAAAAAAACACAAAAAAATATACTTTCTTGATAACAAAAGCATTTAAAATATGCAAGAATTTAAAATTTTCAGAGACAGTATAAGGGAATTTCAAGAAAATAAATAATAATAAAAAATCTTCTAAAAGTAAACCATCAGAAACATATCTTTTATGACCTCATTTATATTTTCTTTTACTTCCTTCTAATATTTTCTCTCATAAGACCCAGTCCTTGATCCCTTATACATATTGAAAGTATTTTTACCTGAATACTGCTATGCAGTTAAAAATAAAGAAGTAAACAGTCACATGATGATAACCAGTAATATAAACATTCCTTATTTAACTCATGTGGACAGTGATTCACTCACAAAAAGTTCACAAATCACCTTACTATGCCCTGCTATGACACTCCCCCTTTTAACTCAGGTAATTTGATTTGTTTTATTTATATATCTTTTATGCTACATTGTGTATAACAAGGTAATATAAGACATTATTCATTTCCCTCCCTTGTACATTCCAAAAATACATTATCTTAAATCAATATTTAACAGATAGTGTTCTAAGTAAATTCATTTCCCATGAATTACTTTTCACTGGGCAGAGGACTGGCCGAGTGATAACTCAGGTAAAGACACATTATACTAGCTTCTTATAAATCTCTTTTCTGAAAAGAGAGGAAATTGGTTGTATAAAAACTTGATTATGGGGGTATTGCAACAATGTCTATATTAACCATTTTCTTAATTGCCTGATTATGAGTTCATCTCATTCACTGAACCAATATTCTATGCTCCCTCCATTTTTCATAGGAAGTTTGTTGTAAATCAGTTTAGGGAACTTTCTCAGTAAAAAATACTTCAGATGCATGTCCAAATGACATCATTCATTCCTGATAAGGAGAAGATAACTATACAGGACAGTGAAGTCATATCACTAAGAACTTAGCCATCCATATTTCCTTCCTGCTATCCTTTCATTATGTGGGCCTTACTGAAATGATTATAGCCCCATGATCACAAAAATCATTGCTATAACTTTATGTTATATAGAACCTATATTATGGGAAGAAAGGGGGAAAACAATGAAAAACACTCTGGCCCTATAATTAAAAAGACTAAACATTCCCCATACCCAGTAAAAATTCCATAAGCATCTTTGCCCACAGCTATAACTATGCAGCTTGTAGCTGCTCAATAACAATGAGCTACATACATATTTAATCTAATCTTTATCATAGTCTTACAAGTTCCACAATGTCATCATTTTATAAATGAGGAAGACAAACTGGGAAATTAGATTATCCAACGTCACCCTTCAAATAAGTAGAAAAGCTGATTGGAGCCCAAGTACTCTGATTTCAAGCCAACTCTGAATACAGAAAAATCCCTAAGTGTGCTGGTCCTGGGTTTGTGTCTATCAAATTTGTTCTCATCAATATTCTAAGAGGTCAGATTCCTAAAATCTAGTTCTCAGATTCCCTTGTCAACTAACTCTTTGTCAGTTTAGCCAATGGAAAACACGAGTGGGATTATTGGAAGAAGGGACAAAGGGAAAAAGTAATACATCTATCTTTCTGCTTTACCTTGGTGGCATCACAACTTAACTCTTGAGTTCCAGTAGACTGACAGACCATGATAGCTTCTGTGTGGCCTGCCTCCTCCCATCCCATCTCCTTCTTATTCCTGCTTCCATGACCATCCCAATACCCTCAGCCAGAGGTTCTAACAACTGGTTGCTAATCTTTGGCTTCTCAGCTACTCTCTAATATGTTTAATTCTATGGATCAAATTCCCCATTTCAAATATCAATATTCCTCATAAAACATGTCCCTTAAAAATTTCTCAGGAAGATGCTTTCTGGATTTTTTTATAGTTCTATAAATTACTCAATACAATGCATTTTTCAACTATTTTCAATTTTTCCAATAATTTCAATACGTCCAAAGGCAAGATTGTTGTGCCTTAAAATGTTACAGACCATTGTGGGGCCAGGAGCCTGGCTTAGTGGTAGAGAACTTGCCTAGAATGCATGAAGCTCTGGGTTCAGTTCCCTGATAACACAGAAAAAGCCAGAAATAGTGCTATGGCTCATGTGGCAGAGCACGAGCTTTGAGCAAAAAGTGTCCAAAGACAGTGCTCAGGCCCTGAGTTCAAACCCCAGGACTGGCAAACAAACAAACAAACAAACAAAAAAACGTTATAGACCATTGAAAGCAAACAGCAATTTTCTGATTTGTAGGGAAAGTTATGTGTTATATTCCAAACAGCAATGGGAACACATCATAATCTATTGGAGACAGTTTAAAAAGCATGCTAGTATCATCCAAGTGGCAACACACAGGTTTCTTCAAGCCCTGACTTCATATTTCTTTTTTGGAATCAAAATCTACCATATCATAAGGCTACAACCATACCTACTGCTTTAGTTCCAGCTTTCTGAGCAGGCTCTCGCATATAGAAGATGCTCATTAGATATTTTGCTAATAAGATACTGTATCTACTTCATTTGAAATTTTGAAGTATTTTTACTTCAGTACATCTGACAGAACTACAGATTCATTGGTTAATAGCTCTGTCATAATTTTAGGGTGGATGCTTCAAACTTCATGTGTTCTTTAAGGAAAGAACTAAAACTGTTGAAACCCATGGCCCCGAAATGTTACACCATGAAGTCTTTAATTAGGCAGCTAGAGACTTCAGAGGTGTGAAGCAATGCATGTCTGAAACAATTTCTCCAATAGCTCTGGAGGACAAAGCTAAGCCAGTGAGGGACAGGATGGCACTTCTCACCTCATCACAGGACTAGGAAGCTTTCTAAGAAGCCAGGATAGTTTGGGTAGATCTTCTGTGTGACTTTGGATTGTTGCTTATTATTTATTAAATCATATGACAAATGTGGGTCACTATATCTACCCAAAACTATAACACAGTAATTAGAGAAAATAATATAAAAATAATCCATGTATGAAAACAACACTATGGGGGCTGGGAGTTTGGCCTAGTGGTAGAGTGCTTGCCTAGCATGCACAAAGATCCAAATTCGATTCCTCAGCACCACATACATAGAAAAAGTCAGAAGAGGTGCTGGGGCTCAAGTGGCAGAGTGCTAGCTTTGAGGAAAAAGCCCAAGGACAGTGCTCAGGTCTGAGTTCAAGCCCCAGGACTGGCTACCAAATGACAAACAAAAAACCATTATGAACCATAGATGTCCATCATCAAGTTGGAAGAAACTTGAAGATCAAAGTATTTTCCAAAAGAAGGAAACTTTATATCACACACACACACACACACACACACACACACACACACACACAAACACACACTTTACAAACATTTCAATGACTTTAGGTCAAAGTATGACCTACTGTAGTGAAATATATAGAAGCATGTTCAAGCACACAGCTCCCTCTAAACACCAATATAAAGATGGAAACCTGAAGATTCTTATCTGCATTCAAGTAATGATTTAAATATCAAGAACAGTAGAACAATTTTGAGATGTTCACACCATCATTTATTATCTGTGTCACGTTTCATGTTGGAAATGAAAACTGAAAATTGGAAAATAATACAAAAACTGACTGATACTGAGTACAGAAGAGGAAGCAGCAAATAGAGCCTTTGAGTTGAATGTGCATAGCATTTAATCAACCAAAAGAGAAAGGACAATATACATTTTTTAAAAATATATTATAAATAAATACATACCTAAGAGCGAAAACCCAAGGGAAAGAAGGTTCAGCAAATCTAGGCCTACATCAACCTCTATAGCCCAAAGAAAACAAGTTATAAAACACCGTTATCCTTTCAGTTTTACCAATTAGGATTCTTTCTTTACTATGCCAGAAGACTGCATCAGAAAAGCAATTCTTAATCTGTTTCCTCTAGCTTATCATGAGTAATTTTGGAAAAACAACAACAAAAAAAACCTGTGAATGATCTTTTCTTTTCTCCACTACCAATTCAGTATGGTTTGGTTTTCATTCATTTCTGAAAGCTTATACCATGCAAGGCTATACTGTACCTTCCTGCTTCATGGTCTGGGGTTCAGGTGGTGACATGGTAGATGCTGGTCTGTGAGGTCTCAACAAGTATAGACCCTGTATACTCCAAGAAAAAGTTGGCATTGTCACTTGAGTTCTCTTTTCTCATGGTATCCTGGCAACCAAATTGCGTGTCTTTGATGGAGGGCGTTCCTACTAGAAAACAGCTTTATGAAAAGTGTCAGGGTCATCTTTAGAAACCCAAAGAAAACAAAACAACCACCCCCGATCAAAAAAAAAAATAAGCCTACCACCAAGAAGGAAAAGAAAAAAAATGCATACAACTCAATTATTCAGCTGTGCACAACTGCGCCTGTCAGGTCTTGGTAACAACACTCACTTGAATTTAATTAAGTTTGTCTATGTGTCCTGTGAGCTGCTCTCCAGACTTGTACCCCAAGGGGGATAAATGAAAAGCCCAAGCTAGGCCCATGAGGCCATTGTTGATAAGGAAGGGCACTGCATTCCCAAACCCCCACCCCCTATACATAAAGTGCCGCGGGGGATATAACCTTTTAAAGGGCATATTAGAAGTTGGGTGGCCTGAGAGCTAAGACAGAGGAAGACTTTTCCCACCATTCACCTACTTGCCCCTTCTTGGAGACAATGTGTTCAAGTGTAAACTTCTCAGCCTTGGGAACTTGGAAGTCAATTAGCTTCAAATGCAAGCTCGGCCAGTAAGGTTCAGTTTCCTCATTTGTAAGCTGGAAAGTCAAAACCACCTGAAAGATTGATCAAGGCCAAACATTGAAGACACTGTCAGCTCTCTAGGACTCTTCTTCATTTCCTTGCTAAAAAGAATCCTCCAGTGTGTATTCTCACTTATTGCAAAATAATCTCTGAACGTGGCAATGTGATAAGTAAGGGCCTTTAAATTCCTGGTAGCTCATTCTTGTTGCCTCCACAGATTCCTGAAACTGTCATCTTCTCTGTTCCTTGCTCCAAGGTCACTCTCATGAGCATGCTTTCTCTTAAATAAAGAATCTTTTCCCAGGTACTCCCCAAAACCCCTTTCTTTTTTTCTTTCTTTTCTTACTGTTAGTATTACCACATATTAATCATGCTTATCAGTGACTCTGACCAACTCTTGTTTTAACTCTCCTATTCTGGCTCATAGATTCCAAAACACATTTTTTACTTTTCTCAATTGAAGTATTTTACAGATTACTTTGATCTGCTTTGAGTTTTTCCCCACCCCCACAATAAACTGTTATCTTATAGGCCTCATTGGGTTTCATTTATTTTTGTATTATTTGAATATTTAACATAGCATCTGATAAATATTCTATTCAGTTATAGACAATCTCTAGAACATTTGAGTCACTTTAAAATTAACATTTGAAATCTGCCAGGAAGGGATACTTACTTTTATTTTATCTATTCATTTATTTATTTATTGGTGACTTCCTAAATTAGCCTAGAAATCCATAAATCCAAAGACTGAAACATTTTAAGTTATAATTATAATTGTATGTAAGATTACAGTTTTGTTATACTGAAACATTTTAATAAGATATTAGAAGAAAAAAGTGTACAATTAGAAGTAGAAGTGTGCACATATTGGTTCCTAAATTTCTAGGTTGCCTGAGCAGAATATGCTGGAAGCTATTTCACGATAACATAATCCCAGTGCAGAGAAAATATATAGTAACTATTAAAATTTTTAGCTATTCACATATCTACTAGTAATTTTATTCCATTGAAGCAAAAAAATTGGTTAGCTTTATTTTGATTAAAATTTTAATTTTTATTAAATATAATGCCATATTCTTCTTATAAATTTGGTTTTAATTTTGCAAGTCTTTTTCTTTCTAACAAGTTTATGCTCAGATTGAAAAAGAGAGTTCTTTTTTAATAGGTCAGGTTAGCTCCAAACAAGCAGAGCCTATTTAAAAAGATATAAACAGGGGCTGGGAGTTTGGCCTAGTGGTAGAGAGCTTGCCTAGCATGCACGAAGACCAGGGTTCAATTCCTCAGCACCACATACATAGGGGAAAAAAAGCCAGAAGTGCTGCTGAAGCTCAAGTGGTAGAGCTCTAGCCTTGAGAAAGTCCAAGGACAGTGCTCAGGCCCGAGACTGGCAAAAAAACAAAAACAAAAACAAAAAAAACCCCATATAAACAAAGATGTGTTATTGGAATTGATATCTAATTATAGAAAAGGAAAGGCTCCACCATCTTTTATTTGTGAATGTGAGAACCAGAAGAGCTAGAGGCCTAGATTAGTTCAAGTTGGAAGGCCTATCAATTAATTATGTGATGAGTGCTCATATTAAAGATAGGGGTGTGTCCTGTATAGTTTACTGACTCACATCCTAGCTTTTTGAAAAACACCCTCACAAATATATGGAGAAATGAGGTTTTCCAGCTATTTGAGCACCCTGTAGCCCAGTTAAGCAGACACAAAATTTTCATCATGATAAAACTGGTACAACAATATATAATATTTCCTTAACAGTTATATAGGGAGTTTCTGAAACATCACTGAATAGAATGCATCCCTAACAGGTATCCAGATACACTTGCCAGAACAAGTGTTCGTTCAGAGTGATAGATTTAAATGGAACTAGAACAATTTATTGGAAGTGGCACTATTGTTCAAGTGGTAGAGCACTGGCCTTGTGCTGAAGAATTCAGGGGTAATGCCAGGCCCAGAGTTCAAGCCCCATGACTGACAAATAAATAAATATTAATCATTTTTAAGTGGAATGATGTAGGCATTCTCACAATAAAAATAGATATGAATGATTATATGATAATTATCCATTGCTTTTGAATTTCCACTGAAATCAGAATACAAAATAAATGACTAAAGCAAGAGAATGAGGTGTTTTGTTTGGGCATAGAATTTGAGGACTTCCTGAAAGTAAAATTTCTAAAAGTGTGGGTGGTATCCACTGATTTAAAAGAAAAAGAAATCCATTGCCTAGTTCTGGGAAGTTCCTGTGACAGGCCAGAACTGGTTTCTACTGCAGACTACAGGATATGAATGGAGGAAAGAACCATTTGGATCCCATAGATGTCAAAGAATGAAAATCTCACCCAAATCAAGATTAAGCCACAATGGTTTATTATAGGCTTTCTCAACTGGACAGGAATTCTGCTGTGTCAAGTTCTTACCAGGCTCCAGAATGAACTACTTTGCAATACCACAAACCAGACCAAGAGGTCTACAAGAAAAATCCCAATTGTCTTTATCTAAGATTCCCAAATTTACAAAACAGAGAAAAATCCCTTCTACACCCATCCCTCACTCTCTTCCTCGGTAGCTTACTCCCAAGTTGCAGAAAAGTGGCGTTGGCTGACAGCGTTTAGGAAACTGGCCTACACCTTTGCCTTCTAAGGAAGCCTCTGACAGGGACGCCTGCTGAAGGTTGGAAGTGTAGAATTCTGTTTCACCCAAGCTGGGCTTTGCTGTTTTGGCATGGGCTGCTCCATCTAAAAGGAAGATACCTCAGAACTCTTTGTGTGTGTGTGTGTGTGTGTGTGTGTGTGTGTGTGTGTGTGTGTGTGTGTGTGTATACGCGTGTGCACACACATAAGGGTCATGGATTCCAAGTCCTTGCATGTGCTAGGCACATGTCCTACAATTAAGCTTCTCTTGGCCCCTGGAAGTATGACAACACAATTCATTAGTGACAGCCATGGAATTGGCTGTAACAACTGAAGTCCATAGAGCTACAGACTAAGACATTCATACAGCGAGTAGCTTAGTAAACCTTAGAGATGTGGTGTAAGCTTCAAGAAGCAATCCCCTTCTATGACAATGGGCCGAGCCCAGTTTGGATCAGACGAAATCTGGTGCTGAATCTAGAATAAAGGAAATTAGCTCACCAGGAATGGTTTTTATAAATATGTTCGTTGGCCGGGAGTTTGGCCTAGTGGTAGAGTGTTTGCCTAGCATATATGAAGACCCGGGTTCAATTCCTTGGTACCACATACATAGAAAAAAGCCAGAAGTGGTGCTGAGGCTCAGGTGGTAGAGATCTAGCCTTGAGAAAGTCCAAGGACAGTGCTCAGGCCCTGAGCTCAAGTCCAGGATGGGCCAAAAAAAATGTGTTCATTATGTTTTCCAATGAGTTCTTAAGAACTGTTTCCTGTTTTGTTTTGTTTGCTGTGATTTCCTTTTCTCAAAAGTGCTCCACAGGTAGTAAGACATAAGAAAACTCTTATGAATAAAAATCCACCACTCCTCTAAGCACCTAACATCTAATGAATGAGTTAGAAGATGATGGGTGATTTGTTTCACTATTGTATAACTCCAAGATGAGGAGGTGTGTGTTCTTTATGTCTTCCATCTCTGTTTGTTTTGTCAGTGCTGGGGTTGAATTCAGAAGCTCATGCTCTTCTCTGCTTTTTCTCCTTGTTTCTCGTGCTCTACCACTCAAGCCATGCCTCCAGTTCCAGCTTCTTGCTAACTAATTGTGGGTAACAATCCCTTGGACTTGTCTTCTTTGCTTCCCTAAATGATACCCTTAGATCTCAGCCTCCTGAGTAGCTGGATTATAGGCAGGAATCACTAGTGCCTAACATGTGAGTCTTTCTTTCTTGGTTAATTTCCACTTGTCTGGTTAGGTTACAGCACCTTTCATGTCTGTCAAAGCTCCTTGGACTTCTTGAAATTAATGTCTACATTTTCATTCTTTTTTTTGCTAGTCCTGGGCTTGAGCTCAGGGCCTGAGCACTGTCCTTGGACTTTCTCAAGGTTAGAGCTCTACCACTTGAGCCTCAGCACCATTTCTGGCTTTTTTCTATGTATGTGGTACGGAGGAATCGAACCCGGGTATTCATGCATGCTAGGCAAGCACTCTACAACTAGGCCAAACTCCCAGCCCAATGTCTACATTTTCTATTGGATTGTAGCTCTTAATGAGTAACTTTCTTGTTCATATTATCTCCTCAGTACTTAACCCAATATGTAATAGGCAACATACATTCAGTAAGTTTAAATTTAATTCAATTTCTTCATATCTCCATATTGGTACTTGATTAGGTAAGTGAAAAAATGAATAGGCTTTACCTCTGATTAAAAAAATCCATTAATAAGACATACTGATAACCTGGAATAATACATAAGTGGCAAAATTAGTCCACTTCTCAGATTCACAGATACAGGACATATGACCAATACCAACATTATTAGAAAAAAATTTACTTCATACCAAACCAAGAATGAAACAATACTCTTGAACTTAATGTGTTCAGAAATTCATATTTCTTTTTTTAATATTTTTATTGTATTTAATAAAAGGGTTACATGATATTTGCCAGATAGAAGATGCATTAATTCACATACATTGATACCCTTCCACATGTCTTGGTCCCCATTACCCTCCCCCTCACTCCCCCTCTTGGTTTTCCCCCCTTCCCTGTTCTCTTCTAAAATCCACCCAACCTTATCTCTTACTGTGCACTTGTAAGAATTTCGTGATGAAAACAGGTTGCCTGCTCTAGCCCTCATGTGAGTGCTCATTCACTTTCTGCCTTGCTCAGTCTCTTTGTCATTCCCTCTGTGTGTGTGAGAGAAAGAGTCATATACACACAGAGAGAAAAACAGAGTGAGTTCCATGTTTGTATAGTGACACAAATGTTTCTCTTGCCTAAAATGCTTTCATTTGTCCATTACTTGTATAAGGACCAACTCAAAGCTTTTCCTAAAGCCCCAAGTTTTTCTTTTTCTTTCTTGTTTTGTTTTGTGTTACTTTTGTTTTGTTTTATGCCAATCCTGGGGCTTGAACTCAGGGCCTGGGCACTGTCCTTGAGTTTTTCTCAGGGCTAGTGCTCTACCACTTGAGCCACAACACCACTTCTGGTCTTTTCTGTGTATGCGGTACCAAGGAATCGAATCCAGGGCTTCATGAGTGCTAGGTAAGCACTCTACCACTAGACCACACTCCCAACTCCAGCCCCAAGCTTTAATATCTTCATTTCTTGAAGTCTGTTTCTATTTCCTAATGAAAATTTAGCACCTGTAGACTACCATGGCACTTTTTCTTAGCCATGTATATTTTAGCTCTTAACCATATCATGTAATATAATACCCTCCCATTGTCAAATGATTTACATATGTACACATATATCAATGAGTTATAGCTGTGTGAATTAATGAAATATTAAATATCTCAAAGTACTTTATTTTTTATTTTTTTCATGTATTTTTATTGTAATTAATAGAAGGGTTACATGATGTTTGCCAGATAGATGGTGCATTAATTCCCATACATTGATACCCTTTCACATGTCTTAGTCCCCATTTCCCTCCCCCTCACCCCACCCCTCATCTTGTTTTCCCCCCTTCCCTATCAAATTTCTTATCTCCAATTAACAAACACAAAGTCAAAAACAGAGGTATGGCTCAAATGGTAGAGCACCAAATATACATACAAAAGTCAAGCAAGAGTATGAGGCACTGACTTCAAGCCCTATGCCAGTTCAAAAATATATACACATGATAAGGTATATCATCACAGTTACTTTTGTAGGTTTGGAAACTAAAGCCCAGAAAAGAAATGGACAAAGGAACTGAACAAACAGGTCTTAGATGAAGTACAAATGGCTAAGAAATATAAGAAGAAATATTGAACATTATTTTCCATAAAGATTTCAGTCAAAAAGGCAACCTTTAAGAAAACAAATTACAGCAAATGCTGCTGAGGATGCAGTTTAAAAAGAGCTCTTGGCTGGTTGCTTATGCCTGTAATCCTAGCTACTCAGGGGACTGAGATTTGAAGATCATGATTCAAAGCTAGCTTGGGCAGGAAAGTCTGTGAGACTCATGTCCAATTAACCACCAGAAAATCAGAAGTTGCTCAGTGGCTCAAAGTACTATATACCACTAGCCTTGAGTGAAAAAGCACCTTGGCATGAGTTCAAGTCCCACAGCTGACTAGTAGACTGTTCATCAGAATGTCATTAGATGTGACCAAGGGAAATCAGTGTGGAGGTTCCTCAACATGCCAAAAGTAGAGCCGCCACATGATCTCACTACCACTCTTGGTCTCTATTCTAAGAAAAGAAAAATCAACATACAAGAGAGATACTGCTACACTCAAGTGTATAGCAGCACTACTTACAATACCCAAGATAGATAAATAATGTGGATACTTAGCAACCAATGACTTGATTAAAAAAGTGATATACATATACAATGGAGTATTATTTAGCTATAAAAAAGAATAAAATTATGTCATTTCCTGGGAAATGGATGGAACCGATGATTATAATTTGTTTTGGGACATAAATATCACAGGTTTTTCTTATATGTGGAATGAAAGCATTAAAAAATAATTATGACTGCATGAAGGGACTTTACGGAGAACCAGCAGGTTAGGGGGAGGGGGATAAGGAAAAGATAATGACAATGCGTATTATAAAAGTACATTGTACATGTACATAAAAACAGCACAGTTAAATTAACAAGTTGAAAGGATGAAGGAGGATGAATGATGTTAAGAAAAAGTAATGGGGGATAAATTTGACCAAAGTACAATATATTCATGTATGTGAATATCACAATAAGACCCCTTTGTAATATTTACTAATAAGAATATACTACATAAAATATAATTGGATGAATTAAACAAAATTATGTTATATAAAAATTAAAATTAAAAATTTGGGGCCAGGAGTTTTGCCTAGTGATAGAATGCTTGCCTAGCATACATGAAGACCAGAGTTTGATTCCTCAATATCACATACATAGAAAATGTTAGAAATAGTGCTACAGCTCAAGAGGTAGAGCTCTAGCCTTGAGAAAGCCCCAGGACAGTGTTCAGGCTCTGAGTTCAAGCCCCAGGATTGGCAAAAAGAAAACAACAATTTTAATCTTAGAAATGTATTTGAGGAGAATATCTACTTAACAATGTATCTATATACTCATATTAGTAAAGCATAAGTATCTAGATTAATAAAACCCAAGAATGAGTTAAACCAAGTGTATCTCCTAGATGTAAGTGCACATACACACATGCATACATGTATACAAATAGAAATCAGAATCTGTACTTATGTTTGCATAACCTTTTGAAGTCTGACAAATAATATTTTCCACTTTTCCTAAACTATCATGTTTTACAATTTTGCTCATCACTTTTTATTAAAAGGCAACAAGACTCTAATTTTATTAACATCCTAAGCACTGTTATTCTGAATGTGCATTTATAATTAGATAATACAAATTAAATCATAGCTTAAAGTATTAATTCTTTAAGCAGTATTGAGGATTTAATTTGAGATCTTTTTAAGGTGTGAACTCAGTCTCACAGACTTTCCTAGGCTGGCTTCAAATCAGGATCCTCAGATCTTAGCCTCCTGAGCTAGGATTACAGGCATGAGTCACAGGAACCCAGTTTGGATCTGAGAACTTTTACAAGCACTTGAGTCATGATCATAGTACTTTTTGCTTTAGGTTCTTTTTCAGATAAGATATCACACTTTTTGCCCAAAACCAACCTCAGACCTTGATCTTTCTATTGACGTTTCCTGTGTCTAAAGCAAGGACCACTGGCATCTGCAAGCACACTCAGCTTTGTGTGTAGAAAAGAGATCTCATTCACGTTTTGTCTCAGCTGGTCTCAGACTCTGATTCTCCTAATCTCTGCCTCCTGTGTAGTTGGGGTTAGAGGGACTTGTCATCATACCTTGCTCAAACTGTTAGCTTTTCATAAGAATCTTTAATCATAATATAAGTTACTTTTACAGTTAAGCTTTCCTCGAAGGGACAATTATATATGGAATGTTTATTTTGGGGGATTGAGTAAACTACAACCTATAAACAGCATGTCTATAATAAGAGCACTAAATAAATGTTAGCTATTATTATTATCATTGTATTGTCATCGTTAAGAGCAAACCATTCAAAAAATTCAGTTCTCCTCTGGATCAGAATGGGGGAAAGTAAGAAACTTCTCTTTGCAGTTTGTCTAATTTCCTGGTCATGACCACAAGTACCTTCATTTCCTACGGAGCCAGGTGGTTGGTGGGGCAAGTATTTCTTTTGTGTTTGCACAGAACAGCTCTTGAGGTAGACAGGGCAGTTCAGATAATCCACATAAGTTACTGAGAACTAAAGAACTGGAGTCACCTCTCATCAAGCAGAAAGTGACATCCTCCTAATCTTCCTTCCAGTGTTCCATTCTACTTGAAAATGTTTGCGTATGTAAAATTTTCTTTCTTTTCCTTCTGTTGCTGCTGCATCTTGTAATGCCACATGCATTTGCTTTCATGGGATCCTTTTTCTCAGGAGGAAGTATGTGTATGGAAAACACATAATCATTTCAAAATAGGATTTGAAGTATAAAAAATGTTTTCTTTAACTCATTCCAGTACGAGCAAAATATGAGCAAACTATGTAACTGAGCAAATATTTATTGTTCAAATTCAAGCTCTCATTTTTAGTTATAGTCTCAAAGATTGTAAGTTTCTGTCTCTGTGTACAAATGCATGTTCTTTATTGCAATAGCAAGTTTTGGCATACCCACAGAAATTTCTTGGTTGAATGGGCATTAGTGAATGGGGAAACAGCACACATGAGTTTTGCTGAACAAATCCAAGCTGTAACTTCAGAGAACCCCAAAGAGTTAAGAAGTTAAAACCACTTTCACCCCACAGACTTTGATAGTGCATTTGGTACCATTATAATTAATTGGCTTTAATGATCTCAGATGCAAAACAATGCACCAGATGTCATGACTCAGAACTATATCAGGTGTGGATAGGGGTTTGTACCTAAATAATTCCAGTAGTTGACAACCAATATTTAATTGCTTAGGATCAAATGTAAAACTACGTCTTTGTGTGGCTTGATAAGAAGTTCACACAAGTTATGTAAATAATCAGTTCTGAGGCAAAAGCCTACTAAAATAGAGAACAATTACATATAACAAAAATAAGATTTGGAGTTAAAAAAAGCAGTGGTGAAAATCCACAGCATCATCCATTTTCCACTCTTCATGAGACTATGATGTTGCTGCTGTGCTACTGCTAGTCCAGAAGTATTTTCTTCTCCTCTTCTGCAGTTCCATACACATACTGCCATGTTTCACAGATGAAGAGCTCTTGCCCCACATGCCTGAGCGTGATAGCTAAGTCTCCAGGATACCTGGCTACAGCCACCAAAGAGCAGACAACAGGCTCCATCCACAAAGCCCCTGGGGAGTTGCCTTTTTCCTTTTCACTATGAGGTAAATTTGCTAGAAGTGTGACAAAGAAAGCAGTTATTGGTTCATATTGTTCATGTTGAACTTCCTTCAACGGGGTGACATCTTAAACTGCTGGATTTACTCTCTCGGGCCACCCTCCTGAACCTTACCAGAAAAACATACTAGACTAAGTTTAAACAATACAGACCAGGGTTGTGAATAACTCCGTGTACTGTAAATCTAGTCTCTTTTAGAGATCAAACTCTAAACTTTCAATATTCATTATTATTGTTCTGGGAGCAGTAAAATAGAAATTACTTTGAGTGACTTATTCAATGAATGACTTATTCAATGTTACAGTGAATTACCACAGAAAGGAAAACCAGTGAAAATCAAATTATGGTCCTTTATATTTGACATCAGAAGATAAACTAAGTATGTGAATTCAAGAAAGCAAAACAACAAAAATGTATCCTATCAAGTTATAAATTACATTGAGCAAATTTAATAAGAAAATCCTATTAGTTACCCTCAATTGCATTTTATGAAAAAATTGGATAGTGCTAAAAGGTCATTATAAATAAGATATTATGAGACAAAGTATGTAAAGCAAATCGTAAGATAATTAAAGTCATAATAACATATATCTAAGTAGCATGACTAGAAGGATTTGAAAGCCAACTCTGGGTATTATATTGCAACAACAGGGTTCCCAATGGAGAAAAAGGAGAAAAGGACTGATACTGAATTTGGAAAAAATGAAACACAAATTTGTATAGCGAAAGGAGAAAATTAACTTCTAAGAAGGTTATCAAATGTCAAAACTACAATTTATTACTTCAATATTAAGTAGGAACCTAATAAAACAAAAATGCCCAACTCAAAATAAGTTCCACAGACCCAGAACATGAAACAAAATTTGTATAGGCCTGGAAGCAATCAGCATGAAGGTAGGCTATGATTGAAAGCCTGATTCAGTTCAATATGTGGCTAGTCTTCTGATGTCTCTTACTCAAGTCAGAAGCACTGTAACAGCCACGCATTAAAAAAAAGAGAAAGGGGTTTTGACTACAAGATTTGTTGAATCAATATGCCACAGCATTTTCTTGGATTATTATCCAAGTACTTGAATATCAGATTCACCTAGGGTTCTTGTTAAGAAAATCATGTGAATCGTAGCTTTACCTACCTTGCAGAAAAAGAAAAAGTATATAAGCTATAAAAGCCATTCTTAGTACCTTCAGATATTCTAATGTACTGAAAAATTTGAATTTCTTCTAGGCCTTCAATTGCAAAGGTTGCAGCAGACCTTCAATTCAGAAGGCAAACAGAGTTCACAACGTCATTTACCAACAAATTACCATCATAATTTTTTTCCTGGCAGTTGGTGAAAACTGTATTCTAACTTTCAGTCTATAAGGTAGAGACTAGATTAGTGTAAGTGTAAGAAAAAAGGTAGTAAAAGAAATGTCTACCTCTATTAAACTTACAACAAAGTATTTTCAGCTGTTTCTGAATAAACTTTTTTTAATCTTTTTTTTTCTTTCTTTTTTTTTTTTTTTGCCAGTCCTGTGGCTTGAGCTCAGGGCCTGAGCATTGTCCTTGGGCTTTCTCTACCACTTGAGCCACAGCACCACTTCTGGCTTTTTCTATGTATGTGGGGCGCTGAGGAATTGAACCCGGGTCTTCGTGCATGCTAGGCAAGCATTCTTACCACCAGGCCAAACTCCCAGCCCCTGAATAAACGTTTTTTGACTACTCACTGTAGCAAACCAATTTTCTGTCTTCTCTTGTCTCCACAATAAAGACTTTATCATGAAGCTTATTGCTAAAAGATGTTCTTTCTCTTTGAAGAAACAAACAAGTCAAAGGTCTTTATCATTTGATAAACTTGTTGAATATGAAAGACCCAAGCCAGCTGAGGGGAAGCTGTGCTGCCAAGATACATATTCAGGAGAAAAGAAAGAAGTGTTCTACTTCCATTTTTCTAAGAAAAATCAATGCTAGATTAAGAATAAAGCCTAAAAATGTTTCAACATATGCATTTCCACATCAATAACATGACTATATCCTAAAATATCATCCAGCTAGAAAATAATGGAATACTATATAAATGATGACAAAATAATACAAATGTCTCTCTCTCTCTCTCTCTCTCTCTCTCTCTCTCTCTCTCTCTCTCTCTCTCTCTCTCTCTCTCACACACACACACACACACACACACACACACACACACCACAGAAAACTATTAACAAAGACTAGAATGGTTAAGTGGAGTAGAGTGCAGGCTTGTCTGGGAAAAAATATCTATGTAGAAACCTATATCATCAAGGATTTGTGAATGTACTTGGAAAAACAGTAAAATGTGCCTGGGGCCTGACCAAAATAGGGTTGCTGATTTGAAACCCCTCCATAAAATGGCGATAACCAAACAGGCTATATGTACTGATGGAGAAAAACTGGCCTACCGGTAGGAAATCCACTTGTCTCTGTCTCTGGAAGTCAGAGTGCATGGTAAAAAGTAAGAAAAAGAATGAGAAAAGGCCAGACAATGATAATAATAGTAAAATAAATAATCACTGAGAACTGAAGACTACATAATTGTCACAAAAATTTAGGATTCATATTCCTATTATTCGTGTGCTCATAGAAATACCAGACCAATATTCAAATTTATCTGGACCCAGCACTCCTGTGACAGTATTAAAAAAGAGAATGCCTAAGAATTTATAGAATTATGGAAAAATATGAATTCCTGGTTAAAAGAAACACAATGGTGAATGGTGTAAAAAAATAAAACCTAATCTGTGTATGCCTGGTGCTGCATACCTGTAATGTCAACACCAGAGAGACCGAGGCAGAAGGCTTATGAGTTGGAGGTCATTCTGGGCTACATAGTGAATTCAAGGCCAGCTTGGACTACATAGTAAAACCCCGTTTCAAAGGAAAAAGAGGAAGGGAGAAAGGAAGGAAGGAAGGAAGAAAGGGAGAAAGGAAGGGAGGAAGGGAATGTGGGAGGGAGGGAAGGAGGGAAGGAGGGAAGGAAGGAAGAAAGGAAGGAAGGAAGGAAGGAAGGAAGGAAGGAAGGAAGGAAGGAAGGAAGGAAAAGGAAAAAGGAAAAAGGAAAAAGGAAAGGAAGGAAAGAAAAGGAAAAAGAATGGAAGGAAGAGAGAATGAGAAAAGGAGAGAAAGGAAAGAGAAGAAACCCCAAATCTATACCAAATCATCAGAGTGAAGCTGTAGAACATCAAAGACAAAGGTTCAGAGAAAAGACAAATTATCTACAAAGAAATAACATCACATCTGGGGATGATCCCATGATGAGTTACATTTGTATAATCTTCCCACCTTGTGAACAGGCAGACCTGTAATTTCCTTTGCCACCACTAATAAAGGTGAGCACTTGATTTTTTTGTTTTTTTGTTTTTAAACAGGGCCTGGGCCTTGACCTCTGGGCCTGGGTGCAGTCCCTAATCTCTTCTTGCTCAAGGCTAGCACTCTGCGATTTGAGCTACAGCACCACTTCCGGCATTTTTTGCGTGTGAGTAATTGGAGATAAGAGTCTCATGAACTATCCTGCCTGGGCTGGCTTGGAACCGCCACCCTTAGATCTCAGCCTCCTGAGAAGGTAGGATTACAGGCATGAGCCACTGGTTCCTGGTAGTGATCCCTTTCTTATTAGGTTATATTATATGTGTCTCAACAGAGTAGAATGACACACTGTTCTTTGCTGCCTTTGAAGAAGTAAACTACCATGTAGAAGTTCTGTAAAAGAAACACATGGCACATAATTATAGAAGCCTGTAATAGAGAAGAATTGTCTGGGCTAAATAACAAAAGGCAGGCTTTGGTTTACTTTAATTAGCTGTATTCTGCCACTAATCGTGTGAAGTTAAAAAAGACTACTCACTCCACAAAAGCATGCAACTCAGATTATACTGTGATTGTAGCCAACAGTGTCTCTAAACAAAAGATCTAGCTAAGCCATTGTTAGAGTTCTGATGTATAGGAATTGTAAAGAAACAAGTGTGTTCTGTTTTAAGCCATTGGTTTGTGGTAATTTGCTATGAAGCAATAGAAAACTGGAACATAATTTAGTAATTGAAGTGGAATTCAGTACCACACAGGCATATGTCCAGACTCTAAGCAATATAACTTGAAAACATCCTTCCAAAGTAACTCATAGAGTTAAAAACAGGAAATTCACAATGAAAGAAAACAGGAATAGAAAGACCATACCTCAGGTATATATACAGATATATACAACAAACCTATATCCAACATTATACTGTCAGAGAAGAGGAAATGAATGGGAGGCATTTTCTCCAAAATTAGGAGTAGCACAGAGATGTCCACACTCATCAATCTTATTTGATATACTGCTTAAAATCTTAGCCAGAATAATAAGGCAAAAAAAAGAATTAAACAAAAGAAGTCAAGTTCTCCTTATTTGTAGATAATGTGATTCTAAAGAATTAGAGAATTCTTAGATCTGATAAACACTTTGGAAAAGCAGTAGGACACAAAATCAACATAGAAAAACCAGTAGCTTCTGCAGTTGGACCCTTCTGTGTCACCCTGCACAAGGATTAACTCCAAATGGATCAAAGACCTCAAGGTAAAAGCAGATACCCTGAAAACTTTACAAGAAGAATCGGAGATACACTAGGCTTCCTGGGCACAGGATGAAACTTTCTTAATAAAGATCCAGAAACACAACACATTAAAGAAAGTTTGGACAAAATTGTACTGCATTAAACTGCAGAGCTTCTGTATGGCAAAGGATATAGCTAGCAAGGTAAATAGAAAGCCCACAGAGTGGGAGAAGATCTTCACTAAACATCCAACTGACAAAGGCCTCTCATATCTAAAAGTTGATTCTCTTCAAAATAAATCTTTTTTTTTTTTGCCAGTCCTGGGCTTGAGCTCAGGGCCTGAGCACTGTCCTTGGACTTTCTCAAGTCTAGAGTTCTACCACTTGAGCCTCAGCACCACTTCTGGCTTTTTTCTATGTATGTGGTATCGAGGAATCGAACCCGGGTCTTCATGCATGCTAGGCAAGCACTTTAACCACTAGGCCAAACTCCCGGCCCTCCAAAATAAATCTTCAAAGAAACAACCATCCCATTAAAAGATGGCCCAAGATTTAAAGAGAGACTTCTCTGAAGAAGAAATAAGAATGGCCTATTGACACATGAAGAAATGCTCCACATCTCTGGCCATAAAATAAGTATAAATCAAAACAACTCTGAGATTTCACCCCATTCCAGTTAGAATGGCCATGATCAAGAAATCTAATAACAACAAATGCTGTTGGGGATGTGGCCAGGAGGGATCACTACTACACTGCTGGTGGGAGTGCAAACTCATTCAACCACTATGGAAAGCAGTATGGCAGTTCCTCAAAAGACTAAACATAGAGCTCCCCTATGACCCAGCAATCCCACTCCTTGGCAATTATCCAAATGTCCAGACACAAGGACATACTAAAGTCACTAGCACAACGACGTTCATTGCAGCACTGTTTACCATAGTGAAGATATGGAACCAACCCAGATGCCCCTCAGTAGATGAGTGGATCAACAAGATGTGATATTTATACACAATGGAATTCTATGCTGCCATCAGAAAGAATGACATCGCCCCATTTGTAAAGAAATGGAAAGACTTGGAAAAAATCATATCAAGTGAAGTAAGCCAGACCCAAAGGAATAAACTTGACCAAGAAAAGCAAAAGACCTCTACCATGAAAATTATTGAACACTGAAGAAAGAAACTGAAGAAATATTAGAAACATGGAAAGGCATTCCATGTTTATAAATGGCAGAACTAATAGTGTAAAAATGGCCACATTACTGAAAGTGATTACCCATCTAAATTACAGTGGAAAAAGTCATTGAAAAAAGTAATAATCAACTCATATGGAAGCATAATCCTTCTGTGGAAGTAATAATGGAGGAGGAAGGCTGATAAAAAGCAATGCTCGGTGTACCACAATATCTGATTTCAAATAATTCTACAGAGCCATAGTAAATAGAACAACATTGTACTGATACAAAAAAAACCACATACATAGAAGATACATAGATCAATAGAAAAGACAAAAGTAAGCCCATGTAACTACAGGTATCTGATTCTTGGCAAAGGTGCCAAAGATACTTTGGAGAAAATTCTTTAACAAGTAGTTCCTGAAAATTGCACATCTATATGTAGAAGACTAAAGTGAAATCCCAGTCTCTTACCCTGTATAAAGTCAACTCAAACAAATTAGAGACATTTATGTACAACATGAAAATTTGAAACTGTTAGAAATTAATCATAGGGAAGCATATGATACAGGAAGTGACTTTCTGGACAAGACTCTAACTGTTCAGGAAGTAATAAATGACAAATGAAATTAAATCATATTTAAACATTTCTTTACACAATTGAGAAAATTAGCAGAGTAAAAATCCAGCCTTTAGAATAGGAGAAAATCTTACTCCCTACATATATGGCAAGGATTAATATTCAGAGGATATATTCAAAATATTAAACACCAAAAAGCAAACAATCCTTTCAACATATGGGAAAACTTGCCTAGCAAGCTGGGGGCCCTGAGTTCAATCTCAGAACAACCAAAAATAAACTAAATAAAATAAAAAGTCAAGTGAGTTGAAAAGGCAGTTCTCAAGAGAAAGTACAAATGGCCAGTGAGTACAAGAAAAAAACATTCACGTCTTTGACCATTAGTGAAAATGCAAATCAAATCTACTTCAAGCTTTTATCTCATTCTAGTCTGACTGGCTATTCTCAAGTAAACAAACGAACAAAATGCTGAGTTGGATGTGGGTGAGTCTGGAAAATGCTTATATCCTGTTGATGGGAATGCAAAATAGTTTAGGATTATGCAAATCAGTTTGGAGGGCCCTCAAAAAGCTAAAAGTAGAACTCCCAATATGACTTGGGCCAATTTTAGGCATATCCATACAAAGGAATTAAAGTTTGCATGCAACAGGGAGAACTGCATACCCCTATTTATTGAGGCACTATTTATAATAGTCAAGTCTTGGATCACGCCCATTAACAGATGAATGGAGAAGGAAATGTGGTATGTGGTATGTGTATACAAGTTTGCCATAAACAAGAATGAAATCATGTCTTTTGCAAGAAAATGAATGAAACTGGAGATCATCATGTTAAGGAAATAATCCAGATGCAGAGAAACAAGTACCACAAGTTTTCCCTCGTTTGGACTTCAGAAAACAAAACAAAATGTTAATAAAAATGAAAATACAGTGAAAAAGGAGGGGGATCATGGAAGAGGGAGAAGAGAGGGAAAGGAAGTAACAGGGGTGTGAATAGGTTCAACACGTATTTGCTTAAAGAAACCAAATAAAATATTCTCCAAATAATTCTTAAAATGTTTCATGCAAGAAAATGTCATTATGAAAGCCATTACTGTGTACAATTAATAGACACTAATAAAAAAACATAGAGCAAGAAAATGAAACAAATGAATAAAACATGTTATTCAAAAATAATAGGAAGGGGCCAGGAGTTTGGCCTAGTGGTTCAACTGCTTGCCTAGCATGCGCGAAGACCCGGGTTCGATTCCTTGGTACCACATACATACAAAAAAAAAAAGCTGGAAGTGGTGCTGAGGCTCAAGTGGTAGATCTCTAGCCTTGAGAAAGTCCAAGGACAGTGCTCAGGCCCTGAGCTCAAGCCCAGGACTGGCAAAAAAAAAAAAAAATAATAATAGGAAAAAGCCAACCAAGTAAACCAAAGGGGAGAAATTAAACATTTAGTTAGAAAACAGAAACTCCTCTGAGACAGAGCCAGATATGGTGGTACATGCCTGTGCTTGCAGCACTGTGAGGCTGTGACAGGAGCTAGATGACTTTAAAGCAATAGCAGCAGCAGTAACAACAACAAACAAACTCGTTAGCTAACAAACAGGAAAAATAGACAACTTATTAACTAAGAAACTTTCTTAACTAAAAAAAATAGAATGACCAATCCACGAAACATTATTCTCCAAAATTCAAAACATTTTGATATTCTATTGTATTGTACTTACATATGTATATTGTTAATATAATGACTGTGTTCACGTGTACTTCCTCTCCACTCATCTGCTCTTTCTTTCCTTGACTAGACCCTCTGCCCAACACATATTTCAGCTTTCTGGTATAGATTTTGTGAAATGGTAAGTTAGATGTTTGAAGGAGTTCTTAAGTGTGATATCCTATTTAAAAAATTGGGAAGGGCAGGGTCCAGGAGTTTGGCCCAGCACAAAGACCCCAGTTCAATCCTCTGTACCACATACATAGAAAAAAAGCTGGAAGTGGTTCTGTGGCTCAAGTGGTAGAGCTTCAGCCTTGAGAAAGCCCAAGGATAATGCCCAGGCCCTGAGCCCAAGCCCAGGACTGGCAAGAAAAAAAAACTGGGCAGGGTCTGACAGTGTTACTCTATGGTAGAAACAATCTGTGTTTTATCTCAAAACTACAAGATAAAAGTACAAATAGATCTGGGGCCTGGAGTATGGCTTGGCGGTAGACTGCTTGCCTACCATGCACAAAGCCCTGGGTTTGATTCCTTGATACCACATTTACAAGAAAAGACAGAAGTGGTAAGGGGCTTAAGGGTAGAATTCTCATCTTGAGAAAGCTCAAAAATAGTGTCTAGGCCCTGAGTTCAAGCCCCAGGACTGGCAAAAACCCCACCAACAAAAAAGCAACAACAAATATACCATATATGGTGGCTTATTCCAGCTTCTCAAATGGCATAAGAGAAGTCTGTCCAAGTCCAGGCCCAAGCAAAAAGCACAAGATTCTATCTAGAAACTGAAGAAGGGGCCAGGAATTTGGCCTAGTGGTAGAGTACTTGCCTTGCATGTTCAATTCCTTGGTATCACACACATAGGGGGAAAAAAAGCTAGAAGTGATACTGAGGCTCAAGTGGTAGAGCCCTAGCCTTGAGAAAGTCTAAGAACAATGCTCAGGCCCTGAGCTCAAGCCCAGGATGGGCAAAAGTAAATAAATAAGGAAAGCAAGCAAGGAAGGAAAGAAGGAAGGAAGAAAGGAAGGAAGGAAGGAAGGAAAGAAGGAAGGAAGGAAGGAAGGAAGGAGAAGAAAAGAAAAAAAAGAAAAATAGATCTGGCACTGGTGACTCATGTCTGTAATCCTAGTTTCTCATGAGGCTTCTTTAAGGATCCCTTGGGTTCAAAGCCGGCCCAGGAATGAAAGTATGTGAGACTCTTATTTCCAATTAACTATCAAAAAAGCCAGAAGTGGAGCTCAACCTCAAGAGGACTTTTTAATCTATGAGTTAGAGGCACACCTCTGATCCAGTTATTATGGAGGCTGAGTCAGGAGGACTGAGAGTTTGAGGCTAGGTTGGGCAACTTGAAACTCATCTCAATACAAGAACATTGTCTTGAATGGTGAACTTGAATTCTTTTTCCTTCTGAGGAGGGCCCTTTGATATCTGATGAATTTTTGAATTTCCTATTGTGGCATAACAAATTAGTACACACCCAGAGAGTTAAAGTGATCACATTTCTTAGTCACTGTTTGTATAAGTCAAATGTCTGGGTACCTCTTGGCTGATCCTCTGTGGAGGATGTAATTAGAATGAGATTCTGGTACCATGTTCTCATTTGCACTTTCTGCTCAGGAAAAATCAACTTGCAAGTGTTTGCAGGTCGCCAGCAGAATTTATTTCCTTAACATGGTAGACATCATTGTGGCTTGCTTTCTAAAAGCAAGAAGCAGAGAAAATACCAGTGTCCACTGCTTGGTAATCCAAGCTTTCAGAAAAGCTGAGGTTGCTTTTTAATTTTGTTTAAGGCTCTCCTAATTAGATGTGGGCCATCTAGCATACCTACCTTTCTGATGGACTTAAGAGACCTAAGTTACATCTGAGATTCTTCTTCACCTTTGTCATATTTTACTGTTGAGAAGCTAATCACAAGCCCTATCTATCCTCAAGGGGCGGAAGTTGCATAATGGAGACTCATGACAGAGGTTTGCCCAGGTTGTATCTACTGTAACACCTTATCACCCTTCACCTTAGGGAACATATTTCCAGGCCCTCAGCAGATGCTTGAAACTTAGGTAATACAAAGCCTTCTGTGCCTTACATCACTCGCACTCACCTATCCATACCTTTCTATATGAAGACTTTGGCATATCCCACTTGCCAGCAGCTGGACTCTGCTTTTGGACCGTCATTAAATCAAACAAGAGTTACTTGAGGAAAAGTACTGAGTTATCACAATAGTCATTCTGATAACCAACATGGCAACTCAGACTGGGCGTGTAGGCAGTGTACACAGCATGAAGATGCTAGACAAAGGTTCTCATTCTCTCTAGGATAGAGAGGAACACACTCTGAATGGTATGTAATTTAAAACTTAGGAAATATTTATTTTGGGATATTCTCCACTTCATATTTTCTGGATGATGGCTGGCCAAGGATAACTGAAATGAGAGAAAGTAAGGGCCCAGGAAAGGTAAAGTAATATCCTCAGGATATCATTATCAATTATTAATCATCCGAAGCATGGAATACATAGTGCATACACTAGAACAGCCTTTGACTTTACCTATGAACATCCTTCCTTGACTATGGAATCATATCTCAATGCTGAATGCTATATTTTTGCTAAGAACACTGGGGCTGCAGGTACTGTACATACCCAGCTTGTTCTGTGCTGCTCACATCTGTTGACTCAACAAGTATCATAATCAAGTGATCATGAGAACTCTGAGCAGAGCAGTTGCTAAAAGGAAATTCAAGCCTGATTGCCATACAATGTATTGTATGCATATAAGCAGCTATCTGACATATGAACTGAAAGTAAAGCACGGCAAGCATATACTTCTATGTACAGCTATTGGTTGAGATGAGTTCATACTCATTTTTGTCCAGGGTGGACTTGAACTGCAGTCTTCCTAATCTCCATCTCTAAGTAGCTAGGATTACAAGCGTGAACTAAAGGTACCAGGCCCTGTCTTTTGCCTTCCTGGTCTTTCCTCCACAATCCTTCCAGACTCACAACTCTGATGATTCAGAAGTTACTGTGTTCAAGTAGGAGGATATTTGTCTCTGCCATTTACAATGCATTTGCCCCCTGTCCTTGCCCTTCCTTCTGAGGCCTGAGGCCTCCATTTTTTGGCAAAAGTAATAAATGTTTTAAATGTGGTTGTTGGAAACACAGATTGTGAGGATATTTGTCCAGAGTTTCATCTATTTTAGGTCCAATTAAAATAGCTAAGGGTCAAGATAAAGGAACACAAGTTCAAGACCATCTATTTTCCACTACACAGATGATAGAGATAAATATCCTCAGAGTAGTACACGCATTACCTGGCCAAACCTAAATAAGTCTCCCTGATCATTTCTGAGTCCTGAGATTTAAGAGCCAAGTTCTTCTTCTATTCCTTTCTCAAAGCTTGAGATGAACACACCATTCCGCAAGTTCCTGGTCTATAAAACCTTGGAGTCCACACTTCTACTTTCAAAACAATAGATTAGAAACATGATCTTATTTTCCAGGCTTTGTCAGGCCCTCTGCTAAGCCAAGGAACCAGTGATGGGAAACCCAGGTGGACTTAAAAAACTGTCTAAATAAATCGATCAGAAAGGCTGTTTCATACCAAGTTGACAACCTCAATAACTCAAGAGGCCTTGTTTCTTTGGTCTTGTAATTAAACCCTGTGTGGAAAGGGTAGAAGATTAGATTGAGGTTGTGTATCTTCAGGTATAGAAAATCAGCTTTAAGATAGTGTGTAGTGAGTGAGTTCCTGTTTGGAGCTTTAAATGATGTGCTGTCACTCTTCAGAAACCCTTCCAGAAGCAACAGTGAAAGTCCTAGGAACTGCCTTTGTTACCATCGTCTGCTTTCTCTACTTACTAATCCTTGGCTCAGGCTCTAGCAAACATACAGTTCTTGACTTTGGCTTCTTCTTCGTTTGTGTATTAGACCTCATGTCTGCTCTAGTTTTTCTGAAATAACCTGGGAAGTCTCATCATAGTTTTGACCCTACATGTCCCTATGTCACCATTCATGCTTGGATATTTTCTCCAAAGGTAGCTTTAACAAAACACTGCTTAAACCATGTTCTGCTTCTTTAAAGTCTCCAATTACCTTTCTAAATCTTCTTACCGCTTGCCAAGATCTAGCAATTTAAATTTAGTAAGGACTTCTTCAAGTAAAAATGGGAAGACAGTTTTAATAATGGGAATATAACACACTTTAATGAATAAATCGAATTTTGAATGATTGAGCTGTACTGACATTGATCAGTTGTGATGTTTAAATCAGTCACCAAATCAATTGTTAACGTCTCCTGGAAATAGCCTCAGAAATACACCCAGCAATAATGTTTTACCAGCCATCTGGGCATCTTCTAACTCAAGTTGACATGTAAAATTAACCTTCACAAGTGACAAAAATGATGATACCCAGAATCACTCCTCCAACTTTGTTGGGTTATTATTGTGATTGACTGCATCTCTCTCAGGAGTCTTCTTTGTTGCACTTCTGAATGGACTGCTCAGCTTACTGAAAATGCCATATCTACAACCCAGCTAATGTATAAACCAGGCCTTTTTATGTAACACAAAAATGTATTGTAATAATAAAGCCTGAGAGAAAAGTCATAAACCACTTAAGAGGGAGGAAGTATTTATAGTTGGGTTTATCTTACTGGTAGCTCCTAATGATTTTAGGAATTCCAGATAAGATCATGATAACACCTAAGCAAGACTTTTAGCTGTAACCTTTTTGGCTGCCAATATAATGAATAGGTTGCCAGATTTCACCAGCTTGTAATGAAGTAAGATTATACTTTTTGAAGTATCCAAATTGATTTCAGGAAGCCCACTCTTATCCTTCACTTCCCGAGTGATTTCTAGGAGTGTACCAGGAATTCTTGGATAGTCTACAAAGCAAACCTAATGACCTTCTTTTAATTTTGCAAACTTTTGCTACACACATCTTTCAAGTCATATCATATCAGTGCTTGTATTACTTGCCCCCATTTTCTCTAATCAGGTTAATCCCATGATTAATTTTCCAAATGTGATCAGGTTCCTGTTGTAGCTTTGTATAAAATGTCATTGAATACTAAAGGGTCAACAAAAATGCAAGTTTTGGTTTCCAGCATAGCTAACAGCAACGGATATATATATTTGCCAGTCACTGTCCTTCTATTTTTCTCAAGGCTAGAACTCTACCACTTGGGCCTCAGCACCACTTTCAGCTTTTTTTTTCTATGTATATGGTACCAAGGAATCGAATCTGGGTCTTATTGCATGTTAGGCAAGCACTCTTACCACTAGACCAAACTCCCGGCCCCAGCAATGGATATTTTTGAGTTTGGAATCTTACCCAAGCTCCCAAGAAATTTCCCCATGGCAGTTACCAGGTCGACCTCCACAAGCTTCCACATGTTTGTGTTTTAGACATTTCCAAGTTTTTATCTTTAGCCTTCTAATTCTGTTACAGAATGGTAGGTCCTGTCCTCGACACTTCAATATACTTTTAATTCCTGTACCAGTAAAGTCAAAGATGAAAATACCTATTTCCTCCAAGAGAGAGCACAGCCTTTTCTCCCCCAGGGGTTCTGGTGATCTGAAACACAGGGCCCATCGGATAACAATAGCAGTAATTAGAATCTTTCCCAAGCTCTAAATTATTGTTTCCAGAAACACCTAAGTAACATCACACATCACAGTTAAATCAAAATCCATGTTTTACATAATCAAAACACTAATGTTTCATAGGCAAAATTCATCATAATTGATACTAATAAAAAAGGAAATATTGAAAATATCTCAGTTTATAACATCGACATTTATGCTACCGCCCAGCAGGTTTACCAGTAGGACCACTCAAGAGCTGTGCAGTTGAATTTCCTAAAAGGAAGTGTATTTGTGTAAAAATATCAATGTCTATAGGTCCAGAAACCCAAACCCACAGTAACTCACAAAAGGCAAGTCTCTTTTAAAATATTACATTCCAGAATTTATCAAATATTCTAGTGGATTACTAGAACTCTCTACACTACAGCTATTTATAAAAGGGATATCTAATAAATGTATGAGCTCCTCCCATCATCCCATATGCCAAGCACTGGGCCTAGATTAGCTTTGTCCCATGAACAGGGCAGAATGGATCCTGGTACCCAGGAAACCCAGAGCCTAACAACTAAGGTCACAATTATCTGACAGAGAGCTTACATTCTCTTTTTCATCATGCAGTCAGTTAATTATTCTAATTCAAACAAGTAACAATCCTGGTCGACAACAAGCAGCATTAATCACTAAGAATTTATAAAAATTGAGTGTTATTCTGGAGTTTATATTTTTGAGAATAGCTACTTAGTTGTATTTATCAAGGGATTTGATTTTGTTCTAAATTCAGATCAAGTAAGCAATGTTCATGAGAGCGCCAAAGAGTAAATTCAATATTTAATTCTTGTGAATAATCTCCGGATGGGTAATTGTCAATGACCAAAACTGTCATAATTATGCACAAGAAAGCCCACCTGGATGGGGGATGAGTCAAGCTGAAGAAAATCTGACTTGATTTCAATCTATCAGTTCTCTGTACACATTGAGATTCTAGCACTGCCCATCAATTCTACACATTTTAGTTACATTGTCAGCTGTTTTAGTGTTAGGTAACAGGATTAAAAAAACAAGTTTGAAAGTATCTTTGAAGGTTACCAGATATAGAAAATGAATAGAACAAAAACAACAACAAAACCCAGAACATACAATTAAAATCAAATTTCAAATGAACAACAATCTTTTTAGTATGGAATGCCCTCTGAAATATTTGGAACATACTTATTGTGAAAAAAATATCATTTTGTCTGAAATTCCAATTTCAATGGATACTCTGTGTTTGGTCTGGCAACCCTAGTCTAAGGACACAGGCTTAAATCACTGAGCTGTGACTTTAATGTTCTGTGCTGGTCATCTCAGGGTACCTGCAGAAACAAGCACTTGTTATTTAAGTTTATTTGGAAGTTTTGGTGTGGACCAGTTAAATTGTGGAATGGTCTGCTAGGTCATCTATAGTTATTTGCTATTACAGCAGCTCATGTGGCCCTTGATCTGAACCATCGAGGACTCAAAAACTGTTTATGATACTCTGTTATTTTCTGCTGTATGGAAGCCAAGGTAATTATGGATTTCTCTGGAGGAAAACACATCCATTGATTGTAAGTTGTTTGGGGGAACATTAATTTAATGTAAGTTTCCCTTCTGCCAATGACTGCTACTTTCATATAGTCTACACAACAGTTGGGTAGAAAACAAAATGCCTTTTGTTGAGAAGTCTGGTGTTTTGCCTTTTTTTTTGTTTGTTTAGCTTTAAGAAGGCAATTTTGGGAGAGGGGTTGGTGGAAAGTAGAGGAAGTCAGTGGAGACTTAAAGCAAAGTTCTTTAACCTCCGGTCACTGAACTTCTGAGGTGCAGGTTAAATTTTGGTTTGGGGGGTTTTATTTGCCCCCAAGTAGCCATCTCTACAGTCTACCACAGACTAGACAGAAACATGAACGCCCTTCTGTCACTCCGCTGATGTTGGCTCTGGCTGCTCAGAAACCAGCTTCACGGGAAAGCCTAATATTTGAACTTTTCACTCTTGGTTCATTTTATTAGACAGCAGTGAAAGTTATCCTTGTGCTACATGCTGAAAAGAAAAATAAGAAAAAAAATCCAGTTAATTAGCCTTTGTGTCTTTCCCTCTGTTCACATGCATTTCTTTTAAGAAGTTATTTCCCTAATCCCCTTGTCCATGTTTGAAAATATAGATTAGATAAGAAAGGAAATAGAAGAGATGAGCTTCAGGAGACCACCCAAGGAAAATGTTTTTTTCTGTGCTATTAAATATTTTCCAGTCTTTTAAACTCTTTAAAAAATAACTTCTGGTCTGAATATATGAGGACTGAATTTCTTAAATATAGCAAAAAACAAAAAAGGAAAATAACAAAGTCTACATCCAAATTCTGCACAGAAGTTGTAGAGGAAATCTACAATGTAGTTATATCCTAAAATGTTCCTGTGTAAATAAATATCTTTTTCTAATGAGAATTTATTTTAACAAGGAAACCTGTAACCAAATCCTCCTTCTCTTCTTTCCTGATGGTCTGTAGTCAAAGCATTATCCAAATGCCAGAGAACCTCAACAGAGAACAGCCAAAATGGGAGCTTTAAAGCATTTATATAGACTTCATTTTTAGGGTGCAGTAGGTACAGAGATTTTTCTTAATATTACATACTCCTGCGTACCTGGCTCTCCCAATTATCAACACTGACTATGCGTTTTGGTTTTATTCTGCCAGTCCTGGAATTGGAACTGGGGGCCTGAGCACTCTTCCTTAGCTTCGATGCTCAAGGTTCCAGTTCTAGCTGTTGGTGCTTAATTGGAGATAAGAGTATAATGAATTTTTCTGCCTAGGCTGGCTTTGAACTGTGATCCTCAAATCTTAGCCTCTTGAGTAGCTAGCATTACAAGTATGAGTCACCAGTGCCCAGTGATAGGTGGTTTGTTGCTGTTGTTCTTGTCTTAACATTATATTATGTTTAAGTAGTTATACGAAGGCATTTCAATTCAACAAGTCAGATTATGAGTAAAATGCATCTTGGTCAATGTCATTCCCTCCATGGTTCACTCTCATCTTTCCCAACCCCAACCATACTTTCATGTGGTTTCATTTTCACATATAAATGTTGAATACATTTTGTTGGTACTGGAGTTTGAACTTAAGGCCTTGAGTTAGCTCATCTGATCCCTTATTTCTTGAGCAATGCCTTTAGCTCTGATTTTTTTGAAAATGAAATCTCATGGAGTTTTCTATGTGGCCAGACTTGGACCTATGATTCTTCACTTCTCAGATTTCAGAATAGCATTTGTCACCTATACACAGCAGACTGGGTGTTTTGTGAGCTCCCACTCGCCCCCCCCCCCAAAAAAAGAAAAATTATGATGGAAGAGGATGATAAATTTTCCTGTTTAAACCATCATTTAATTTTTAGGTCTTTGGTTTCTATATTGTAGATTTATATTTATGTATACAGACACATATAGATATGTACATGTAGCTGAAACATAATTTCTGGAGCTTATCCTTGTAAAATACATACTTTCCTTGTATTGCAAAAGTCCTAAAAACTTACATTTAAAAATAATCCCAATGGCCAGGTGTTTGACCTAGTGGTGCAGTGCTTGCCTAGCATGCACGAAGACCCGGGTTTGACTCCTCAGTACCACATACATAGAAAAAAAAAGCTGGAAGTGGCGCTGAGGCTCAAGTGGTCTACCCTTGAGAAAAGTCCAAGGAGAGTGCTCAGGTCCTGAGTTCAAGCCATAGGACTGGCAAAATACTACTACTACTACTACTAATAATAATAATAATAATCCCACAGGCCGGGCACAGTGACGCTTGCCCGTAATCCTAGCTACTGAGGAGGCTGAGATCTGAGGATCAGTTCAAAGCCAGCCCGGGCACAAAAGGACTTGAGACTCATTTCCAATTAACTTCTAGAAAATGGGAAGAGGGGCTTGGCGCAAGGGTAGGGTGGTAGACTTGAGCTGAAGAGCTCAGGGACAGAGCCCAAGCTGAGTTCAAGTCCTATAACCCACAAAATCATAATAATAATAACAATAATAATAATAATCCCACAGGCTAGGAGTTTGGCCTAGTTGTAGATTGCTCTCCTAGCATGCACAAACCTTCTTGGAAAGGTTCAAAGGTTCTCGGAACCACATACACAGAAAAAGCCAGAAGTTACGCTGTGGCTCAAGAGGCAGGGCACCAGCTTTGAGCAAAAAGTGTACAAAGACAGTGCACAGGCCCTGAGTTCAAGCCCCAGGACTGGCAAAAAAAGAAAAATCCCTGCCCTAAGTTTCCAAATCAACCACTGTCAAATGAGCTCCCAGAGACTTTTTCTAAATAGCAATGTGAACACCTCTCTCTAAACAAGGAAATTAATACAGTGTTGAGGAGGTTGGTGATTCATAAACAATTGAACTATCAAAAAAGTAAACAGACACTTCAAAGCATGTGTTGGGATTCAGAATTCCATTTCAAATGAATGACCAAAGATGTCAAAATAAGTACTTGAGAAACCAAATGCATTTGTGTAGAAGAGAGCAGGTTCTTATCTGAAGACACAGATTCACTCCAAAACCTGAAACTACTTTCAGTGGGTCTCTGTGGGTATATAATAGAGAATGCTGCTACATTCTATGCCAAGACAGCTGAGATTGCCTGCGAGAATGGGTTTTAGTTATCTAAAACTTAAGAAACCACACAAAGAACTAACAGAGGATAAAAATATGAGGTTGAATGTTGCTGTGATGTATGCTTGAGGGGATCGACTTAAAAGGAGGAATGATTGAGGTTGCCTGGGGATTGAAGAGGTTTCAGTTCATCCTGGTGGGAGGGGGGATGACAGAGCAGCTCACTTCATAGTGGTCAGAAAGCAGAGAGGAAATGCCAGTGTCAACTGGCTTCCTCTTTTTTTCAGTTCTACTAGTATCCTCTGGTTCCCTAGCTTATAGATGGTGCCATCCACATTCAGCACGGTCCTCCCCTCCTCATTTCCTCTCTCATATGTCAATTCCTTCTGGAAATGTCCCCTCAAACATATTCACAGGTTTGCTTCACTGGTATCTTAGGCATCGCTCAATCCAATCAAGTTGACATCCAAGGTTAAGCTGCATCAATATTATGAGGTGAACATTAAAAGAATGGTGCTCTTCTATGTAAGTCACTAAGTGTAATGTGTTTTTCTTGGAATAGATGAGCTATAAAAGGTTCTTGGTCTTCATGACCCCATTCCCTTTGGACCACACAGAAGTAGGAAATTTCAAAGCTATGAAGCAATCCTATCAGATAGAATGAAGCAGAGCTCTCACCAAACTTTACAAGCTGGTGGTTCAGGAAATATCTATTGATCACCCACACCCACTCGATGTTGTGTCTCAGTGTCCTGGGATTGTTCTGTGTATCACAGGATCTTGAGCAGTATCCCTGGCCTCTACTCTCCAGATGCCAGTAGCACAAACTCCTATCCTGACATGAGGTAAATGCTTCCAGATGTTGTCTAATGTCCTCTCGGGGCAAAAGTTCCCTAGTTGAGAATAACTACTTCATATAAAGACAGTGATTCCCAAACATTAGTGAACATACAAATTATTTAAGATTCTGGTTTAAGTGTTTGTCAGTCCTACATCCTCTGATGTAATTCAGCAAAGTTGAAGTGGCAACCAGTAATACAGGTTTTCCACAGACATCCCAGATCTCTTGTAAGAGATCTATTCTACAAACTTGGAAGAAAAACTTAAAATAGGGAAGAGAAAATGGTTTCTTCTCTAAAGATGTTTATCTTGCAGTAAGGGAATAACACATAGGCCTCAAGTCCTTCCACATTTTAATGTAAGGCAAAAATTGTGTTCTATGTAAAAATGGTTAATACCTACTTTAAAGGATAGAGGCGGTAATGGTTAATCTTACTTAAACATTATTTATCAACTTACTTAGCCTATATTAATAAATTTGAATATATTTGAACATACTTGTAAGGGTGTTTTCCAAGCATGATTAGATTATAAGAACTCTAATGAACAAATTAATTCCTGATGAATGTATAAATGATAAATTATATGGAGTTGGAGAGAGGTAAAGGTGAGGCCTAGTTGGAAAAAGTGGTTCACAGGAGTGTATCCTTAAGGGCTATGTGCTGCTGTGGCCCTTTCTTCATTTCCTTTTCCTTTGCTTCCTGACCATCAAGATGTGAACTCTCCTCTCTACCACATCTCTTTGTTATGATGGCTGAACTCTGAAACTGTGAGCAAAACAACTCCTTTAAGTTGATTCTATCAGGCATTTTATGAAAGCAATATGAAAAGTTAACTAACACAGCAAACAATGTTTTTCAGATTGAAGAAATTTAGAAGTCTCCAATGTGGATAGAGGGGTAATGGTAAAGTCTGAATGACGAATGAGTTTTTTATGTAGCTTTGAAAGGAAAAGAGATTCTGAGCAGAGGAAATAGCCAAAGCAAAATCTGAGGAGCTGAGAAATTCTTAATTAGAATCTAAGAACTATGCCTCAGGAGTGTATTTTGAGACACAGTTTGAAATAAATCTACTACTGTGTTTGATGCACGGTAAGCAACCACCAATCAAGTAGCAGCTCCTTTGTGATTAGAATTAGGACTTCTTCAATAAGACTACAGCAGGCATAGCATTGGTGATTTTAAGATCTGAGGACGGTGGTTCAAAGACAGTCCAGACAGAAAAGCCTATGAGACTTTATCTCTAATTAATAAGCAAAAAAAGTGGCGGTATCGCTAAATAGTAGAGCACAAGCCTTGAATTAAAAAAAAAAGCTATGGGACAGCACCTAGGCCCTAAGGTCAAGCCCCAATACCAATACACACACACACACACACACTATAGAAGTATGAATCCTTTTCCAAAGAACAGTCTTAACATGCTAGCCTCCATCAGCAATCTCACCATCTCTTTCTGTTCTATTCCATTGTTGGAGCAATGAAATGTACAAATTGTTTCATAGCTTCCTTTTATGAATTTTAATAGAAGGCTGGGAGAAAGATCATATAATAAGAGGTTCAGAATAGAAAGTAAATTAATCCTTATAGCCTGAAAGCTACTCCTCTTTTATCTTACTAATCTTTCTTAGCTAAAATCCTGAAGTGTTGAGTAAGAGATTTGGGGTCCCATGAGAAAGGATGATACAAACCTGGAACAGGTCAGATTTTGTTTTCAGCCATAATTTTGTTCCTCCAAGATGCCATCTTCCCTGTCCTGCCCAGTGTCCCTGATCAACATCAAAAGCTACAACTCCCTCCCTCAGCTGTGAGGAATAAACATTTCCAGGTAATAATGAACTAAGTGACTAAAACCCCTTAGTTTTCTCCTTGAAAAACCTGGAATGAGGCTGGGTAGACTGAAGGGAAATTTCTATGAAGCAATTTGCACCTCTCATTTGGCATACTACATTTATTATAAGATTAGTATATTCACCTCAACCAACTTTGTGAATTAAAGAAATGTTTTATGACATATTGGCCTGAAACCACACCAATTCTGTTAAAGGAAATTCCTAACTATGTATGTATGTATGTATATACATCGTACATATGTATGTATGTAGGTATGCATTTGAACTCAGGGTTCCCTGCTCACTAGGTACTGTACTACTTGAGTCACATCCTTAACCCTTTTTGCTTCAGTTATTTTGTTCACTGGGAGAAAGGTGTCCTCAGACCCCAGTTCTCCTTCCTATACCTTCTAAATAACTAAAACACAGGTAGGCACAACCATGTCCAGTGCATAAATTGAGGTGAGATCTTGCCTGCCTACATAGAAGGAAGAATATCTGCTGAAATGATTCAAACATGGATTGAAGAAGTCCTTCCTTTTCCAAGGCTCACTTCATTCTCTGACATTTATTAAAGTTCTACCCAGTAAGGGTTAAGACAAGTCCTTGAGAGCTTGTAATTACTAGCTCTAACCAAGCCAAACATTTCTCTATTACTGAAGTATCATGTGGATTCACAAAAAATGGATGAAATAAATAAACAAATAAATAAATGGATGAAACTCTCCCAGAGATTCTTTGAAAAGAGTCATATAAAATATTACATATCAGACATTAAATTATGTAACCATAATTCATAATCAGAGAATGTTTTGTTTCCAGACTTATGCCACTAAACAAGACCTACCTTTCAAAATAATATTTATTTTCCTCTTATTTATTTTCATTGAAATTATAGAGCAGGTGGTCAGTCTTTTTTCTATAATATCCTACAAGATGATTTAAGAGAAAAATCCTAAATTAGCAAGGATTATTTTTATAAACATTATTTTTAAAACTTAGTCATTGGATTCTCCAAAGCTATTGAAAAGCATGGAAGAGACACAAACGGAGCTGTAAGTGATCTTTGCCCTCATGGTACATAAAATTTCTCTGATACAATATTCAACGAGAAAATGATAACCTCAACAAATAAAGCAATCTATAATTTAGTGCTGGAGTCGGGAGTTCAAATGCAAATTTGGAGAGGCATTCTGAATAGTTAGAAATGAAAATGAACTTGACTATCCACATAAACAAGTGTGAACCAGGTTAAGGAAAAGGAAGGTCAGAAGTAAAGCATGGTAACTGGAACATTTGTTAGGAAATGATTCACATTTTCAGGGGAACAAAAAGAATACAGAAGATTGAAAGCTGTGTGTTGATAAAATCGGAGATGGATGAGGGTCAGCTATTTGGTGAGCTTCATCAAGAGTTCCTTGGGTGACCAGCTGTGCAGTACACAGGTGGTCTACATAGTTGAGTAGAGCACCAGTCGGAGTTTCAGAATATTAGCCTGGATTAGTTGCAGGCTGGACAGGGAAAAGAGGAAATACTTTGTAGACTGGATAAAGGGGAGAGGAGCCTAGAGGCAGAAAAGCCTGTTAGGAAACTATCACACTCATCCAGGAAAAAGGTAATGAAGCCCTCAAGTCAGCTGGTAACAGAAAGGAGCAGAGAGTTGTACTTTTGTCAGGGATGAATTAGGAAAATTCATTGTACCTCATATATGAGGTGAAACTAAGAGGGTAAGAAATTGGTCCCAATTGTCCTCACAAAATCCTACAATCATCTAAATCCTTCCTATCTATCCTGACCTTTAACTTTTGCACAAATGTCAGATACCAGTGACTCATCTCAGTAATCTTAGCGACTCAGGAGACTAAATTCTGAGGACTTCAGTTTAAAGCTAGGCTGAGAAAGAAAAATATTTAAGACTTAATTTCTAATTAAGCAGCAAAAAGCTGAGCTGGAGGTGTGGCTTGAGTGGTAAGGCGCCAGATGTGAGAGAAAAAGCTGAGCAAAAATGTGCATCTCAGCTGGGTGCTGTGGCTCACACCTGTAATCCTAGCTACTCTGGAGGTTGAGATCGGAGGATGGAGGTTCAACGCCATCTCGGCACTATAAAGTCTGTGAGACTCATCTCCAATTAACTGCCAGAAAACCGGATGTGGTGCTGTGCCTTAAGGGGAACGAACAGCACTAGCCTTGAGCTGAAGAGCTCAGGGACAGTGACCAGGCCCAGAATTCAAGCCCCATGATCGACAAAAAAAAAAAAATATATATATATATATATATATACATACATCTTCATAACGGCAGATGCACACACATACACACAACGCACAAAATATTCTGACCATCACATTTTTTAAGAGTCTGTGGACTATTTTATTGTCATTACTTTAAGATTTCTAAGGAAATAATATGGATAACCTAAATCTAGCCATACTGGCAAAGTTCAAAATCTGCATAATCATAATATTCCACAATTAAAAAGCTTCACTACACACCTCCATGTATTCATAGAGATATTGGAAATGTCTAGTGCTCATTCCTGAAACCAACCCTCTATTTCTGGGTCCAATGGTAGAGACAATTATATGATTGCTTAAACATCAAAGCTTTCCTGCACTAATGTCCTTACCAGGGGATACAAATAGGCAGGTGTTTTCTCTCTGGTTGAAGCAAATGTCTATGTTGTTCAAACCAGCATACTGTACATTCCTGTGTGATTTTATGTGTTTGATCGCTAGACAAGTGGAATATCTGCTTTTCCCATTGCTATCAAGTGAATGTGTGCTGTGCAAACCCTGCCTGCCCAGAGCAAGCCTGCTTTGTCCTGCAGAAGTCAGGGCTCTCTGTCCTGGGACAGCCCAGTTCTTGGAAATGCTCACAGAATCTTCAGTTTCCCCCTTTTGAGGTATACAAGGAAAATATCACCCTGGGGAAATAACGAAGGATTTCTCGACCCTAGCCAATGAAACAGGTGTGTGCCTATTTGATCCCATAGAAATGGGATCCACTATCCAGCCATATAATTTTCTCTGCTTGACAAGTTCAGTGGTCCACTCAGGAAACTTCCACCCCCAGAAATCACAGTCTCCCTTATAAATGTGAATGCCTGCATCTGGAATTCAAGTTCCTTCACAATCTGGCCTCAACTGACCTTTCCAACTATATTCTGCACTACACCCATTTCAGATCCTGCCAAGCTGAGCTACTTACTGTTCACAGCCCTACCCTTGTTTATGTGCTTTCCTTAGTTTAAGATTATCTTCCCATAGAATCCAAATTCATAAATTCTCAGCATCCTAAAAGTCCTGCTCACACAACTATCCTTGAAGATTTCCCCATTTCTTTGGGTGAAAGCCAGTCCTCATTCCTTATCTTCCCAGCATCAATTAGATGATTTATCTGACCATCCCTCCAATTTCTACCTTCAGCCATGGCAAATGATCTCATGCTTTTTGGGGAATCTCTGCCTGAATCACCTCTGAGTTCTGCCACTCTCTGGCATCTGTGACATGGTGGAAAGAATACTTGGAATGAGAAAATGTTATGTCCACATCTCTGTCTACTTAGCTGTTTGTGTCACCATGATCAAGATTCTTGACCTTCCTGGCTATGCGTTTTTCATTTTAATATATTTAATGCATCTAAAATTAGATGTGATAAGGATACCTCACAAAATATCTGAGGGACTATAAATTAATAATAAGAGAACTAAATTATAAATATCTTGTATTCTTTTTAAAATTTTTTATTAAGGAATTTATTAACATATACACATAACTCTGGGCATTTATACATAGTGAGAACAAAGGTGGATTCTCTTAGGGGAGAAACACAAAGGCACAATGCTTATGTGCCTCTGATCATATAAATATTTATCAAAATGAACTCCAGAAGTGAAAACAAGAGGCGTTTAATCTTTGCTGTTATTTTTGTTTTCTTTTCTTTTCGTCATTTGTTTAACTATTTGTTGGAGGGTAAGAGAAAGCATAGAAATGGAGGGACAAATGGGGCAGTGGTACTTACTAGACACTATGTTGAAAGTGAAATTATATAATAGTAACTAATTTAACATAAATAAACGTAAGTGAATAAATACATAAATTAATATATCACAGGTGACAAAACAAATGGTGATAGAAATAAGTCTATTTTTGACATTACCAGAGAATTGTCTTATTCTTCTGTAGAATCTCACACACTTAGTTAATTAGTTTTATAACTGCAAGTCCCTGAATTGGAACTGCTCACTGGGAAGAGAACAACTTAAAAATGTGATCCTGTTCCTGAAATTGCTGAACCATCTCCTCTGTCTCCTGATCATCAGTCCAGGCTTACAGCCATTTAATATAATATCCAGGCCATATTACAGTGATTCACAAAATCTCTTCCTAAGGAGAAATGGTGATAACTTCAAAAGAAGAATCAAATAAAGATTCTATTCTTTCTTTTTTTTTTTTGCCAGTCCTGGGCTTGAGCTCAGGGCCTGAGCACTGTCCTTGGACTTTCTCAAGGCTAGAGCTCTACCACTTGAGCCTCAGCACCACTTCCAGCTTTTTTGTATGTATGTGGTACCAAGGAATCGAACCTGGGTCTTTGTGCATGCTACACATGCACTTTAACCACTAGGCCAAACTTTTGAATTTATTTGTATTTGGATATTTGAAATTTGATAGGGAAGGGGGGAAAACCAAGACGGGTGGGGGGTGTGGAGGGGGGAGGGAGATGGGTACCAAGACATGTGAAAGGGTATCAATGTACGTGAATTAATGCACCTTCTATCTGGCAAATATCATGTAACCCTCTTACTAATTACAATAAGTATTTTAGATATTTCTCAGGACCTGGTGTTCTTCTGTGTTCTAGGAATAAAAGAGGTGAGTAAGTCATAGGGTAAGCCTGATTTGCAATTCTACAGCAATATAATATTCATTTGTATGGAATGTTCATTTCTTTGAAGTGAAGAAGATAGTGACAAAAAAATTCTAAGGTGGCCAGGCGAGGTGGCTCACACCTATAATCCTAGCTACTCAGGAGTCTGAGATCTGAGGATCAAGGTTCAAAGCCAGCTCAGGCACTAAAATCCATGAGACTCTTATTTCCAATTAACTGCTTGAAAAATTAGAAGTGGCCCTGTGTCTCAAGGGGTAGGGTGGTAGCCATGAGCTGAAGAGCTCGGGGACAGTGCCCAGGCCTAGAGTTCAAGTCCCACGATGGATCAAAAAAAAAAAAAAAAAAAAGAAATCTAAGGTGTAGAATCCATTTACCCTTGGGCAAAAATTCTCACTTCACATGTGCTCTTAAGATGTATTTAATTTCAGTCCATTGTGTAAAAAGATAATAAGATAAGCAAGGATACAAAGGAAAGGAAATTAAAAATGGTGTTATAATGGTGATATACAGAGGGGTTACTGTAATACAAGTGAAATAAAGATTACATTTCTTTTTGTCACTCATTCCCTCATGCTCTCCCAGTTTTTGTAAAGGGAACCTTTACATACTGTTGGTGGGATATAAACTAATAAAGTCATTTTGGAAATATTCCAAATTAAAATATTAAAAACAGAATTACTTTATAATCTAGCAAACTCACTCCTGGGTGGGTAATCAGTACATTAAAAAGATATTTCCACTATCAATTGATTAATGGATAAGGAATACTATATAGGTACTAAAAAAGAGGAAATTGTGTACTTTGTAGCAACATGAATGAAATTGGAGGACATAAATAAAATGAACCATATATATGCATATATACATATGCATATATACATATATACATACACAGCATGGTCTCATCTATACATGAAATTTCACAAGGGTGATTACACAGAAGTAGAGAGAAGAATGATAGTGTCCACAAGCTTGAGTAGGTAAAAAGGAAAAGTGGAGATGCTAGCCAAAGTATGCCAAATGAGTTAAACAGGAGAAATGAGTTCCAGAGATATACTCTTTAGCCTTAGTGATGACATACGATATTCTTGTTTTTGTTTCCTTGTTTTACAGTACTGGGGCTTGAACTCAGGACCTTAGACTTGCCCTCTACCAGTTGAGATGCAACCCCCAGTCTTTCTAATTTTTAGCATTATTTTGAAAGAGTCTTCTAATTTTGCCTGGGATGCTATGCCTCACTTTTCCCTTTCCTCTTTCCCTTATTAATATTGCTGCTTGAAAATTAGACTGAAGTCTTAATGAAGAACCATATCAGGATGCTGGCTTACTGTGCCCTGAATGAGTCAATCAACTGTCAAGCCAAAAATTTCCTGTAGTACATACATGAGCGTCTCTATTCCATCTAGCAAAATCACATTCGAATTCCACATCATGCCACATTCCCCAAACTGCCTCTCCCAGTTGGCAAAGTGAAAAAACCTATGCCCCTATGGTTTAGCTACCAGTTAAATCACTTTTATTATGTCATAGGCTGCTGATTGAAAATAATATGGGATGGCCAAAGAGAAAAGCCTCTACTGAAAGCCATCCTGAGACAATTGGCATTTGAGACCAGCAGGAAGAAAATGAGCATGCCTACAGTTGTTTTATTAAGAGGAAGTCTAGCAGAAGAGGGCAGTCAGGAAGCCTGGAACATTCAGGATCCTTTTTTAGTAGATAACCTCCAAGTGGAACATGTGGCTCTGTCACTGAGCATGCTATGGCTAGAATTTTAAATCAATTTCTTTCCCTCTCCCTCCCTTCCCCCTCCCATTTGTACTCTCTTTAGGCAATTTATCAGATCATGATTGGCTTGTTTAAAATAGGCAAGACCCTCCCTTAGTCTTTTGCCATAAGATGATAACTTGTAGCAGGTCTAGCCAGACTTAAGGCAAGACCAAAGACCTTCTCCTGGGTGGTGGCCACTGGTTGGGGGTGGGGGAGGAGAACCTGGCTTGAACCAATTGGCTAATGTTTTTCTTTAAATTTAGGGACTGAGCTCTGTCCCAGGACTGAGCCACAGCTCCACTTCCAGCTTTTTTGGTGGTTGATTAGAGATAAGAATCTCACAGACCATTCTACCAGGCTGGCTTGGAAGCACAATCCTCTGATAGTCTCCTGAGTAGGCAGGATTACAGGCTTGAGCATGTGGTCTCTTTCTGTGAGGTATTTGCTGACATCTTGGTGTATGCCATGGTGTAGGACTTGATAGAAGAGATGATAAAGAGGAAGAGATGAAGCTGAGTGCCTCTTTTATGAGATCTCTATGCTGGCAACTGTGCTTGTGCTTTTTGGCAGGGTACAAACCTGGCCTCCATCTCAAGCCCTGCAATCAAACATCTATGGTGCCTATGCCGAAGTCAGTGCAACAACATGCTGTGTCAGGAAGGAAAAGCAGTACCACAGCTTTGACACAGCCTCGTACTCTATCACCTCTCTGCACTGAGACTTCTTTAAAGCTTTGATTGGATCCAGTTAGAACTTACCTCTTTTCTTCCCTGATGGCTCAAATATACCAGAAGTTGTATGATGTGGACAGGAAGTAACCTAGCACTTGAATTTAAAAAAAATTAACTATGATTAGGGGCTCAGTGATGTCCTTAGTATTTAGTTAATACTCCCAGAACATTAGCACTTTATGAATCAGAAGACTAAGAAGGGCTGTATGGCTCAAGTGGTAGTCTCCCTGAAAAGGCGGTCTTGAGCTCAAATTTTAGTCAGTGTTTCAAAAAAAGAAACCAAGAAAAAAAATAACATTTGAGTGAACAAAATGTATCTGCTCAAATTAATTCATAAATTATGTTTACTAAAATAGTTATAACTGTCATTTTCAAAACTTCAAATACTCAATTTCCTTTATTACAAATGTGATTTAAAAAAATGAGCTGAATGTGCCAGGCATGGTGGCTCATGCCTGTAATCCTAGCTACTCAGGATGCTGAGATCTGAGGATCAAGGTTCAAAGCCAGCCTGGGCACGAAAGAACCTGAGACTCTTATTTCCAATTAACCCCTAGAAAAAAGGAAGAGAGGCTTGGCTCAAGGCTAGAGTAACAGCCTTGAGCTGAGGAGCTCAGGGACAATACTCAGGCCCAGGGGTAGAGCAGTAGCCTTGAACTGAAGAGCTCAGGGACAGCGCCCAGGCCAAGTTCAAGCTCCATGACCCACAAAAAAAATGACCTGAATGTTACATAAATTGCTTGCTGAAACTTCTAACATTCTTAAGAATTTATATAATGAATAACCAAAGTGGTCTGAACGCCGTGGAATGGATTCACCACTGAGAAAAGATGGCAGGTAAGCAGGTGAAGGTAATGATGTGCCACTCTGGTTCTGTATGAGATGGATTGTGAGTGGGCCTGAGAGAATGACAGCTCAGGGCAAAAATGAGAGGAGGCATATCTGATAGAGACAGTGAGGACTGGAATGAGGAAGGCACAAAGAAGGGAAAAGGGAGAAGGGGGATGTAGGAGGGGAGAAAGGATAGAGGAGAGGAGAAGAGAGGAGAGGCACAAAGAGACAGGGGAAAGACAGACAGATATAGAGACACCCAGAGACCCACAGAGCCCCCCATACAGTCTGAAAAATCAATCTGATGAGATAAAGCACTTCATTTAGACAATTTTACCGTTAAGATCATACCTTTGTCTCTTACTGTTGAGTGTTAGAAGGAGAAAAGGTGTTTAGGGCCCACACATTTGGATAAAGTCTACAATCTCCTCAATTGGCGATTACTCTTACATCATCTTACAAAGAGTGACCTCACAGCCGGGTGCCAGCGGGCCACACCTGTAATGTTTGCTACCCAGAAAAGCTGAAATCTCAAAGTGAGAATAGATATATGAATGGAGTCAGGGTCTCCTTGCTAGAACTGCCTTTTCCAAAATGAATGGACCCAAGGGAAAAGTTCAGAAGCCTAAGTAAATCTTAAGTCAAGCAAATGACATGTGCCAGAGGTAAACAACAGAATGTTTTCTTTCTAGCTCTCATATCTGTCCGCATTGTTCTTCTTCCCTCAGCACAGATGAACAGATTCATCATCATCATTACTATATTTTCTTCCTTTAAAATTCTCATTCTGGAACTTCCCTGAAACATTTACTGATCAGTAGAAGTAAGACTATTTCCCCATATACGTTCCAAAGTAGACATGAAAATAATTTTCAAAAAGCATTTGCTGATCAGTTCAGCTTGAGTAACCTATCTCAGATTCCTTTGTATTCTGAGGGTTTTGTTGCATTTGTGACAATATGACTACTAATATTCTGAACACACATATATATATTATATTATATATATCACCTTTGGTTGTACAATTGAAATCACCAAAATAGTCATAATTCACATCTAAAGCAATACTAGCCAAGGAATCGCAAAGTTGCTGAGATTCTACCTGCAAGCAGTCTTCCCAGGAAGCCTCATACAAACTCACCATACATTTTCACACTTCTAATTTATGCCCAGTTGGCAGTTCCTCTTGAAAAAAAAGTCATTTTTAAACAGACGCATTTCTTGTTTAATGCCCATTTTTTTTAAATTGGAAAGGATGAGGAAAAGCAATTGAACAATCCTTAAGTTCCAAGAAAATAAATATACTTTTTTCCAGTATAAAAATGATAAATTACCATTTTATTTTCTTTCAATGGATGCACAGTCATATTCAAACTCAGTTTTTCTTCCAATGAGTGTCCAAAGTCAAGTCCAAGATTGCTTAGGAAAAGCAGCACTTCATAAACAAAAACAAGGTGTGTGTGTGTGTGTGTGTGTGTGTGTGTGTGTGTGTGTGTTTAGCTGTTATTCGTTAAATGCTATTTAATTCATACAATATATACATGGCCCATGAAACTGGGACATTTACTAAGTAGAGCAACATTTTATTTCTGCAATGGATTCTAGACTGATGGGCCTGATATGCTATGCTAATACACAGTGAATAACTGTGGTAGACAACAGAAAGGTCAACGACCACTCACTCATTCACATGGATGAGTTAACTACCAGTTTCAACTCAACAAACATTTATTGAATGCTGCCTTTTTCTGGGCACTGGCTATGTACTGCAAATATCCATATATCACATTCCATAGTATATTGTTAGAAGTTACATGCCAGAAAAGTCTGAAGTTATTCCTTGAGGGAGAGAGGAAGGGAGAGGCTGGAGATGTGGCCCTCACACATCATACGCAAAGGTTCTGAGCTTATTCCTCTTTGTTCAGCCAATCTAAAAACAACACAAAAACGTAAAAGGTATTTGTTCTCTCCTCATATCCAAGGGAAATTGAATTGAGTGACATGTTTTCCTTCATCGATAAAAATTTTGACATCTTACTGGAATGAACATTTACAAAGGAATTATATTTTTGTCTTGTAGCACCATTTTTTAATCTCTAGGTTTATTTTAACACTATCTAACCTCATTTCAAAGATGATTTTCCTTGAGTGCTGACAGGAGTAGCATGGTAGGTGCCTGTGACTTAGGAGTTGAATTTACATTGCTAGTTTGAACTTGAGTTAACCACTCCTCACCAAGTAAAATACAACATTTCTTCCAAATATGTAAGACTTTTCATGTTTGGATTTCAAAGTCTCATTAAAATGTCTCCTTCTGGCAACCGAAGTGGTTAACAAGAAACAATTCATTAACCTCAAGAGGCTAAGAGAAGTTTGAAAGGTATTCTGGGTTAACAAAAGTAAAATGGTTTTGGATTAAAAAATAGGTAGAAAGCTCCTATTTGTGTTTCAGCAGGACCCAAGGAAATATACAATGGGATTTCCATTACACCATTCAAAATATTTAGGATTTATTGCTTCTCCCCCAAACCATTGCCCCCCACTTTAACGTATTTCTTTTTTAATATATTTTTATTGTAATTAATAGAAGGGTTACATGATATTTGCCAGATAGATGGTGCATTAATTCCCATACATTGATACCCTTTCACATGTCTTGGTCCCCATTTCCCTCCCCCCTACCCCCACCCCTCCTCTTGTTTTCTCCCCTTCCCTATCCAATTTCAAATAACCAATCTCTCATCTCCTTTGCTGTCCCTTGGGTATCTCATATTGTTACAGTATCTCACTTTGTTACCTGATATATCGGATATATTTGTATTTGGTTATTTGAAATTGGATAGGGAAGGGGGGAAAACCAAGACTGGTGGGGGGGTGTGGGAAGGGTAATGGGTACCAAGGTATGTGAAAGGGTATCAATGTATGTGAATTAATGCACCTTCTATCTGGCAAATATCATGTAACCCTTTTATTAATTACAATAAAAAATAAAAGACAAAAAAAGAGATGAGAGATAACATAGTACTTAAGAACAACAATCATTCATTATATGGCTTATGTTTCTATATCCTAGAGATCCTTTCATTTAGCATCCTACTATATGGCCTTTTGTACCAAAGTTTTGCTCTATTGCAAATCTCTGCTAGGAGAGCCCAAGGTTTCTACTGATTATGACGAATGAGGGAAACCATTGAGCCTAAGTTCCTTTGAGTCTGGCTTACTTCACTTAATATGATTTTTTCCAAGTCTTTCCATTTCCTAACAAATGGGGCAATGTCATTCTTTCTGATAGCAGCATAGAATTCCATTATGTACAAATACCACATCTTGTTGATCCACTCATCAACTGAGGGACATCTAGGTTGGTTCCATATCTGTGCTATGGTAAATAGTGCTGCAATGAACATTTTTGTGCTGGTGGATTTAGTATGTCCTTGTTTCTGGATGATTGGGTAAATGCCAAGTAGTGGAATTGCTGGGTCATAGGGGAGCTCTATATTTAGTCTTTTGAGGAACTGCCATACTGCTTTCCATAGTGGTTGAAGGAGTTTGCACTCCCACCAACAGTGTGGTAGTGATCCCTCCTGGAAAAACACTTCTTAGCAGAAAGAACAGCACAGAAGGAATTTCAATACCAAACTTTAGACTCTATTACAGAACCATAATAATCAAAACAGCTTGGTAGAACAGGCCTGGAGACCAATGGAATAGAACTGAGCACCCAGATATTAAACCACAGACCTATGGCCACCTAATCTTTGACAAGGGAGCCAAAAAAATAGAATGGAAGAAAGACAGCCTCTTCAACAAGTTGCGCTGGCAGAACTGGTTAAGCACCTGCAGAAAACTAAAGTTGAATCCTTCTTTGTCACCCTGCACTAGAATTAACTCCAAATGGATCAAAGACCTGGAGGTAAAAGCTGACACTCTGAAAACTTTACAAGAAGGAATAGGAGCTACACTAGACCTCCTTGGCACAGGTCAAAACTTTCTTAATAAGGACCAAGAATCATAACAAATCAGAGAAAGGCTGGATAAGTGGGACTGCATTAAACTGCAGAGCTTTTGTATACCAAAGGACATAGCTAGTAAACTAATCAGGAAGCCTACAGAGTGGGAGAAGATCTTCACCAACCTCACAACGGATAAAGGCCTCATATCTAAAATTTATCAACAGCTCAAAAAAATTGAATCACTCCAAAACTAATCTCCAAAGAAACAACCATCCCATTAAAAGATGGGCCAAAGACTTAAAAAGAGTCTTCTCTGAAGAAGAAACAAAAATGGCCTATAGACACATGAAGAAATGCTCAACATCTCTGGTCATAAAAGAAATGCAAATCAAAACAACTCTAAGATTCCACCTCACTACAGTTAGAATGGCCAGGATCAAGAAAACTTTAACATATTTCTTATTCTTGAAACTTGATCTTACAGTAACAATTACATAGTGATCTTTGGTGTTCATAGAACAGAGATGTTACTTATGGGTATAACTTTGGGAAAGATGATAGAATAATCTTTTCCAAGCCTTTTAAAGAAGAGAAGTTAATGTGAATTAGTGCACCTTCTATCTGGCAAATATCATGTAACCCTTCTATTAATTACAATAAAAAATATATGAAAAAAAGGAAAAAAAAAGAAGAGAAGTTAGGCTGGACCAAGGATGAGGCTCAAGTGGTATAGCACTTGCCTAGGAAATAGCAAATGTGAGTTCTAATCTTTTTAACTATGAGACAGATGGGGGAGGTTTCTCTGCAGTCATTAACAGTAGCCATACAAATAAGCACTGTTCTTTCTCTTCTTTCCCTTTTCTCTTCCTTTTTGCCTCCCTGTCCTCCTTTCCATTACTTCCTTTCTCCTCCTCTCTTCTTCTCCATTCTTTCCTTTCCTTAGTCTGCCTCTTACTTTTCTATCCTCAAAGGTTTATTTCTACTATTTTGCAAAAATACCATAGTAGACGCTAGGAATCAAAGATGAATAAATTATGATCTCATAGCATCTGTTGGGACAGATATTATGATGAACAAGTACAACAGAATAGTGACACAATAGAACTACAGATAATATAGACACTATGAAAGCACTAGAACTGTAAAACAGATGTTCCTGAGGCCTGGCAGTTAATTGCAACTTTTTGATTCCATTTGTCTGATTTCCATGACAATCTATTAACCCCAAACTTACTGGGAAATCACAGCAAGATTAATTGGTCCCTAGGGCTAGACTAGTAATCAATAGCTACAGTGCTTCTAAAATTTCATTTATAGATTTTTAACAGCCCCATCCCTCTATTCTCTTTCTCACATTACCTCCCACATTCCCACGCATTCAAGTCTCAACCCAGAGGCCCTGTGCTTCTCCTTTTATTCTTTTATTCTCTCTGAGCTGCACAGCAGGCATGTGGAGTAGGAAGACAGAAAGCAGAAAACTTTTCAGTATGGGCATCAAGCTGTCAGCCTATTCCTGCTGTATCACTCTGATCCACTCCTCCCTGCTAATTCTTCCCATAGCCCCGCTTAGCCATCTAATCCCACCGACAGAAAGAAAACCCGAAATACAAGATGGTCCCTCCAATTAAAAACAAAACTCTTTAATGCCCAGACAATTTACTGAGAGCACAAAGAAAAAGGCTGTGGGACGACTGCCCTGAAAAACCTCATAGCCCAGTTCTAGTGGAAGAAAGGAACCTTTGCAAGTAATGAAGGTACTTTGAGTGTCTTATCCAGATCAGGCCTGTTCTGATGCACTTACAGCTAACTTACCAATCGCCATCTCTGACCTATAAGGTTAACTATGTCATTATAGCTCTTGCCCATCCCCCACCCCCCATATTATAGTAAAGAAAACGGAGGCACAGGAAAAGGTATGAAAGGAGGAAATGTCTCAAGAGTACTCATTCTTAAATCTTATGCAGTATACTGCTGGCCACTTGAATACAACATGGCACATGATAGTGCTAAGATATATTCAGGGAACTATCTAAAAAATGTTAAGTTCTAGTTCAGTGTCCACATATGCAAATTGTTGTTCAGTGTCCACATATGCAAATTGTTATACATTGTACAGGTATGTACACTGTTCATATACAAAAAATATATGAATACACTATGGTCATGTTCATCCACCATTCCTCTTTCCATTTGTCCATTCCCCTGTCTTTCTTGTCCTTACTCCTTTCAGCCAAGACATGTTTCAGCTTCCTGATATTCATTTTGTTAATCTGTGTGATCATTGTACCAAGGGTTACACCATGGAATCCTGTGTGTAACATGCTTTAGTTCGTTTGGGCATGTGAATACGTGTGTGACACTGTGTGTTTACAAGTGTGTTTAGAATTGAAGTCTAACGCCACATGTGAGAGGAAACATATGCCCTTTGTTTCTCTGAGCCTGGATTGCAGGAGAAACCTGAGGAGATGGGTGGGCCTGGGTAGACAGAGTGGGGATAGACTGATGGAAGAGGTGACTGTGATCAAGATGCATTGTACCCATAAATCATTGTGTTAAACTGAGATACTCGACTCGTTGAGATACAATGACTTAAAGAACAAAAGAAACTCCTGTGTGCAAAGTTTTGAAGAAAATAATTTTAAAAAGCCTAAAAACTATACATATAAATGCTATAGCTGAAAACAATGCTTTTTTCTTCTTGGCTAAAACAAAAATACCCTTTATCTCTCAGCTGTTTAGTAACAGCTATGCACTGGACATCTATCAACAATAATGTTCGTTTATATGTAGCCAGCCTCCAGACATTGGAGTTTTATAGCTACTTCGCAAAGTTATTTATTTCTAGTCTTATATCTTTGATAATTTACAATGCCTATGTTTTGTTTCCCTAGTCAGAATTCATTCAGCCAGAGCAGTCTCCTCCAGTACTGGCCAAGGGTGATGTAGCCCCAGACATCAATTCATACTCTTTTTTTTTGCCAGTCCTGGGCCTTGAATTCAGGGCCTGAGCACTGTCCTTGGGCTTTCTCAAGGCTAGAGCTCTACCACTTGAGCCACAGCACCACTTCTGGCTTTTTTCTATGTATATGGTACCAAGGAATCGAACCCGGGTCTTTGTGCATGCTAGGCAAGCACTCTACCATTAGGCCAAACTCCTGGCCTCCACTTCATACTTTTTTACTTCAAAGTTTTTGTATTTTGTAAACGATCAATATAAGTGTCTGCAGGATGCTTTTTGAAAAAGGCACTTAAAGTGTGTTACCTTTTGTATGCACACAGAAAAAGAATTATTATAAGAATCATTTAGATGCCAGGTACAATGGAGATCCAAAACTTTAAGACAAATATGCTCTGCTTTGAGGAAAAGAAAGAATGAAATGATACAACTGTCCATTCCAGTTTTTCTAGTACTTGAACTCTTGCAGTAACTTGAATTTGGTCCATATGAGAATCATTTCTGCTGCTGTCAGTGCAGAAATGAAGGCGAAAACGAACTTGAGAATGCTATTCTATCCTGGCATGTGAGGAGTTAAATCCTGAAGCAGAAACTCCAACCTTTGCTAATGCCCTTGCCACATACTTGGCTGTAAAATCTGTGAAGTAGCCTCCTTCCGGAAGTCAGCTTTTCTAGCAATACTCTAATTGGTTAAGTATGTATTATGGTGCATTTAATAACTGAGCTCCTTCATTTTCAGAACAAATGGCACCCACATGCTTGCTATTAACCTTTCAAATACAAATAATAATATATACTAGGCTGTCATAAGGTGAAGGGTATATATTTCCCTCATATACACACATTTGAAATGCTATCTGTTCTTTAATGAAATGACAAGACAGAATTATGTCAGAAAACAAAAGAGTAACAACTGATATATTCTATATAATACAACACTTTGAAGCTCAAGAGTAATTTAAGAGGGTGGTCTACAGTAGACTTCCTTTTCCTTATTTAGAAAACTAACCAGGCTTTTATGTTACAACACAAACCTGAGATATGTTGCAATTGTTTGTAAAACTAATTAGTCTGGCTGGCCAGACACCAATGACTGGCATATGTAATCCTAGCTGCACAGGAGGCTGAGATCTGGGGATTGCCATTCATAGCTGGCATGGCAGGAGAAAGTCTGTGAGACTCTTCTCTCCAATTCACCACCAAAAATCCAGAAGTGGGAGCTGTGGCTCAACGGGGGGAACACTGGACCTGCCCCCAAAAGCTAAGGGACAGCAACCAGGTTCCAAGTTCAAATCTTAGCACCAAAGCCTGTGCACACATGCACACACACACACACATATACAGGCTAGTCAGCTGCTAATAAAATGAGAATACATGAGTTACGTGTAGATAAGGGTAGGGTTGGGGAAAGCTTTACAATTTTTCAAATAATCACATGGAAAGGGTATACACTGTAAACATTGCCAACACAGAAAATTACCTGACCCTTCTGTGACTTCATAAAATAACTCTCCAGGTACCACTAATAGCATATTCATATTAAGTCAGCAGACTCTCTCTTCATTTAAAAAAATCATCAGGCATACATCCTCAGGAGAACTGAAGAAAAAAAGTGGCTTTTGCTCACTTACTAAGACGAATTAAATGTTATGCTAGCATAAAGTAAATATAAATGTATGTTAAGTTCTAGTCCTTTAATATAGGAAAAAAACCTTTCCTTTGAGAATGTAGGAAATTCAGCTGGACTTTCTTACATAAACCACACCCATATTATTAACTAAAAATGCCAATTCCATTTTTCTTGTTTTCAAGGATGAAAGAAATGAAATACTTTGGTGACTTAAGAAACCTTTGTTTCCATTTCCTAGAGTTCATATCCATATGTTTCATTTATTTCAGATGACCAGATCTACAAGGGGATTTGGCTTTATTGCTGATTTTTGGTATTCTTTCCTTTTGTTTGTTTGCTTATCTGTATTTAGGAGGGAGAAATGGAACAAAGGGTAGCAAATGCGGCAGTGGCACTCACTAGACACTATGTTGAAAATGAACTGTACAACTTGTGGTGGGGACAGGAAGGAAAAACTGGAAGAGCCTGAGGGCAGGCGAGGCATTGTCTGAAAAGAAAGATACTCTTGGCCGGGAGTTTGGCCTAGTCGTTAAAGTGCTTGCCTAGCATGCATGAAGACCCGGGTTCGATTCCTCGGTCCCACATACATAGTAAAAAAAACGGAAGTGGTGCTGAGGCTCAAGTGGTAGAGCTCTAGCCTTGAGAAAGTCCAAGGACAAAGGGGCTGTGGAGGTACGTCGGGGAAGACTGCTGAGGCGACTGCATTAGCGGCGGAATTGGCAAGAAGCTATTCAAGTTCCTGAGGAACCAAAGTAAAATTGTAGAACATAATGGATGGAGAGGAGAAAACCTATGGTGGCTGTGAAGGCCCTGATGCCATGTATGTTAAGTTAATATCTTCTGATGGTCACGAATTTATCGTAAAAAGAGAACATGCACTAACATCAGGAACAATAAAAGCCATGTTGAGTGGCCCAGGCCAGTTTGCTGAGAATGAAACCAACGAGGTCAATTTTAGAGAGATCCCTTCACATGTGCTATCAAAAGTGTGCATGTATTTTACCTACAAGGTTCGCTACACTAACAGCTCCACTGAGATTCCTGAATTCCCAATTGCACCTGAAATTGCACTGGAACTACTGATGGCTGCAAACTTTTTAGATTGTTAAATAAAATAAATTATAATAAACTTAATTTTTTCAGTATTTAATAACTATAGTTCAGTTAGTAATTTTTTCACATTTAGCATGTTGCCTGTGTGCAATTGAACTATAAAGAGTTAATTGCAAAGCAGATTATCTTCTGTTCTTTTGCATAGCAGAGTTGAAATTTGTTTGCTATATTGACAAGTAAAGGACATTTTCACAAACTAAGAAATAAACAAATAATGGCAATTCATAGGTCATTTTGCTTTATCCTTTGGATGTGACTTTTAAAATAAAACAATCATAATGTAATAAATACTGAGCTGGGCACCAGTGGCTCATACCTGTAATCCTAGCTACTCAGGAGGCTGAGATCTGAGGATCACCGTTCAAAGCCAGCCCAAACACGAATTAACCACCAGAAAACTGGGAGTGGCACTGTGGTACAGTGTTAGCCTTGAACTGAAGAGCTCAGGGACAACCCCCAGGCCCAGAGTTCAAGCCCCACGACCAACACACAAAAATCTCGACAAAACTGAAATGTAGGCATAAATGAACATGTCTTACAGATAAATGATGGGGCTAAGTATTTTTATGTTTTTAGTGTTTTTAAAATACTTTGATCTTATATCTGCTTCTTACAGCATTACTAGTTATGCAAATAATTACATGAAAAACTTGTTTAAAAGTCAGCCAAATCATTGATTTTTATAACTCAAACGATTAAGAGTTGGAATTTCTTATGCTTTTTTTTTATAAAGAGCAGTATTGTTTTAAGTATCATGTTTTGTTTATTGCTACAACTTAATGTCTTTATTTAAAAGCAGTTTTGGAAGTTATTAGGTACAAATGTTACAATAGTAACTGAACTGTAGCCAGCTGGTCAACAAGTGAACTATATAACTAAAGAGTTCCTGTGCATTGTATGTTTTGAGCAACTCAAAGTATTGTACTTGTGTTGATTCTAAAGCTTCCTTTCTTGGAGTTACACTTGTTTAAATGTATTTTGAAATACTCTGTGAGCTTTATCTAGTTCTTAAGAGCTAGACTTTTCTGAACTATTCCAGTCTTCCGCCATCTAGTTGGAATGTTGTAAGAATCTTACAATGCACTCATAGTATATGAATTATCTATGAAAATGTTTCAATAAATATACTGCAATCAGTGGGTCTTCTCAAAAAAAAAAAAAAGTCCAAGGACAGTGCTCAGACCCTGAGCCGATACTCTTTACCTGACTTCTGTAACTGTAACTCCTCTGTATTATACTTCACCTTTATAATAATAATAAAAACTATTTTAAGCAATAGAGAAAAATATATATTTAATCAAGGTGGACTTGAGTTGGCTCAGGCTGATAATCCTAGCTATTCAGGAGACTGAGATCTGAGGACCATGATTCAAAGCTGGCAGTTAAATTTGTAAGATTCCTATCACTACTACACGATATATTTATTTATTTATATTTATACTTACATATAATTTACATATAAATATATTTGTATAAATTTAAATTGTAGGGGTTTTTTTACAATCTTCTCTAGATACCGTGCTGCACATAATATGACATTAATTTTTTAGCTGTTCATTTTCCTTGGACCATTGCAGGAATCTAATTTTCATACTAATATCTAACTTACTTTTCATGCAAATACCTCTTTCCTAACTCCCATCTATATTTGATTGTTTTTCACAAATATTTAAATAAATTCTATAATCACGATAATTTGTATTATTTAACACACTGTTAAACAATGGAATAAGCTGTTTGGGAATAAATAAAGCTATGACTCAACAAGTGAGAGCTGAAGTGTATAGAATTATAAAGAGTAGTCTCTTAGTCAAATCCTTCAGGAAGCTTTAGGATTTAGGATTATATTTTACAGAGGAAGTGGAAAGTGTTTATTACTCCTTTAAGCAAAAGCCAAACAAATAAAACAATTTTAGTGGTTGAAACAGTTGTGGACAACAATGTGTTATGAAACTATACTAATATATACTAAGGGAATTGATAAGTCCTTCAATTTTTAAATATAAACAATCTAGATCTCAAATGGAAAAAGTATATACAATACATATATATAATGATTTTGTCCTGTATCTTCCATTTCTCAGCTGTTTCACAGAGAATAATGTTGCCTAAAAGTATGTATAAAATAACTAAAAACTTCAATGGATACCAGCAAAATCAGAAATGTATTTAATGCTTAATAACAGTGTGGAGGTAAATATTTCTAGGTTTCAAAATCTGACTGCAAAATGTAAAGACCTGAACAGCAGTGCTCAGATTCCCTTGTGGCTTTCAAATACTAAGGATTGGGTTTGAGTTTTTCACTTATCAACAGTAAGTACATATCAAGTCCTTTGATCTGTTTTGTATTTCCAAGGTGATTTTTTTAAACTCCTCTCCTTTCACGTGCAGAAGAATTATCTTCTTTGCTTTATATTTTTATCAGGTGGAAAACATTATTTTATTTTTATTCCTCTAGTATTCGTGTTAAAGTAAACAGAGAGGGGGCAAGAGGGAAAAAATCTGGAGAAAAACGAGGAAGAGGGTAACAATGTTCAAAAGAAAAAATTTAAAAAAATAGAAATATGCATAGTCACTTCTCATATTTTCTAAGAAGAGGAGTATACTGATGTCTATAACCTGTCTTAGAACATGCTAAATACTTACAAACCTTTTCCTTTACTTGTTTTTCAGTGTAAATAACTGAGGAGTATAAATGATATGTTCATAGCAAATTTGATTTTCTCATCCTATGGCTTCAGACTAAAGTCAGTAAGCTACATTCTGGGATGAATTCTCTAGTGTTCTAGTCTTTAATTTCTATTGATTTTATGCTAGAAACACACCATTTCTTAAAAATCTACATACACTGTTACATACCTAATACGATACCTGGCAAGTAGCTATGTTCATTATATATTGTCAAATATTAGAAGGAGGAAATGAATAAAAGTCAAGATTTGCATATCTGATTGCTGCAAAAAAAACCTCTATAATGTATGTATTATCTCCACTTGAGGAAGAGAAAATGGAGCTTTTTAGACATAAGCACACACACATATTTTTGATTAATAGCAGTTGCTCAAGTAAAATCCTTGAGAGTAATCTTGGTTTTTTCCATTAATCCCCTTGTCATATTCAATAATGACCAAGGACTTTAGATTTCATCTTTTGAATTCTGTCCTGTTCTCCCTTCTGCCCCGTGTACACATGAGCCTACCCAGCTCTTTTACCTAGTTGTGGCACTAAATATAAATATTTAACAACTGGCTCTCTGAAAGCAAGGAAGCCTTGATTTGTATTGTTGGCCATTTATTGTGTGTGTGTGTGTGTGTGTGTGTGTGTGTGTGTGTGTGTGATATAAAGACATTCACCATGGTCAGTTTCCAGCTATCAACGTGATATCACTAGGTTTTGAGTGTGTGCATATTTCACTTCAATTGAAATACAGGTGGAAACATTGCAAATAATTGTAAGACAAAGAAATCATAATATATGGTAAGATGATTAGAGAGTAGTGAGTTTTTAGTAGCTACTCCCTTTGTTCTAAAAGCTAATTGTGAGCTTATATTATTTAGTTGTTAACATGAGTTGTGTTTAACATAGTTTTAGCTTGCAAATTCCTGCAATTTTAACAATGAGCTCTTGTGAATTGGTTCTGTTTGACCTCGGAACACTGCCCAAGTGAGAATAATTTACTCTCCTTCCTTCCTTTACACAGCCACTCCTTGTCAGAATAAGTGATAAGGAAAATTGCATGGTACCCCAAAAGTCTTCCTGGCCCACTGATAGAACATACATAACCAATGGAGACACAGATGTTTTCTTTTTACCAAACCATCTTCATTTGTGCTGTCCTGTCAACACATATTTCTTTGTTCTTTATTGTGCTTAGCAATTTACTAAAAAATTAAAAGGTCCATTTACTATAGAAATGTGAACATCCTCCATGACCAATACTGTTCAAAATTTTTTTTTGCCAGTCCTGGGCTGGAGCTCAGGGCCTGAGCACTGTCCTTGGATTTTCTCAAGGCTAGAGCTCTACCACTTGAGCCTCAGCACCACTTCTGGCTTTTTTCGATGTATGTGGGACCGAGGAATTGAACCCAGGTCTTCATGCATGCTAGGCAAGCACTCTACCACTAGGCCAAACTCCCGGCCCCTGTTCAAAATTTTTTGATGATCAGTCTTTTGATGTCTCCGGGACTGAAATAAAAACCTCAAAAGTGGGGTTGGGAGTTTGGCCTAGAGGTAGAGTGCTTGCCTGGCATGCACGAAGACCCAGGTTCGATTCCTCGGTACCACACACAAGGAAAGTAGCTGGAAATGGTCCTGAGGCTTGAGTGGTAGAGCTCTAGCCTTGAGAAAGTCCAAGGACAGTGCTCAGGCCCTGAGCTCAAGCCCAGGACTGGGAAAACAAACAAACAACTCAAAAGTGATTGCAAATTATCCCGGATTTCTCTCCAAGAATTGGAAACAAGAGATTTTTGCTCTGTTGCCATTTTTTGTTTGGAGGTTTTCTTTTTCCCTTGTTGGTTTCTCTGCCTTTGGGTGGGTAAGGGGAGACCAGAAGTGGAGGGACAAAGGGTTAGAAAATGCAACAGGGGTCCTCACTAGACCCTATGCTCAAAATGAACTTTACAACTTCTGGGCAGGGATGGGAGGGGAAAGCAGGGAGAGAGCAAGGGAAGGGGTGATATTGTCCAAAAAGAAATGTACAGTGGGCTTACAATTACATAAGACAGGTGAAGAGAACATCACCTTTATAATAACAATAAACTTTTAAACATTATTCTCCATTTCTGCATCCTGAATAAAGTAGAAGAACAAGGGAAAGAACCAGGAAGACAGGTAGGAGAAAAGCAGGTGAGAAGTAACAAGGTCTAGTCCTGGCCTTTGAATTTGAGAACAGTCCCCTACTTGGCACAGCATGTAACCCTCTCACCACTAAGTAAAAGACCCAAAGGGGAATGGAGCTGCTCACCAGAGTCCACGCTGCCCTCTCCAAAGCCACACCTAACGCTCACACGGCCTGTGCCCATTTCAAGGCCAATGTAGACTTCTTACTCAAGTTCTTTCCTCTAAGGGAAGATTGCTCTGAACCCTGAGCCAAAAGGGTAGCCAAGAGAGTCCTGGTACCTCGTAGAGAAGCTGGGATGCACCTCATATTTGTAATCTGAGTGTCCAAATGAGAGCATGCCAAGGTGTTCTCATTTGTTATGAGATAGTGTGAAGGCAGAAAATGAAGGAAGCAGGCTATGATTTCAAATCCGTCTAAGGCCTCTAAATACCAGAGGTGAGCCTGAGGAAAAACATGCAGAGAAATCAACAAATGGAGAGGCTGCAATGTGTTTCTCCCCAGTGTCCATCTTCTCTGCATCCTTCAGAAATGAGGGGGCCTTCCTTCTTGACTCTACATATTGACAAGATTTTCTATCTCTTTGATCCTGGAGAAATGATATATGCATAGGGTTGTGCCAGCCCAACCCTTCCCTGGCCCAGTTCCTGCTGCAGTTGCTCATCTAGGGGCCTGTACTTAAGAACTTTTCTTTTTTAAATCAAGTTATTTCCTAAAGGATTTCTCATCTGCAAATGCTGATGATTAATTAGTTGCTTCTGTGTGTTCAAGTTTCCTTTCTTACTTCTAATGAAGCCTAACTTTTTTTTAAAATCCTCAGTCCTAATTCATCTTGATTTAGTGTCAGTGACAGCCAGCAGTGAGCTCTGGGGCACAGATGTACCTTGTCAGTGGCCATCCTTCCACATGCTGTCTCTGTTAGGACCCTAGTGGAAACCAGCAATTACTGTCACAGCCAACCAAGAGCTGATTTCAGAGCCATTGCCATTTGCTTGCCATCCAGAGACTGAGAGGCTATTCATAGATTTAGAAAAGCCAGGTTCTGTCCCTAGAATATCTCTAACAGGCTTTATAGCTCTATGATTATACAGGCCAACTTTCTTCTTCTTTTTTGGTCCATTGTGGGGCTTGAATTCTGGGCCTGGGCACTGTTCCTAAGCTATTCAGATCAGAGCTACCCCACTACCACTTGAGCCACAGTGCCACTTTCCGTTTTCTGGTAGTTAATTGGAGATAAGAGTCTCATGGATTTTCATGCCTGGGCTGGCTTTGAACTGTGATCCTCAGATCTCAGCCTCCTGAGTAGCTAGGATTACAGGGGTGAGCTACCTGCACCTAGCTCTGTATATAGGCCAGCTTTCTATATGAAGAATGTGTGTGTATGTGGTATTCTTTTCTAGCAAAGAACAAATACAAAATGGAAGCAACTTCCAGGAACAGTGCTTCTGGAACTCCAGGTTCTACTACTACCTCCGTAATTACCTTCACTATCACTGGTGATGCCTATGATCCAGCATGTAACTATTATCTAAAAAGACATTTCTGAGCCCCATGCTGGTGTTTCACATTTATTATCCAAGCCACTCAGGAGGCTGAGATATGAGAATCATGGTTGTTATCCTCCCCCCACACTGGAGCTTTCCTGTTTCTGGAGTTTTAAGGCAAAATCCCAGTTCAAGTATGCCAGTAAGACTGAGCTCAGCCACCCATCCCCATACACCAGTTAAAGAGACAAGTCAAACCAGATAAAGGAGTTCTGTGACCCTAAGTCTACCCTCAGAGTACTGGTACGAACCCTAAGTTTAAAACAGAGGAAGAATTAGGGCAAGGGATGAGAGGGTTGCATAACCAAGCAGTCTTGGTCAAACTGTGGTCTGGTTGGTTATTGCCTGAGTGTTGGTTCTTGAAGTCTCTGGAGACTTTACCACCTCTGACATCACTTGAGAACAAGCTGGTCCCAGGAGATGAAGGCTCCTGCTATTCACTAGCCTGGGAATTTGCCCTCCGGTCTGTAGGGGCTGTGGCCTGTTCCTCTAGGCTCCTCTTGGCTTGGAGCCCTTTAGGTTCCTGATTAGAGACGTTTATCCTGGCCTTTCCCAGAGTCCCAGGAGATTGCCTGCTTAGGACCATGACTAAAGGCTGTCAGGTGTCCTGGGTGTTTGTGGGCTTGAGGGGGTCAAGAACCGGATATCATGAAAGCTGACAAAAAGTGCCTCAGTAGTTGTTACCTTTGTGCCTGTAGCCTTGAAGAGGGATGCGATGGATTTCGTATCCCTGGCTTTCAGACACACACTCCTCGAGTGACTAACAGCTATGTGCTAAGCAAGCATATGACTCACAATTTTAACACAAAGGAGACAGAAAGAAAATGAAATCAGGGATGCCATTCTTTTAGCTTGCTTTTGGTTAACTTCTGAGACCTTAAAGTAAGGAATACTGATTTTTTTTAAAAAAAACATCAAATTTCTTAGCACCTATAAGATTCCTTCTAGTCCATTCTTTAAAAATATCCACTTGTGTTCTATTATTATACATAGGACCTGTTTTTGAGTCTCTGAACGCATTCTTATAAAGCAATTTGCTTAAGTGTAGGGGTTTCCAACGCATTGCTTCACAATAGGAATCATGTTTGAAGGGAAACCTCTACCATCCCCTCCAAAGGAATGCCCAGGCCTACTTTCCTTTTTCTCTTATAGATTTCCTGGAACTTATCACCCATTTAGGATTGTGGTGAAGGGGTATTTCATGATACTTTTTCTCTTGCCCCAAATAAAACGCAATTTTATCCATCAACAGTCAATGATGCTTTACTTTATCAGTGTCCAGTTAGCCTTCTGAGATCACTCGTAATTATGTGTAAACTATTTTATGTTCTCTTTTCTTACTCATTAAAAAAAAATAGGGCTGGGAGTTTGGCCTACTGGTAGAGTGCTTGCCTAGTGAGCATATAGACCCGGGCTCAATTCCTCAGTACCACATATATAGAAAAAAGCCACAGGTGGTGCTATGGCTCAAGTGGTAGAGTACTAGCCCAAGGAAAGTGCTCAGGCCCTGAGCTCAAGACCCAGGACTGGCAAAAAAAAAAAAAAAATATATATATATATAGATAGATAGATAGATAGATAGATAGATAGATAGATAGAGACAGAGAGAGAGAGAGAGAAATTTCCGGTGAATGGTAACTAAAGTTTGGCCTATTCACTTGTTCCTCTAAAATGCAAGAAAAATGAACTTTTTACCTCTAACTTCATTACACATGACGGACAAGCTGAGTGTTAAAAAACTAACCTGATGTTCAGTATTGTCATAGCACAACTAATATGGAAATGAATCATAGTTATAATAGCCATATTTGGCTAGTTGAATTGGCAAGACTTATGACCACATATATTTAGTTTTGATACTTGAGTTACCATGAATGATGTTCAAATATATTTATTTATTTTTTATTGTAATTAGTAAAAGGGTTACATGATATTTGCCAGATAGAAGGTGCATTAATTCACATATATTGATACCCTTTCACATGTCTTGTTACCCATTACCCTCCCCCCACACCCCCCACCCGTCTTGGTTTTCCCCCCTTCCCTATCAAATTTCAAATAACCAAATACAAATAAATTCATTATATCAGATAACAAAGTGAGATACTGTAACAATATCAGATAACCAAGGGACAGCAAAGGAGATAAGAGACAACATAGTACATTAAGGACAACAATCATTCATTATATGGCTTTTGTTTCAATATCCTGGAGGTCCTTTCAATTAGCTTCATACTATATGTCAAATATATTTAAAACAGAATATTTTTCTGAAACAAAAGCATTTTATTAAAGCATGAAGTAAAAGAAAAGCATCTCAAGAAGTAGAAAGAGATATAATCATACAAAGTATACTGTGTTACTCAAAATTAATTATTTGGTTTGGTCATTTAAAAATTCTTATAAGTGATCCTACCTAAAATTATTGTTATTGTAATATACAGAGGGGTTATAGTTATATTACCCAGATAGAAGGTGCATTACTTCTCACACATTGATACTCCTTCTCATGTTTTTGTTCCCATTTCCCTCCCTCCATCACCTTCCAATCATCTTGTTTTACCCCCTTCCCTTCCCTATTTCAAATAAACTAATAAATGTATATACAACATGCCACGCAACAAAGTCAGGTACTGTAACAATATGAGATTAACCAAAAGGCAACACAAGAGAAGAGAAATAACATAGTACATTAAGAACAACAATCACACGAGATAAAGCCTTTGTTTCCATACCCTGGAGTTTCTTTCATTTAGTCTCAAAATTGAGTTAATCATAATTTTTTGTTCATAACCCACTGTCACTATTTGTCTACACACAGCTTACTTGGTAAATACATATAACAGACATTTTAAATATGAGTATATATATATGTATTTCTTACACTTATCATAAAAACTAGAATATATATAAGATGTACATGTATGTATTTTTTTTTATTTTGTCAATCCTGAGGCTCAAACTCAGGATCTGGGTGCTGTCCCTGAGCTTTTTGCTCAAGTCAAGTGCTCTGCAATTCCAGATTTTTTAGTGGTTAATTGGAGATAAGTCTCACATGCTTTCCTGCCTGAGCTGGCCTTGAGCTGCAATCCTCAGATTTCAGCCTCCTGAGTAGCTAGGATTACAGGCGTGAGCCACCAGCAGCTGGCCTAAAAACGACAATATTAAAACACATTTGTATTTTTCTCTACTATTCTATACCATCCTTTCCTCTTTCAACTCTCACTGGAGTAACTATCCTGTATCCTTTGCATATCTTCTATTCTACATTTAGTGATACTAAGATTTCAATTCAGGCTTCATACTTTCTACCACTTGATTCATGCCCTCAACTCTTTCTCTCTCTTAAAAATACCATTCTATGTTGTAGGTATCCCTAAAAAGCATTTTACTGGTTTTCATTAATTTTTAATTTTATAATAATGTATGTTATGTACAATGGTCCACAATTTTAATTTGTCTTTTGTTGTCTAAACATTCATAAGCATTGTTGGGTACAGTGATGACTTCAATGCCTATCATTCTTAAACTCTTTCTGACTCATCTTCCCTTCACCATCAGATGAAGTTTTCTGGATAAAAATAAATGGATTATACACCAGTTTCACATATCCATAGAGCACAGACAAAATTAAACTCAAGTAAATCCAGTCAATATTATGCTTATACTCTGAAGGGAAAGAATAAGACAAAACATATAAGCAAATCAAGGCTTTATCATCCTTTAAAAAGATGAAACTAAATGTAATTTTTACATTGCAGTTGAAGTGTTATATTGGTATCATTAGAATTGAACTTTCTACTAAAGTATTTCAACCAAAATGTTGTAACTAAGAAATGTGTCCTGATGGAGCCAAGTTTCACCCATATGTATTTTATGAGTAGATGTCTGGTAAATGTACAGAGTCTAGAATTTACCTATAATGCAGTAAGAAAGAAAAGATTTGTGTAATTATAATTCCTTTGCCTTATAAGTTCACTCAGATGGCAGAGTTGCTAAGCAATATTCATTCTCTGTCAATATACTCTATTTTTTAGACAAGCATCCAGGATAGTTTTCTAGATGTTTGGGCCACTATCTTCTTATTATTTTTCCTCCCCAGTTCTCTGGTTTTCATGTCATTACTTCTGTTTTTTATTTTTTTCATTACTTCTTAAACCTTCATTCCTACCTACTAATTGATTCTTAACTTTGTTCCCTTTTCAGTTTTTGAGACAGGCCTCATTTTGTGGGATGCAGGCTGGCCCTAATTTGTGCCTTGTCCTACTTTAGCCTCCCAAACACTGGGATTAAAGGCTTTTATCACTACATACATCTTCTCTTTGTTTTTGTTACTGTTGTTGGTTGTGGAACTTGAACTCAGAACCTAGGTGCTAACCTTGATCTCATTTGTTCAAGGCTAGCAATCTACCACTTAAAAGCTATAGCTTCACTTCCAGTTTCTGAGTGGTTAATTGGAGATAGAGTCTCATGGGGACTTTTCTGCCTTGGCTGACTTCTAACTGCAACCCTCAGATCCAGCCTCCAGAGTAACAAAGATTATAGGCATGAGCTCCTGGCACCTAGCTGGCTCTTCGTTTTCTTAATAGATGAGGTATAACAGACCCAAAAGATTAACTGCCAAAAAGCTGTTTTGCCTTTCTTTGAAGACAGAGAAAGAAGCTTAATTTCTAGATGCTCCTCAGCTCTTTAGGTGTTCAGATCTTTCTAGTGCTCCAAAAGAGTACGGACTTAGAACATTGACTATTTTTATCCTTCAGTGCAAGTACTTTTCAGGCTATATGATCCCAATTTCTCCAAGTCTTAATTTGATTTGATATTAATAACCATGATTCATTTGAAGTGACTTCATCTTATTTATGTCAGAGACCATGTCCATATATCCTAATCACTATTTAGTCATATTTACTATCCAGAATCCAATCAGTTCTTCCTGTTCCAACTCACTTATCAAAGCCCACTGTCTATGAACTCACCTGAGGCTGCTGCTTTCTCTTTGAAGCAAAAACATGGAAAGGCAATCCTGCTGGTTGAGTCAAGACTACTATCTTCTAATGTTTCTGATGTTGCCAAACCTTGGATACTGTACTTGAACAAAGATACAAGAAATCTTCCTTTCCTTACTGCTGCCTCACATCTGGATACCAAGACTTTGTGGTAGCCCCAAGGCCAAGGCCTTGGTAGAAGTAGAAGCACCTCTTTTCATAAGTCTCAGAAATGAGTCTATGACATTGTATCAAGAGAAAAATATTTACAACAGATGCTGTGCTCTGCAACTCCTTTATCTCATCCTGCTCCTTCCATGATAATCAAGTCAGACCACCCACTATATTAGCTCCTTAAATTTTTCCATATTTATGTGAATCCTTTCCTACTTATATTGCCTTGAAAAGGCTTTAATATGCTGTTCTTGTAGACATCTCATTAATAGTATGGCTTTTTTCATCTTCATTCTCTTACCAAATGATCATATCTTTGTGGAAATGAATAGGTCTGAGTTGTTTCCAGTATCTCATTAAACCTTTTAGTCATCACCCCTCTGGGCTTAAATGGCAAAGAGAGAAAGGAACTCAAATAACCTCCCACATATCTTCTCCCCAACAAACCTACCATATCTTCAGAGCGTCTGCTATAAAGTATGTAATGTGCATCTGATGAATGAATGTGCAAACTACTCCTACCTACTCACAACTGCAGATTCAAAGATCACTGAAGCCTGAGAAGGGAAGAGGGAAGAAAGACAAAAAGGCCCCAAGAATTCCTACACACTCAAATGTAAGAGCAGTTATGATTGCCACTAAAGCAGAATCTTCTTTTCTGTTCTGCAAGCTCCTTTACCCTCCTCTATACAAACAATAATTGCTCTCTAACAAGTCATTGCAATCACAACTGGGTTTTCTCTGTTCTGTTTCCAACTTTTCATTATTTCAATAGTTGATGATTCTCAGCATAACCACTTCACCATAGCGTCTATCAGCATATTCATCTCTAAATTACTAATGATTAAAAAATACACTGTGGCTAAGAGAATTAGGAAAATTCTCTTCGTTAGAGCTTAAAATGAGGTGGTACAGAGGAAAATGGCATACCTTTATATGATAGGAATACTTAGTGTTCTTGTTTAAAGTGTTGCCTGTGAGTCTTGCAAAAGAAGTTGGCCTGGAAATATGGCTCAAGCAATACAGACGCTGTCTATCAAGTAAAAAGCCCTGAGCAAAAACCCTTCTGTTGCAATGACAACAACAAAGACAAATGCAAGAAAAAAAAATAGTCAGGGCTGGGAGTTTGGCCTAGTAGTAAACTGTTTGCCTAGCATGCACAAAGACCCGGGTTCGATTCCTTGGTACCACATACTTAGAAAAAAAAAAAGTTGGAAGTGATGCTGAAGCTCAAGTGGTAGAGCTCTAGCCTTGAGAAAGTCCAAGGACAGTGCTCAGGTCCTGAGCTCAAGCTCAGGACTGGCTTTTATTGTTATGTACATCTGTACATAAAAACAAAAAAGCTGTAGTGGCAGTCAGGGGTCAGGGGGAAGGTATCTTCCTGATTTCTTCAGGTTAGCTCAAACCTGCCCAAGTGAGAATTGAACTTCTGTGTTAATAGGTCCTTGTGGTGGTTCCCATCCTAGCAACATGAACTCAGGCCTGAGTTCTGTCCCCGAGCTTTATCACTCAGTGTTAGTGCACTGCCACTTTGAGCCACGGCGTTACTTCTAGCTTTCTACTGGTTACTCAGAGATAAATACTTCCTGAAATGTCCTACCTGGGCTGGCTCAAACTATAATCCTCAGATATCAGCTTCCTGTGTAACAAGGATTACATACATGCATTAGCCAACTGTGCCCAGATTTTATTTATTTATTTATTTATTTATTTATTTATTTGCCAGTCCTGGAACTTCAACTCAAGGCCTGGACACTGTCCGTGAGCTTTTATGCTCAAGGCTAACATTCTCCCACTTTGAGCCACAGCTCCATTTCTGGCCTTTTGGTGATTAATTGGAGAAAAGAGTCTCATAGATTTTTCTGCCTGGGACTGAGTTTGAACCGTGATCCTCAGATCTCTGCTTCCTGGTAGCAAGGATTACAGGCATCAACCACCAGCACCCATAAATAAAATAAAGGTATTTTTAAAGAGCTATTTGGTTCCCTGACCCAATTTATATTAAGAACATGAGGCTGCAAATAATTAAGTGGCATGCATAGGTCACACTTAAAGCATGAAAACATCCCATTGAGTATGATCTTCAAGGATCCTACATTTGTATATTTTTAAGTTAAATTCAATTAGTTAACCTCCCCTCACCTTGTGCCCACACTGAGAAAAGATCATGTGAAAACAAGAAGGCAGCTGTCTGCAGGCCAGAAGGAGACTCCTTAATGCAGTCTCTCTTGGTATGTTAGAACCTCCCAAACTAATTTCAGTTACTGAAGTCAACCACCTACAGTATATTATTATGGCAATTCAAACAGACTAAGACAGCTCTGAATTCATTTGCATGAACTCACGATACATGTTAATCTTAAATATATATGTCTCCAATGACAATTCAATAACAAAATGAACACCTGTCATCTTAGTGTTTGTCAATACCATTTTTCACTGCAAATAACCAGAATTCCCTGGAGAAGTAACTTGTTTTAGATCTAGAATGGAAACTACAAGATATGAGATTAATACAACATATCATGGCAGAAAGCGAAAAGGCAAAGCAAAAAACAGCAATGAGGATTAAGTCTAAAGAGTTTATAAAACAATTTCAAGAAGCTCTGATGGGTGAAAGTAGATGATCTGAACATCAGTGAAAATAATAATGAGAAAAGATGGTGCATATCAAATATTCTTCAACTTCATTTAGCTATGATAAAAGACTCTCATTAGTCAGCATTGAAACACATTAGGGAATGAATTCATTATTTTGAAAATAATGAAATAAAGTAAAAGAAGCCAGCATTTATCATGTCTTTCTATATTAACCTCAAGCACACACTTGATGGAAAAATTTTTCACTTAAAAGAAATATCCCAGTCAGGCCTCAAGGGCTTAGATCTGTAATCCTAGCTACTCAGAAGACTGAGGTCCAAACAATTTCAACTCAAAGTCAACTCAGGCAGAAAATTCTTCAATTAGAGACTGCATCTCTAATTAACCAGCAAAAGGATAGCTGGCGGCATGGCTCAAGTGGAAGAGCACCGAGCCATGAGCAAAACAACTGAGTGAGTATGTATATATAAGAGTCCTCAAGCTTAAGAGCTCAGGGACAGCACCCAGGCCCAGAGGCAAGATAGTAGTCCTGAGCTGAAGAGCTAAGGGACAGTGCCCAGGTCCAGTTCAAGCCCCATAACACACATAAATTTTTTTTTTAAAAAAGTGTCCCCAAGACCAAGACATGAGAAAGGGTATCAATGTATGTGAATTAATGCACCTTCTATCTGGCAAATATAATGTAACCTTTCTATTAATTACAAAAAAATATATGAAAAAAGAGTCCCCAAGTTCAAGTCTTAGTATTAGGGGAAAAAATCCCTAAGGCAGGGAAAAAGTAAAGTATAGAGGCAGTAGACATGATTGAAATAATTTATACCGTGCACTAGAAGAGAACAATGAAAGCTGTTGAGATTGTTTTAAGATAGTGGGTGATTGAATAGGTGATTTTGAGCAAGGTACATTGTATTTAAGTATAAAAATATCATAATGAAAATGTTTTGAGCAACCAATATAAGCTAACAAAATGAACACTATAAATATATATAAAAATATATTTTTTTTGCCAGTCCTGGGATTTTGCCAGTGCTCAGGGCCTCAGCACTGTCTTTGAACTTTCTCAAAGCTAGAGCTCTACCACTTGAGCCTCAGCACCATTTCTGGCTTCTTTCTATGTATGTGGTATCGAGGAATCGAATCCGGGTTTTTGTGCATGCTAGGCAAGCACTCAACCACTAGGCCAAACTCCCAGCCACACTATAAATATTTTAACAATAAATAATATCAATGCCTTTAACAAAAATATCCCCAGAGATAAGTTTAAAACCAGGCTTGGGCAACATAGCAGTTTCTAGACTAGCCTGAGTCACACAGTGAGGTCCTATCTCAAAAACCTATTTTGAAAAAGTATAAAACAAAACCAAGAAGCCTATCTAACACAAGCAAGTACATTGAATAGGCAGTTTTCAAAAGAGAAAGTACAAATGGTCGATCAATATGTGAAAAGACGTTCAGCATCTGTAGCAAGCTAGGGAATGTCGATCCAAATCACACATATTCCTTCTCATCACAGTCAACATGGCTACCATCAAAGGAAATCAAGTGCTGGAGAGGATGCAGGGATGGAGGGACTAGACCACCTTTCTATACACTGTTGGTGAGAATGTAAATGAGTCACTACGGAAATCAGTGTGGAGGTTTCTCAAAAAACTAAAAGCAATTAGCATTGGTTTCGAGTTTTTTTGTGTTTTTTTTTTTTTTTTTTTTTTTTTTTTTTTTTGGCCAGGTGTAGGACTTGAAGTCAAGGCCTGAGCACTGTCCTTGGACTTTACTCAAGGCTAGTGCTCTAGGGCTCTAGTCCTCTAGCTCTAGTGCTAGAGCCACAGAACCATTTCTAGCTTTTCCTGTGTATGTGGTACCAAGGAATCGAACCCAGGGCTTCAAGCATGCTAAGGATGCACTCTATCACTCGGTCAAACTCCCGGCCCTGCAACTATCATTTGATTCTGCTCTATCACTCTTGGCATACACACACACACAAAATCAAAGCCAGTATATAAATGCCTACATACTCAATGTTCATAACAACACAATTCACAATAGCCAGCTACAGAACTGGGCTAAGGGCCTAACTGTAAAATATGTTAGCTATTAACTACTGCAGTATGATTATTGTATGTATGATTATTGTGTCCTTCCAGCTCCACATACTGAAATCCTGTCAATATGGCAGTAGGAGGTCTTTGGAAGTAATTACATCATAATGGCAAGGCTTTCACAAACGGGATTAGTATCTTTATGAAGGAAGTCTCAAACAGATCCTTCAACAGAGTACATGGCTCCAATTCTTCCCAAACACCACATGCACTGATGCCTTCCACTTGGGCTTCTCAGACTCTAGGAAGAAATTCTGTTGTTCATAAACCTCCGAGTTTAAGAAATCTTTGTTATAGCAGTCTATCCAAACCTAGAAAACAAGTTGTTAATCAAAGTTGAATTTAGTTTATTTAGTTTATTAATGGCCCTTTCTCCCAGTAGGTGGAGCTATGATGCTTGTTGACTGGCTTCCTTTCAAAATTCTAGCACAGTTGTGGAAATGTGGATTCTTAAACTAAAGAGGCTTTGCCCTGAGATTTTTTTCTTTTGATATATTGGTTTTCTCATCAAGCATCAGCATTATTTAGGTTATTTCCCACAGTGGCAAATACCTATATGCATGGCAAGAATATGGGTATTTTTGAACATGATCTCCAATGATTCTACTTTACATCCAGAGCTGGCAACCACTGGCCTGGCAGAAAAAAGAAAACACATTCCAGGGAAGAAGAATATAGAGGAGAAGTAATATGATAAAATAAAAGCCTTGCATAACAAGGCTTTAGAAGGTTTAGTGTTTAATCTAATCATAAAGTACTTAATAAATTGCAAACATAGTGTTACTCATTTAGAAAAGAACAAATACTTTTTGGCCTAACTTTTAGAAGACAGAAACTTCATTTTTAAAAATATCTCCTACCAAATGTATTGTTTTGTAAAGGTGAGCATGCATTATGGATACTTAGTTAGTGCAGGCTCTCCTTTGCTTTGTGGCCATTTCCAATAAGTTGGAGTTTGTCAAAAGCAGCCATCTTGCTGAAGATGAATGAGTTACGGGCATATTCTTAAAGCCATTTTCTTATTTGTACATGATTGATCTTCATCTTCCTTTTCGATGCCATTCTGTTTTTCTTTTTCTTTCTTTTCTTTTCTTGTTTCGGCATACCAGTTGAAATGGAAACTTGTAGGATAATACACTTCTTTAGGAATTGTGGGTTAAAGGTGTGTGTGTGTGTGTGTGTGTGTGTGTGTGTGTGTGTGTGTGTGTGTGTGGATGGATGCCAGTCCTGGGGCTTGAACTCAGAGCCTGGATATTGTCTTTAAGCTTTCTGTCTTAAGGCTGTTGTTCTACCACTAGAACAAAAATTACCTTCTTACAGTTATGAACTTTCCCCAAAGTTTTGATAGTCATATGAAAACATTCATATTTGTAAAATTTATAATTTTCTGTCATTTGTATTCCAAATAGTCATTTCTTTGCTTGTCCTGGGGCTTGAACTCAGGGCACTGTCCCTGAACTTCTTTTGCTCAAGGCTAACATTCTGCCACTTGAATTACAGCACCATTTCCGGCTTTTTCTGTGTAGGTGATACTGAGCAATCAAAGCCAGGGTTTCATGCATGCTAGGTAAGCACTCTACCACTAAGTTACATTTCCAGACCTAAATATTCACTTTTGAAAGCTAATATTTTACACATAACTGTGTATTTTCTTTTTAAAGTGGGCCCCACTAAGTAACCTAAGTTTCAGACCTCACAAAACTTAGAGCTACTTTGACTTCCACGGAAGTGTTTTACTAGTAAAACGGGACATCCAGTCATAGTTAATCTAGCGCTGAGCAGGCAGCATACCAGTATAGTGCTCAGTTACCCCCAGTGCACAATCGTCTTATACAATTGGGGGACTACAATCCACTTTAAAAATGTTATTACAAACATCAGTGTTTAAGACATTAGTTCCTCTCTAAGCAAACTCCTAAATGTTATGAAATTATGCCACCACCCTTACTACCCTCCTCATACAATTATAAAACTCTTTAGATGGCTATATATTAATGGTCAACAGTATAAAGAAAAAGAAAAAGAAGACCTGCGTTAAATAAGTTGAAGATGGGGGGAGGACATCATAAAAGATAAATAATAATTAATAAATGGGGGAAATCTTTAAGAAAATTGCACATAGATTGTATATACTCCCATAGTTTTTTTTATTATTTTTTGACAGAAAAACTGTATGGAAAATTTACAAATAAGAATAGAGGGCAAGAAACTATTTTCAATTCCTTAAAGCCAAATAATTCTCACCAAATGAATCATTTCTTCCATTTTCTCCTACCGCTGTCTTCTGTAGCCAACCTAAAGTGGCAATTGTTGAACATGATTAAAGAATGCAATTGCAGAAATATCTTGGTTTGTGTTCATGAATATGAGTTAAAAAATAAGGCCTTTGTTGAAACTTCAATTGTTCCCCAATTTTGTTAAACTTTTTGGATGAATGATATGATTTTTGAATATCAAAAACAAAGATTTCCCCTATTTTTGGTGCTATTTCACATTGTAGGTGCTATGTATAAAATGTACTTTCTAACTTTGATCTTCATTATTAACCTTCTCACAACTACTTTCTCATGTTTAAATATAACCAACAAAATAGTACATTGAGATTTGATCTGCAGTTTGATTGACAGATTTGTGGTGGAAATTATCCTACGGTGTCAATCCTCGATCTCACTACTGAGCGGTACCACACCTTAGCACAAAATGATTGCCTTTCTACCACACAGTAAGTGTGCACTAGGTATAAATAGTAGGTATACATTATTTTCTGCATAAAATGTATACAAAATGATTACATTATGATGAGTTTTAAGTATTTATTACTTTTGCTTTAAGCATAATGCACCTCATTATAAGATTTCACTTTTAAAATTAAAGCTTGCAAACTTCATGAATGCTCAACACTCAGCCAGTATAGGCCAGCCACCACATACCTTTGTAATAAAGAAGAGAATCAGGATAGAGGAAAGAGAAACAATGTTATAGTATTCAATTGGTGTACATCTGGAAATCTATTCTGTGCCAGGCATTGGGATTTATCAAGAAGAATCAACGCTATTGTTTGTTGTAAAGAAAGTTACTGTATCATATGACTCACAGAAACCTGAGCAAGAAATTATACCTCATAACAAAATTTGTTGCAATCCTTGTGTATAGAAAGCATTTCAGAAATGCTTCAGAAATTTCAAGAAACTGTATGAAGTTTGGTTACACCCACTTGAAGACCAGAAAGTGAAGAAAATAGCACTAGGAAAAAAAACATGGAAAACCATGAGAAGGGTGGACAGTAAGATAAGGCTGGGCTAGTGAAGACTTAGGAAATACTAAGAACATTTATCCTATAGATTACAAGAAACTTCACTACTTTTGAGCATAGGGGAAAAGGCATGCACTTAGCAGCAGGAGGAAATGTCATGCCTTTCAGACATGACATTCTAGAAAAAAAAAGTGAACAGACTCTACTTCAGGTAAAACAAATTAGAGAAAAGAAACATTTCAAAATGAATAAAAGGGTTTTGCACAAAAAAACTTAAAAAACTATTCATTTGTAAAATATGAGAAGGGAGAGTATTTTGAAGAATATAATAAGCCAGCAAGGATATTTGAAAAGAGAAAGGATAAATGCACATGAAGACAAAAGTTCATGGCCATCTGAAAAAAAAAAGAGCTAATTAAACACAGAACCCCAACAGATGTTGGATTTTGAGCAATACTGGTTTTGATTATAAAGGAAAAGGAAAAATAAATCTGAGGACTAAAAGGATTGCATTTATTAGAAGCATGAAAATATAACTAAAAACTTTTTCCCCTACTTTGTCTCCTTAGCTTATTTTCTGAGTCTTGGAGATCTTCTGTCAAACATGGCATATCTCTAAAATCAAATCTTATGCCTAACCCTGAGCATTACAATAAGATTAGGTTTGCAAAAACAATTTATTTACAAGTGAGAATGAAAGAAGAAAAGGAGAGATGGGTAAAAAGGAGGCATGGAGGGAGGGAGGGAAAAGAGAAGGAAAGAAGGAAGACGACAAGGAAGAAAGAAAGAAAGAGCGAGGGACTTGTGGATTGTGTTCTAATCAGAGCTACTCAGGAGGCTGAGATCTGAGGATAACAGTTCCAAGCCATTCCAGGCATGAAAGTCCTTGAGACTCTTAGCTCCAGTTAATTACTAAAAAGAGCCAGACCTGGAACTGTGTCTCAAATGGTGGATAGAAGTGTAATGCCAGCTTGAGCCAAAAAGCTGGAAAGTGCCCTAGACCCTGAGCTCAAGCTCCAGCACTGGCACACACACACAAAAAAAAAAAAGAAAAAAAAAGAAAAGGAGAGAGAGAAAGAGTGGAAGAAAGAGGAGAAAGAAAGGGTCAGAAGAACAGAGAAAAGAAGAAAAAGGGGAAAGATATCTGTCAGATATGGCTAAGAATTCCAACATTATAATGGAATCATTTTAAAAAATTGTCATGAGAAAAAGTATCAATGTTTGTGAAGTTATGCACCTTTTATCTGGTGAATATAATGTAACCCTTCTATTAATCACAAGAACAAAATTATTGACAATCTGGTCTGGGAGTTTGGCCTAGTGGTAGAGTGCTTGCCTAGCATGCATGAAGACCCGGGTTTGATTCCTCGGTACCACATACATAGAAAAAAAGCAGAAGTGGGGCTGAGGTTCAAGTGGTAGAGCTCTAGCCTTGAGAAAGTCCAAGGACAGGGCTTAGGCCCTGAGCTCAAGCCCAGGATTGGCAAAAAAAATATTGACAATCAGTGTCTATGTCAAACTCAAAGCAAATTCAGGTCCTGGAAGCAGCATCTGAGCATCTGTGGCCCAGTCTGAGTCTCAAGTTCTGAGAAGTGAAGCAGGACTAAGCTGTGGATGGCAGAGTCTGATCTGGAGATGAGTTTGCTGGATGTTCTAGCAGCAGTCTGCCTCTGCTTGTTTAAAGCTGCTACAGTAGCAGGCCCACTTGAAATTGATATCTGCCAGGCAGGCCAAACTCATTGACCACCCTCTAGATGGGAGATATTCTCAAAGGTAGGGACTAGCCTCCCATTTTCTCTACTTAACCATTTTTGTTGACTAGCTTCAATTCTTCTGAGCGAAGTGTTCTGAAATAAACACAGCATTAAAATATGTCTGCCAGACAATTCGTGTCAGTACTAACATAGTCTTTCTAGTACTCCTTCTTTCTCTGTTTTCTGGCTTTGGATAGTTACCAAGTAAATAATCTTAGTTGAGTGTCCTAAAAAGAAATGGGAACTAGGAAACTTCCATACAACCTGAAAAAAATAGCTCATGCATGCCTACAAAAGTCTCTTAAATTTTTTAAAAAATTTTATTGTAATGTATAGAGGGGTTACAGTTACATTTGCCAGATAGTAGGTGCATTACTTCTCACACACTGATACCTCTTTTCATGTTTTTGTCCCCATATTCCTCCCCCCACCCCTCTCAATCATTTTGTCCCTCCCTTCCCTTTCCTATTTCAAATAATCAAATAAATGTATATACAATATACCAGGTAACAAAGTCAGACACAGTAAAAATATGAGAAAAGAATCCCTTAAGTTTTTGAAGGATGACAATATATGCTTTCTATGATTGAGAGTAGATAAATGATTATATCTGTTAAAAAAACATATTTCTCGACCAGTGGCTATTCAAAAGGTGGGAAAAAATAAAACACAGTATTTCAGCAGAAAAATCAGGAGGCTCAAAGAATTAAAAGTTGAAATCAATGGTGACTCAGAAAGTCAGCATTATGGGTTAAGAGGTGAGATTGCTAAAATTTCATATGGAATAATAAAAGACCCCATAAAGGAAAGACAATTCTTAGCAGAAAGAACAGCACAGGAGGAATCTCAATACCAAACTTCAGACTCTATTACAGAGCTATAGTAACTGGCACAAGAACAGGCCTGAGGACCAGTGGAATAGAACTGAGGACTCAGAAATCAACCCACAGACGTATAGCCACCTAATCTTTGATAAAGGAGCCAAAAAAAATAGAATGGAAGAAAGACAGCCTCTCCAATAGATGGTGCTGGCAGATCTGGTTAAGCACCTGCAGAAAGCTAAAGTTGGATCCTTCTATATCACCCTGCACCAGGATTAATTCCAAATGGATAAAAGCCCTCAAGGTAAAAGCAGACACCCTAAAAACTTTACAAAAAGGAATAGGAGATACTCTAGGTCTCCTGCACAGGTTGAAACTTTCTTAATAAAGACCCAGAAACACAACAAATTAAAGATAGCTTGGACAAATGGGACTGCATTAAATTGTAGAGCTTCTGTATGGCAAAGGACATAGCTAACAAGTTAAATAGAAAGTCCACAGAGTGGGAGGAGATCTTCATTAATCATACAACAGACAAAGGCCTCATTTCTATAATATATCTACAGCTCAAAAAGTTGAATTTCTCAAAAACAAATCTTCAAAGAAACAACCATCCCATAAAAAGGTAGACTAAAGACTTAAAGAATTCTCTGAAGATGAAATTAAAATGGCCTATAGGCACATGAAGAAATGCTCAACATCTCTGGCCATAAAAGAAATGCAAATCAAAACAACTCAAAGATTCTACCTCACTCCAGTTACAATGGCCAGGATCAAGAAATTCAACAACAACAGATGCTGGTAGGGATGTGGCCAGGAGGGATCACTACTACATTGTTGATGGGAGTGTAAACTCGTTCAACCGCTATGGAAAGCACTCTGGCGTTTCCTCAAAAGACTAAACATAGAACTCCACTATGACCCAGCAATTCCACTAGTGGGCATTTACCCATTGGTCCAGGAACAAGAACATACTAAAGCCACTAGCACAACGATGTTCATTGCAGCACTGTTTACCATAGCAAAGATATAGAACCAACCCAGACGCCCCTCAGTTGATGATTGGATCAACAAGATGTGGTATTTATACACAATAGAATTCTATGCCGCCATCAGAAAGAATGACATCGCATCATTTGTGAGGAAATGGAAAGACTTGGAAAAAATCATATTGAGAGAAGTAAACCAGACCCAAAGGAACATAGGCTGAATGGTTTCCCTCATCTGTAATAATCAGTACACATGTAAAACTCTCCTAGCAGAGAATTACAGTAGCTCAAACCCTAGATACATAAGGCCATATAGGATGAGGCCAAATTAATGGACCTCTAGGACATGAAAACAAGAGCTTAATTATAAGTGACTTTATATGTTATGTATTATGTTTTTCTCTCTTGGGTTGCCCTTTGGTTAATCTCATATTTTTACAGTATCCCACTTGGTTACCTGGTGTATTATATTATATTATGTTTACTTGTTTATTTGAAATAGGAGGGGAAAAATGAGGGGAAGGTGGGGGAGGGAATTTGGGACAAAAACATAAGAAGGGATATCAATGTGTTAGAAGTAATGCACCTTCTTTGGTGAATATAACTGTAACTCCTCTGTATATTGAAATTTTAAAAATTATTTTAAAAAAGAAGTTAGATTGCTTTTTAAAAATTGAGAATTAAGATTATTTTAATTTGGCCTTTAGTGTCTAAGAATAGTGTCTGGAGAATAAATTATATGGTCAAATGTTCACTCTAGATTTTCCAGTAATATTCCTAAGTCATTTTTACTTTCCTCCAACACCAGAACAATATTATTATTTTAAAATAATTATATTGTATTATACAATTATATTGGATTATATTGCTTCTAATCTTTCTAATGAAATTGAGAAGTGTTAAATTTTATGGCCAACAGTTGGTTTTCTTTATGTCTAAAGGGAGAAAATGCTTCAACATCTTACAGTTCTTCTATCCATTAGATTCCTTTCATATAAAAGAAATAAGAAAATGTAAGCCAGGCGCCAGTGGTTCATGCCTATAATCCTAGCTACTCAGGAGGCTGCAAGCTGAGGACTGTGGTTCAATGCTGGCCCAGGCAGGAAAGCCTATAAAACTCTTATCTCCAAGTAATCATCATAAAGCCAGAGGTGGAGCTGAGGTTCCTGTGATATAGGACTAGCCTTAAGCAAAAAAGAAGCTCAGGGACAGCACCCAACCTCAAAGTTCAAGCCCCAGGACCAGCAAGTATATTTCTGGAGATCAGAGGAAGCTGTTGTCAATTCTGATGAAGAATAATAAGACAGTGGAAAAGAAAGAAGATCCTGACCCAACTTTTGTATGGTCTAAGGATTCCAGGAAAGAAGGCTCATCTTCCATCAATTAAACAAGAAGGCCTGAGCCTGTACAAGTGCCAGTGGGACAATCAAATCAAATGAAATAAAACACCAAGTAAAAGGAGGAAAAATAACCCTACTGGTTTGTTTACACATTTGAATGGAGTCCTCCACTTAGAGCTAGGAAGACAGCTCTAAAAAGCCTTTCTGTTATTAAAATCAATACCATTTTTACTACACATTCCAAATTCTTTCTGGAGCAGGCAGAGTCCCTACAACTGGGATCTGTGATTCCCAATAATGAACAAAGCAAAGCTTTCCAGGTTCTAATTCCTTTCCTGACCTTATCCTCTCTCCTCCATTCCCCTGGTTCTGGTTCTGGTGCAAAGAAGGCTCATATCAAAATGACAGATTGTTTGAGTTCCTTTCATTACTAAGATAGTGAGTGTAATTTTAAAAGACTCCCCAGGTGATCAACCAGAGGATTATTGAATATGAGATCCACAGGAGGAAATAAAGCTCTGACTCAAGTGTGGTCAGATGAGACGTCCAGTCCCCTGATGACACAGGACGGGGGCCTACCTTTTATGATATCCCATGGTGCCCTCCTACCTTAAGGCAAACCTTCTGAAGCTGACTGGATTTATAACACCTTTATTAGGTTAATAGTACCTGGCCCATTTTCCCTGGGAAATCTTCATATCCTCTATCTCTTACCATACATGCATTTGTTTAGACACTCGACTGTCCAAATATTCTCCTTAGAATTCAAAGATCACTGCTAAGAAAGCGATATAAGCAACCTTAATGAACAAAAAGGCAAAGGATAATATGAAAATAAAAAATAATACAACTCAGGTAGAATGAGTGGTGTGTCGTTTGGAGGTGAGAACCAACAAGATGGAAGAGGACGAAGAGGGCTGATTATGACTGGAGTACTTTATATGAGTTTGTGAAAAAAAAAGAGTAATTAAACTATTATAAATTATTTTACATGGCAGAGATCTAAGGATCGCTGCTCAAAGCCAGCGCAGGCAGGAAAGTCTGAGATACTTTTATCTCCAATTAACTAGCAGGAAAAAAATCTGTAAGTGGTGCTGTGGATCGTTGTTTTTCCTTCTTTTTCTTATAATTAATAGAAGGGTTACATTATATTCACCAGATAGAAGGTGCACCTTCACAAACATTGACACTCCTCATGTTTTTGTCCCCATTTCCCTCCCCCCACCGCCTCCCCTCATCTTGTTTTCCCCCCTTCCCTATATTATTACAAATAAACAAATGTGTGTGTGTGTGTGTGTGTGTGTGTGTGTGTGTGTATATACACACATAATAGCTGTGGCTCAATTGTAGAGCATGAGGCTTGTGCAAAAATAGCTCAGAAAGTGTCCAGGCTCTGAGTTCAAGCTCTAAGACCAGAACACAACAACAAGTTTTTTTAAGGAGGGTGAGGAATAAGAAAGTGTAAAAGAAGGAATGAACCTGATTGAAGTACATTTTCTGCTTATACAGAAATGTCCAAATGAAAGCCAGGCACTGGTGGATCCTACCTGTAATCCTAGATACGTAGGTAACTGAATATCACAGTTCAAAGCCAGTCTCAAGCAGGAAAGTCTGTGAGACTCCTATCTCCACTTAACTGCCCCCAAAAAGCCAGAAGTAGAGTTGTGTCTCAGTGGTAGGGAGCTAGCCTTAAGCAAAAAAAAAAAAAAAAAAAAAAAAAAAAAGGATCAGGGATAACTATTAGACCCTGTGTTCAAGCCTCAGGACTGGCACAAATAGAAAACAAAAGAAATGTCCAAATGAGATCTCTTTGTACAGTTAACAATTTAAAGGGGAGAGCAGGGAAGAACATAAGCCAATTGAAAGAGAACTATTCAAGTACTGATATCACGAAGACAATGCATGGAGTGAACCCAGCCTGATCCTGGCAGGTGTGATTAGTCACAGCTATGCCTGCCTTTGAGAATCTTTTTGAAGACATAGTTTGATTTTTCCACTAATAATTTCCCACAACATCTGATGATAGGACCACCAAAATAGTAAAGAAAGGAAGAACCCGTTGCTGTTTAACAATTAGAACCAACGTTGGGTCCTTTGTCAGCTTGCACAAGACCACTTTGTACCTGGCAAGGAGTCCCAGATAGAGTCAAGGTCCAGTTCCAAAATTAGAGAGCAGGAGGGCTAAATCCAGGCTGGAGAAAGGTCCCTTTGCCTGATTGGACGAGAAACAATGTAAGAAAGGAAACAAATGGTTCCTTTCTCAATCCCCTCTGCTTCGGAGTCTGAGGAAGCCAGCAGCCACATTAACCTTAATAATGTCACCCAACTGTTCCACTTTAGGTCTTATTGTGGCTTAATTTGGAACATAAGACTAAGGCTACTTTGAGTGGATGATATAAGTGGCAGCTTTATTTTAAAATGACAATTCGAGGGGCTGAGAGTTTGGCCTAGTGGTAGAGTGCTTGCCTAGCATGCATGAAGACCCGGGTTCGATTCCTCGGCACCACATACATGGGAAAAAGCCAGAAATGGTGCTGTGGCTCAAGTGGCAGAGAAAAAAAAAAGTGGCCTTGAGAAAAAAAGCCCAAGGACAGTTCTCAGGCCCTGAGTTCAAGCCCTAGGACTGGCACACACACACAAAAAGATATGACAATTTGAATGAAGGTCATACAAATCCCTTTTCAGTGGATTATAACAACCTTTCTAATGATGTAGGTAGAGTGGGCACCAGAGATTGAAGAGCTTCTACTTCTTTTATCTCTTCTTTTAAAACGGAATAAACAACGTGCCTGGGCTAGGAGTGAGGAGATCACTGTTAAGTTTGATGTTTTTCTAAAAGAGAAAATCAGATGGATTATGCTTTATTTTCTGCTTTGATTCCTCCTTTAATGCAGAAAAAAAAACATCTCTAAGAGCCCCCAAATCTTTCCCTGAGCTGCCACAGTAGTAAAGCACTTGTAAGAGTCTGTTGCCCAAGAATCTGTTGCCTTTCCTGTTTGAGTGTCAAGCCATATGAACTCAAAATTTACATGTAGGAGCAGATACCCTTGGCAGTGCCCTTTCAGAGGTATTCTAACCTATATTCAAGTAGATATTCACTAGATATGAGAGTAATTTTCATATTTGAGGTAAATTAGTAGAAAATCGCCTATGTGTAATTCTAATTCTTTTTTTTACTAGCAAAGACCTTGACCAGTTTTTAAATGTTATAATTATATTTTCCACAGGTATGGTACTCTGCAAATTTTCCAGGTGCTTGAGTGTATGTAATTCTTAGCATAAGCAGGTTAAGGCAGTTAAGTATCCTACTTTATTGTTAGGAAAAACAAAACAGAAGGATGCTGTAAGAATTCTACTATCTCAAGAATGTAGATGTATAGGAGCAGCAGTGTATCAGTTCTATTCTCATTCTCTCTCTCTCTCTCTCTCTCTCTCTCTCTCTCTCTCTCTCTCTCTCTCTCTCTCTCTCTCTCTCTCTCTCTCTGTCTCTCTCCCTCCCTCCCCACCTCCCTCCCTCCCTTTCTTTCCCTACATTATATTTCACAGCTGCTACACTTTTCAACAAATGATCAGAACTTTGGTTTTGTATCTACTATCCATACTCTATTTGCTTTCCTCCTCTCCCTTTTTTACTTGTTTGTCTGGTGCTAGTACTATGATTTGAAATCAGTGCCTTGAGCTCCCGCTCTTCTTTTTTTTTCCCCACTTGAGCCATGCCTCCAGTTCTGGGTTTTGTGATAACTCATTGAAGGTAATAGTCTTGTAGATTTGGCTAGCTTAGCTGGCTTCAAACTGATCTAGGTGTAAAACTTTTCCTTTTTTTTTTTGTCATGAGGCTTGAACTCTGGCCCTGGGAGCTGTCCCTGAACTCTTGAGCTCAAGGCTACCACCCTACCCCTTGAACAATAGCACCATTTCCTGTTTTCTGGTGGCTAAGTGGAAATAAGGGTGTCACAGACTTTTGAACTGCTAGCCTCAGATCTGAGCCTCCTGAGTAGCTAGGATTATAGGGTCCAGAAGACCCTAAGAGATTGGATCCCTGTATTGATTAGTTGCTTTCTCAATGCTGCAGTATTTAAAACTATATCAAACCAAGTATTTTAACCAGTTATGCTCACAGCTCTGCAAGTTACTGCATGGATTTGCTCTAGCCAACCATTCCTGCAGAATCACTGTTCAGGCTGTGGACCTAGGAAAATTGTTGCCATAAGTCTAACTTCTGTTACTTTGTCTCTATGAAGCTATAAGGTGACAAATGTCTTATAGCCTCTGGGCAGAACCAACTTCCTGTTATCTTCGCCTATTTTTCATAGGCCAAGGGAGTCACCAGCCTGTCATGGAATAAGATATACATTTTACCCTTGATAATTTAGTTTTAATATTTTCTGTTAATTTCAGTCTATCCTATAGAGGCTATCCTGTGTTTCTAGATATCCATCACTCATTGTGTCATTACGTCTACATGCCCATCAAATGGCAAATCCTCAGGAACTTCTTCCTACTTGAAAAATCTGAAATAATTGCCACACCTACCACTCATATATCCACCCACTAATGTATAGCTATAATCTTGCTTTAATTTTTGTAGAGGGATTACCAATGCATAAAATAAAAGTGTGTGTGTGTGTGTGTGTGTGCGTGTGTGTGTATTTTTGTTTGCCTTCACAGCTCTGTTGCAAGTTCCTTGGAAATTTTTTTTCTTCCTTTCTCATCATTGGTCTCCCAGAATAGTGCCCCGAACATCATATTAGCTCAATGAGTGAATAAAAACCATTACTATTCCAGTTGGAAACAGGCTATTCAAAAGTGAGCTTGTGGGCTAGGAATGTGCCATAGTGGCAGAGTGCTTGCCTGGCATGCACAAGGAACTGGGTTTAACTCCTCAGTACCATATAGACAAAAGAGAAATAAAAGAAATAAAATTAAAAGAGGAAAAAATTATTTTTTCAAAAAGAGAGCCTAGCCAGGTGCTGGTGGCTTATGCCTAGAATTCCAGATGCTCACGAGAGCTAAGATCCAAGGATCGCAGTTCAAAGCCAACATGAACAGAAATGTGTGCATAAAAATTTTATTTCTAAGTACTCAGTCAAAAGCCAAAAGTATTGTTGTTCAAGTAGTAGACCAGCATGGAATAAAAAAAAAAAACAAAGAGATGACAACTAGGCCCTGAGTTCAAGTCTCAGTACTACCACAAAAAAAATTAAGTAAGCCTATTCATCTGTGGCTCTGATCACCAAGCCTAGAAATGATGAGATGCTTCATAAATTTTCCTTTCAGAAAGATGCCAATACATTCTAGGTTCTGTGAAGAAATGATATCCATTAGAAATTAATGCTTATTAATAGGTAGTGGGTAGTATTGTATTCTTAATTAAAGAATCACAACTGGACAAGTCTCCATGAAGCTAAATGGATGCCCTATACAGAAAATGTGTCCATTTTTCTTATAAAGAAGGGTCTTCATTTGGCTCTTAAATCACAAGGCAGGGTGGTGCTGTCTTATATTTCTTCTTTGCTAAAAGAATCAAGAGAAAGAAACAAGAAGTAAAATTTACCTGGACCAGTAAAGGCCTCAGACAGCACAGACCAGGGAATGTCGCCAGCTCAAGTAAGGCATTTTTGGACTCCAAGGAAGTACATAGGCCTTCAGTGTCTCCAGATCACACTACTGAGCCTCACAAGACCGCTATTTGGTTTCAAGAAAGCCATTAATAAAGTTCAGCTTGAACCTGGGCAGCTTGGGTTTTTAAATGTTTCCTTTAAGTTTTTTTTTTTTTTTTTTTTTTTTTTTTTTTTTTTTTTTTTTTTTTTGTGTGTGTGTGTGTGTTTTGCCAGTCCTGGGCTTGAGCTCAGGGCCTGAGCACTGTCCTTGGGCTTTTTCAAGGTTAGAGCTCTGCCACTTGAGCCTCAGCACCACTTCCGGCTTTTTTCTATGTATGTGGTACCAAGGAATCGAACCCGGGCCTTCGTGCATGCTAGGCAAGCACTTTAACTACTAGGACAAACTCCCGGCCCTCCTTTAAGTTTTTACAGGGAGCTTAGTTCTTATGGCTTTTTCAGAAATGGTAGCCAAGCTTTTGTTTGAAAACATGCTGACATGCTTGCAGTAATAAGAATGGTGAAGCCCAGAGCAATAATAGGAGCAACTGGAAAGCTAAAGATATGAATGTGGGCTCTGCCAGGTTCATTTGGTTTTTTCTTTATAAACCTTAAGGACTGCTAAAACACACTCGTGATCAATTCTCTTGGAATGTGCTGTATATTCTCAGTGGGACTTTTTTTAAATTTCTTGGGGATGGAAAGAAGGGGAAGGCAGGAGGATGCTAAAATGTTCCATCCCTGCTTTCTTTGTCTGATTTAGCACCGTTTTCACAAAAGCCCAAGATCCAACAAAAATGCCCATTCATCATCTTCTTCAAGGACAAAGAATGCCCTGCTCTGTCTCTGTGATCACACTTGTAGGTGGGGAAAGCAGAGCAGAAAACATATGTACCAAATCTTGGTAGAAAGAAATGATTCCTTCCCTCTCCACCCTCTTGCTTTTCTGAAACACATTTCAACAGGAGAGGCAAATATGGAATACAGCCACGAGTAGATACTTTTAACTTCCAACTTGACAAATGTTTCTTTTTAAGCAGAATGTGGTGCTTGGTAGAGCCAATGGATGTGCAGTTCTGTTGGAGTAGAGGAGTAGGGTTAGTGAAGTTAAGAGTAAAGGAGCCTCAATTGGAAAACATTGTGAATACAAGAAAAGTAATGAGAAGTGAGCCTAGATAATACAAAGGGAGCCTATTCACTTACGGCTCTGATTACTACCTTTCATCAACACGCCGGCCTCTAGAACTTGTTTCTCCTATCTCACAGATCTTCTATGGTCTTTAATCAACATCCCCAACTCCTCCCTACCATCTCCTAACCTCTAGTGACCAGCATCCTACTCTCTACTTCTATAAAATCAAAGTTTATAGAGCAAAACCTAGATACATAAGGCCATATAGTACGACGCTAAATGAAAGGACCTCTAGGATATAGAAACAAAAGCCATATAATGAGTGATTGTTGTCCTTAATGTACTATGTTATCTCTCATCTCTTTTGCTCTCCCTTCGTTATCTCATATTGTTACAGTATCTCAGTTTGTTATCTGATATATCGGATATATTTGCATTTGGTTATTTGAAATTGAATAGGGAAGGGGAAAAACAAGATGAGGGGTGGGAAATGGGGACCAAGACATGAGAAAGGGTATCAATGTATGTGAAGTAATGCACCTTCTATCTGGTGAATATAATGTAACCCTTCTATTAATTACAATAAAAATATATGAAAAAATCAAAGTTTTACAGTTTATGTGAAAATAATACTATTATTACATAAGATAAAATTTGTATTATCAGCACCTTGGCACCTTATCTATAGAACAGGGATCCAAGAGATAAAGTGCAATGGAATATACAAATACTTCATATGTTTTATAAATTTTCATCCTACTATGACATGGAATTTAAACTTTAAGGCTCTGGAGTATTTGTTCTTCAAGATCCTGCCTTTGTATTAGCCAGTCAGTGTATAAAATTACCATATTCAAGAACAGACTGAGTTCTGTAACATGTCATTCTTAGCAAAATGTCTTCCTTCTATGAGTTGAAAATATTGCCATTATTCAGAGTAAACCAAGGACTACAGGACTATACTGCTATATAGTTCCATGTTATATTATATTTCTCAATATTTGTGGTGATCTTTTTCTTCCAGTAAATTAGGTTTATTTAGGGCAGAGCCTCACCCTCTTATATTTGTGCTGTACCTCCCATAGCACATAACATGTACTTGATGAATGATGATTATAAGACATGCAATTAAAGCATGATCAAAAGCTAGGATAGGTTTCATGAATTGACAGGTCACAAGAAACTCTAAAACAAAAGGCTGATTCCAGAGGGATAAAAATGTACACCTCAGAAGAGACCTTATATTAGAGCACATGAAGAAAAATTCAGGAAGAATGTAACAACATTCTATTAATCCTTGGAAAGCTAAGCCTATCTACATACCATCTATCTAATATCCTGCTCCATATTTTCTTAGTCTCTTTTCTGGAACACATATTGGTCAAATGTTAAAATATTATGCTTATCTCTCTTTTCTTCTTATAATTTAAGAGATCCTTACCTGTTTTTATGACCTACCAATTCACTAACTATGTCACAATCAGATATGGATAGCCAAATATCATTATTCTGTATGCACCTTTTAGTACTTAAGAATATGCTAATCTTTACACCAAAATGTATACTAAGAGGAATAAGGACTCTGATCCAAGAAACAGTGGGCCCAATTTGGGATGATACACAAAAGAACTCCTTCAGCAGTCATCAAGGCCCTGGAACATTGAGTTCCATTTTCTTTCTTGTGTGCTTGCTTTCTTGTTTTCTTGCTTGCTTGCTTTTTTTCTTTTTAGTAGTATAGACAATGTGTTTTGTTCCATTGTAGAAGTGGGCTGCATTTTCTTACAGCAAAATGGATCAGCTGAAAGTCAGGTGGAAAATAGAATAATTGTATAGGAAAATCCTTTAATAAAAAGTAAAACCATCATCAACTTTAGGAAACAAAAATGGTGCTACAAGAAATAGTAATCCAAGATAATACTTAGGACTGCAAGAATCATTTATTTCTTCTTAAAAAGCCATATTCTGGGGCCGGGAGTTTGGCCTAGTGGTAAGAGTGCTTGCCTAGCATGCACAAAGACCCGGGTTCTATTCCTCAGCACCTCACATACATAGAAAAAGCCAGAAGTGGTGCTGTGGCTTAAGTGGTAGAGCGCTAGCCTTGAGAAAGCCCAAGGACAGTGCTCAGGCCCTGAGCTCAACCCACAGGACTGGCAAAAAAAAAAGCCATATTCTGCAAAAACAAAGTTATGAAAAGGGAAAGATATGCTAATTAGCCTGATCTAACTAAACATTCTATGATGTATATACACATCTAACATAATATTATACTCTATATTTATATAATCACATTATCCATATCATGTTTCTGAGTGCTACTAGCTTCTCTTATGTATGTGTCAAGAAATTGCTTGATCATGAGAGTGATTTTTTTACCCTCAGTGGCCGGTTTACTTGCTTTTTTTTTGAACATGGTGACTTCTCTGAATTCAAAATATATGCACTAAATTAAACTGAATATAAATAATTGTCCTGGCTATGTGTTATTCAGGAATAGAAAAATAATAAGATCAGAAAAAAAACTCCACTTCATTTTAATACCTGTTTATTTTCCCTTCCTTCTATTTTTTGAACCACATTCTTGATTTGTCAATTTGATATCCATTGTAAATTCCAAGTGGCAGTTCTTCAGAAACAAGCAGAAAAGCATTACTGGGATTTTGCCTTTTTAGCTTTAGAAATTTATTTTCTTCTATGCCAATAAATTATAAAATTTTCTCCATGTGTGTTTTCTATTAACTATATGTGTTTACAGTGCAAAATTTATTCAGCCAAATCTCAAAATTTTGCCTGCAAAACACCACCTAATGTATTGGTTCTTTTAAATGGAAAACTTATTGCAGAGCATATTTAAGCACCTCCAAAACACTTCATTTATTTTTAGATGTAGTTCAAAGACATAAAAATTAATCAGTAGAAAATGATAACAACTGAGCTGGTTTATGTCTATAATCTCAACCCTTGAGAGGCTAAGGCAGATATTAAAAAAATAAAGAAAAAGAATTAATGCATACAATAATGCATACAAAATTCAAAATAATCAGACTGTCTTTCCCTAAGTCTTTTAAAATTATTTATATCCTTTATAATACAACCAATAATATTCACATTTAGAAGACGTTTGTAAAATATATAGACCCAAATCACATGTATAAATAAAATATGCTTTTCACAATAGCATCATGTCATTCTGTAACCTCTTTTCTTTTGTCAGTGTGTTATCAGTTATTTAATTTTCATATCAATAGATATTCATCTTTATGTTCCATAAGAGGTCCTCTTATGTAAATGTATCACTCAGCCAATCTTTTTTCAAGTTATGGATTTTTTTGTGTGCTCATACTGAGTCTTGAACTCAGGGCTTGGCCACCTATGCCTTCACTCTTCCATTCAAGACTGCCACTCTGCCCCTTGAGCCACAGTTCCACTGGTTTTTGTTGGTTACTTAGAGGTGGGCATCTCATGGACTTGTCTCCATTTTCAGCCTCTGGAGTATTTAGGATTACATTGGTACTGGATAAGATATTTTTATTTATTCATTCTTAACTATTAAAACTTGCACAAAAACTTCACTGGCAGGGGGAGTACCAAGATTGAACCCTGGGCCACACATTCTTCTCAGCTTGCTTTTTTCTTAGCACTCTATCTCTTGATCCATGGCTCTAGTTCAATATATTGCTGACTATGTTGAAGATGAGCAACTCACAGACTTATCTGCTAGGGCTGGTGTTGAACCATAATCCCTCAGATTTCATTCTCCTGAGTTGTTGGATTATAGGTGTGAGCCGCCAGTACCCAGCTAACACAGAGGTTCTCGGTATAAAGAAAATACATTCCTGAGACATGTCATGTGTAATTTTACTCTTGAAACAACAACAACAAAAATAACAACAAAATACAAAAACTGGAGCCAGGCCTGGTGCTTTATTCCTGTAATCCTAGCTACTCAGAAGGATAAGATATGAGGAACACAGTCCAAAGCTAGCATGGGCTGAAAGGTCTATGAGACTTTGTCTCCAGTTAACCACACACACACACACACACACACACACACACACACACACACACACACAGCCAGAAGTGGAACTGTGGTTAAATGGAAGAGTGCTAGACTTGAGCAAAAAAGCTCAGGAACTGTGCTCATGCCCTGAGTTCAAGCCCCAAAACTGGTAAAATCTCCACCCCCCAAAAATGGAGACTTAGAAAATGTATTCCTACACAATTATACAGTTATCACTGCTGCTATTATGTGAGGATACTATGTAAACAGTTCATCCAATATCATAATGTTGAATATAGATTTTGCTATTTACAAATTGGAGGCAACAACAGTAGAATAAAGCCTATATGCATTTTTACTTCCTTAGGATCACTGCCTAAAAGAGAAAGGATCTGCATAACTAAAGACTTCGATGTACATGCATCCAGCTTGAATGGAATAAGTGGTCCTAATTTACATCCTACCAGCAATCATGAGAATGCCTTTTCGTTTACCTATTTCACAATACTGGGTTTTATTCTTTTTAATCACTGCCCAAATGTGTTGAGTGTTTTGTTTCCTTGTTATTGAGTTAGAACTTCTTTAAACTGTTTATAGTGGGTTTTTTTTTAAATGAACTGCTTGCTCATATTTATTGTCACACTATGATTAGGGTATGAAAAGCTTTTAAGAATGTTCCAACCTTTTATTGTGAATAATCTTTCAATTTCTTATAAATCTAGATTTGGGACAAGTAATGGACATTTCTATGTAGAACCCATTGTTTTGCAGTCACAGTTCCTAATGTGCTAGTGACAAACTCCCTCATAGTTGCGTGACAAACTGCTTCTTCATCTTGTAAGAATACAAAACTATGTTGAAATGCAATATTTTGTAGTTATAAAAACAAGGCATTGGACTAGATCTATTGAAGTCTGTGATTCTGATTTAAATTTAATGTTTCATTTTTTAATTAAAGAATTTATTAACATTGATTTTTACATCATATTTCAAATGTCATGTTGAACAAAAGTATTCAAGAAGGGAATCTCTTTTGCTGTCCCTTGGTTATCTCATATTTTTACAATATTTCACCTTGTTATCTGATATACTTTATATATGCTTAATTGGTTATTTGAAATTGGGTAGGGAAGGGGGGAAATCAAGATGAGCGGGGAGAAGGGGGAGGGAAATTAGGACCATGACATGAAAAAGGGTATCAATGTTTGTGAAGTAATGCACCTTCTATCTGGTGAATATAATGTAACCCCTCTATTAATTACAATAAAAATATATGAAAAAACAACCACTGGCACATAGATTTTATAACATAATAAAAATTAAGCTGAGGGTTTGTATGTCATAAATACATATTAATATATATGTAATATATATAATAAAACATTATGTCTATAGAGTATATAGCTCATCATATGTTTTATGTCTATGTAGTTTATAATTTGTTTCTTTATGATGTGCCTTTTTTTGAGTCCTGGAGCTCGAATTTGAGGCCTGAGCGTTGTCCTTGGACTTTCTCAAGGCTAGAGCTCTACCACTTCAGCCACAGAACTACTTCCAGTTTTTTCTATATATGTGGAACTGAGGAATTGAACCTGGGTCTTAGTGCATGCTAGGCAAGCACTCTGCCACCAGGCCAAACTTCCAGCACCTGAATTATACTCTTAAAGACCTTGTAATTTTAAGATATATCAACTGCCTCAAAAATCCTTTCTTCATATATTATTTAAACAATTAACCATATTTCCCCAATGATCAGATTTTGCTTAGTCAACTCTCCCAAATCACAGTATCTGTTCAACTTTGATAGCAAATATTGATCCATATTGTCATTCATATTGTGCAGAATCCCTGGATACAATTTTGTTTCCTTTCCTTTAATCCTTCCCTCCCCTCCATTTCTTCTTTCCTGTTTTCCTGTTACTTAGCTTCTTCCTTAGTCTATGTAAATAATCCAAGGCAAAGCAACATCAAGAGGACTAGAGCATACCTCCCCAAGAGGACCTTCATGTCTAATTTAGTAAAAGGTCTTGGCAGATGTAATTACACTCAGAATCCTAAGATAAGGAGATCCTCATGGTTATCTAGGTCATAAATTCAACAGAAAGCATCTTTATAAGAGACACACAGAGGGAATTCACATATTCAGAAAAGGAGGAGACAACGCAATGGATAGAGATTAGAGTGGTTTAGAAGAAACACCAAGACAACCTCTCTACTAGATTCTAGGGGACCAGCTGGGGAAGGAAGAAGTGGAAGCAGTGGAAGGAGAGAGGATTTTGACCTGGGAGTTTAGAGTGCTAGCTACTAAAACTGAGGAAACTCATTTTTGTTGTTTTAAGTCACCAACTTTGTGGAAATTTGTTAGTGTAATTAATATTCAAGATGAAAATACAAGTCCTAACTGAAAATCTCAACAACTAAAATAGAATTCTAGAAACAAACTTTTGTAGCTGAGTGACCTGTCTCTAGGCAATGTGCAGTTTCCAGTATAGTAGAAAAAGAATAGACTCTGGAAACTACTTCCTTACTTCAACTTCAAACTTGACTTCTTACAGCCAGTCTTATTCACTTTTCTGAGACTCAAGTTTCTTCATCTAAGAAAAGGTGATAATATAAAAATATATATAAGCCAGCCTCAAAGGAACATAGGCTCAATGGTTTCCCTCGTTTGTCATAATCAGTAGAAACCATGGGCTCTACTAGCAGAGATCTGCAATACAGTAAAACCTTGATACATAAGGCCATTAGTATGAAGCTAATTGAAAGAACCTCCAGGATAGTGAAACAAAAGCCATATAATGAATGATTGTTGTCCTTAATGTACTATGCTATCTCTCATCTCTTTTGCTGTCCCTTGGTTATCTCATAATGTTACAGTATCTCACCTTGTTATCTGATATATTGGATATATTTGTATTTGGTTATTTGAAATTGGATAGGGAAGGGGGGAAAACCAAGATGGGGGGATGGGGGGAGGGAAATGGGTACCAAGACATGTGAAAGGGTATCAATGTATGTGAATTAATGCACCTTCAATCTGGCAAATATCATGTAACCCTTTTATTAATTACAATAAAAATATTAAATATATATAAAGATATAAAGATATCAGTTAATATATGTAGACTACACAGATAGTCCTAAGTACCTAGTACATAGGCATGAGAATACATCTCATTCACTATAAATGCTTACTACTGAGCATTTTTATACTAATGAGCCACATATACCCTATATACTTTGTGGGAGTTTCTAGTGTTACCATAGGAATATCCTAAAATGAGTAGTTTAGAAACTCAAATATATTTTCTCACAGTTTTAGAAACTCAAGGTCAGTAAGTCAGCAGAGTCAATTTTATCAGAAAGGTCTGTTTTTCTCTTAGCATGTTGGCTGCCTTCTCCATGACAAGAGATATCATAAAGGGATGATATCTCTTCATATCAAAAGATATTATGGAAACATGATATTCTCCCTATCTGTATTCAAGTCTATCTTTGCCTCTCATTTGCAAAGACACTAGGAACATCAGATGAAAGTCCGCCCTAAAGATATGGTTTTATGACCATGGGTGATGAACATTTTCTCATGTGCTTTTCTGCCATTTTAATCTCTTCTTTTGATAAGTCTCTCTTTAGTTCCTTTGCCCATTTAGTGAATGGTTTGTTGGGTTTGGAGGTTGGGGGTTAGTTTCTTGAGTTCCCTGTAGATACTGGATATTAAGCATTTGTCAGATGTATTATTGGTAAATATCTTTTCCCAGTTGGTTGGCTGTCTCCACTTTAGTGGCTATGCTTTTATCTGTGCAGAAACTGTTCGTTTTTAGGTAGTCTCATTTATTGAGTCTCTCTCCAATCTGTTGTGACCCTGGGATTCTGTTCAGGAATCTTTTGCCTGTGCCTATGAGTTCCAGTGACTAACTCTATCATGTAGCAGTTTTACAGTTTCCAGTCTGACACTGAGGTCCTTGATCCACTTTGAGTTAATGCTCATGCTTGGCAAAAGGCTGGGGTCATTTTTTAGTCTTCTGCATGTGGCTGCCCAGTTTTGCCAGCACCAATAATTGAATAGACTGTGTTTTTTCCACTGTATATTTTTGGCTCCTTTGTCAAAAACAAGTTGACTATACGTATGTGGTGCTATTTCTGGATCTTCTATTCTGTTACATTAATCTTCTGGTCTATGTTTTGTGCCAAACCATGCTGTTTTTGTTATTATGGCTCTATAGTAGAGTTTGAATTCTGGTATTGTAATACCACCTGCATTGCTCTTTTGCCTAGAATTGTTTTGGCTATTCTAGGTCTTTTCTTGTTCCATATGAACCTTTGGATTGTATCTTCTATTTCAGTAAAGAATGTCTTTGGAAATAAAAAATGGCCTATAGACACATGAAGAAATGCTCAACATCTCTGGTCATAAAAGAAATGCAAATCAAAACAACTCTAAGATTCCACCTCACTCCAGTTAGAAAGGCGAGGATCAAGAAAGCTAATAACAACAGATGCCAGGAGGAACCACTACTACACTGTTGGTGGGAACACAAACTCGTTCAACCACTATGGAAAGCAGTATGGCAGTTCCTCAAAAGACTAAACATAGAGCTCCCCTATGACCCAGCAATTCCACTACTAGGAACTTACCCAATTGTCCAGAAACAAGGATATACTAAATCTACTAGCATAATGATGTTCATTGCAGCACTATTTACCATAGCAAAGATATGGAATCAATCCAGATGTCTCTCAGTTGATGAGTGGATCAACAAGATGTGGTGTTTATACACAATGGAATTCTATGCTGCTGTCAGACAGAATGACATCACCCCATTTGTAAGGAAATGGAAAGGCTTAGAAAAAATCATATTAAGTGAAGTAGGCCAGATTCAAAGGAACATAGGCCCAAGAGTCTCCCTCATTTGTCATAATCAGTAGAAACCTTGGGCTCTCCTAGCAGAGATTTACAATAGAACAAAATTTAGAGACATAAGGCCAAATAGTATGACACTAAATGTAAGGACCTCCAGAAGAAGGAAACAAAAGCCATAGAATGAGTGATTGTTTTCCTTAATGTACTATGTTATCTCTCATCTCTTTTGCTATCCCTTGATTATCTCATATTGTTACAATATTTCACCTTGTTATCTGATATATTTGATATGTGCTTAATTAGTTATTTGAAATTGGATAGAGAAGGGGGGAAATCAAGATGAGCAGAAGGAGAGGGGGAGGGAAATGGGGACCATGTCATGAAAAAGGGTATCAATGTTTGTGAAGTTATGCACCTTCTATCTGGTGAATATAATGTAACTTTTCTATTAATTACAATAAAAAAAGAAAAAAAGAATGTCTATGGGATTGCATTGAATTTGTATATCAATTTTTGCAGTATAACCATTTTCACTATGTTGGTTCATAAAGGAAATTCAAATAAAATAAACCCTGAGATACCACTTTACCCCAATAAGAATGGCCAAGATTTTGAACTCAGACAATGATAGATTCTCGCGGAGTTGTGGAGAAAAAGGAACCCTACTACACTGCTGGTGGGATTGTAAACTAGTTCAGCCACTCTGGAAAGCAGTGTGGATGTTTCTTAAAGAACTGAAAATTGACCTTCCCTACAATCCCACCATACCACTTCTGGGCATCTACCCCGAACATCATAACCCAAGATATAATAAAGACACCTGCTCAGCTATGTTTATCTCTGCACTATTTACAATAGCCAGGCGATGGAAACAATCCAGATGCCCTACTGCAGATGAATGGATACAGAAAATGTGGTATATATACACAATGGAAGTCTACATAGCCAACAGACAAGATAAAATAATGGCATTTGCAGGGAAGTGGATGAATCTAGTGCGAATCATGTTGAGTGAGACAAGTCAAGACCAAAGGAACAAAAGGCGCATTGTATCCTTAATATGTGGCTATTAGAGCTAAGCAGTGCAAGAGCGAGGACTCAATATTTGCATACCCAATGATACGGACATGGTACGGGAAATATGAAAACAACTAGATAGACCTAAAAACTTATGACTCTATAGACACAAAGTTTAATTACATTGATTACTATGTATCTATGATATACAAACCCTTAGACTAATTTTGATTATGTTCTAAAAACTAAGTGCCTGTGATTGCATATAGATATTCCCTTCTTGAATACTTGTTTGTTGAACATGTCATTCGAAATTTGATGTAAAAATCAATGTTAATAAATTCTTTAATAAAAAAGATATTGTTTTAACTTGACTGCCTCTAAAGCATCTATATTCATTAAAACCACAGTGTGAAATACTGAAATAAGCTAGAACCCTTGGCTTGTGCCTGTAATCCTAGCCACTCAAAGATGTAAGGCCTACTGTTAAAGACAGCCTAAGTGGGAAACGTCCAAGACAATTAACCATAAAATATCCCTCCAGCTGTGGTCAAGTGGTAGAGTGCTAGCCTTGAGCCAAAGACCTCAAGAACAGAAGCCATGCCCCAAGTTCAAGTCCTAGAACTGGCACCAAAAAAAGGAAGGAAGGAAGGAAGGGAAAGGAGAGAGAAAGAGAAAATGAGAGAGAGGAGACAGACAGACAGGCAGGCAGGCAGGCGGGCAGGCAGACAGACAGACAGACAGACAGACTAGGGTTCTAAACTGCTTTTGGGGGGAGTGTTGGAGTGGAAATGAATGCAAAGAAACCAAAAACATACTCTAGAATATGTCTTCTTCCTTAACTTCTGTACTTTATATCCTTACCCAGCATAATATATCTATGAGAAACAGATTTGAAACATTTTGAAACATAGGTTTTAGACATTACTTATTTTTCATTTACTGAATCCTTTGAACAATAAAAAGCAAAATAGTTTTCATTGACGTATTTCCACTTAATCTGCAAACATATATATATATATGCATATATATGTATATATATATATATATATATATGTTCGTTGGGGCCTACAGACAGGTCACTCAGCTTCAAAAGTTTGTTTCTAGAATTCTATTTTAGTTGTTGATATTTTCAGTGTTAGTACTTGTCCTTGAGCTATTCAGTTCAAGGCTAGCACTCTACCACTTAAGCCACAATGCTACTTCCAGTTTTCTGGTGGTTAATTGGAGATAAGAGTCTTTCATGCCTGGGCTGGCTTTGAACCATGATCCTCAGATCTCAGCCTCCTGAGTAGCTAGGATTACAGGCGAGAGCCACTAGCTCCTGGCTTATATATTTTTTAATGGTCATTTCTAGTTTGAATGTATAGTTTCTGAAACATATAAAGGACAACTTCTGGGAAAGATAGAGACAGTAAAATGCTCTTCTATCAAACCCTAATTGAAAAGTTTATTCCAAGAGAGTTTCATAAATTATTCAAAGAAATATTTAACAGAAATAACACATCTATTTTACGCAGTAAATTAGACATTCTAACATTTTTATGCAAAATAATTATCCCTTTAACTTCACCTAGCACCTTTACTGGCAAATATAGCTTGTATTTTTAATTCAACTCTTGCAACAGATAGAAAATGGCCTCATTGCCGTACAGCATTCCCCTCAATGTTCAAGACCAACCAGGCTCCCTCTCCTCCCACCCCAAAATAAATTAGAGCAAAATAAATAAGTAAAGCAAGAAAGATATGGGGCATAACTCAAGTGATAAAGCTCTGAGTTCAAATCCCGTAACATCCCACACACAAAAAAAATTAAAAAGAAGGGAAGCAAATATGACCCAAGGCTCATAATAATGAAGCAGTAGACAGTTTCTCTACTAAAGATGTCTTCTTAAACAGCTAAGGATTTTATGTTGAGTGTCTACAATATTATGTTGAATGTCTACATAGCAGAGTTATGGCTAGAAGTATCTCTTGAAGGGTAGCACAGTGGTTAACGTTGTGAAAATTATTTGTTGAATTATAGTATGTCCTAAAAACGTCTACTGTTTACCAAATTTTATGATGTGAAAAAATTACGATATATGAGAAGACAAACATCTCCAAGAACTAACTGGTACTCAGTGTGAATGAATAAAATTACCAATATCTTGGGATTATTCATCATATTATACATTAGGAAATTTTAAAAAATAAAATACAGCTTGATTTTAGGAACATATCAAAAAATGTCATAATATGGAAAAATTAGGGGGACTTCGGTTTTGGGGTTTTTTGGTGGTCAATTGGAAAGAAGAGACTCATAGACCTTCCTATCCAGGCGGACTTTGAACTGCAATCCTCAGAGCTCAGCCTCCCGAGAAGCTAGGATTATAGGAGTGAGCCACCAGAGCCCAGCTTTGCTTTTATTTTTAGGAAGGAAAAAATATGTTCGTCGTTTCAGAAGATTCAGTCCATTGTGGTAGGGAGAGTGGATGAAGCATAATAATTACATAATGGTGGAAGGAAGAAGACAAAGGTAGATGCAAGAAGCGGCCAGGAAAAGAGATAGCCCCAAGAACCCACTTCTATTCACCTTCTTCCTCCAACCAGCATCACCTGGTGCTTTCAGAAACTCTCAAAATAGTGTCTCTATCGCAGGACCTAGGCTTTAACCTCTGAGACTGTGGGGATACACTACATCTTTAAACCATCTGCTCCTGTACCCCCAACAAAGCTTCATGGCTATTTTATGCTGTGAAATTAATTGAATCCACCCCAAGTCCTCAAAGTTTCATTGTTCCCAGATACTCTTCTGAGACAAACTCCTCAATGTGAGTCCTTTTAACATCAAAAAGAAAGCTCCATATTTCCAAGAAACAATGGCACGGAGTGAGTACTCTCATTCCGAAAGGGAGGAATGGGAACACAGACTTGAAGGATGGAGAAAGCAAGACAAAAACCCAGCATGGCAAACACAAAAATCTGCAGCTTCATGCTGTCATGCAGGGAATGCAGTGGCATATTTGAGCCGTGGTGGCCTTGGGGGCCTACCTCTATTGGACTGCCAATGAGAGCCACCACTCTAGTCTTCACGCTGCCTGAAGCTTTGCTCTGAAGATAACTTCATGTTCTTAACAATTCCCACACCCCAGGTCTTCCATGCATCTCCAGCATCACCCTCCGGCTTTATACATCATCCCTGCCTTCAGGGATGCTGACATATTTCCTCACCTCCCAGGCCTTCTTTGGAAATCTTCGTGGAGGTTTCCATGACCTCAAAGCTCTTATATTCTACATGCCTGCAAAAACAACCTCATGTGAACAAGGCTCTGGATGACACCAGCTCAAGCAATAGCCAAGGTACTTGGACTGCAGCTGCATTAGCTTGAGTGCATGAGCAACGGAACTCAGAAATACATTTCCGGAAGGAGACTGCACGAGCAGGGCACTCCAGGGGCAGTCTTTTCTTGGTAGAAGGTCTATGAAAAGAGTAAATAATTTTAGAACCTAGAGTCTGAGGGTGGGACTTAGTCAATTCTTTTTCTTTTTTTTTTTTTTTCTGTGGATCATGGGGCTTGAACCCAACCTGGGTGCTCAAAGCTACTGCCCTACCCTTGAGCCAAGCCCCACTTTTCTAGAAGTTAATTGGAGAGTCTCAGGTCTCTTTGTGCCTGGGCTGGCTTTGAACCTTAATCCTCAGAACTCAGCCTCCTGAGTAGCTAGGATTACAGGTGTGAGTCCCCGTGCCTGGCCCATAGTCAATTCTTGAGATATCTTCAAGGAACCTTTCTAATTGTCCCAGTAAATAGAACTTGGCATCTCTTCAATAGTTCTAATCGTTTTTTAATATATATATATAATATTTAAATAGCTATATTTAAAATCTTTAATATCTTTGTTGTACAAAGAGGTTTTAGTTCAAAATGTCAACTTATGAGTATAATGTACTTTAAACATGTCACTCCTTCCATCATTGTCCTCTTCATTAATCTATTTCAGTTTTTGTTTTGGGTTTTTTTTCTTGTGGAGGGAGTAAGGGAATTTGTGCCTGTCCTGGGTCTTGAACTTAGGACCTGGGCACTGTCCTTGAGTTTTTGTGCTCAAAGCTACCACTCTACCACTTGAGCTACAGTTTCATGTTTGTTTGTTTTTTTCTGCCAGTCCTGGGGCTTGAACTCAGGGCCTGATCACTGTCCTTGGGCTTTCTCAAGGATAGAGATCTACCACTTGAGCCACACAGCACCATTTCTGGCCTTTTCTATGTATGTGATATGAGGAGTCAGGAACCCAGGTCTTTGTGCATGCTAGGCAAACACTCTACCACTAGGCCAAACTCCCAGCCCATGTTTGATTTTTTTTTTTTAGTGATTAATTGGACATAATTATCTCATAGGTCTTTCTACCCAGGCTGGATTTGAATCACGAGCCTCACATCTGAGCCTCATGAATCTCTTTTATAACTGCAGCCTCCTCCAGAACTTTCAACTTTCTCTCTAGCCAAATCCACCTCTCCTTTTTTTCCCAGTTTCTTTTGTTCTTCTTTTTGTTCCCAATTCTCCGTATAAACTTGTCTAAAAAACAGTTAGCAATGACTATGACATAGCCTGAATGTTATGCTGTCGTGAAAAATCCTCCACAATCCTAATTAATTCACTACTTTTAAACTCAGCCTCACTCAAAGTTTCAGGACATGAGCAAACTGTAGACAGATTCTTTGCTAGAATATAACACGAATGCCCTGTGTTTCCATCTGAAACCTCATGTGTCTGGCTGTCTCTGTTCGCATTCCGTAGGTATTCTGGTCTTCTGAACTCCCTCCAGAATTGCCCATGAAGTTCAGCTTACAGCATCATTGGCTTTTTCTAGCCTATTTCTCCAAACCTTCCAAATTCCTCTTACAAACCAGTTCCAAAGGCTTAACAACCACATGGTTAGGTTTAGTCACAGCAATAACCCTACTTCTCTGGCACTATTTGGGTGTGTTAATTACTAGTTTGCAGCAGTGTGACCAAAAATACCTGAAAACAAAGAGAATTGCTTATGTGAACTCACAGAGGCAGAGAATTTTATTATGGTAAGGAGTGTGAAGTAGTCCACAGAAATTTTTATTGTGGTCACAAGCATAAAAGAGGACCCATTTTTCTATTACTAGAGTTGGTTGAATAAGCTAAGCATCTGTGTAGACAAAAAAAAAAGCTAATTACTGAAATGAAGTCAGTTACCGTATGAAAAACAGAAACTTTTGATGAAAGGCTATTGGATTCTTTTCTAATTCTCTTACTCTCATTATTTTTTATCAGTATCTTAAAGGTCATAAATAACATTTAACTCAAACTAGAATGTAGCAAATAATGTAGAAAATAGTCAATAATCTTCCAGAAAGCAGAATGCCTGAAGATACAGGTTCCAGACACACATTCTGTGAGATACATACATTCTGTGAGATACATTCTGTGAGGCAATATCATCAGTTAGCAAACATCACAGAATGAACTTAGACAAACAGCTACAATGCTGATAGGCATTGTGGAACCATTACCCAATATAAGGTCCAAATCATCCTTAAGCTGAGCATTAGTATATATGTCAGGCTGTTAGAGTAGGACAAAGAAAATCAAATATACTTTCTCACAAATATATGGAAAAATCCGAAATATCAAACTCAGAATTCTAGGATGAAAAATTACGACAAAAACCTTGAAATTTATAGCCAAAGAAACAAAATGAGAGGGAAAAATGTGCCATTCCTCATAAATTGTAAAAACCATACATGAGTTCCATACTATTGGATGGGTAAGCAAATAGACATCATCTTACACTACACCAATAAGGTAATGATATGCAAAATAAAGTGGGTAGGGGCCAGGAGTTTGGCCTAGTGGTAGAGTGCTTGCCTAGCATACATGAAACCCTGGGTTCTATTCCTTGGTACCAAATACACAGAAAAATCTAGAAGTGGTGCTGTGGCTCAAGTGGTAGAGCACTAGCCTTGAGGAAACCCAAGGACAGCGCTCAGGCCCTGAATTCAAGTCCTAAGACTGGAAAAAAAAACAAAAACAAAAAATAATAAGGTGGGTAGTACTGGAACTTTCCTTTGTTTCCTATGGGCCACAGGGAGAGCACTGGATACAATGCTAATTACCCATGATTAGTGACCTGTTGGCCACTAGAATTTGAGGAGACTCTCAAGTTGCATATGAATTGATTTGGCACTTTGTTATTGGCCAGATAAAGGGCTCCAGAGTTTAGCCCTAAAGTATTTTTACTGAAGTAAAAATTGTTTAAAAACATATCTCTGCCTTTATAAACTTAAGGATCTGAGGTAGATTTAAGCTGATTTATTTTTTCGTTTTTACGAGACCTGAAGACAGGATACTTAAAGTAGACTTCAGCTACTTCAGTAAAGAAGAGCATTTCTTTCTCTATTCCATTCTTTGTTATTTATCGGTTGTAGTGATAGTTTGGTTTTTGTTTTGATTTTTTGTCATTGTTGCTGGGATTAAGTGCCAGTATGTGTACACTCTAGGTAAATGCTCTACCACTAATCTATATGCCCAACACTAGTTTTTTGAGACAGGGTTAGGCAGCAGCTCAGGCTGGCCTTGAACTCACAATCTTCCTGCCTACCCTTTCTAAGAACTGAGATTATAGGTAGAAGGTGCCATGCTTCACCAAGGGAAAGAAAAAAACCAAAACAAAAACAGCTTTCTGACTTCTCTAATGTCTTGTTAATTTCTACATGTTCAATGTCAATAAAATCCTTGCTACACAGAAAATGCATAGTACATACATGTACTGAGTGAATAATCAGTATGTTTACCTCTCTAGGATTCATGAGGTTTAGACGACTTCCTGGCAGGGTGTTTGCCCATTAGGTCAAAACAGACAGAGCAATTGTTTCCATATTTGCATTTGGTTCTAGGAGGAGACTCCTTTTTCATGCAAATTCTTCCATGGAAAAATCAACATACAAAACAAGTAAAGCCAATCCAGAACTCTATTCAGCTGAGTGATAGAGATCTGTGTTAATTCCCAAACACTCCTCTTTGTGCCTGTAATGCCTCTGAGTTAGTATTTCTGAAGCTCTAAACAGTAGTTCTGGTACAACATCAGAATGTTACATAAACTTTCTTTTCTCATTTTTTTCTAGAATTACTTTTTAATTAACTTCTTTAATTCAGATCTTAAAACCTGTGATACAAATAAATGTACTCTCCTTGGGGTTTAAACTTAGGACCTTGTGATTGCTCAGTTTGCAAGGTCGCTCACTTGACTTGTTTTTTGCTGACTATTTTGGAGGTAGTCACAAAGACTGTTGTTTTTTTTTTTTTTGGTCTAGGCTGGCTTTAAAATTTAATCCTCTGCCAGACTCCTGAGTAGTACGATTACAGGCAAAAGCCTCTTATGTTCAGGAAGCACCTAAGTATTTAAAGCACAATGTAAATGATGAAAAGTAGTTACTGACTTCCTACATTGTATCAGATTTCATGTTAATCTTTTGTGTTTTGCTTTGCTTTGTTTATACTAAGGACTGAATGGGGGTCTAACAGGCTAAACTGGGGCTTCACCCAGTCCCTTATGCTAGGTTGTTTTTTTAAATATATTTTTATTGTAATTAATAGAAGGGTTACATTATATTCACCAGATAGAAAGTGCATTACTTCACATACATTGATACCCTTTCTCATGCTTTTGTCCTCATTTCCCTCCTCCCATCCTCTCCTCTCATCTTGTTTCCTCCCTTCCCTATCCTATTTCAAAATAAACAAATAAACATATATACAATATATCAAATAACAAGGTAAGATTAGGTTGTTTTTTTATGTTCAAGAATTATAGGAAGCTGGGCATCGATGGTTCACACCTATAATCCTAACCAATCAAGACGGTGAGATCTGAGGATTAAAGTTCAAAGCTAGCCTAGGCACAAAAGACTATGAGATTCTCATTTTTTTTTTTACCAGTCCTGGGGCTTGAACTCAGGGCCTAGGCATTGTCCTTGAACACTTTTTGCTCAAGTCTAGTGCTCTTCCACTTGAACCATAGCACCACTTCCAGCTCTTTCTGTGTATGTGGTTCCATGCATGCTAGGTGAACCTCAATACCATGAGACTCTTATCTCTAACCAACAGAAAACTGGAAGTAGTGCTATGGCTCAAGTGGTAGATCACTAGCCTTGAGCTGAAGATCTCAGGGACAGTGCACAGTCCCAGAGTTCAAGCCCCACAACCAACCAAAAAAAATGGATTATAAGAATTCAACTAAAAACAACCCAAACCCCTCAACTTTTGAATAGGCTAATAAAGATCTCATGAAGAAAATAAAATCTGAACTAAGACTAGAAGACTTCAATAAGTAGAAAGAAGAAAGCATATTTCAGGAAAGAAGATTAATTCAAAATTAAAATAAATCAACACATTGATAATGAAGAAATTCAAAATACCCAGCAGACCATTACATTGTAGCCATTCAGAATCATTCCATGACTCTAAAGAAGAAAATGTTATTAAAAACATATTCCCCTTCATAAGCAATGGGAGAAATTGACAGCACGTGTCCCAAGATAGAATCCAGTAAGGGAGAAAAGTGTCACTTCAGTGCTTTCTGCCAGATTCACATTACCTGAACCTAACCATGAGCAGATGTGGAACACTCTAAAGTGAAGGATCATCAGTAACACAACCTTCACAATATCTAAGTGGTGAAACACAAAGACTGAAGAACAGTTCCAGATTAAGAGACTGAAGAGTTGAGGCAATCAAATATAATCTGTAACCTTGGGTTTTGTTTTGTTCATAGGACTCTTTGGGGGCAACCAAAAACCAAATCTAAATAAAGGCTATATATTACAAATTATCTGTGATAATCATCTGATATTTCATCGGTACATATTGATATTCCAAGAGAATGTCCATGGTTTTAGAATATAGAGAGTGTCCTTGATTTTAGAATATACAAATTGAAATATTTAGTGATAAGGAACCCCAGTGTCTACCCAGATGGACTCAAACAAGTTTACATGCACTCAAAATCTAAAGTAAATGTGACAGGTGGGCCTTGGCGGCTCCTGATCATAAAAGACTCATAGCTACTCAGGAGGCTAAGATCTGAGGATCATGGTTCAAAGCTAGCCCTGTGAGACACTTATCTCCAATTAACCACCAAACAGCTTGTAAGTGCTTGCACTTGGCCTCAAGCGTGAGCCAAGAATGGATCCCTCAGTACAAGAATAGTACTAGCACATAGGCATATACAAAATAAAAGTGATAAGGTTAAAATGTGGGAGCACCTGATGAAATATAGATAAGTACATATATGAATTCTTTCTACTAGTCTTGAAGCAGTCTGGATTCACTATTATGTTAAAATAAAAACACTGAAGAAAAAATATGGAGAAAGTAAAATAAAATTGCTATATGTAAAATGAAAATTATTTAAAACATTTTAGCAAATTAGAGGAACATGTAATATCAGGAAACAATATAGTTATTAATATATTGTTAATAGTATATTAATAATGTTATTAATGTTTATTAAATATCAGAAAATATACTTCTTTGCCTAGGAAACTTGTATTTAAAGTCTCAGGAATGTCAGAAGCATATTAGCTCATGGGTGAATTTTTAGAAGAAAATGGTGTAATAGAATAAGAGGGAAATTTTACTTCAAAAGGAAAGTTTAGTTTCCTCAGACTAACAGGGAACAGAACTCGAGTAATAAAAAGAGGGGAGGAAAAAAACTAAGTAGGAAAAGAGGAAGGAGGCTAGATGTTGCAAACTGGAGTTTGAGGAAATAAATAATAAGAAATGTCTTAAGATGAGACCTGGATAAATTTTCAGACAGCAATGCCCAATATTAAACTTTAATTTTGTTTTTGCACCAGTCTTGGGGCTTGAGCTAAGTGCCTGGGTACTGTCTCTGAGTATTTTAATTTAAGGGTAGTTATTTTATGTAAGCGTGTTATTTTATTTAAGGGCGTCCCATCTCCATTTCCAGCTTTTGGGGTGGTTAAGTGGAGAAAAAAGTCTTGTGGACTGTCCTGCCTGGACTGTTTTCAAACCACAGTCTCCACCAATCAACTTCCTGAGTCCCTAGGATTGCAGGTGTGAGCCACTGACACCTGGAAAAGGTTTTTTTTCTTCTTTCTTTCTTTTTTTTTTTTTTAGAACTTTTTGGACTACAATCCTCCTCAAATCCTTAAATCTTTAATAAAAACCTATTAATGCAAGTGTTTTGTTTTACATATGAGGATTGAACTAGAAAGGACAATCATATCATACAAAGGACAAAGATTGAGAAAAGCACAGTATCTCTAGAGAAATACAGAGAAGCAGTAGAAATGGAGTCAAATTATGAAATTATAGAAAAAAATGAATCTGCAATATCTGACAGAGTGCCTGTGGCTCACACCTGTAATCCTAGCTACTCAGGAAGCCAAGACCTGAGGATCATGGTTGGAAGCCAGCTCAGACAGGAAAGTCTCCCTGAGACTCTTACCTCCAGTTAACTACTCAAAAGCCGTAACTACCGTCATGACTCAGCCTTGAGCAAAAAGAATTTAGGGACAGTGCCCAGGCCCTAAGTTCAAACCCCACATCCAACCCCCAGCATGCCCCCCTTAAAAAACTTGCCAATATCTCCAGGGAAAGAGCAATTCTGATTTTCCCACAAGATTCCTATATAGGTAGGCAGTTCAACCATTCAATAAATAATATCAACAATATCAGTAATATCAACAATAAATAATATCAACAATGAAAGTGATCTTTTTCTATTAAGAGCACTTGCTAAACTGATCTCCTAATTTCTAGGAATGTGGAATTATTATCATCAGTAGCAGCCAGTCTCCAAGATGGTTCCCCAATGATGTCATGTCCTGATGTTCCCATCTATCCTTAATCAACCCTTCCCATGCTGATGCCGTCACCTGTGTAACCAGTAAGATATGAACATACTGTGGAGCAAGACTCCCAACGTTACATGACAAGACAAACAGCTTCCCTTTGCTTTGTCTTAGGTCACCTTGCCCTGGGCAAGCTATCCTCTACATTCTCACGACCTTCACATATCCTGTACAGAAGTCCAGCTTGACCTCTGAACAGGGAACTGAGACATCTGTCAGGGAAAGGGAGCCACAAGGTTCCAAAAAGATCTTCCTGAAGACACTTGCACATCCATACTCACGGCTTCGCTATTCACAATGGCTAACTTGTGGAAACAGCCCAGATGCTCGACAATAGAGGAGTGAATCAAAAAATGGGGTACTTAAACACAATGGAATTTTACACAGCCATTAGGCAGAATAATATGATGGTGTTTACAGGAAAATGGAGGGACCTAGAACAAATAATCTCAGTGAAGTAGGCCAAGCACAGGGAGACAATTGGTACCTGTTCTCTGTCACGTGAGGAAGCGAAATCTAAAATGCACTAGGACACAGTACATTATACAAGACAGTTGGTATTCACACCCAGTGAGATCAAAAAAGGTTACTTTTAGGGGAGGGACGCAAAGGTGCAGTAACTATGGGCCTTTGATCATATAAATAATATTTATCAAAATGAACTCTAGGAAATGGAGACAAGAAATTTTCATTTGGTCTTTGAAAAAAAGAAAATCTAGATATGAGGCCCTTGTCTAGTGTATGGCTAGTGAAGATCTTCTCCCACTCTCTGGGCTTTCTATTTAACTTGTTAGCTACACCCTTTGCCATAAAGAAGCTCTGCAGTTTAAGGCGGTTCCATTTGTCCAAACTTTCTTTAATTTGTTGTGTTTCTGGACCTTTATTAAGAAAGTTTCATCTTGTGCCAATGAGTCCTAGTGTATCTCCTATTCCTTCTTGTAAAGTTTTGAGGGTATCTGCTTTTCCCTCAAGGTCTTTGATCCATTTGGAATTAATTCTTGTGCAGGGTGACATAGAAGGATTCACCTTTAGTTTTCTGCAGGTGCTTAACCAATTCTGCCAAGTACCATTTGTTAAACCAGCTGTCTTTTGTTCATGTTCTTTTATTTTCACTTCCTTATCAAAGATTAGGTAGCTGTAGGTCTGTGGGTTAATTTCTAGGTCCTCAGTTCTATTCCAATGGTCCTCAAGCCTATTCCTGGGCCAGTATCAAGAATTTTGATTACAATAACTCTATAATAGAGTCTGAAGTTTGGTATTGATATTCCTCCAGTGCTATTCGTTCTCCTGAGGATTGTTTTTTCTATACAGGGTCTTTTATTATTCAATATGAATTTTTGGATTGCTTCTTCGATTTCCTTTATGCATGCCATTGGGATATTGATGGGTATCGCATTGAATTGGTAGACAGCCCTTGGTAGGATTGCCATTTTCATGATGTTAATTCTTCCAATCCGGAAACATTGGGGGGGTCTATTTCCATAGTTCTGCTTTGATTTTCTTTTCTTTTTTTATGAAGGTGATAAATTTTTTAAATTGTAATTAATAAAAGGGTTACATGGTATTTGCCAGGTAGAAGGTGCATTAGTTCACATATATTGATACCCTTTCACATGTCTTGGTCCCCATTACCCTCTTTTTTTTTTTTCTTGCTTGGGCTCAGGGCTTGAATACTGTCCTTGGACTTTCTCAAGGCTAGCACTCTACCACTTGAGCCTCAGCACCACTTCCGGGGTTTTGCTATGTATGTGGTACCGAGAAATCGAACCAGGGTTTTCATGCATGCTAAGGCAAGCGCTCTACCATTAGGCCAAACTCCCGGCCCCTGCTTTGATTTTCTTTTTCAGGATTTTAAAGTTTTCAGCAAAAATGTTCTTTACATCCTTAGTTAATTCCTAAGTATTTCATTTTCTTTTTGAGGCTATTGCAAAAGGAGTTGCCTCTTCTCATTGTTGGCATCAAGGAAAGCCATTGGTTTTTGAGGGTTAATTTTATACCCTGCTACTTTGCCAAAGTTTCAAATCAGCCCAAGTAACTTTGGAGTGGAGTATAAAGGGTTCTTCAAATACAGAATCATGTCATCTGCAAAGAGGGAAAGTTTCACTTCCTCCTTCCCTATTTGAATACCCTTTATGCTTGCTTCTTGCCTTATTGCTCTGGCTAGGCATTCTAATACTATATTGAAGAGGAGTGGAGAGAATGGGCATCATTGTTTCATTCCTGACTTTAGAGGAAATGGACTTGTATTTTTGACATTTAGTATAATGCTAGCTATAGATTTGTCATATACAGCCTTTATTATACTGAGGAATATACCTATAGTTCAAAAAGCTGAATTTCTCAAAAACAAATCTTCAAAGAAACAACCATCCCATAAAAAGGTGGACTAAAGACTTAAAGAATTCTCTGAAGATGAAATTAAAATGGCCTATAGACACATGAAGAAATGCTCCACATCTCTGACGATTTAAGAAATGCAAATCAAAACAACTTTGAGATTACATCTCACTCCAGTTAGAATGGCCATGATCAAGAAATCTAATAACAACGGATGCTGGCTGAGATGTGGCCAGGAGGGATCACTACTACACTGTTGGTGGGAATGTAAACTTATTCAACAACTCCGGAAAGTGTAATGGTCATTCCACAAAAGACTAAACATAGAGCTCCCATATGACCCAGCAATTCCACTTTTGCCATCTACACAAGTGTCCAGAAACAAGGGCAAACTAAAGGTACTAGCACAATGATGTTCATTGCAGTACTGTTTAACATAGAAAAGATATGGAACCAACCTGGATGAATGGATCAAGAAGATGTGGTACTTATACACAATGGAATTCTATGCTGCAATTCTATGCTTGACTTCTATCAGAAAGAGTGATATCACACCATTTGTAAGGAAATGGAAAGACTTGGAAAAAATCATATTATATGAAGTAAGCCAGACCCAAATGAGCACAGGCTCCATAGCATCCCTCATTTGCAATAAGTAGTTCACATCTAGGATTCTCCTAGCAGAGGATCACATAACAACAGATGCTGGAGGGGATGTGGCCAGGAGGGATCACTACTACACTGTTGGTGGGAGTGCAAACTGGTTCAATCACTATGGAAAGCAGTATGGCAGTCCTCAAAAGACTAAACACAGAGCTCCCCTATGACCCAGCAATTCCACTTCTTGGCATTTACACAATTGTCCAAAAACAAGGGCATACTAAATCCACTAGCACAATGATGTTCATTGCAGCACTATTTACCATAGCAAAGATATGGAACCAACCCATATGCCCCTCAGTTGATGAGTGGATCAGCAAGATGTGGTATTTATACACAATGGAATTCTATGCTGCTGTCAGAAAGAATGACATCACCCCATTTGTAAGGGAATGGAAAGACTTAGGAAAAATCATATTAAGTTAAGTAGACCAGACTCAATGGAACATAGGCTCAATGGTTTCTCTCATTTGTCATAATCAGTAGAAACCTTGGCTCTCCTAGCAGAGATTTACAATAGAATAAAATATAGAGACATAAGGCCAAATAGTATGACACTAAATGTAAGGACCTCCAGGAGAAGGAAACAAAAGCCATATAATGAGTGATTGTTGTCCTTAATGTACTATGTTATCTCTCATCTCTTTTGCTATCCCTTGATTATCTCATATTGTTACAATATTTCACCTTGTTATCTGATATATTTGATATGTGCTTAATTGGTTATTTTACATTGGATAGGGAAGGGGGAAATCAAGATAAGAGGGAGGAGGGTCGGAGGGAATAGGGACCATGTCATGAAAAAGGGTATCAATGTTTGTGAAGTTATGCACCTTCTATCTGGTGAATATAATGTAACCCTTCTTTTAATTACAATAAAAATATTTTTAAAAAAGGGGGCAGCCCCATGTGGGGCCTGGCCTGGATCCTGGCATGCTGGCTGCACAGTGGGCTGCTGGTGTCAGGGCTGCCATGGAAATCTAAGCATGGAATGTGAGGCTTTTCTTGGGCCACCTTTTTGAGGAAAAGAGTTGAAAATTTCCTTCCTTTCTACAGCACTAGCGATCTTACCCCCTCCTAAAAATGTCAAAATGAACTCTGTTAATTTCAAGAACATTCTACAGTGGGAGTCACCTGCTTTTGACAAAGGGAACCTGGCTTTCACAGCTCAGCAGAAAAGTAGTTACAGGGGATTCCGAATGTATCCAACAGCACGCAGTGTGATTTCGTCGGTCTTTCCAAATATGGCAACTACACCTTGAGAATAGGGCTGAATTCGCAAATGAACGTTCAAAGTGGGTGGCCATCCTCTTCTCTCCTGTGGATGACACCCTTCTTGGACCTCCTGGATTACATATAGAAGCCTTTGCTGATTCTTTACACATGCATTTCTCAGCCCCCCAAGATCATAATGAACCAGGAACTTGGACCATGAAGGACTTTTATCACTGCTTGGCTTACAAGTTGCAGTATTGGAAAGATGGACATGCGGAGAAGATTTAAGTTACTCTTCAGAATGAGTTCGAGGTCCTCAAAAACCTGGAACCCTGGACAGCTTACTGCATTCAAGTTCAAGGCGTTGTTCCTGTTCGAAACCAAATGGGGCAGTGGAGTGAGCCTGTCTGTGAGCGAACTAATGACAAAACTCCGCCTTGGATCGTGCCCATCATCTTCATGGTGTCTGTCTTTGCGGGCTTCCTGCTACTCATCGGCTGCTTTGCTTTGCTATGGTGCATTTACAAGAAGTCCAAGTACACCCTTGCCCCCGCAGCACCTGGAATAGTTTTTTGGGCCACCCTCATCAGAGCACATGTCCCTTTTTCTCCTTTCCATTCTCTGATGAGAATGAAATTTTCGACAACCTAAGTAACATTACAGAAGACTGTGAAAGCAGCAAGCAGAATCCCAGTGGCAGTGACAACTCAGGAGTCCCATCTGGGCCAGGACCTCCAGAGATAGTTTCCAATGAAGAAACAGTCTCAGCTGGCCTGGAAGACCCCACACCTCAAAAATCAGTCCCAGAGAAATGATCAGAGAGAGCCACTGCCTAAGAAAACTTCACTTCTACACATCTTAGGCTCTGGATTTGTTCACACAACCAAACATCTAGTTTGAAAGACTCAGAAGCCAAAAATACTCCATCTTGGAGACTCATTGCTTTATAAAGACTTTGATTAAAAAAAAATTGTCCACTGAAAATTCAGTCTCTTATACTCATTAAAATATAAATTATAGCTGGGCGGTGACTCACGCCTATAATCCTAGCTACTCAGGAGGCTGAGATCTGAGGATCAAGGTTCAAAGCCAGCCCGGGCACAAAATGACCTGAGACTCTTATCTCCAATTAACTTCTAGAAAATGGGAGGTGGGGCTTGGCTCAAGGGTAGGGTGGTAACCTTGAGCTGAAGAACTCAGGGAAAACAGCACCCAGGGTGAGTTCAAGCCCTATGACTCTTCTCCTCCCCCCAATATATATATATATATATATATATATATATATATATAAATTACATCTTAATTGTGAGAAGTATTTTGCATGAGAACTAAGTGGGATGCCAATTGATGGACCAGAAAAACAACCTCACCTTAAAAGTGGTAATCACCATACCAGATGGACCCAGATTGTAGGATTCTCAGAGAGACTTTCAAAGGATTCCTTTTTCTACCTGTGTGTATTTCATGTGTGTATTTTATGTATTGCCAGTGCTGTCTGAGATCTTTCCTCTCTCTCTAATGTATTTGTCAGCTTTCTGTTATTACAAGATACCTGATATAAACCGCTTCACAAGAGGGAAAAAAAAGGGTAGGGTGGTGGATTTGAGCTGAAGAGCTCAGGGACAAGGCCCAGGCCCAGAGTTCAAGTCCCATAACCGACTAAAGAAAAACAAATCTAACTGTAGCACCAGCTGACACCCCAATGACAATTTCATTAAAAATCCTGAGCCAAAACCACCCAACTAAGTTACTCGCATAGTTTAAAAAAAAGTAGTAAGATGGTATTTATAAATGGTTGAGTACATTAAATGTTATACTGACTTACTATGCAGCAAAAGATAACTAATATTTGTTCTCCTAAAGTAATCATCACACAGGCTCTCAAAATCTATTCATGTGGAAGTATGCTCAATATAGCATCATATACAATAGCAAAAGAAATGGAATAACCTAAGTTCCCAAATAGCAAGTATTCTTAAATGAACTTTTTTTATAGATATATAACTGCAGCTAAAACCAGCTAGATTGTTCTTCAGGCATTGTACTAATAAGAGATGTTATTCAGTCATAGTGAAGGAAATTTATCATCATAAAAATGGGTCTTAAGAGACTGAGAGTATAGCCTAGTGGTAGAGGGCTTGCCTAGCATGAATGAAGACCCGCATTCGATTGCTTGGTACCACATACACAGAAAAAGCCAGAAGTGGTGCTGTGTCTCAAGTGGTAGAGCCCTAGCCTTGAGCAAAAAGCTAAAAAACAGTGGCTCAGTCCTGAGCTCAAGCCTCAGGACTGGAGAAAGAAAAGAAAAGAAAAGAAAAGAAAAGAAAAGAAAAGAAAAGAAAAGAAAGTCATAATACAAAGAGGTTAACTAAATCGCACACAAACCATATATGAATTCAACTACATATTTTTGAAAATGCAGTTTACCTACAAAATGTATTTATAATGATATGGGTCCCTGTTTGAAAAAATGGTAACAAATGCACATGTATGTGTGCAAAAGAAGAGAACTGGAAACTTGCGGGGCACTGGTGGCTCATGACTAGAATTCCAGGTACTCAGGAGGCTAAAATCTATCGATAAAGGTTCATAGCCAAACAAACAAATCCACATGACTCTTATCTCCAATTAGCAACAAAGATCCAGAATTAGAAGTATGGCTCAAAGAGTAGAGCATAAGTTGCTAATAAAGGTTAACCAACAGCATGAGGTCCTGAGTTTAAGCCAAGTACTGGCAAACACAAACAAACAAAACTAGTCACCAATAGAACAAATGTCACAGTAATTACCCTTGGTTAGGGTAGAAGTAATTTTTGGTATTTAAATACATTCTTTGATTTTCTGAAATTTCCCCCAAATATTTATGTTATTGTTTATCATCTCAGATTGTTAAACAATAGCTTAAAATTTTGTAGTATGGCCAGGTACTGGTGGCCCATGCTTATAATCCTAGCTACTCAAAAGGCTGAAATCTGACTATTGGAGTTTGATAGGCAAATAAATTTGTAGGATTCTATTTCCAAATAACCAGCAAAAAGCCAGAAATGGAGATGTGGCTCAAGTGGTAGAATGACAGCCTTAAGCAAAAAATCCAAGTGAATGTGTTAAGTTTAAAAAAATTCCGGTGTAAAAGAAACAACCATCCCATTAAAAGATGGGCCAAAAATATAGAGTCTTCTCTGAAGAAGAAATAAGAATGGCCTATAGACACATGAAGAAATGCTCAACATCTCTGGTCATAAAAGAAATACAACTCATCAAAACAACTCTAAGATTCCACCTCGCTCCATTTAGAATGGCCAGGATCAAGAAATCTACTAAAAACAGATGCTGGAGGGGATGTGGCCAGGAGGGATCACTACTACACTGTTGGTGGGAATGCAAACTGGTTCAACCACTATGGAAAGCAGTATGGCAGTTCCTCAAAAGACTAAACATAGAGCTCCCCTATGACCCAGCAATTCTACTACTTGGCATTTACCCAATTGTCCAGAAACAAGGACATATTAAATCCACTAGCACAATGATGTTCATTGCAGCACTATTTACCATAGCAAAGATATGGAACCAATCCATATGCCCCTCAGTTGATGAGTGGATCAGCAAGATGTGGTATTTATACACAATGGAATTTTATGCTGCTGTCAGAAAGAATGACATCGCCCCATTTGTAAGGAAATGAAAAGACTTAGGAAAAATCATATTAAGTTAAGTAGACCAGACTCAATGGAACATAGGCTCAATGGTTTCTCTCATTTGTCATAATCAGTAGAAACCTTGGGATCTCCTAGCAGAGAGTTACAATAGAACAAAACCTAGATACCTAAGGCCATATAGAATGACACTAAATGAAAGGACCTCCAGAAGAAGGAAACAAAAGCTATATAATGAGTGATTGTTGTCCTTAATGTACTATGTTATCTCTCATCTCTTTTGCTGTCCCTTGGTTATCTCATATTGTTACAGTATTTCACCTGGTTATCTGATATATTGTATATATGTGTATTTGGTTATTTGAAGTTGGATAGGGAAGGGGGAAAAACAAGATGAGGGGCTGGGGTAGGGGGAGGGAAATGGGGACCAAGACATGAGAAAAGGGTATCAATGTATGTGAAGTAATGCACCTTCTATCTGGTGAATATAATGTAACCCTTCTATTACTTACAATAAAAATATATGAAAAAAAATTTCACAATAAAAAATTTCCAGTGTAAAGAATTTAAGAACATGGGCCAGAAGTGTGGCCTAGCAGTTGAGTGCTTGCCTAACATGCATAAAGCCCTGAGTTCCATTCCTCCGTATTACATACACAGAAAAATCTGGAAATGGTGCTGTTGCTCAAGTAGTAGAGTACTAGCCTTCTGAAAGCTCAAGGAGAGTGCCCAGGCTCTGAGTTTAAGCCCCAGTACTGGCAAGGAAAATAAAACAAAACAAGAAAGAATATCAAAACAAAGAGTGATATGAAATTTTGCCCCATCATAGAATTTGACTTCTGCACAAGTTGCCTACTCCAAACCCCTCATTTTACAGATGAGGGACTTGACACAAAATTAGGGATCTCTGATTCCCCTGTGAGTCTATATTGGTAGTGACTGAATCTGAGGAAATTTTCTTTATTCCTGATTCAATATTTTCTGTACCATATTATGCTACTACCAAGAACAGAGCTACCAAAGACCTCAAAAAGAATAAAGGTGAAATAAAGCTTCCCCATTAAAAATAATAGCCAAATGTTCTGAGCAGTCATCATTGCAAAAGCAACATCATATCCTAAATAACTAAAGTACCAACTTCCACTATTTAAATTAAATATTGAAGGACTTTTATAGATGACCTCCTTGAAACCTTAAGTTAGAAAAAGAAGGATGATTCCTCCTAGTTAATTATACCCAATGCTGTGCAGAATCAATCTGTATCAATTTATAGGAAAGGGAAAAGGGAAAATGATAACTTAATGAGCAGGACCTCTACCTGCTGTTGCTGGCTGTGCTGTTTTTCCTATCAGAGCAATGTCTATGTGGTCTTTTCTTCCTTCTTACCTATGTTCCTGGGTAGAACATTGAATTTGTAGCCCGATACAGCACAGATATCCATAGATCCCTTGAAAAGCATTAAGTATAGAGTAAAAGTCTCCTACATGCAGTTGAAAGGCAATAGCTAACTCTTTCCTTAAAGCAGCAGCTTAACTGTTTAGCAGTATTAGAGGAACTGGTTAGTATTTAGGGGAAAAACAATCTGAAACAAAACACACAAAAATTATGAAAACTGTTTCCAAATATACTTCCAAACCTGAAGAGAATTCTAAGTCTGCATGTTCTCTGTTGCTTGAAACTCTATTAAAGACATCTAAAAACAAGCAAACAATAAATACAATGGCCAGCAAAACCCTTATTTACTTACATCTGTCTGACATTTGTTTGTTGCATAGTAAAATGTTCGACTATTTGAAATAGCAAAAACATGGTGCCTGAAAGCTTTTCTGAGCATGGATATAGGATTAATACGAAAATATTTATGCAGTTTCAAGATTTCAAGGACAGTCTCAGTCTCTGGATTATAATCAGGTATGGGCTATCTTGGTGCTTTGCCAAAAATAGACAGCAATATGCAATAACATTAGACCTGCCAAAGGAATCCTACAGGATCATCAGAAAAGAAGAGAACTATTTGTTTGGCTACTTAATTCTATGTATCAAACCAGATTGTGGCATTTGCTTTGAAAACATAACTAATCTATTGTGGCAAAGAAGAATGTTTCTTTACCCAATAGCCAACAACTGAAAAGAGTATTAAGAGATAACTGAGATGTGTTTAGAGACTGTGAAGAATATGAGCAAATTAAAGGGAAAAAGAAGTCCTATTTGGTTCATCTCTTACTTACAGACTGAGAGTCTTTAGTTAGAAGAGAAACCCAAGGAAATTCCTATCCCTTAGCTATTCCTGGATTTCTTGGGTGACTTAATCCCACTGGCTCTTACTTCTTGTCTCCCTGAATTTGCTACAAAAATTGAAGTGATTTCACGGGCCACTGAGCACATCTCAAACTAGCAATTAAAACAGGCCATCTTTCTGGTAGAACTGTGTGTGTGCCTTTCTCCTGTATAAGACAGTGTACTGGAATGACTACAACACATTTTTTAAACTTACTTGATCTCTATTGGTATTTTTAATAAACACAAATGCATATGTGAAAGAATAAATTACTCAAAACCCATAACTCCTGGATAGCATCTTGGCCTAGCAGGCCAAGACCAAATGTGAAAGAGACATTGCTTCTGAACATCTTGCATCTGCCCTTCCCTAATCTCTTCCAATTTCAATAACTTTCCCATGACCCTGAGGAGAAGTTTGAAGAAAGGACCTGATTAGAAATTAACAACCTATCAGAACGTTGTGGGATTCAACCCATAAAGTGTCACCTTCCAAAACAGCTTTATATAATAGGATCATCAATTCAGAGCACAGCCCAAATATAAAAACCTCTAGACTCAAAGCCATTGAAATACAGAGAGAGTCACCTGGGGAAGAGAAGATGGACAGACAAGGCAGTGGCAACAGCCATTGAGTCAGATCCTTCCCTTCTGAATTAAATTCTTCCCACTTGTCCTCCACTGAATCTTAGGCCAAATCCATTAGATTCCTGGGACAAGAGCCTACGGAGGCTACAGCAGAACTGACAGTCAAAACCCAACACTGGCAGGTGTTGTCTACTGCTGAGCTGAAACAATGGCAGGCTGAAGCTAGAGTAATCTCTAAAACCTCCCAAACAAGAAGGAAGGCCCCCCCAAGCAACAGAAGGGAATTCTTTATCATACCTAATTAAATAAGTGTATATACACACACATATATATACATACATACATACACACACACGCACACACACGCACACACACACATTATCATTATCTGATCACTGTAGAATTGAACAACCTCATACTTTATAGTTGTCACAGGTTTCTTGAACACTTCCCAAATAGTAGCCAAGCTCTTGACTGAAGAAAAAAGGTTCTCTGTTATCTTTTATAAACACACAGAGGGCCAGCAATGAGCCGAGGAAATAGAAGATCCAATGTGCAGTACTCAGAAGCTCCTACCAGGACCTTTTTGACTGAAAAAGAGACCCAAGCTAACAACCAGGCACTGGACAGAAACTTAGATGGAACAGGAAGACTTGAGGTCCCCCATCCCTGCCTGGACACCAATACTTGTTTAAAATGTGCAGGTTTGGAAAGTGTCTTCGTGGCTTCTTAGGGAAGATTTTTCTCTCCATAGAATGAGGAAGGTGAGCTCTTACTTCAAGACAGATGTGAACCTCCCCATATTATCAGCCTGTAATGTTTGGGACACTGCTTCATCAGTTTCCTTTTTGGTTTGTTACAGCCATCCTTTCTGAAACAGTGGGAAACAAGTTTACCACCCAGCTCTAAGGAAGTTATCTAGTGAAGCCATCACTCCAGGTTCTGACCTCTGCGTTAGGATATAATTTCCTTTGACACACATTTGCCCTACTTCCTGATCTTTCACTCCATTACTCTTTTTCCTATAAAGGTAACAGTACTAAGGAAATGGAAAAACCTCCCATGCTCCTGGATTGGAAGAATCAATATTGTGAAAATGACAATCTTGCCAAGAGCTATCTACAAATTCAACGCAATACCCATCAATATCCCAATGTCATTCTTTAAAGAAATAGAAGAGGCAATCCAAAATTTCATATGGAATAATAAAAGACCCCGTATAGCAAAAACACTTCTTAGCAGAAAGAACAACGCCGGAGGAATTTTAATACCAAACTTTAGGCTCTATTACAGCACTATAATAATCAAAACAGCTTGGTACTGGCACAAGAACAGGCCTGAAGACCAATGGAATAGAACTGAGGACCCAGATATTAACCCACAGACCTATGGCCACCTAATCTTTGATAAGGGAGCAAAAAAAAATGGAATGGAAGAAAGACAGCCTCTTCAACAAGTTGTGCTGGCAGAACTGGTTAAGCACCTGCAGAAAACTAAAGTTGGATCTTTCTTTGTCACCTTGCACTAGAATTAACTCCAAATGGATCAAAGACCTGGAGGTAAAAGCTGACACACTGAAAACTTTACAAGAAGGAATAGGAGATACACTAGGCCTCCTTGGCACAGGTCGAAACTTTCTTAATAAGGACCAAGAATCACAACAAATCAGAGAAAGGCTGGATAAGTGGGACTGCATTAAACTGCAGAGCTTTTGTATGGCAAAGGACATAGCTAGTAAATTAATTAGGAAGCCTACAGAGTGGGAGAAAATCTTCACCAACCAAACAACGGACAAAGGCCTCATATCTAAAATATATCAACAACTCAAAAAATTGAATCACTCCAAAACTAACCTCCAAAGTAACAACCATCCCATTAAAAAATGGGCCAAAGACTTAAAGAGAGTCTTCTCTGAAGAATAAACAAAAATGGCCTATAGACACATGAAGAAATGCTCAACATCTCTGGTCATAAAAGAAATGCAAATCAAAACAACTCTAAGATTCCACCTCACTCCAGTTAGAATGGCCAGGATCAGGAAAACGATTAATAACAGATGCTGGAGGGGATGTGGCCAGGAGGGATCACTACTACACTGTTGGTGGGAGTGCAAACTAGTTCAACCACTATGGAAAGCAGTGTGGCAGTGCCTCAAAAGGCTAAACATAGAACTCCCCTATGACCCAGCAATTCCACTACTTGGCATTTACCCAACCATCCAGAAACAAGGACATACTAAATCCACTAGCACAACAATGTTCATTGCAGCACTATTCACCATAGCAAAGATATGGAACCAACCTAGATGTCCCTCAGTTGATGAGTGGATCAACAAGATCTGGTATTTGTACACAATGGAATTCTATGCTGCTGTCAGAAAGAATGACATCACCCCATTTGTTAGGAAATGGAAAGACTTAGAAAAAATCATATTAAGTGAAGTAAGCCAGACTCAAGTGAATTTAGGCCCAATGGTTTCCCTCATTCATCATAATCAGTAGAAACCTTGGGCTCTACTAGCAGAGATCTGCAATAGAGCAAAATCTTGATACATAAGGCCATATAGTATGAAGCTAATTGAAAGGACCTCCAGGATATTGAAACAAAAGCCATATAATGAATGATTGTTGTCCTTAATGTACTATGTTGTCTCTCATCTCCTTTGCTGTCCCTTGGCTATCTCATATTGTTATAGTACCTCACTTTGTTATCTGATATATTGAATTTATTTGTATTTGGATATTTGAAATTTGATAGGGAAGGGGGGAAAACCAAGACAGGTGGGGGGTGTGGGGGGGGGAGGGAAATGGGTACCAAGACATGTGAAAGAGTATCAATGTATGTGAATTAATGCACCTTCTATCTGGTAAATATCATGTAACCCTTTTACTAATTACAATAAAAAAATAAAATATAAAGATGAAAAAAAAAGGTAACAGTAACTCCATCATTTTCCATGCTAAGTTTAAATTGGTTCCCACAGCTTTCAATATCCTCCATTGGATTACTGTCTGCATAATATTTTATAAACCTTTCCCCTTAGTCATTTTCTCTGTATTACAAAGAAAGTAATAATACTTCTTCTAAATTCCAAAGATATTTAAGAGAAACAGGTAAGAAAATAAATAATTAGATGATGTGACTACATATTCTGCTAAAACACTGATATATTATCTATCCTAACAGCCAAGTGTCCCTTGGTAACTGCTTAGAAAGAAGTATTAGTGGCTCATACCTATAATCCTAGTTATATATTTATATATAAACATAAAGATTCCAGTCCCAAGTCTGGCTGGGCTGGCAAATCCAAGCTATTCTCATCTCCAATTAACTAGCAATAAGCCAGCAGTAGAGGTGTGACTTGAATGGTAGAGCGCCTGTCTTGAATGATAAAGCCAAAAGGGAATACAGGGCCCTTAATTCAAGCCCCAGTACTGGAACCCCCCTACCACAAAACACTTGTAAATAGTAGATTATATCTTTTCTATTTTAATAATCTTATTGAACTTTAAAATATTCTGGATTATATGTTTACAACTTAATTGGCAGTAAACCTTTTATTGTAAATATTTAATATTTCCTTTCTAATTTTATTGACAGACTTTTGCATGAGTTCTCATTTAAGCTTAAGATTACTTCCTTAGGATACATACTTTTTATATAATACTTGATATTCTCATGAATGTGAAGATTTGTCTTACCACATTCTTAGCAGAAGTAAACACTGCCATTTTTGTCAAATGTTTTTATATTTCATCCTTCATTGCTACTTCTGCATAACAAATGTTCTTTTTTTAGGATAATTGATTAATTTTGAATCTAGATCAGGTCTTTCATTTGGAATATTTTTCAATTCAAGAAAGCATTATAATATATTGTATGTATTTTTCAGTGTTTTTCATTTGTCCTTCCTTTCCCCTGTATGCTCCTGTCATCTATGAATTAACTCCTGATTTCCTAGATCTGTGCATTGTCCTATCATATGTAACACAGTATAATGCCTAGCAGACAATCTGTGGAGTTTGGCAGACTTCCATGTGAGTTCTCCTCTGTTACCTACTGGCTATTGGCCTGGGCATGTAAGGTGGCCTTGCCAAGTTCCTGTTTCTACCTTGGTACTGTGTTTGGCATTCAGTAAGTGCCCAATACCAATAGCCATTGCTCTCTTTTATAAGCATTCTCACAACAGCCTTGAGTGCACATTTTACTTTAACGAGTCTATTTTTCTATCCTGTGATTGTGGTTTCTTTCTATGTTCTTTAGATATTTTAATTCTATGATTATTCAGTTGTTTTTTTTTCTACAACTCATAACCAATATGCCAAATTCTATTTTGTGACTCAATCTTTTACTTTTGTTGAAGATACAAAGGAGAAATTTCTTCTCTGTGCTGTGGCCTTTATCAAAGTGGGGTGTTTTCAGCTTTGTAGGCAGTTTTATATGGCAGAAGACTTCTTTTTGTCAAATTTCATTTCTCTGACTCCATCATGAAAACTTGGGCAGGTGTCCCATGGCTGTTCATCTTCCTCTTAAGCAATGTAGAGTGCCAAAGTTACTTTAAAGAAAATAGAAATTAGAAATAGCCTTAAGGATTAGGTTTGTAAGATGCCCCAAGCTGTAAATTTATGGTAGAAATGGGTAGAGAAGTACAGCCTTTTCTCTGTTCTTGGTACTAAGCTTCTGCCCTGCCTACTTGATAACCTGTTTTAGAAACTTACAGAGTAGGCTGGGAATTTGGTCCAGTGGTAGGGTGCTTGCCTAGCATGCACAAAGACCCGGGTTTGATACCTTGGTACCACATACATAGAAAAAAGTTGGAAGTGGTGCTGTGGCTCAAGTGGCAGAGTGCAAGCCTTGAGGAAGAAGCCCAACGATAGTGCTCAGGCCCTGAGTTCAAGCCCCAGGACTGGCCAAAAAAGAAAAGAAAAGAAACTTACAGAGGAAGGAAAGAAAGAAAGAACTTTTAAAGACAAGTTAAGATTTTGTTATACAAGGGCATATTAAATCCACTAGCACAACAATGTTCATTGCAGCACTATTCACCATAGCAAAGATATGGAACCAACCTAGATGTCCCTCAGTTGATGAGTGGATCAACAAGTTGTGGCATTTGTACACAATGGAATTCTATGCTGCTGTCAGAAAGAATGACATCGCCCCATTTGTTAGGAAATGGAAAGACTTAGAAAAAAATCATATTAAGTGAAGTAAGCCAGACTCAAAGGAACTTAGGCTCAGTGGTTTCCCTCATTCGTCATAATCAGTAGAAACCTTGAGCTCTACTAGCAGAGATTTGCAATAGAGCAAAATCTTGATACATAAGGCCATATAGTATGAAGCTAATTGAAAGAACCTCCAGGATATTGAAACAAAAGCCATACAATGAATGATTGTTGTCCTTAATGTACTATGTTGTCTCTCATCTCCTTTGCTGTCCCTTGGTTATCTCATATTGTTACAGTATCTCACTTTGTTATCTGATATATTGAATTTATTTGTATTTGGTTATTTGAAATTTGATAGGGAAGGGGGGAAAACCAAGACAGGTGTGGGGTGTGGGGGGGAAGGTAATGGGTACCAAGACATGTGAAAGGGTATCAATGTATGTGAATTAATGCACCTTCTATCTGGCAAATATCATGTAACCCTTTTACTAATTACAATAAAAAATAAAAATAAAAATAAAAGATTCAGTAAGCAGTAGAGCTCTAGTCATGAGACAAACACAACAAGTTCAAGACCAACACTGCTGCCCTTTAAAACATGCCTCATGGACTTTCCTGCCAACTTGAACTTTGATCCTCAATCTCAGTGGCCTGAGCAGGTAAGATTCCACATGGGAGCCATGTTTCAAAACTCTTTAATGGGGCCCTCTCTCTTTCACCTTCCTTTTCATTTATTGTACTGTTCCTGGTTTTGGTTTTTGTTTTTTGTACAAACCTAGCAGTCTAATACTTTGAAGGACAGTACAATTTCTGGATTTTGAGTGGTAATTGTACGTATGTTTCTCACAGGGAATTTCTTCATTTGGCTGGTTTTGAACAGTGATCCTCAACTCTCAGCTTCCTAAGTAGCTAGGATTATAATAAAAGAACCTAGAATATTTAAAAAAAAGATTTTGTTATAAATGGTAAGGGGTTCCAGGTGTTTCTCTGGTCCTTGGATACAGCTACTTCAGATACAGCAAGTGACCAAAGAAGAATAGAAGGGTAGGAAAGAGATTTATTACAAATGTAAGTACATCTGGAAACACGAGGCAGATAAGCTGGATCAAGACAACTACCTAAGCAGGGACTATACCTACATCTCAAAGGGGTGAATTAAAGCATTGAGTAAGGCCAAATGCATGTGAAAACTGTAGGGGAATGAACTGGTGTTTGGTCCAGTAGGGCAATCTTCTAAATAGCTTAGAACTGAGGAGCTCCATGAACAGTTTGGCAGCTGCCATGCACTGTTCAGGTGCGAGAGGGCATAGATCTGCACCTTTGATCACCTTTGTCCTTCTATTTGATCCTTTTGTCTCTCCTGGTCTAACCTTGATAAGGGGAATGAGCTGCACAGGGAAGAAAGAGAAAGAGAAAGACAGAGACAGGGAGAGAGAGAGAGAGAGAGAGAGAGAGAGAGAGAGAGAGAGAGAGAGAGAGAGAGAGAGAGAGAGAGAGAGAGAGAGAGAGAGAGAGAGAGAGAGAGAGAGAGAGAGAGAGAAGGAGAGGGAGAAGGAGAGGGAGAAGGAGAGGGAGAGAGAGAGAGAAGGAGAGGGAGGGAGGGAGAGGGTGAGGGTGAGGAGAGGAGAGGGGGGGAGAGAAAGTGTGCACGTGTGTGTGTGTGTGTGTGTGTGTGTGTGTGTGTCGGGCTTGAAATTAGGGCCTGGGCACTGCTCCTGAGCTTTTAGGCTCAAATCCAGAGTTTCCTGAACTTTCATACCATGCTGGCTTTGAACTTGGATCCTCCAATCTCAGCCTCCTGAAAGACAGACTGGGTCTTATTTGAGCAGATATTTTCATAAACTGCTTTCAGGCTCCCTGGCACTGGCAAATGTTGCGGCTCTTTTGTTCAGTGTTTTTCAGTGTGTTCTGCTTATGTTAATCCCTCAGAAAGAAAAAAACTAAACTCCTCAATGGTTCTCCTTCTATGTATGCATATACATAGAGAAAGACAGTTCATATTTTATGGTAACAGTTCCCTGTCCAGACATTCTTAAGACAACTTCCTGAGCTCTTTTCCCATCCCTGATTTATCTAAGGAATTCACAGATCCTAGTACTGATGAGCAACAATTTTATTGTTACTATATTAATCATATTATTTTTAAATGTCCCTGCCATTTGGCGGAAACCTTGTGAAACCAGCAAGAAGTTGTCTTCTTCAATGTTAGCTAATTTGTTAGCTAATTTGTAAGAATGATAAAGAACTACATTGGCAGTACATATGCAAAGTATCCAGGAAGAGCCCACTTCCCCTCCCATTCAACTCCTACTGAAAAAAACAAAAACAAAAACATATTTTTTCCTGCCTCAAATCTCCAGTCTCAGGAACTAGAGGACTTGAACAATCTTCTAGATAATGGGGATTCAAATCCACATAAAACCTTCCCCCTGTGCTCCATGACCTTTCTCACAAAACTTCATTAAGAGTCAGACTCAGCCCTAGGCTGTTCTCTTTCATCTTTACTGCCCCTTAAGCAAAGCCTGATACAGCCCTGTAGTCTTGCCTGCTATGGCATGACCCTTCTCCACAGGAAATGTACGTGATACAATCTCTTCCAATTGCATTGGCCTTTCTGTGTCACCACTCCGTTACATTGCTGGTGGGTGGGGACTTGAAGGGTCTCTCATTTTCCCAGTGTCTAGGAACAATCAATTACTTGAAATCCACAAACATTTCAAATGGTATCATAAGAAAAGTCTCATAGGTGTAGATTTTAAAAAGGATTTATAAAGTAGAGGAAATGTTTGGGGGTGGGGTGAGGAAGAGAAATATTTTCTGCTCCCCATGCAGGAAATAGGATTCGAAGACTCAAAATGGTGTTTGTGATCTATGGCCTTTCTATTTTCTGAGACAGAACAAAATACCCTAGCCCTTCAACAATGTTGTCCAGAATGGATGTTAATTAGCATTTTAAAACATGGAGATTAGATTTAGGCTTTCCAAACTACACGCCAAGTGGTGATTCTGGGACTTCTCTTTGCTAAGAATACCTTCATATTGCTCTTTATTTATTTTTAAAGTATTTAAAGCTTTTTAAAAAACATCTCAAAGGACATGAAAAATAAAGGTAGCCCCCATATCTCATATTTTTGAAATTTAACATCTAAAATATTACGAGGGGAGAATAGTTATTTCCTTTTATTCTTTTCTTTTATTTTGTTCCATTTTTACTTCTTGATATTAATATCTGAGTCTGGCCCTTTAATGTTTATTAATTTTCATTTCCCTGTCTCATTATCATCTGTCTACCCTGCTTTAATACAACTATAAATTAAACCTTATGTATAATTTTAATGCATTCCAGCTGGTGCACCAAAAATTATCAGAAAGTTTAGGGCAGTTAAACAACCCCTGTCTTGTGTCTGGTAAGAGATGAATTGAGGCAAGATGGGAACATAAATTAAGATGATAGACAAATTTATTAGAAGAGAAAAATAACAGGTGAAGGGTACATGGCAGAGGAAATAACAGAGGAAGAGATATGCCTTGGGGAAAATAGCACTTCCACCCATCTCTGTTGCCTTGGCTACCTTGAACCATCCTTTTCATTACAGAACTTGGCCTTGTGTTTCATAGTGAGAAATGGACAATTTTCTGATTGGTTGATACATCTCCTTTCTGTTTCCTTTAACATTGTGAGGCTTGTGATGTCCCCATTTTCATCCTTTTTACGTCCTCATTCTTGTGTAATTCCTTGCCTTCATTGCACTGTCCTGCTGGTTTTGATTTCTGTAAGTTCTACAGGTTACCATTCCCTGACTGACAGCTTTTCTACTAACTTGTGTTTATGTTGGTGTCTCAGGTATATCAAATTCACTTGAAACTTCAATTGTGCCATCATTTTATAATTTAGAACAAATTCATAACGAAGACTCAAAGCTCCACACATACCTACAAATTGTGCTTGCTGTATGTTTATTCATGAAGAAGTTGTTCAGAGATGTGTGCTAGTGACCCACACCTACAATCCTAGCTGCTGGAGAGGCAGGGGATGGAAAGATAAATGTATATGGCCAGGCTGCATAGAAAATTCACAAGTCTTCCTCTCTGGGAATGGTGGATATACCTGTTCAATCCTCATTTAACTGGGAAGCTGATTGGCAGAGACCTCATCCCACCCTCAGCAGAAAAGTCAACAAAACTCAATTTAATGAAAAGAAGCCTTAATTTCAACATGGTAGTCTATGCCTGTCATCACACCTATGATGGGTAGCACAAAATAGATGGGTCAAAGTATAGATGTTGTACAGGAATTCAGTAATGAGAAACAGGGAAGCCACATTTTGAGAGGCTGAATTGGAATTCTATATTGGTAACTGTAGGTAGACCCCTGTCTCAAAGACCTGCAGCCCCACCTCCCCCAGAATGCACTTAACACTATTAGAAATTGAGCCATGACAATCCTGCCAAGGGCTATCTACATGTTTAATGTAATACCCATCAATACCCCAATCCAAAAATTCATATGGAATAATAAAAGACCCTGTATAGCAAAAACAATCCTTAGCAGAAAGAACAGCCCTCAAGGAATTTCAATACCAAACTTTAGACTCTATTACAGAGCTATAGTCACAAAAACAGCTTGGTACTGGCAAAAGAACAGGCCTGAGGACCAGTGGAATAGAACTAAAGATCCAGAAATCAACCTGCAGACCTATGACCACTTAATCTTTCATAAGTTAGCAAAAAAAAAAAATAGAATGGAAGAAAGACAGCCTCTTCAACAAATGGTGCTGGCAGAACTGGTTAAGCACTTGCAGATAAAGTGGATCCTTCTATGTCACGCTGCACCAGGATTAATTCTAAATGGATCACTTCTATGCCATGCTGCACCAGGATTAATTCTAAATGTATCAAAAACCTTGAGGTAAAAGCAAATACCCTGAAAACTTTACAAGAAGGAACAGGAGATACACTAGATCTCCTTGGCACAGGATGAAACTTTCTTAATACGGACCCAGAAACACAACAAATCAGAGAAAGTCTGGATAAGTGGGACTGGGACTGCATTAAACTGCAGAGCTTCTGTATGGCAAAGGACATAGCTAGCAAATTAAATAGAAAGCCTATAGAATGGGAGAAGATCTTCACTAGCCATACAACAGACAAATATCAACAGCTCAAAAAATTGAATAACTCCCAAACTAATCTCCAAAGAAACAACCATCCCATTAATAGATGGGGCAAAGACTTAAAGACTTCTCTGAAGAAGAAATAAGAATGGCCTATAGACACATGAAGAAATGCTCCACATCTCTGGCCATAAAAGAAATGCAAATGAAAACAACTCTAAGATTCCACCTCATTCTAGTTAGAATGGCCATTATCAAGAAATCTAATAACAACAGATGCTGGAGGGGATGTGGCCAGGAGGGATCACTACTACACTGTTGGTGGGAGTGCAAACTGGTTCAACCACTATGGAAAGCAGTATGGCGATTCCTCAAAAGGCTAAAAATAGAGCTCCCCTATGACCCAGCAATTCCACTCCTTGGCATTTACCCAAATGTCCAGAAACAAGGACATTCTAAAGCCAATAGCACAATAATTTTTCATTGCATCACTATTTACCATAGCAAAGAACCAACCCAGATGCCCCTCAGTAGATTGGATCATGAAGATGTGGTATTTATACACAATGGAATTCTATGCAGCCATCAGAAAGAATGACATTTCCCATTTTGTAAGGAAATGGAAAGACTTGGGAAAAAAATCATATTAAGTGAAGTAAGCCAGACCCAAAGGATTATAGGCTCAATAATTTCCCTCATTTGTAATAATTAGTACACATCTAGGACTCTCCTAGCAAAGGATTACAATAGCTCAAAACCTAGATACATAAGGTCATATAGGATAAGGCTAAATTAAAGGATCTCTAGGATATAGAGACAAGAACTTTATGTAATTGTTGTTCTTAAGGTACTATGTTATTTCTCTTCTGTTTTGTTGCCCTTTGATTAATGTTATCTTGTTACAGTATCTCTGTTTGTTACCTGGCATATTGTATATACATTTATTTGATTATTTGAAATAGGAAAGTGAAGGGGGAAAACAAGATGATTGGGAGGGGGTGGGAGGAGGAAAATGGGGACAAAGACATGAGAAGGGATATCAATGTGTGAGAAGAAATGCACCTACTCTCTGGCAAATATAACTGTAACCCCAACAATAAAAAATAAAAATAAAAAAATAAATTGAGCCATGAGAATAAGAGAGGAAAGAAAGAGCAGAAAGATAATACCACAAGATCAACTCCAATGGAGCACTAAAGTGGGATGCCATGGTGACTGAGGAGAACCAGGGAACATGAGGCATGGCATAATGGTGCCCAATCTAGTCTAGACCTAAATGGCTTCAGAGGCAGACGGCAGTGTCACCAGAAACTTTAGAGTCTCATGAGTTAAGGCACAAGACTGACAGGTCCAGTAATCCACTGCCAAGTCCCTGCCCCTGCCTCTAGGAACTCAGACATGCCCATCACGTGGGGGGCAGGGAACTTCACCTTTCTCTACCATGAAGACAAGATGGTACCAGTTAACCCAATTCCCTATTATACTGGCCAAGATGGTGCCAGTTAGATCCAGTGTCCTTATTTCACAGATGTGCAGACACAATGGAAACAAGACTCTATTTCAAAAACAATCAGTATAACAGAAGTGTAATTCAGCAGCAGAATGCCTGAGCTCTAGCACCAGTTGACATTATGGGTATCATTCAACCCACTGGGTAACAGGTATAGAAAAACCACTGCCTCACAGACTCTTAATGTCTACTTGAAGCTGATACAGCTCATCCCATAAAATCAGTGCCGTAAAGCTAGGTACCAGTGGTTCATAACTGCTTTACTAGCTACCCAGGAAGCTGAGACCTGCAAGATTACTGTTCAGAGCCAGACAATTTACAAGCATAAAGTTGGGCTGGAGGCATGGCACAAGTGGTAGAACACCATTGGTGAGCAAACAAACAAGGTTAACAATGAAGCACTGAGTTTCCACTCCAGAATGGACTGCAAGTCCATTATTGATGTGTCAATAATCTAGAGAAGATTATTACTGCCATATAGAGACAGTAACCTTTCCTGTGTCTAATTTATATATTTGTTAGGTAGTGATGATATAGTGTCTACAGTCATGAAGAAGCCAGAGCCATAATTAGTGTCATGATCCTGAGGCCTTTTGTCAGAGGCATTTACTCAAATACTACCTTTAGGAAATATTAGAAAAGAGCCAATATGATAGTCTACAACAAAGGTGCCACTTCGAAGAGGAGCTAGAAGAGAGGACCTAGAAAGGAGTGGAATTCAAGTAAATTTAAGGAATACAATGACTTGTAATGGCTAATGAGAGATTTGGAGGAGGTAACAGGAACTAGAGCCAGAGAAATGTTCTAAGTGAAAAAACAGGTGGATAGTGGGCTTTTTATCTGACTCTTGGGAGGCTAGGCACAATAAAAAACAATTAAAAGGTATCTGGTGGAATAGACATTAGCCCAAGATATCAGGCATACACAAAAGCAGGTGGCAATGTCAGTTGCTGACTCTACCATAGTAGAATAGTCCATAGTCTTGGCAGAGTTAAGGACAGTATCTTTTATTCCTCTTTTAAATAAATACAAACATATTAATCTGGAATCCTAGAATTAGAGTAGTTGATAGAAAATGCTTAAATGATCAAATGACCTGAAGAAGATAGATCAAAAAGCCCAGAAGGAACCATGATGAAAACGGTGGATACCAGACATCAACAAGTTACAGTCCTATATTTTTCCCAGAAATAAACATTACTGACTTATTTACCTGGTCCACAAAGCTGCCTAAGGCCCTATCATCTTGCTCTAGAGACAGAAACTTGCTGCTGTCTAACTCATGGGAAATGACACCTCCTCCGGTGGTTGAGAGGGGCTGAAGACTTCGTACATCTGCTAGGGGAATGGGCAGGTATGTTAGTTCCTGCAGCATCCTCATAGAACAGGTACTCTGCCTTATTATGGCCAAACATTGCCAATTTAGTGTTTTCTTTGACTAGAACTAAGACACTTAGTGAACATTTATTCTCTTTCCTTATATAAATGAAGCTCAAGAGTCAATTTCAGTCTAGAAAGCAAGTTTGCTGGGTAGTTTGTGCAGACGGAAGGAACAGAGCTCCTTGGCCAGCAATGAGGTTATTTAGAACCAAGGGAAGTACTAGATATATGTTAATGAAAGATGAATCAGAGCTAAACCCTAACATCTGATATCTTACCTTGTACAGACCTACTAGAAATGGGAGGGAAGAACTGATAAAAAGCTAATATTTCAGAGGACAGAAGAAGATTGAAGCAGGTAGACCTGCAGGAAGTCCTTATCAACTAAGGAATACAGCTAAACTATCTAGATGTAAAATTTCAAATCAGGGTGTGTATGCGCTGAGAGAGCCAGAATTAAGCACACACTTCCTTCTGACAGACAGAGACAGAACAGATTTCCTTCTTTTTAATTTCAATTCTCCCTCTGGCTGACTTATTTCTATTTTCTTCCCTCTGCATTTGTTTCTACTCTTTTTTTATTGCCATTCCTGGGATTTGAAATCAGAGCCTGGGCACTGTCCTTGAGCTTTCTCAGGGCTAGCTCTACCACTTAAGCCACAGCACCACTCAACTTTTTTTCTGTGTACATGGTAATCAAGGAACTGAACCAAGGGCTCCATGCATGCTAAGGAAGCACTCTACCACCAGGCCAAACTCCTGGCCCTGTTTTGTTTGCTTTTTTAATATGAATTTACCAGTATGAAAGGTATTCGTGAAAAGTAAGTACTCTTAGGATTTGAATATGACAAGCTCTCCATAAGCTCATGTGTTGAAGGCTTAGTCTCTTTGAGCGTCCAGGGGTAGGTCTTGTTCTTGGCTCTTTCTGCTTCTTAGCTCCCATGAGAAGAGCAGTTCTACTCTACTACGTACTTCCTACCATGACATTCTGTCCTAACATGTCTCAAAGCGGAGGAGCAAGCTGACCATGAATTGAAACCTCTTAAACCATAAGCCAAATCTCATCTTTCCTCTTCTAAACTGTTTCTATCATATATTTGCTACAACAGCCACAAAACCTGATTTGCTCAAGTATACATTGTCCACATAAGCCAGGGATTGTCTCCGAACCTCAAGTCCACTGAAGACATTCCCTTGAAAATGGGGAAGTATAGTTAAGAGATACTGCAAAACAATAGCATTCCAATTCTTATAGCATTAAAATGGGACTAAGAATATTCTATTTCTCCATTCCAGTATGAAAGTTACACATTTTTTGGTCAAGTGATGGTTATGTGGTATTCACTTTCTGAATAAATTTAGTATCTGCAATGCAGGGCTGGAGTGGTTTCTAATTTAAAATTAGATGGTGAAGAAAATAAATCTGGATACTATAAAAAATTATACCTGTATCAGCCTAAAAAGGACTTTTTTAAGCAATTGTCAGGCCAACACATCATATTGCCAAACCCATAAACCGCTTCAAGAAACAGATGGAATTTATATCACAGACTCACAAACCTCATGGGGAGAGATGTTTGAGTCCAATTAACCCCTTGGCAACAGGACCTAACCTGAAAGAATATGCTCAAACCATCCAAAGGTATTTTGTCTAGACTTACCCTTGCAGAATTTTCTGTGGATCTGTCTCTGAGAAGAGCAAGTCAGATTCAAGGTAGAGGGCAGGGATGGAGGGAATGGTCTCAGAAAACAACCCCTTTTCCCATTTATGCTCTAGGATGTCTCTATAACAAGTTACAAGACAGGTATTTCACCACAGTTGGATGTGCCATTTGGTCTCACTCAGATTCTTAATACAAGTGCCAAATCCTAACTTAAAGGACAAAAAAAATAGAAAACTTGTCAGTATGTGTTATTACCGATGACATCTCAAAATGGCAGAAACTGAATTAGAGTGTTTCATCTAAAATGTTGTCAGTACAATTTTGATATTTCCAACCAATTTTTTTAAAAAAAGAAAAGAACTGTGAAGTTAAAAAAAACCCACAACTTTATTCGCATTTTGAATACTTTCTTCATCTAAAGTGACTAAAATCAGTTATAAAGCAGTGCATGAAAAAAAATCACGTTGATGCTGATGGTTCTGTTCTGCAAGCTAAGAATCATGGGAGCCCCTGTCCTATGGGCTTCGGTAATGGGTATGCTGCTTCAATAGCTGAACCTGACTTTGTGCTTTGTCTAAACACACAAGTGCCACACAACTGATGACCCTGGGAAGAGAAGAGAAGGATGGAACACAGTGTGAATACAGTTGAAATGGAGGAGATGGGGGGAGTACATTCAAAATGGGAAAGAATGCAAATTGTTGATTTAATAAAGGCTTTTGACTTCTAGAAAGGAACCAAATGACAAGCTCTTACAAACTTCTGTAGAAAAGAGCTGGAAGGAAATATGTGGAAATCTTATTCACAGGATGTGGTATTTGATTTTTTAAAAATTGGTTTTGGTGGTTCTACGATCAATACTGAAGTATCCTTTAACAACTGCTCACAAAATTTTGTGTCCATTACTTTCTCCTGCATCCTCTGCCTATGGGCAATTTCCTGTAGGGACTTGTCAGTGTGTACTGAGCTGCTGGTATTATTGTTACTTTAAAGTATCATTGAAGTAGAGTGCTGGTGGCTCCTACTTGTGATACTAGTTACTTTGGAGGCTGAGATATGAAGATCTAGATTTGAAACCAAGCCAGACAGACAAATCAAACTCTCCTATCTCGAATTAACTAGCAAAAAAGTAGAAGTGGAGGTGTGAGTCAGGTGGTAGAGCACCAGACTTGAATTAAAAAAAAAAAACTAAGCAAGAACTTGACACCTTGAGCTCAGGCCTCACTACAGGGAGAGATTGAAAATGGGGTAGAAAGAATACCTAGGTCATTGACCTAAGGTCATTCCCTTAGAGTCACCACGTACCCACATGACACTTTAACTCTTTCTCCCTACTGTTACTGTTTAGTAGATCAAGTAAGCTTATGTGAGGAGATATCACAGGACTTTGTAGTTTAATGATTAAAATATATTTTTACACATGTTTATCAAAAATTTATAAATGGTATAAGATGAAATGTGTTACATGAAAAGTGTACAAAAGTAAGTCAAATTATGAAAGACCCTTGATCACCTTTTTAAAAGCTTGATGGAAGACTAAATGGTTTTAAAGTGTAAATTGTTAGGAGTTAACTATATAAGTTAGGAAGTATGACCCTGGACACAGTTCAAATCAGGCAAGAAAGGTAAAAATGTGCTTTACTTTCATTATCTATTTAGGACAATAGTGTCTATGCTAGTAAAAGCATCTTAAGAGTTAAAAAAATGATCTAAGTAATACTTTAGCCCAGTGCTTATTATATAGTGACCATCTTAGAAGAAGCAGCTATTATTTCTGAACATGATGGAATTTGAATTTTTCCTTTATATGTTTTTATCATGCATGCTAATTTAATATCAAAAACTATGAAAATTTTAAAAGTAGTGAGTTTTCATAGTTCACTTAACAGATAGTTATAACCCTGTAAGATTCAGAGCTCCTTTATAAGGCTCTTCATTTTTCCCCCCTGGAAAACGTGTTTTACTGACAGGTGGGTGACTTGCTTGCTGAAAAAAAAGAAAAAAACAACTATGTGAATTATAGCTCTCTTGAAGTCTCCCTGATGAAACTGGAGCAGAAGTTAAAGCAAGTATTCAAGGTATCCAAGATTCCTTAAAGGGCCAAGGTCATCTTGAAATCATCAAGCTAAAGAAACAAACACCAATTTCCAGGTAACCTTGTACAAATTAGATGGCAGGTAAGTTAATCAAATTTCCCTGACACTGACTCATGCCTTTAATATGGCCCTTAGCATCTTGCTTCGGCCTACTAGTCTCTCCATAACTGTATACCAAAGCAAATGTAAAAGCATTTACCCCCAACATTAACAAAACTAGATTCACAAGAAACATGGCACACACAAGACAACTGGGAACAAACACAGCACTCGGGACCTCATCCAACCAGATGCTTCTCAAAATATGCAGCAAATGTTTTAAAGAGTCCTGTAAGAATTTCAAGACCCATTCTTCTAGCTTAAGAAAGGCACAGAAGGAATACAGACAAAGAACAGATGGTGTGCTCAAGTTGCTATGATTTTTTGAAAGGAGAGATAATACAATTTGATTAAGTAGTGGCAGTTTATGTACAAGCCACCCCCCTAAAAATTTCATTATTGAAATAAAGTGAAAATTCTTTTTAGAGCAAGAAACACTGTACATAATCTGTCAGTTTTGACAAAATATGAGTGATATCGAGGAATTGGGCTGTGACTATTTTGTAGTTAGCAGTAGCATATTTTGGAATCTATATCCATCTCTTAAGTTCATCCATTTGATTCCTTTACAGGATTTTTCAACAGATTTTTACTATGGTAGTAAGTACAGCAGCATACAAGGTATCATTCATATACTTCATTATTCTTTATGACTATTTACTACCCACAAAGCCTTCTGGTAATTATTACACTCAGTCATAAGAAGCTGACACTAATCTTGAAGTAAAAAGCAACTAAGCTTCATCAAAGCCAAACCTCTGTGTTCTGGACTCATTTGCCTTTACCACCAGTTACGGTAATTAAATGTCGAACATGCCAATATTTAAAGCATATCCTTCATGGTTCTGTCCTTAAACAAATGTTTCTTGAAGGATCCCTTAATGAGAAAACAATTTAAGAGTACAATTTGAGGGCTGGGATGTAGCTCAGTGGCAAAGCGCTTGCCTAGGAAGTGCAACGTCCTGGGTTCGATCCCCAGTGCCAAAAAAAGAAAAGACAAAAAAAAAAAAAAAAAAAAAAAAAAAGAGTACAATTTGAGGGCCGGGAGTTTGGCCTAGTGGTTAAAGTGCTTGCCTAGCATGCATGAAGACCCGGGTTCGATTCCTCGGTACCACATACATAGAAAAAAGCCGAAAGTGGTGCTGAGGCTCAAGTGGTAGAGCTCTAGCCTTGAGAAAGTCCAAGGACAGTGCTCAGGCCCTGAGCTCAAGCCCAGGACTGGCAAAAAAAAAAGCAAAAAAGAGTACAATTTGAATGAGTTTGCCCCCTTATAAAAAAATCTTTCCTTTCCCTTCCTTTCTTTTCCTTCCCTTCCCTTTCCTTCCTTTCTCTCCCTGTCTCCCTTCCTCCCTTTCCCTCCCTTCCTCCCTTCCTCCCTTCCTCCCTCCCTCCCTCCCTCCCTTCCTCCCTCCCTCCCTTCCTTCCTTCCTTCCTTCCTTCCGTCCTTCCTTCCTTGCTGTTTTTCCCAATGCTAGATTTTGAATTCAGGACCTTGTGCTTACTAGGCATTATACTATGTGAGCCACCCACAGCAGTTTTTGCTTTTGTTATTTTTCAAATGGAGTTTCACTTTCTGCCCAGGCCCATATGTACCACAACCCTCTTATTTATGTACATGCTACCTACCATTCCCAGATTTTTAGGTTGAGATGGAGTCTCATGAAATTCTTTCTCAGGCTTTGCCTTGAATCCCCAGTCCTCTCAATCTCAGTCTCCAGAGTAGCTAGGATTACAGGCATGAGCCACCAGCACCTGGCTTCTTAATATAGCCTCAATTGAAATGCCACTTAAATGTTTAAGAAAAACTTGAGCTCTTGAATATTATTTCTAGAAACTCTTTTCTGCTTATTCAAAAAAATCTCTATTTCTCTACTTGTCATTCAACCAATGAAGAGATTATAGCAATGCTATTGTAAGTATATATAGTTTTCTATTTACATTAGCTCGTGTGTGTGCTTATTCTGCTATGTTGAGTAAAGTAGGAACACACCAATACTGAACAAATCCAATTACACAGATTCTACAAATACTAGTGACTTTCCTCTGTTAAATTCTTGTAGATTGTCTGTATGTCTGTTCACTCCCACAATAGCTATAATTTCAAGCCAACCTATCCATCTAAGAGTCAAGTTTTTGCCAATTGATTAGGACTTTTCATTGCTGAGATTAATCTCCTTGACAAGTCATAACATCTCCCCTGCCAAAATGCTATTTTCCTAATACAAATGGAGCTTGGTGACTGAGTATATTTCATTTTCCCCCTTGCTTCAAACCCTACTTACTAGGGAAAATTTTCCCTTTCTGACTGACAGCAAAAATAAATCTCAATGTGAAGAGAGATGAAAAAAATAAAGCTTTCATACTGGAGAACTCGGGTTTTCTCATTCATATTCAAGAATTCATACCTAAATCTCTTAGGTGTTCTGTGGTATCCTGAAAGGTAACAGCTGCTTTCAAAAGCAGATTACTCAATATTTTCCTTAGCATTTTCATTGAACTTATGCTGTTCCCAGAGACTTTATGAGATCAAAGTGGAGGCTTGTTATTCTTAAGAATGTACTTGATAACCTATAATCTCATTTCTGTTTTCTCGTGTTCCTTGTGTCTATCTCCTGCCCACTCATCCCTTTCTTTCTCTTGCATTTGGCTTCTTTGCTGCAACTCCAGTTAAATCCTACAGCATATAGAACTCTCACTGCCTTGTCACTTTTCTCCATTGGCCTAGCATCCTTTATATATTACCAACTCATGTTTCGATCCTTTCTTGTTTCTAAAGAATCTGTCTCCTGCCCTTCAATCGCCTCTCTCATGTTCTTTCAGTTACTGAGTTACAAACTCTATTGCCCCCACTCTCTTCTCTAGGAAGGCCATTCCTAAATCTCCATTTCCAGCACTCACTCTCACCAACTGTTCTTCCTTGGTCAATTTCATTTGGATGGTCTACCAGAATACTAAAGTCAACTTTCTGCCTACTTGAAACTCCCTAATAGTAGGTACTTACAAATTACTTTTGCTAAAAAGCACAGACTCCTTATTTGGACCCATAAATTAAGGCAATACTATATCTTAAAACCTTGGGTCAGACTCATACTTAATTCTGCACATAGAATGAGTTGGTCACTCATGTAGTGTGTACACAAAAATGGTTGATCCTTCACCTTCATCTCCTAGTCTTTCAGCACAAAGTGCACAAAGATGAGATTGCGTGACGTATTTTCCTGTCAGCTTGCACAATATCCTGCTCCAGACACCCAACAGGCATGTGAAAGTCATTAAGCATTGTCCTAAACAGGCTGTCATCTTGAATTTCCAAAATGGACAGGAGTGATTGATAAACACTCCCTCTTTGGAGATTTCATCCAGGAGAAAGAGCAATCATCTCTTGGGAATCCAGTTGTCCCCTCCAGCAATAAAGACTTTTTCCTACCACTGGCTAGACCTGGACTGACATAAGGAATGATTAGACCACAGATTGACCCAATAGTCTTCTTCTGTTTAAATCTAAAGCTCACATCAGTGCCCTATATGTGGGATAATACAGTTCTACTTCTTCTCAACATTGTTGCCTTGTTATTTCCCGCTTATTGAAATAACCTAAGTTCTTTCCTTACTTATTACACTATTCCTTCAGTTTGCATTCTTTGGGGAAAGTGACCACATGTGACACACTGGATCTCCCAGAGTTACGTCCCTGTCCTAGGTCTCTCGTGGTGGTTCTCTTTTTCTAGTACTTGCTTCTTTGGTTTCACCACTGTAAAGAGGTCAACTTGTCAAATCACAAATTTTGACAGGCTTTTATTATTTCTATGTTTTTTTCCTCCTTATTTGTTGTTGACTACAAACTTTAGCAGAAAATAGACCTTATCTTTTTCACTCACTGATAAAAGTCCACCTCCTAGAAAGATGCCTAGCATTCTATGGGTTCATAATAAAGTCTGAATGAACACACTTTTGAGTGTTGAAAATAGAATGTGTACTGATTCTAGCTACTCAGGAAGAAGACCAAGTCAAACTCAACCTGAGTTTTATTTCCAATAAATCACAAAAAACTCAAAATGAAACTGGATGTAGTGGCTCACACCTGTAATCCTAGCTACACAGGAGGCTGAGATCTGAGGATCGAGGTTCAAAGCCAGCCCAGGCACTAAAGTCTACAAGATTCTTACCTCTAATTAACCATCAGAAAATCAGCAGTGGGGCTGTGGCTCAAGGAGTAGAGCAGTAGCCTGAGCTGAAGAGCTCAGAGACAATGCCCAAACCCAGCGTTAAGTCTCACAACCCACCAAAGGGGGAGAAAAAAAAAAGCTCAAAATGGAGCTTCAGTGGTAGAGTGGTAAAGTGACAGCCTTGAGCAAAGAAGCTAAAGGATGGCACCTAGGACCTGAATTCAAGCCCTAGTATGTATGTACATAGTTCTCAGTGTTGTGCTTTGTTAGATTTTAAACCCTCAGTAAATAAATGATATCCATCATATGGCATCTTTATTACAATCATTAGCATTTCTTCCATTATAGTTTTTAGTCTATTCATAAATAAAATATGAAAAGGTTGATCTTCTAAAACTTGAGAATAGAATGGTAGTTATCAGAAGCTGGGGAGAGCTTGAAGGGTGATGGGGAAAAACAACTGACCAATGGTAGTGAGCTACAGTTAGATAGGAACAGGAAATTTTGGTGTATAGTGGAGGGGCTATCAAAAATAATAGTGTAGTTTTCATCTCCAAAGGTAGAAAATAGGATATTGAAAGTTTTCAGTGACAGCTGAGAAGATAATCTGATTTACATAATGTATTGAACCATTCCTTGCTACCCAGGATCAACTGTGAAAAGAAAACCAAATAATTCAGAATGCTACCTTATTTCTGTAAGATTGATACAGTTTTGTAAATATTTCTTTTCAATATGATCAGAAAAATAGAGACCATAAGAAAGAAACATACATTTCAATTCTTTTGCTTCTACTTTCTTTTGTCATGATAAAGTGAACTTTTAGAGTTTCCATTTGTTAACTTATCCTTGTTGAGATTTTCTTTGGTTCATGGTTAGTTTTTGCTATTCTATTAATGTAATAGATTTTCTTGTTTATTTCTAGTATTTCATTTGTTAAATTTTATTCTGTATATTTAATTCTTAAAGTTCAGAAAAAAATCCAGTTTTGACAGAACTAGAAACTATGCCTGTGTTGGCCTGTTAGTATATCTCTGATTGATAGGTACAGCCTTGCTTTCAATTCTTTAACTTCCATCAGTCCCCCAAATTATAACCCCCCCAAAATGCAGTCTAGACTTAAGAGTGGGAAAATAATAGTGTGAATTCCATCTCTGGCCTTTTCTAGCTGTCTGAGGTTGGAATGAATATTTACAGTAGCTATGAACCCTGGCCCAATGGCAAAGAAAGCTGACTCCAGAGCCAGGGCATAAACCTGGCCCCAGAATCCTCACTCATCAAGTGTGGATGTTAACAATGCCTAACACATAGGTTACAATCATGAAGTAAGTTCATGCACAAAAAGCTTTTAGAATACCGTGTGGCAGATAGTAATGTAAGAATTGGAGAGAATTCCCTGGGACTGGTGATGGTGTTTGCAGTCATAGCATGATAACTCATTCTGTGCCAGATCTTCATTTATATAGAGGCACCCATTACAACAGCCTTATGAAGTAGGCAATGTCTCTTATCCTTGCTTTACAAATGAGAAAATATGAAGTTCAGAGAAATGAAGTAACAGGAATAAGTTTCACGGAGCTAGTCAGTGGTAGGTAGAGACTGTTTTCAAAACCATGAAACATGATGAATTTGGGCTTAGCACATGACTAAGTCTCAGTAAATGTTTTATATATTACCTTGCTAATCTCTACCATCTGCATAAAACTTGTATATTACGGTCATGTTTGACATTGTCTTGCAAAGGTCTGTACCGGGAATGATTTTTTTTCCTGTGTCTAGATCTTTAGAAATCTAGCAATGGCTTAATAATCCTTTTTATAACAACTAACAGATTTAAAGAGAATAAAGTGCTCCCCCTTTTTTTCTGAACTTATATTAGGAATAAAATGCATATCACATAACAAATAGTTAACAAACTAAACAGTATCTGCCATTTCCAGCTGCATAACCTTGGGCAAACTATTTCAATAACTATTCATTTTTTATTCAGAAAATGGAGGTGATAATAATTATTCCCCATAAATGTTATAAAGACTAAATGATGTAGCGCATTCAAAGTCCTTAGCATAGTAACACAGACAATCCTGAACTAAACATAATTTCTTCTAGTAATAGTTTTCAAACTCACTTTCCAATAGGAAAGGTCATAGTCCTAAAACCACTAAATTAGTTTCCCAGCAATTGTACCCCTGATCTCTGCAATAGGTCTAGAAATAAATACACATTAGCACTGAATATCTGGCAAACATTTAAATCTCCCATACATATTAGCTTTTGAGCTTCATGGTTCATATATCTTTCAGCACTCTCCATGGGAAACTTTATATCCTTCAATAACTTTTCTTAATCAAGTATGGATTTTTTTCCAGCCATGCTGTTCTTAGAACTACATTTCTAATATATCCCATATCGATGCTCTCGTTCAAACACAAACAGATTTGACCTAACACTCCAAGGCCATCTAGAGTGAATGACTCAGACAAAGAAATTCTTACTATTTCCTCATTTCACCCTTGTTGGATGACCAAACTAACCTTGTGACAAATTCACCATTCAGTGAATAGTATTCCTTAGGGTTATTTTGTCCACAAAGTCTCTTACTGCCTGAGATATAACAATGGAAAGTATGAGGTTCATCTAATAGGCCAGCTTAACTACCTTCCCAACGCTGGCAACACTTTCTCTCTTCAGAAAGCATCTGTTGCTTCCTCTGGGCAGCACACCTGCCTGCTGGAACCTGTCCAGTGCCAGCCCAGCCTTTAGTAACTGATTCCATGGCTTAAAAAAAAAAAATGATGGGCTGGTGTAAGTTTACCCCTCCTCCTTCACGCTCACCGACAGCTGAACAAGCCCCACACTTCTCCTCCACATAGCTGGCAAAGCCAACAGAGACTTGGAACAGCAGGCAGACAAAGAAAAACAATTTAATTTCCCTGCTTGGCTGCTCCTTTCCAAATGTGACAGCTTTTCCAACCAAATGGCTTGTGTTCTAGTCAGTTATATGGAGGAAGAAACAGAGCGAACAGTGACACCAAATGGTTAGCTATACCAAAAAAGATGTTTGTGCCCCCGTTGCATTTCAGAAACAAATGAGGTAACTTATATTGATAAATAATAAGCAACAAGATGATGAGTGAAGAGTAGGTAGGGAAAAATAAGATGAGTGGGAGAAACAAGGGAAAGTGGGAGAAAAACATGGGAAGGGGTATCAATATTCAAGAAGTAATGTACCCACTACCCAATGAATGTAACTGTAACCCCTCCATACATCACCCTGACAATAAAATACAAAAGTGAATATGGAAGCACAATGCTTGGGAACATAGAACTGCCTATAGAATGGTAGTGAGTTGTTTGGTTGCTTTAGAACTAATTTGAGCTGATTTGACTCCAATTTTTCTAGTCTATTTGGGAATGAAAAATAAATCTTTTTTGTTTCAGAGGAAAACCACTATTGTTTTCTAAATCTATACTGACAGAAATTTCTAATAATGGGCTTTTACATATTTTTTAAGAGTAAGGACCTTTCTTTAAGAGTAAGGACAAGAGGGGCTGGGAGTTTGGCCTAGTGGTTAAAGTGTTTGCCTAGCATGCACGAAGGCCTGGGTTCGATTCCTTGGTACCACATACATAGAAAAAAGCCAGAAGTGGTGCTGAGGCTCAAGTGGTAGGGCTCTAACCTTGAGAAAGTCCAAGGACAGTGCTCAGGCCCTGAGCTCAAGCCCAGGACAGGCAAAAAAAAAAAAAAGAGTAAGGACAAGAAGTATACTTTTTTCTTCACATGAATTTTCAGTGGTATTATCTTTTCCAATTCAGATTTTCTAATATTTTTCTTTTCTTTTTTTGCCAGTCCCGGGACTTGAACTCAAGGCCTAAGCACTGTCCTTAGTCTTTCTCAAGGCTAGAGCTCTACAACTTGAGCCACAGGCACTACTTCCTGCTTTTTCTATATATGTGGTACTGAGGAATAGGACTCAGGTCTTTGTGCATGCTGGACAAGCACTCTACCACTAGGCTAGTTTGGATTTTTGTTTGGTACTATTGGAGCATACTTAATCACAATCTTTACTCAGTCCCTGCACAATTAGAACATATTTATAAAATATGTAGTGGAAGATACAAAATGTGTTCATTGAAAACAAATCAGATAGAGCTCCATGGCAAGGTTAGCCACCCAGAATGCGTCAATCCAACCAATACATCAAATAATTATAAACGTTGGTAAAAGTTTAGATTGCATATTTGCTTAATTACTGTGACAAATGGACAGCAGCATAGAATTAAATAACTGAGCAAACAACCTTGAAAAATAAAGGGAAATGGTAACTAAGGAAAAAAATGAAAGTCAAATCAAAGAATAAGAAAGGGGCAGAATAAGTGACTACATAAGGGAAAAAAGAATGATCTAAATCATAAGAAAAAGGCTAACAAAGCTGGGCCCTGGTGTATGAGGCCGGTAATCCTATCTACTCAGGAGGCTGAGCTCTGAGGATCTGAAGCTAGCCCAGGTAGAAAACCCATGAGACTCATCACTCCAATCAGCAACCAGAAAACTATAAATGAATCTATGACTCAAAATGATGAGTGCTAGCCTTGAGCACAATAAATAAATTTAAGAAATAAGTAAATAAATAGCATAGGAACAGTGCTCAGGTCCTGAGTTCACACCCCACAACTGACCAAAAAAAAACAAAAGGTCTAGCAAAGACTATGAGGTTACTGATGATTAAAGCAAAAATGGAAGAAACAGAGTAGGTAAAAGAGATAGATAAGAGATGTTGAGAAAATAAAATATTGAACTAGGAAGAGGAGAAGTCTAAGAATATTTTTTCAAATAACAGCTAGCAACTTCAGCATATTTAAAGGTTAAAGTGCCAGAAAGTAAAGAAATGTGGACAGGAACAAGTTCTTGGCTCATAATGAACTCTTAAGAAACACCTGTTAGATTTTGGTTGCTACCTACACAGAAGAGAGACAGGGGAGTGCAATCAAGATGAGAATTTGTAGGGGAGAGGGAGGAGAAATAACACAAAATGCATTCCTTTCTATCATGATATATAATGTGATCATCAGAGAATTTCCAGGATGGATCAAATGTTCCAAAATAAGGCCTGGAAAGAACTGTTGCTTTCTTCCCCGTCTCTAAGTAAGTACACAGATTGCCACCCTCTGTTTCATTTCCTTCATAAAGCTTGTTGCATTCCTATTTTATTTTCTATTTTCTATACCAAAATATAAACTCCCCTAGAATCCCATCCTACCACTGTAGTCTCATCACTCCAAGATCTCAAACACATCATAAGTGCCTAATAAGTGACAAGTGAACAAAGGCAAATATTAGACAATAAGCCTCTGCTGAAGAACCAACATTTTCCATTCATTATTTCAGACATACACTAGTCTTATGTGTTGGTTTCTTACTAACTAGAGTAATCTTTTTAACTGGAATTGAAAGAACAAGGGAAAAAAATGCACCAAGACCTCCGTAAATGATTCTAGGCCAATGGAGTTTAGAAATAGAACAGATTTAAACTGTTAATGTAGCTAAACTTCACATCTCTTCTTTTCTCCCTTTATACAATTTAGAGCAGGGCAATCTCTGCTTCATGAGCATCTGCTTCAAAGTGAGATGCCTAGAGTTATCATGCTAAAGCAAACCACAGTCCCACAGTGTTCAATGAGAGCACATTTATGAGAAATTGGGTGATTTTGTTGTTGTGCAAGTCACAGGGTTATACCAACCTACGGTAGCAAACAATTCACCAGACTAAAGACAGCCTGATGGCTCCACCAAACCTGTACCCAGGACTAGTGTACTGATAAGTATAGGCATTCGTAACACAATAGTAAAGATTTGTGTATTTAAACAGAATAAATAATAGGAATCTTTCAACTCTGTTTTGTGTAGCACATAATGATGTAGCTTAAGGAAGATAATTATTCATAAAGAGTAACTACCACAAAGCTAAACAGTTGGAATTGTAAAACTTTTCAAATGTTTTTAACAATTAATGAATGTGCATTAAGAATACTTAAAAAAAAAATAAGCCAAAGCTGGGTATGGTAGCTCACTCCTGTAATCCTAGCTACTCAGGAGGCTGAGATCTGAGGATCACAGTTCAAAGCTGGCCTGGGCACTAAAGTCCATGAGACTCTAATCTCCAATTAACCACCAGAAAGCTGGAAGTGGGGCTGTGGCTCAAGGGGTAGAGTGGTAGCCTTGAGATGAAGAGCTCAGGGACAACACCCTGATGGTCAAGTCCCATGACCATCAAAAAAAAAAAAAAAGAGGGAAATGGGGACAAAAACATGAAAAGGGGTGTCAATGTGTGTGAAGTAATGCACCTACCACTGGCAAACTGTGACCCTTCTATGCATTACCCCAACAATAGAAAATTAAATTAAATTAAATTTTAAAAAGGGATAGGCTCAGAAACAAAGGTGACCTTTTTTTACAGCAAGGTGACGTTTTTGTGGGTCAAAAAAAGTAAATATTAGTTCGACGCCTGTAATCCTAGCTACTCAGAGGCTAAGATCTGAGGGTCATGTTCAAAACCAGGCACTAAAGTCAATGAGATCCTTATCTCCATCAAACCACCAGAAAATCAGAAGTGTCACTGTGGCTCAAGGTAGTTTTGAGGGGAGAAATAAATAAATAGGATTCAACACAGTAGATTCAAGCAAAAAGGAGATAAATAAACTTATTAGTTAAATGAAATTTTTTAAGTGTATATGTGTGTGTGTGTGTGTCCTAGGGCTTGAATTCAGGGCCTGGGAACTATCCCTCAGCTTTTGTGCTCAAGGCTACTCTGTACACTCTGACACTGAGCCACAGCTGCACTTCCAGATTTTTGCTGGTCAATTGGAGATAAGAGTCTCACAGGCTTTCCTTCTCAGGCTGGCTTTGAACTGTGGGCTTCAGAGCTTAGCCTCTTAAGTTGCTAGGACTACAGATGTGAGCTATAACCACCTGCCTTTCTTCATTTGTCAATTTTTATTTCCAGTTATGTCCATAATATGGACATTGAATTATTTATTAAATAAAACATAAATCAGAAGTGTGCTATTCAAATGTGGCATTTTCTATTCAGCAAAAATAAAAGTATTCATATATTAGAATATTGTAACCAGACTTCAAAATATTATTACATAGTTAATATAAAGAGAGAGAAGAATAGAAAAAGTAATTATAACTATGGATAATCGCAGTGCTCAAACTAAAAATAACAAAACCAGATGCTAGGAAAATATACTTAATTACCAAGAATAATTTTTATGATATGTGTTACAAAAAATATAAGCCCATAAGTTAAAATTATATACTATTTGTTTGTGCTTTTATTTTTCTGTTAGGAATGGAAACCAGGGCCTTGCATGTGATGGAAAACAAATAGAAAATTGAGCTACATATCCAGGCCAAGAAATATATCCTTTGAAGAGTTACCACAATATTGCGGTTTTGACATTATAATTCTTTAAGACAGGTTACACAGTCACATCAAGATAAAATTTTTCTGTGCTCATAAACAAAGTCTGATGAGTATAATTCATAGATCAGAGATCATCAGAAAGACAAGAGAGGGAGAGAGCGAGGCAGGATTTGACTTAGGAATTGGTACACACAACTCAAGGGTTGACAAGCCTGAAATCTGGAAAGCCAGCAGGCAGGAGACTCAGGAAATGGGAATGCTGTAGTCATGTCTCTAAAGACAATCTGAGGAAGTCATACTTCTTCCTCAGGGAATCTCAGTCTTTTTTTTTTGTCCTAAGGTGTTTAATGAATGGGAATTGGACTGTTTACATTGTAGAAAATAATCTGTTAAATTAATAATCTGGTTAAAAATCTGATTTAAAATGGCAATCACATATCAAATGTTCCTACATAATAACATCAATAACAGTGATTAAGCTGACATAAAATTACACATTAATTATCCTTGAAGTAGGACTGGTTCTTAAATTGTTCCTTTTTAACAAAATCGATTCACCATGTAAAATTAATTATGAGCTCTGAGCCAGGACCCATTTGACTGCCGACAACATAGCACCTAAATGACTACATGGAAAATGTAGTTCCAGTAATATCAGCAGTTGTCATGGAACTTCTTGCACAAGTTTGTTAGCAAATAGCTAACCTGATTTCTTCAAATATAAGACCCTGTATTAGGTGGACTTCTGACATTCTCCAACCACTGTTAATGAAGGTAATATTAATTTTCTGAGGATAACTTAGGAAATGCATTTGCTCTTCTTCAAATCTTAATAAGTAACTATACTTATTTGTCGGGGTTTTTAGTCCTCTGTCCCTCCTGACCTGCAAGAGAGATAGAACAGGCCTGACCAGGACAAGCCGAGAAAGGAAAGGGTCGAATGAAGGCCCCCAGCCATTCCTCACCAGAGGACAATCAGGCACATCCGGGGACCCATCAACCTTCCAACCAGGTGACAGGCAGGTTGGGTCCCAAAACCAGCAAATGAGCACTGGGCCACGAGTTAGGATTCCTTTTCTACAGCATAGGTTTCCATTTCCCCACACTTATTAAGAGTCATTCAAGCTCACACAAGTTTCTTCAGAAACTACTACCAACTCACTGTCTTTAAAACCACCATTTTCCTTCAAAACAATATGTAGCTAGCTGATTATTGTTTCTGAAATAATAAGTGAATGCTAAGATGTTGCCAGAACTCTCCTAATGAACTTAGTAATTGCTTTTAAAATCCCTGGCTAGGACAAGTTATGAAATGAACTTGCTAACAATTTCCATGATACATTTGTATTTATGGTATCATTACATGTCCAGTGTTTACTAGAGGAGCACTTTGCCTTCTCCAATGTGAAAAGGAGTGATTAGTACTTAAGTGAAAAAACGAATTTGGATCTTCACAGTTTCTTATCATCTTGGCGCTGTCTCAACTACTTTTGTAACCACATAAATATTGATGAAAGTAACCTCTGAAACATGAATCATCTTACTAAATTAGATTGGCTATGTCTTAGTCTAAAGCCCTGCAGAGATAACCTTCATTTTCAACACCATCCGCAGCCCACATGGGACTCTGACATATGGAACATTCGAGACCTCAGTGGAATGTCTGGTTCCCCATGGTAACGAGGACCATATGCAAAATCCTCCAGTGACAAACTAAGTAAAATGAAAAGAAAGAAAATGTCTTGGTGCATTTCCATCTACACACAGAACACTGTTAAAACAACAACAACAAAGCATTGAATGGCATTTATAGTCTTCACAATCAAGCAATTAAAAAAAGAACAACAACAAATTCCAACCACTGAGTATGCAATGTAATTTGTTACAACCTATTAGAGATCACCACACAATATCCCACTGGAACTAGATAGGAAAAAAATCTTAATTACTGAAGATATCTGTTGTATGCTTATCCATATTTTAGACCACAGATGTTAATGGAAGCTGGCTTGTTAGCACATGGAGTATTGCTTAGGGAGATGAGAGGGGCTTGTCCTTTACCCAAGTGATTGATGGTAGATTGAGAAATAAAGCTGAAAGAGGCAAAGAGTAAAATATAGGGCATGAAAACTAGGCCAGAGATATCCAGGGTTTCCAGTAGAACACTCTCTTGAGATCCAAAAGTATTTAATTGTCTCAACAATTTTCAACTCTTTCTGTGATTTATATGTTACACAATAGCAAATGGCATAAGTATAGTATAAATAAATACTTATCTACTTGACATAAATTCCTTTTGATAAGAAATTCTAGTTCAGACTATAAAAATAACAGCAATGGTTAGGTATCAACACTATTGGAAATGCTTTTCACATAATAAACTCATTTCTTCCTCACTGCAATGTTATTGGATAAGAAGAGTTATTATGATCTTCATCTTAAGATGAGAAAACAGAGTTGCTCAACCACAGTGAGATTCGATAATTTACCCATAATCCTCAAACCTGGGATGTTAGCCTAGATTTGAACCACAGACTCAGTCTCAGTGCTTATATTAGAATAATGCTATAGGTACCGATAATGGTGATATTCTGTTTAATTCTAATTTTAGAGCTAATGCAAAGAAACAAATAGTATCTTGTTCAGTATAGACAGTCAAGTTGGAATATGTTCCACCATCTATGAAGTATAGATTCCTTTTAGAGATAGTTCTGCTAGCAAAGAACTCACACATGTGTGGATTGTTTCTTATTTATTTATCTACTTACTTAGTATTGCTGGTCTTAGCGCTTGAGCTCCGTGCCCGAACTCTTTTGCTCAAGGCTAGTGCTCTATCATTTGAGCCACAGCCCCACTTAACTTTCTGTGTTTAATTAGAGATTAGAGTCTTCCTACACTGGCTGCCTTAGAACCACAATCCTCAGATCTCAGCCACCTGGGTAGCTAGGATTACAGGTGTGAGCCACTGGTGCCTGGCTCAGAACTGCTTTTAAAGCTCCCAACACAGTGATGTTATCTAGTCATCACTGTTCACTTCAGGTAGGCAAAAAAAAAAATCACAGAGAGAAAGGCCAGACCATGAGAAGAGTAGGGGAACGTACTGTTCCCACAGGGTGGTCACAGACCAAGGAGATGGCTTCCAGGACTGATGTTGCACCTTCTATGCTTGTTTTCCTCCTCTTTGATTATTAAGCAAGTCATTTCATTTCTCTAGGTCTCAACTTGTTTTTCATTTCCAGAAGTAACAAGTTGTAGTAAGTGATATCTAAAGTGAATCCAAGAATGTGCAACATCTTACAAAAGCTGAGATTCGCTGAGAAATCTGACACCATGACAGGAAGTTTGTAGGAGCCAATACAACAGAGCCTGGCTGACATCACACAGATGAATAGTAACTTGGGCATTCTAGTTTAAAAATGAAACATTCCCCCAAGGCTCATGTTTTAAAAGTATAGACCCCCAGCAGGTGGTGTTTTACTTGTTCTAGAAACTTTAGGGGGTGGAGACTAGATGGAGGTCGGGGGCGTAGTTTGGGGGTTTCTTGTACCTGGGCCTGCCCTGACCTCCTCTCCTTTCACACCACATTCCCATCACCCATCATCTTCTACCTAAGTTCATGGAGCCAAGCAACTATTGGCTGAAACTATGAGCAAACTAAATCTTTCTTCCCTGAAGTTGCTATCTTGGGTATTTTGTCTCAGCTGTCACAAAGTAAAATACATCAACTAACTTAGGGACAAAGCTAGAGAGTAGGTAGAAAAAAGAAAGTTCATGTATATGAAAGAGCTTCTGACCTAGGTATCAGTAGTCCATGCCTGTGATTCTAAGTGATTAGGAGACTGAGAGTTCTAAGTATAAAAGTTTAGAAAAATCTGACAGGAAAATCTGTTACTCTATCTCCATTTAACCAACAAAAAGCCAAACAGTCATGGCTCTCAAGAGGTAGGCTACCAGCTATGAGTGAAAAAAGCTGAATGAGAACATTAGAGCCTGAGTTCAAGCCCTGGTGTCAACACACATGTGCATACACGTGAACACACACACATATGAAAGAGCTGCTGGAAAAAAATAGATTATAATTGATTTATGGCTGGATTTTGTACCTATATCTCATACACTAATATTTTCTGTTGATTAAAAATAGTATCACTTAGGCCAGCAGTTTGGCCTACCATGCATGAAGACCCGGGTTCAATTCCTCTGTACCACATACACAGAAAAAGCTGAAAGTGCTGCTGTGGCTCAAGTGGTAGAGCTGTAGCCTTGAGAAAGCCCAAGGACAGTGCTCAGGCCCTGAGATCATGCCCCAGGACTGGCAATAAATAATAATAATAATAATAATAATAATAATAATAATGTCACATGCTTTAGAGTGCCAGGAAGGCTTCTCAAAGGTCCATTAGATTCTTTCCCCCTGGTACAAAGGCCAGAACTCAGGTTCTAGGCTCTGTCCCTAAGTTCTTTTGCTCAAGGCTAGCACTCTACTACTTTGAGCCACAGCTCCGCTTCCAGTGGTTAATTAGAGGTAAGAGTCTCACAGACTTTCCTGCCTGGACTGACTTGGAACCACAATCCTCAGATCTTATCCTCTTGAATAGCTAGGATTACAAGCATGAGCTGCCAGGGCCAGGTATACTGTTTTTGTTGTTTTGTTTTACTTTTAAAATTTTCATATAGTTAAGCAAAAAAAAAAACACAAACCAAAGTTGATGTGATATATTTCAAATGTTGATGAACAATAAAAATATCATTAACACAGAAAGACAATGCAATATAATTGTTCTATTCAGCAACTAATTACAGGTTTCAAGAGGGAAGCTTAATTCTGATCTTAGGCCATGATGTTTAGGCATTTAACTATACAATTTGTTTAATGACAATGGCAGAAGTATAAACAGAAGGTTCTGGTTGTGTGCTCTTTACATAACAGGTTAGGTAAAGATGTGGCTTCCCATATGCTCTTGCTGCTAGAACCAGTATAATAGCCAGTTTGTATTCAGAACTGAATTCGTGGCATATAGAAAATAGTAGACAAGTCTTTGGCTGAAGTCCACTACATGACTGACTTTTCTCCTAGAACATGTGAAGCTTCTAGTAGCAATTATATCATCCCCAATGACCCTGGATCTCCAGAGCCCCTGGTCAACTTGACATTTAATGTGGACCTTCATCTTTGAGGCCTGAATTGCAAAATGCATTCTGAATTAATTGCAAAAGGTAACTGAATTATTTGCCTTGTGTCAAGAATATATCACATAGTCCAGGAGTTTGGCCTTGTGGTAGAGTGCTTACCTACCATGCAGAAAGACCCGGGTTCGATTCCTTGGTACCACATACACAGAAAAAAAGCCAGAAGTGGTGCTGTGGCTCGAGTGGTAGAGCTCTAGGCTTGAGAAAGCCCAAGAACAACGCTCAAGCCCTGAGCCCAAGCCCAGGACTGACAAAAAAAAAATACATCACACGATCCACTGAACACATTTGCAAATGCCCACCATCTTTGTTTTCCTGTAGTTGATGACTGATGCTGCTTTCTGAGAACAAGTAGTTTGTGGTACCTGTTCCTAATTGAAAAAAAAAAAAAAGCTGAACCATGCATGTTGTAATTTGGTTCTCTGTCCTTATAGGTGTTACTAGAAAACAAGTACCAAGAAACAAGCAATTATCTGGTCATTGCATCTGATGATGTAAACTTAGAGAAAGGAAAGATTGACAGTTCCATTTCAAATTGCTTGCCATCAACACTTCACCTATCACCTTGTCTACTCTCTAAAATACAGCTTTAAAGTAGTGCTAATACCTAGATCATTTTTTCCCCATCCAAGAAATAATTGTATAAGGTCCACTCTCTAACCCATAGCTTGGCCTACAGTAGATTGTACCAAGTTGAGACATGAACTTGACCACTAGCTCCCTCTATCTTTTTGATCTGGTATTGCTTCCAATGGCACAGCTGAGCAGCCATCACTCTGATATGCACAGGCATGCTGATAATGGTGCTAGCCAGAGAGGGTTGGGTATTCCAAGGAGTGGTTGAGAAAATGTGGAGTTCAAGCAAGTGGTTCAACTGAGGCAAATGACCCAGATGAAGACAAGCATGAACTGAAGAGACTACCTCTGCCTTAGAGAAACAAGCACTTGCACTGAGCTCCCATAGAAAACCCTCTTATCATATCTTTTTTTTTTTTTTTTTTTTTTTTGCCAGTCCTGGGCTTGGGCTCAGGGCTTGAGCACTGTCCTTGGACTTTCTCAAGGCTAGAGCTCTACCACTTGAGCCTCAGCACCACTTCCCGGCTTTTTTCTATGTATGTGGTACCGAGGAATCGAACCCGGGTCTTCATGCATGCTAGGCAAGCACTTTAACCACTAGGCCAAACTCCCGGCCCCGTCTCTTATCATATCTTGTCTTCCCTCATATCCATCATACTATTTTACTTAAAATTTTAAAAATAATGTTTTATGTAAAATTTTAAAACTAATATTTTACTTAAAAATTTAAAACTAATATTTTAGTAAAGGAAATCATGCTTTGCATGTCTCCAATTAAGTCTCAAAGTAACAAAGACAATGTCTCTGCCTGGATTCTCACAATAATGCCAACCACTAACACACTTACTACAGGCAGTCCTGCAGCCAAGGCGTATTCTCGAAAGTTGTGAGTGGGGTTGCCAGCTATTGCCTGTCCAAAGCCACAGAGCAATGGTTAAAGCAACAGCAGGAAAACATTAATTTTTAAACCACTACCATTCATTTCCTTCCATATCAAAAGTTGTCAGCAAACCAGAAATAACACATTTTAATAAGCCATTGCTGTTTGTACTTTGTGATCACAAAACACCTAACTACCCACGAGGTTTCATTTGGACCTGACAAGAATAAAGATAAAATTGATTTAAAACTATAAGGAAACAAATTCCTTAGGTGTAGATGCCTATGGAGCTCACCTGGACACCCTTTGAATAAGGAGTTTATGCATATCTGAAAGAGTTCAAGCCAAGACCTGAAGGATCAAGACACTGAGAATAGCAGCACAGAACCCGGAGGATGAAATTATAAGTGCTGCTCATCTTGTGCTCTGATCCTAGCAAACCAAGAGCTGAAACTTGGGGACTATTACATTACCTGATATTTCTCCCAGTGGAATTTCATGAAAGTATGTTAGGAATATAATGAGATATCAACAATATGGCGAGATGTTTTTCCATGTTCCCCAATTATCCAGCTCCACACCTCTTTTTTTTTTTTTTAAAGTAGCACGCTTGGCCAAAGGGCTTTCACTTTGCTATTCAAATCAGCTTATAGTCCCAAATAACTGGTGTGTGAGTGTGTGTGTGTTCTATTTACAGTACATTGTACTTGTGGATACAAAGATGGCAGGAAATCCCTTTAAAGAAAAGAGTACATAATACAAAAGCCACCCTTCTTTTCCTTCTTACTTTTTGGTTAATTTTTAGCATCGTTCCCCACTCCAACTGAGCTTGTCTCAGCTTGCACACTTTGCAGACTACGAATCTTTTGGAAAGCCTTCTCTGGAATGGTTCCTTGAGTCAGGTGGGGTACACAAAGCTTGGCCAGCTCTCATCAGAGCAAGTACTGCCCAAGTGAACCCCAAGGAATGCTGTCTGCATAGTGTGTGCACTGGCGAGGGCCCAGGAGAAACAGTATCCTGCCTGCTAACCTGAGAGGCAAAGCTTTATTCTCCCCAGTGGAAATTTCCAAATGAAATTGTTCCCTGTGAGACTTACGGAGAAGCATGTTAGAGGTATGAAAATCATTTGTAGTGAAGAAGGGATTTTTTTCTGGATCTCATTAATCAAGTGCTCTTCATCATTTTTATCTTTTAAGCACAATTCTTTCTCCCATAAATATGGAATATCATACAGCAGTTGTTTTATTAGCAGTTTATACAGCTTGTTTAAATGAAATGCCATGAAGGAAGTTTGTAAGAAATGAATCAGGAAATAAGCCGGAGGATGGTGGCTCATGCCTGTCACTCAAACCATGTGGAAGAATGTGATAAAGAACACAGTTCCAGGCCAGCTCAGACAGGAAAAGTCCACAACACTTCATCTCAACAGCATGCGTCTGTCATCCTAGTATGATGGGAAGTCTAGCCTAAGTGATTGCAGTCTAGGCATGTGTCCAGAAAAGAAGCAAGACCCTATCTCAAAAACAACGTATACTGAAGAGGTCTGGATGTATGACCCAGTAGGAGAGCAGGAGAGCATCATGCATGATGCTGAGTTCAAAAAAGGTAGCAGTAAATTAATCAGGTAATATAAAGCAATAGTACCACTAGCACCTGGCTGTATATACTATTTCTGCTGACCATTTTCAAATAAAAATAAACTGTCTAACTACTCAGGAGGCTGAGATCCGGAACATTGTGGTTCTAAGGTAGGCCAGGCAGAAAAGTCTGTGAAACACCATAGCCAAAATAACCAGCAAAAACAAAGCCAGGCTGAAAGCATGGTTCAAATGACAGAGAACCATCCAACCAATCACAAGGCCCTGAGTTAAAACCAATCCAAGTACATAAAAGAAAACACTTTAAACTACCTGAAATATAATAAACCCAAAGTAGCTTGGAGCTATCATCTGGAATTGTTCAGGTCAAGAAGCATGATAGTCGAAAAATAGAAAGGAAGCACCATCTTTACCTGTGTACTGGCTAGAAATGCAGGTCTACCAGTCAGATACTACCCAACCAGAGACTATATTCTAATAAACTTCCGTGGCAATGTGTGCATGAATTAAAATGTGAAAATCTGGAAGAATGGTTTCAACATTGGTGATATCCAAGTATGTCTGTGGACATTTAAATGCTGTCAGGGGATATGGGTTCAAGAAATTTTAAATCAAGAGTAAAAGTCAGGTCACTGGCTTCAAACTGTTAATAGTCACATTTTTCATTATCACATACATGAATAGAAAACAAAGGCCAAGGACATTTAAGAATAAACAAGCAAACCCTGCACCAGAATCAATTCCAAATGGATCAAAGACTTTGAGATAAAAGCAGGTACTCTAAAACCTTCAAAGGAAGGAATAGGAGATACACTAGGGCTCCTTAGCACAGGTTGAAACGTCCTTAATAAAGGCCCAGAAACACAACTCAAAGAAAGTTTGCATGTGTTTTTTATATTCTGCAGGAGGAACAAAGATGTATAATGCATTATTACCACAAATAAAAATATAAAATAAAGAGCAATTGCAAAATTGATTGAGTTATAAGATAAAGTGAGGATGGGAATGTGGCTTAGTGGTAGAGTACTTGCCTAGCATGCATACAAAGTCCTAGGTTTGATTCCTCAGGATCATATACACAGAAAAAGCTGGAAGTGGTGTGTGACTCAAATGGCAGAGCTAGCCTTGAGCAAAAGAATCTCAGGCACAGTGCTCAGGACCTTAGTTTAAGCCCCAGGACTGGCAAAAAAAGAAAAGAAAAAAAGATAAAGTGGCCGTTCTCATAAGGTACCATTTACTTAAAGGAACTACTGATGGACCAACCGTGGTTATTCATGCATTAGGAATTTAGCAGCCCTTTTATCCAAAAATGAATTAATGAATTCTATCACTTTGAGGAAAATAATTAAAGTATCTGGTTCCAAGGGTAATTTCAAGTGGAAATTAAATTTTTAAAAACTAGTACAGGCTGGGAGCATAGCCTAGTAGTAGAGTGCTCACCTAGCATGGATGAAGCCCTGGGTTCAATTCCTTGGTACCACATGCACAGAAAAAGCCAGAAGTGGTGCTTCAGCTCAAGTAGAGGAGCACTAGTTGAGCAAAAAGGATCCAAGGACAGTACCCAAGCCCTGAGTTCAAGCCCCAAGACTGATACAAAAAAAAAAGCAGTGTTTGTATACCTTGTCACCAATGAAAGACTCCTGTTGAGCTCGATGGTGATATTTGAAGTGAAAAGACCTACATAATTTGGGAAAACAGTATTCTTTTTTATTGCCATTGGTGGGGCTTGAACTTGAACATGGTAGGTTCTTATTCTCCAGCAATACAAAAGTAAAACCTGAAAGATTAAGCTCAGTTGCAAAGAGTTTACTTAGTAAAAATAAGAAACGGGGGAGCAATGGGATCCAGAAGCTGGGTGTCTGTTTTGTGGTCAGGGACCGGCAGTTTTCCTCCCCATTCTTATTTTCTTATTGGGCAGTTTATCAGCTCATAATTGGTTCGTTTTAAACTTCCCTAGCCACAAGATGACTTGCAACAGGGCTGCCCTGAGTTATGTCAAGGCCCAACAGTTTTTCCTGGGTTGTGGCCACTGGCCTTGGGGAGGAGGGAGAGGAAGGGGTAAGCTGGCCTAAACCAATTGGCTAATGTTTTTGTTTGCTTTTTTTGCTCAAGGCTAGGGCTCTATCACTTGGGCCACAGCTCTACTTCCAGCTTTTTGGTGATTAATTGGAGATAAGAGTCTCACAGACTATTCTGCCCAGGCTGGCTTCAAAGCACAATCCTCACATCTCAGCCTCCTGAGTAGTTAGGATTACAGGTGTGAGCCCCCAGTGTCTAGAAAACTGTATTTTTAAATATTCCTTTACTCCAAGTAATTGTATGAAGGGGTTTTCATGTTAGATGAAATAAGCCATGGTTAGAAAGATAAATGCAGATATTTCTGCTCCTATGTGGAATCTAGACTTAAAACAAAATAATATAACATGATTGTAAGAGGAGGACTGCTTGGGGGAAAAGACTGGGAGGAGAAGGTGATGGGTGAATATCATAGAAACTAAAAATTTTGTGTGTGTGTGTGTGTGTGTGTGTGTAGTTGAAACCTGCCAAAACTTCCAAATAAAACAGGAGAAGAGTTAAGAAAGAGTAGAGATGGGGGAATTTTATCCAAGTACATCAATCATATGCGTGTTTTCATTTCATTTTGGTTTTGTCAGTTGTGGGGCTTAACCACAGGACCTGGGCACTGTCCCTTAGCTTTTCTGCTCAAGGCTAGAACTCTACCACTTTGAACCACAGCATCACTTCCAACTTTTGGTGGTTAACTGGAGTTAAGTCTCTAAGACTTTCTGGCTAAGGTTGGCTTCAAACCAAGATCCTCAGAACTCAGCCTCCTTCCAAAGTAGCTAGGATTAAAGACATGAGCCATTATTGCATGGCAAGGATTTAGAATAGAAAATGCCATTAAACTCTAAGAAATTTAGAATTTTATTTATGCATTATTTTGGAAGTCCAACTTTCTACACAGTAGAAGGCTAAGACTTCCAATCAAGTTATTTACCTCCTAGAGCAGGAAGTTTACCATTCTACCAGAATTTCCAGCATCAAAGGTAGCAGAAGCCAGGCATAGTAGTTCATACCTATAATCCTAGCTACTCAGGAGGCTGAAATCTGAGGATCACAGTTCAAAGCCAGCCCAGAAACTAAAGATTGTGAGACTCTTATCTCCAATTAATCACTAAAAAATGGGAAGGGGGACTGTGGTACAAAGGATAGGGCAGTAGCCTTGAGCTGAAGACCTCAGGGACAACGCCCAGACCCACAAAATAAATAAATTAATTAAATAGCAGGATATTCCTAAGAGGAAGGCAAGTGAACAGGGAAAAATATTATCCACATCAACCTGATAGTCCTTGTGTCCCCACACTGACCTTGATCCTTGCTGCTAGACCAGCACTGTTGGGTCCCCCAATTTTGAGAAGGATTGGGGGAGATATCTGAGTTCACAGAGGCACTACCAAAATAGACTCTATAGGAGAGGTGAGAGGAGAGCTGCATTTCCATACCATTGGTTATACAAAGGATATCTTCTATCTCCTGCTGTGCTTTAATCCTGTCAACTGAAAATGATCAATTTCCATGAGCAGTAAGCAGCTGCTTTCATGCCCTCTTGTAGAGTAAAGGAAAGGGCTTTCTCCCTTCTCCAATACTTCATATTTCTAATCATCACTTCAGAGAAATATGTGTCCAATCATAAGAAAAGGAATGCTATGAATCTTTCTCATCACTCAAGAAGAATGATAGCATTAGAATCTAGCTGGGCATGGCAGATCATGTCTCTAATCCTAGCTACTCAGGAGGCTGAGATCTGAGGATTGCAATTCAAAGCCAGCATGGGCACTAAAGTCCAAGTGAGAGGCTTATCTCCAGCCAACCACCAGAAAACCAGAAGTGTGCTGTGGCTCAAGGGGTAGGATGGCAGTCTTGAGCAGAAGAGTTCAGAGACAATGCCGAGGCCCAAAGTTCAAGTCCCACAATCAACCAAATAAATAATAATGATGATGAGGCAGCTTCCATCCAATGTGATAGTCCTGTATTCCAATAAACACATCCTGTTTCTCAGAGAAAATAGAAAAACAAAGATAACGGGTGAATTAGGAAACCATTTTTTTTTTTGCCAGTCCTGGGCTTGAGCTCAGGGCCTAAGCACTGTCCTTGAACTTTCTCAAGGCTAGAGATCTACCACTTGAGCCTCAGCACCACTTCTGGCTTTTTTTTTTTATGTTTGTGGTACCAAGGAATTAAACCCAGGTCTTTGTGCATGCTAGGCAAGCACTCTTGCCACTAGGCCAAACTCCCGGTCCCGGGAAACCATTTTTTTAATGCAAAAAGAAAGAGAGCTTAGGTCAAAAACCAGTACTACCAAAAAAATTAAAGTCAAATTAATTTCCCTATAAGAAAAGATTCTAAGCCTCTGTGAGGAAAACATGAAACTCTAGCAGCAAAATAAAACAAAACAAAAGGATGGGGGGGGTGGCTCAAATGATAGAACACAGCTTGTCTAGTTTGTGAGAGACTCTATGTCTGAACCCTAATACAATAAATAGCACAAAAGCAAAATTTAAAAAATAAAGAATCTCCAAAATGATCTCCAAGGGGAAAGAGCTTAATAGGAATAAATACCAAAGCACATAAAGAGAAAATACCCAAAAGATCCTACACCAAAACCAATGAGCATAGGATAGTGTTCTCGTGACTTCTGGGAAAATAAAACACAAATGAAAATGTGACATAACTTGTCAGCCAGCAGACCAACAACAATTACAAAGAACAAGGATAGCCTATTTTATTAAGAACATAGAACATTATGATTTGCCAAAAATATTTGCAAAGATGTTTGACAAAATGTTTTTACTTATTCAGTCTTCTAGTTGATACTCACCATAAAAAGTACATGTACATTTTATTAATGACTTGTGCTGGCAGAATTGGTTAAACCCCTGCAGAAAATTAAAGCTGGATCATTCTATGTCACCCTGCACCAGAATTAATTCCAAATGGACCAAAGACCTTGAGGTAAAAGCAGATACCCTGAAAACTTTAGAAGAAGGAAAAAGAGATACACTAGGACTCATTGGCACAGGCCGAAAGTTTTGGCCAAAAATTTCGGCCTGTGCTAAGACCCAGAAACACAACAAATTAAAATTCAGACAAATGGGGCTGCACTAAACTACAGAGCTTGTGTATGGCAAAGGACATAGCTAGCAAGTTAAATAGAAAGCCCACATAGTGGGAGATCTTCACTAACCATACAACAGACAAAGACCTCATATCTAAAATATATCTACAGCTCAAAAAATTGAATCTCTTCCAAACAAATCCTCAAAGAAACAACTATCCCATTTAAAGATGGGCTAAAGACATAAAGAGAGACTTCTCTGAAGAAGAAATAAGAATGGCCTATAGATACATGAAGAAATGCTCCACATCTCTGGTCATAAAAGAAATGCAAATCAAAACAACTTTGAGATTTTACCTCACTCTAGTTAGAATGGCCATGACCAAGAAATCTAATAACAACAGACACTGGCCAGGATGTGGCCTTGAGGAATCACTACTACACTGTTGGTGGGAGTGTAAACTCATTCAACCACTCTGGAAAGCAGTGTGGAGATTCCTCAAAAGACTAAACATAGAGCTCCCCTATGACCCAACAATCCAACTCCTTGGCATTTACCCAAATGTTCAGAAACAAGGCTATGCTAAAGCTACTAGCACAACGGTGTAGCATTATTTATCAGAGGTAAGATATGGGATCAACCCACATGTCCCTCAGTAAATGAATGGATCAAGAAGATGTAGTGGTACTTATACACAATGGAATTCTATGCTGTCATCAGAAAGAATGACATTACCCCATTTGTATGGAAATGGAAAGACTTCAAAAAAATCATATTAAGTGAAGTAAGCCAGACCCCTCATTTGTAATAATTAGTACACATTTGGGATTCTTCTAACAAAGGATCACAATAGCTGAAAAGCTGCGTACATAAGGTCATACAGTATGAGTATAAATAAAATGAACTCTAGGTTAATGAAACGAAGTTTATCTTTGTGATTGCTGTTCTTAATATACTATGTGAAGTTACTTTTCTTTTTTCTTTTTTTCCACTTATGGTTAATCCACTTATGGTTACTGTACCTGAATTTGTATACTGGTATACTATATATACACTTATTCATTTGAAATAGGGAAAGGAAGGTGGAAAGAAAAGATGACTGGGAGGGGGAGGAGAAGGGGGAGGAGGGACAAAAACATGAGAAGGGGTATCAAGGTTCAAGAAGTAATGTACCCACTACCTGACTAATGTAACTGTAGCCCCTTTACACTGTGTCCCAACAATAAAATACAATTTTAAAAAGACGTACCAAAATAAAAAGATGTACACTTTATAGTATTACTATTGTTACAAAAATATTCCTGAGAACCATTTGCAGTCCACCAGTAATAGAAGGATTGACTTTCAGCACATTAGACTGGGATATTATGTATCCATTAAAAAGATTGAATAATTCAGTCCTCATGCATCTAAAACCCGAACGTTGTCTATGATGTGTTATGAAATGGAAATGCAACATTCTAAGAAGGTGTGAGCTGCGATTCCTTTCAAAAACAAGTAAATATGGGCACCTAGCCTAGCTTTATCTGTGTTTGGTTTTGGAGAAAGATGTGTAAAGTGCGTTAACATTGATTATACCAACAAAGGAAGGAAGGGAAAGCATGGTGAGTTGCAGCATTCCATTTCCCACATTCTTAGTTTTAAACCTGGTGCTCTGGAGCTTCCTGCATATTGACTGTGCCTGCTCTGTGTGAGGAGTCCTTGCTTATTCTCTGCTGCCCTGTCACCGTAGACATTGTCAAGTGGAAGCAAGGAGAGGTTAGTGTTGCTCTCACCCATCTGAGGAGACGAGAAAGGGAAACCAATGGTGGACACGGCATGCGATTGTGGGGATACATGTGGTGATCAGGATGTTTAGCTTTCTCCTAAATTCAGTAAAAGTTCATTGCAGCATCAATATTCCGAACGCAGTCAGCAACTTTGTGCTCCTAGCTCAGGTCTTTCTGACAGTGTGGGGCAGCTTGTTCCTGCCCCAAACAGCTATGAGATGTGAAGCCACCTCCCTTCCCATGCTGCTGCCAACCTTTGCAACCTCGTCTCAATCCAGTGACCACCGATGCTCTGTTCTTCAACAACCTAACTTGTGCTCGTCTCTTGCTCTGCTTGGTGCTAGGTCTGGATTTTCATGCATGTGCTCTCCACGTTGGAAATTCACCCCTTCTCCCTGCTCACAAGGCTCAGAATAGACAAGCACCTGCTATGAAGAGATCTCCCTGTTACAATACCAACTCGTGCACTTCTGCTCCACATTCTCCACTCTGTCCTGACCTCGTGGCAAAGAATGTAGTACACACTCTGTTGTTACTCCTGCTTGTGATCCATCTTCCAAACGGTATCTTTCCCCAGTTGTCCACCCTCTGTCATAGGCCTGGCATCTGGGAAACATGAGACACCCACCAATCACCATAATGCTTGCCTTGTATTTTCTTATTTAACCTGCCAACCTGTGCCCTTTACTTACTGTGTCCTTGTAAGATCTATATTATACATGCTCTTCTTGGATTTCATTCCTGGCTTTGATCTTTCTTCTTCCTCTCCAATATCTTAAGCTCTCATTTTATCCAACACAATCTCTTTACCTGGGATCCAGTTCTTCATGCCAACATAGCAAATAAAAGACAAATTCATACAAACTTCAATTAGGAATGAGCCTTTTACAGTGGGAACTGCCTGCAACCACAAAGACTTTGGAGAAGCAAACCATCCACACATCACAAAGACAATGTTGAGTGTGAAATGTCTCCTCTGATGCTGAGAAGGAAATACTTGTCTTGATACTCAACTTGTCAGGAGCTTTCCTTGATGTCAGAGCACACCAAAATGCCAAGAGCTATATGGAACCTATGAGAATGTTTTATGGAATAGATTCCAACTTGTCAAGAATGACAGTCAATTCTTCTAGACAAAGACTTTGTTTCTTTCCAGCAGTCAAGACAAAAACAAACTAACAACAAAATAAAAAGCCAATGATGTGTACAGAGCTAGTTGAGAGGCAATTGCAAACATGTAGGCAAACATTCTTGCACGGGCAGTTTAGAAGAACTTCCCATCAGTGTGGAGGTATTATGGGAGGAAGTAAAGCCAGATGGGTGGATTAATGAAAGAAGAAAGTAGACAGTTGGCATAAGAATTGGAACAGCTACAGTCAAACTGGTTCCCTGTGAGGTGAACAAACTCGGTGCCTCCACCCTGCCATCTAGAGGTGAGACATCTCCATGACTATTAACTTCACAAGGGTTTTTCCATGCCATCTCACTTCTTCCCACTGATAGTAAGCAGGTAAATGGATGGAGGAGTGGAGGGTGATGGTGGACTCTCACACTCACCCTGGGACAGGTGAAGTGGATTTTCACATGGCAACTGAACAATATTATTCACACCCAAAGTATTTTGCATAAAATTCACTAATACATACAAACAATATAAAGTAAAGATAACAGCCAAAACAATGTAAAGGAAAATATGCCCAAATAAAGCACTCTTGAAAAAATGGTGCAGATATTACCTTAGTGAAAATATGCTCACCCAAATCAAGGTAAACACAGAGTTCAGAAGGAGAGAATAACATTAGATAACTGCTCATTTGAATACCTTTTTTTTTTAAGGATAACTAGTTCAAATACTTTCCCTCGATCACAAAGTCTGTTGTTGCTGTGAGAATGAAAGTCTGTGTCTTTTGTTTGCTTTAGCTGAAGGTCTTTGACAATAGAACCACATATTTATGTGTAAACATTTCTGGAGGAAAGTAGGGGAAGTAAGGGAGGAAGAAACTAAAACTCATTTCTCTCTGCTTGAAGTCTGGAGCACATTCTATTCAAAAATAATTGTACATAATTAGAATGAACTAAACATTGTAGATCTTAGAAGACAGTAAGATGGATAAGCCACATGATTCATAACAACCCTAGCAATTTGGCAAGTCACTTATAAGCAAACATCTTAATAGTTTTGTTTATTTACTTCTCTATTATCTTTAAACAGTTATACAAAAGAGTTTCCATTTTACAAAGCAGTTTATGAATAAACACATCTGATCAATGTCATCCCTTTCAACATTCTCACCCATACCTCTAATACGCACCCCTTCCTTCGCTCTTCTTAATTTTGTAGGATATATGTTGAATTCTGAGCTGCATTCTCCTCCTCTTTTCCTCTTCATCTACCTCTTTCTCCTTTACCCCACTCCACCCCTTTCAAGTACCTGCTTCCTGGTACTTTGTTGAACTTTGATTTTTCTAAGGGATAACACTTTTTGAGTTCTCCCTACCTGCACAACCATAGCCAAGGTATGGAATCAACCCAGACATCCCTCAAGGGATGAGTACACACACACACACACACACACACACACACACACACACACACACACACAGACACACACACACACACATACACAGACACAGACACACACACACATACACAGACACAGACACACACACACACACACACATACACAGACACAGACACACACACACACACACACACAGACACACACACACACACATACACACACACACACAGACACACACACAGACACACACACACACACATACACACACACACACACACACACACACACACACTGGAATTTTACTCATTCATTAGAAAGAATTATATCTACATACATCTTTTTTTTTCAGTTGTGGGGCTTGAACTCTGGGCCTGGACTTTGTCCCTGAGCTCTTCAGCTCAAGGCTTCTGACCTACCCCTGAAGCCACAATGCCACTTCCAGTTTTCTGGTAGTTAATTGGAAATAAGAGTCTCACAGATTTTAGTGCTCAGGTTGGGTTTGAACCATGATCCTCAAATCTCACCTTCCTGAGTAGCTAGGATTACAGGTATGAGCCACCATGCCCAGGAGAAAGAATAATATTGTACCATTTTTTTGCCAGTCCTGTCCCTTGAACTAAGGGCCTGTGCACTGTCCTTGGGCTTTCTCAAGGCTAGAGCTCTACCACTTGAGACTCAGCACCACTTCTGGCTATTTTCTATGTATGTGTTACCAAGGAATGGAACCCGGATCTTTGTACATGCTAGGCTAGCACTTTTGGCCCTGTACCATTTATTTTTTAAAAAATGGATAAACCTGAAAAAATTATGTCAAGAAATAATCAGGCCCAGAGAGGCAAAGGATGCTTATTTTCTCTTATATGTGGAAGCTAGGTTTTAGGTTATAAACTTAAAAGTGAATAAGGTGATTGGTATGCAAGTGCAAAAGAACATCTTAATGTTTTTGTAGGAACATATGAAAAGTCAAACCAAAGATTACCAGTAGTCTTATGTGAATTCTAATCAGGTTTTTCCCTAATGTTTGCATCAAACATTACAAAATATGACTGATTTTGCATAGCTTTGAGGATTATAGAATTATAGACAAGAGATAGTAGACCTCTATACTAAGATATTCATCACATCATTCTTGATGAGTTATGAGTTTTATTTATTTATTTATTTTGGTCAATCATGGGGCTTGAACTCTGGGTCTGGGCATTGTCCCTGAGCTCTTCAGCTCAAAGGTACCAACCTTGAGCCACAGCATTACTTCCTACAGCATTCTTTAATATGTCACTAAAAGAAGTCCTCTAAGCAGAAAGGAAATGATAGAAAAAATATCTTAAGACTATCAGGTAAAATCAAAGAACATAGTAAGCAAAACCAAGTGGCCAGCCTTGTTATCTACTTTGCTCTTAGAAAAAGAAAGCAATTTTAGCCAGACTTTGGTGGCTCATGCCTATAATCTTAACTACTCAGGAGTCTGAGAGCTGAGGATCACAGTTCAAAACCAGCCTGGGCAGAAAAGTCCATAAGACTCTTCTCTCCAATAAAATATTCAAAAAAAGCCAGAAATGTCACTGTGTGCTATGGCTCAAATGGTAGAGTTCTAGCCTTGAGCAAGAGAAGCTCGCAAACAGTGCCCAAACCCTGAATTCAAATCCAAGAACCAGCACCAAAAAAGAAGGAAGGAAAGAAGAGAGAGAGAGAGAGGAAGGAAGGAAGTGAGGGAAGGAGGGAGAGAGAGAAAGAAAAGGAGGGAGGGAAGGAAGGAAGAAAGGAAGGAAGGAAGGAAGGAAGGAAGGAAGGAAGGAAGAAAGAAAGAAAGAAAGAAAGAAAGAAAGAAAGAAAGAAAGAAAAGCTATTTCTTTCCTAAAAATAAAATGCACTTTTGAATGTGGACTGTAGCAATTTGAGAAAGAACTTTAGTATTTATAAGGCAAAGAATAACAATGAGGCTGGAAGACTCAAAGGAACATAGGCTCAATGGTTTCACTCATTTGTCCTAATCAGTAGAAACCTTGGGCTCTCCTAGCAGAGATTTACAATAGAACAAAATGTAGATTCATAAAGCCATATAGAATGATGCTAAATGAAAGGACCTCTAGGATATAGAAACAAAAGCCATATAATGAGTGATTATTATCCTTAATGTACTATGTTATCTCTCATCTCTTTTGCTGTTATCTCATATTGTTACAGAATTTCTCCTGGTTTTCTGATATATTGTATATATGTGTATTTGGTTATTTGAAGTCAGATAGGGAAGGGAGGAAAACAAGATGAGGAGCTGGGGTGGGGGCAGGGAAATGAGGACCAAGACACGAGAAAGGGTATCAATGTATGTGAAGTAATGCACCATCTATCTGGTGAATATAATGTAACCTTTCTACTAATTACAATAAAAATATATGAAAAAATGAGGCTGGAAGAATCTACAACTCTATTCTCTTGTCTGGGTCCAGCACTGGTGCTAAGAGGTGACCTTGAGAGCACTGATTGACTGCCTGGGGTTTGCTCTCTCAAATCTTCTTTGATTTCCTCCAATATTAAGAAAATTCCAATATAGACACATATATGATTAATTTCTCTCCAACTAGATAAAATCAGAAGGATGGTTATCTTTCTTTTTTTAATACAAGCATATATATTTTTTCATGTATTTTTTGGATGGTTATCTTTCTAATCAAGGAGCCAAACAAAAGATTATTCAAGCTGGTGGCTCCATATCTGTAATCCTAGCTACTCAGGGGGCTGAGAGCTGAGGATCCTGATTCAAAGCAAACTGTGGCAGGAAAGTCCATAGGACTCTTCAATTAACTGCCAGAAGACTGGAAGTGGTACTGTGGCTTCCACTCCCAGAACTTGATGCAAAGTCTTTAGATAATCACCTCACATTAATGTGGCCTAAAAGAACTCAGAACCTCAGGCTCAACAGGCAATGTCCAATGTAGAGACACATGGAGAAGTTCTCTTCCTATCATACAGATTTTCTTTAATTCCCAAATGTAGAATTTGTCATTTTTCATTTCATTTTTCATTTCACCTTCCTAGCCATATCTTCACAAAACATTAGAAATAATTTCCTTCATTTAATTCTCATATGTTTGGCCTTTTACCATTTGATAGATATTTGTCTTATTTGTTTTCAATTAATGTTAAATTTGCATGACTGATGTTGCTTTGGAATTAAACAGCTATTTGTAACTTCTGCTAAGGCACAAGATACAGTTAGAAATGTCAAAGCCACAGCTGGTTTCCTCCTCTTTCCCAAGTAATATAGTGCGATAGGTTTTCTTTCAAGGCAATAGGAATATGCATTGCTATTTTATGAAAACAACAAAAAAAGAGATTCTGAGAAAACTACTAGTTAGGTAAGCTCATTTCACTATCCACATTTATAATGATGGTTTTGTTAGAATATATATACGGTTTTAATCTATAATTATTAATACCCTTCAACCATATGGAAGCTTAAGGATGAGATGTCATTTATCTTCAAATACTAAATATTGACAAGTTATTAAGAAGTTATTTTGTTAAGTTGTGCATGTTGAAGCTAATTTTTCTAGTATAGGACTCACAAGTTTCCAAGTTATTTACATGCATTATCTTGTTTGAGTGGCAAACCTTCTGATGAGTAGACAGGACCGATGTTCAACAGATGACACCTATGTGGTAATACATAATAATTTTGTACAACACAACACCTGGCCCAGAGAGAGTGCTCACAAAGTAGTATTTCTGCCTCCCAAACTTGCTGGTGTTGGAAATGTCTTGAGATATTGAGATGCCACATAGGAAAAAAATGTTTGGCAAGCAAAGTTTACTTCTGCAGAAAGACATGCTACTAACAAGAAACAAGAATGCAAGATTGTTAGACAAGAAGTCTGCCCAGGTTTTATTTCTAACAAAGTACTGCTCCTCATTCCAATTGGACAGAATTTTGGTTCACAATCTTGCTTGCCTGCTTAGTTTGAAAAGGGTCAAATATATAGATACAGATAAAGATGTAATATACAGATATACACAAACATATGTTTATATATTCAAGATATGGATTAAGGGAAACAGGATGACTTCATTAACAAGAACAGAAAATAACTAAAATTCAATAAACATAACAGGAATGTCTTAATTTAAAATGTTAACAGGATTAAGACCTACCAAAAGTGCAGACTGCATATTACTTTACAACACCATTCAACACCACAGCAGCTACTATGGAGGAAACCTAAATGACTCAAAATAAAATCAAACAATTCTCACCCTCAAAGATTTGATCCCAAACTCCCCTGAAATACATGCATAAATGTAACCACTTTCAAACAAATCAAAATGCTGGTTTTATGCAAAGCACTATTAGAGAACTATAAATATAATGCCCAGAAACTTGAAGCCCCCCGGAAGGATTACCAGAGACCGAAGATCAATGCAAATTGAAATGAGTCATTTTTTGGCGGGCTCGAGCACAGGTCTCTGCGCACTGATAATCAAGTACAGACCAGAGGCCACGAGCACAAAATTACAGCACCTTTTTTTTTTTTTTGCCAGTCCTAGGCTTGAGCTCTGGGCCTGAGCACTGTCCTTGGACTTTCTCAAGGCTAGAGCTCTATCACTTGAGCCTCAGCACCACTTCCAGCTTTTTTCTATGTATGTGGTACCAAGGAATCGAACCCGGATCTTTGTGCATGCAAGGCAAGCACTTTAACCACTAGGCCAAACTCCCGGCCCCAAAATTACAGCACCTTTAATACATTCTTTAGTAGGGGGAAGGTCCCAGCAAGCATTGGCAACAAATCAATACACCATGCGGGAAATTCATACCAGGATTCCATTAAATGATTGGCGCAATACGAAACGGGGTCATGACTAACCATTGGTCGTTTTAGCAAGCTGTCGTGCTTTGAACTGATTGGCTAATGGGTGAAGAGAAAGACCCAACAAGGGGTCAGAGGAGAAAGACCCAAGAAGGGGTCAGATGAGGACAGGCTATCAGGCTTGTGCCTAGTTCGCTGGCCCTCGCAGGTCGGACCTTGTAACTCATGCTCCAGATCCAGGAGTGTCTGGGGCCAGGGGGCGAGTGAGTGGTTGTAGATTAGTCACGAGAACAGCAGTTTTTAGCAAGCAAGTATAAAAATCTAAACGGCTTATACAGGTCCATCCAAATATGTATATAATTATGCTTTTCATTAACAAAGATTATAGATGTTCAAATAGAAAATTTTCACAGGTTAGAATACAATTACAGCTAAGCACCAGTATCTTACACTTGTAATCTTAAGTACTCAGAGGTCAAAGATCTGAGAACAGGGGGTTCTATTCTAGGCAGAAAAGTCTAGAAGACCCTTATCTTCAGTTAACCCCCCAAAACCAAGTGACTCAAGTGGCAGAGTGCATAGGGACAGTATAGTTTCCAGGCCCCAAAGTCAAACCCCAAGATTGGCAAAAATAGAAAAGAAAATAGGAAAATATAAAGTTGGAATTTCTCTTATTCTATAACATCAGGTTGAGCCATAGCACTCATCATCACAAAACATAATTCTTTCACTAGCATACCATCTACCATCCTAACTTTTCTTGGCATTTTCTTCACCAGGTGAAGCAACTGAAATAATTCTTTCCTCCTTGACTCTATATCTCTACACAGGCTCATACACAAAATTATAATAACGACTTGGTTAACACTGAATCTAAAACAATAAATGAGTTCTTTCCAAGACTATTTGTTTTTGTTGAAAAACTTTGGTAAGCTGTCTCACTATCTAAAATTGTCTGTATTGTAACTAATGACTTCCTTAATGCGAATCAACAAGTCTTTTCCTTCCATTTCTACACAGATTGAAGATACACCAATCGATGAGTATAGATCTAGTTTTTCTTGTTTTGTACTCCTCTGCCTCTCCTTTCAGGTAGACATATGTTAGTTTCTGCTTTGTAACACTGTTGCCTTGTCCAAGGTATGCACTCAAGGAACTTAATGCACATGTGCTGCATGCATGTGGCCATCCATCATTCAAATGACTGATGAAAGTGTTCAATGTGTCTGCCCATCAGTCATGCAGACATAACTACACATGCACATATATATATGTATATACATAGATTATATATGATATATAGTATATATATGAAAGCAGAACTGAAAATCTTATGAGAGTAAAGGATAAATTTAAGGATAATGTCTAGAAAAAAATATAAGACTAGCAGGAAAATGGAAAAAATGAAATTTAAAAAATGGGAAAACAGTTTTAAAATATTAAAACAATAAAGAGAATGATGAAGATATATATTTATATATAAAAATTCTTTTTTTCGGGCTGGGAGTTTGGCCTAGTGGTTAAAGTGCTTGCCTAGTATGCATGAAGACCCGGGTTCGATTCCTCGGTACCACATACATAGAAAAAAGCCGGAAGTGGTGCTCACCACTCTCAAGTGGTAGAGCTCTAGCCTTGAGAAAGTCCAAGGACAGTGCTCAGGCCCTGAGCTCAAGCCCAGGACTGGCAAAAAAAAAAAAAAAAAAAAAATTCTTTTTTTTTCTGTCGGCTGTGGGACTTGAACCCTGTTCCTGAGTACTTCAGCTCAAGGCTAGTACTCTGCCACTTGAGCCACAGTGATGCTTCCAAATCAAAATTCTTATAAGTAAAATTTAATATTATCGTCTTCCCTAAGCAGAACAGAATACCTTCATTAACTTAGACATCTGAGTGTGTGCTTTGTGTGTGCGTTTCAAAATCTGTGTAACAATTGCCACCACGTTCTGTTCCTTTTCACCTATGCTTGGCTGCCTATTGCCGCATGTGCTACCTTTTATCAGCGTGTACACGGTATAGACAGACATTCCCCAGCAGAAGCATCCACACTGAGAATTTGGACTCACTACTGGCAAGAAATAAAATGTGTTATGGGAGTGGGTTAACACTAGCATGTATAACTTGCCTTTAAAGCAAAATGTAGCAGGTGCTGAGGAGATATCAGCAGGACAGTAACGGGCTCTGGCTTTGCAGAATGGAATGCTCACTCAAACAGATAACCACCCAATGCAAAAACTTTGTCACACACCCAATGCTATCTATGTATTGGAAATATAAACACAACTACATAGACATAAAAATCTATGACTCTATAGACATAATGTTTTAATATATAGATTAATATGTATCTATGACATACAAACCCTCAACCTAATTTTAATTATGTTCTAAAATCTAGGTGCCAGTGATTGTATATATAGAGATTCTCTTCTTGAATACTTGTTTGTTAAATATGCCATTTGAAATGTGATGCAAAAATCAATGTTAATAAATTCTTTAATAAAAAACTTTGTCACACATAAAAGTGGTAGGTAACAAATAGTCAAACCTAATGGAAGTTCAACTGTTAAAAGAATAAAACCTGCTAAATCAATGAATAATAGCACTAGCCAAGGTGGGTATGAGTTCATGCTTTTCCACAGTAAAAATGTAGGAATCCATTCATGTATAACAATTCCAGAGGATAAGTTCCACAGGTTCAAGGAATTCATAGTCACGAATCAACTGTATAACAACCTTTCTCATTTTAAAGACAAATATCACCTGTGGATGCTGCACATTCCTGGAAATGGTAAAGATTACACCTGCCAAGAATGAGGAATATCTAGTTTTGGGCTCTGCCAAGTATCTGTTCCAGGCAATGGTGGTTATGTAAGAAGGCACATGGCAAGCACATGCGATAATAAAAAGGCACGCAGTGTAAAATCAGTGTCACTCACAATGTAGTGAGCTTCATCACACACATCTCAAGTTGAATATATTGCAAGCACTCCCTTTTGCAAAAGCATTTTGTTCCAGCTGGCTCACATCTATAATCCCAGCTTCTCAGGAGGCTGAGATCTGAGGATCAGAGTTTGAAACCAGTCCCAACAGGAAAGTCCATGAGACTCTTACCTCCAACTAAGCACCAAAAAAACAGAAGTGAAGCTATGACTCAAGTGGTAGAGCCATAGCCCTGAGCAAGAAATCAGGGACAGCACCTAGACCCTCAGTTCAAGTCCTAGTACCAGCACACATGCGCCCACACGCACGCGCACACACACACACACACACACACACACACACACACACACACAAAGACTAACAGTGAGTGATAAGAGAAAGTGAGAAAGTGAAAAATGAAAACTTATAATGACCAAGAAAAAAGACAGTAAACTCCAGTTACTAAACTCAGAACAGAGAGAAGGGTCATCATCACCAACCTCTTGTAAACTAATGCTTAATATATCCTAATATATATAATAACTAATATATGATAATAAAACAGTAGAAATCATATGCTAACAAATATGTTCTAGGAGAAATAAATAGATTCCTAGCACACAAGTTACTGGAATTCCTAAAAAAAAATTGATTATCTGAATGACTTCCTAACAACTAAAGAAAAAATAATAGCATTTTGTAACCTAAAGAAAAGCTCAGGCCACATGGTTCCACTGATAAATTTCACTAAGTATTTATTTTTTTACCAACTATTAATTCTTCTATTAATATTAACCCTCAGGGCTAGGAGCTTGGCCTAGTGATAGAGTGCTTGCCTAGCATGCACGAGGCCCTGGGCTCCATTCCTTGGTGCCACATTTACCATAAAAACCAGAATTGGCTTTTAGCACCATGGCTCCAGTAATGGAGCACTTGTCTGGAGAAAGCTCAAAGATAGTACCCTGAGTTCAAGCTCCAGGACTGGCAAAAAAAAACTTCTACAAACTTACCGATGATAAAGAAGGAACAATTTTTAGTTGTTATATAAAGCCAGTATTACCTGAGATGAAAATGAGAATAGCACAAAAATATATATATATATATATGTTAGTATAAATGCAAATATTCTCAACAAAAAAAACAAAATGAAAAAGTAAAACAAAACTGACAAAATTGAAAAATTAATGATCATATTCCATGACCATTTTAGCATCCACACAGAAAATCATCAATATATGTATAAAGGAAAAAACTACACAATTAGAACCACAGATTCAGAAGAAGCATATGAAAAACATCCAATATTATTTCCTTATTTTAAAAAACAAAGAATCTCAACTAGGACACTAAGAAAGGCATCTTTCTCAACTTGACAATAGCTCTATGAAAAACCCAGAGCTAATGTCTGCTGAATGCTTAGACTGAATTTGCTCCCTTGTGTTAAGAAACAACACAAGGGAGGGGTGAGGGGAGAGTGGTACAATAAGGATGGGGGAGGTGTTGGAATGAGGGAGGAAGGTAACAGTTTTTAAAAAAGAAATGTAGGGCCAGGAACATGGCCTCGTGGTAGCATGCTTGCCTAGCATGCATAAAGCCCTGGATTCGATTCCCTGAAACCACATACAGAGAAAAAGCCAGAAGTGGTATTGTGGCTCAAGTGGCAGAGTGCTAGCTTTGAGCAAAAAGTATCCAAGGACAGTGCCCAGGCCCTGAGTTTAAGCTCCAGGACTAGAGAAAAAAAGAAATGTACTCATTACTTTTCTTTCATAAGTATAACCTCCCATTCATCACCTTTACAATAAATTTAAAATAAAATTTGAAAAAAAAATCCAAGACAAGGAGTCTGCTATTGACTCTTCTTTTCAACATTCTCCAGGAGATTCTAGCCATTTAATTAGACAAGAAGAGAAGACAAAATGCATCCAAGCTGGAATTGAAGAAATAAGTATATCTTAACTTGCTAATCACAAAATCTTATATGTTAATGCTAAAGAATTTTACAAAAAAAATTAGAATTAATTATCAAGTTGCACGAGACTGTAGAACAACAGGATTCATATATAAAAATCAACTAAAGGGTTAACTGGGAAAAAGCAAAGGAAGGAGTAACATAGTCCATAAAGGAAATGTATTCGTGCTGGGTGCCCATGGCTCACACCTGAGGCTGAAATCTGAGGATCAAAGTTCAAGACCAGCCTGGCACCAAAGTCTGTGGGACTCTTATTTCCAATTAACCACCAGAAAACAAAAAGTGGCACTGTGGCTCAAGGGGTAAAGTGGTAGCCTGGAGCTGAAGAGCTCAAGGACATTGCCCAATCCCAGAGTTCAAGCCCCACAACCGACAAAAAAAAAGAAATATATTTATTACCTGACTTATTAAGCTGCTCTAGATTCCACCTTGACAATGAAATTAGCTTTAAAAATCAACTTCCTAAATTGGATAGGGAAGGGGGGAAATCAAGATAAGTAGGAGGAGGGTGGGAGGGAAATGGGGACCATGTCATGAGAAAGGGTATCAATGTTTGTGAAGTAATGCACCTTCTATCTGGTGAATGTAATGTAGCCCTTCTATTAATCACAATAAAAAAAATTTGAAAAAAATCAACTTCCTTAGGCCAGGAGTTTGGCCTAGTGGTAGAGTGCTTACCTAGCATGCACGACCTCGGTTCGAATCCTCAGTACCACATACATAGAAAATCCGGAAGTGGTGCTGTGGGTCAAATGGCAGAGTGCTAGCCTTGAGGAAAACCAAAGGACAGTGCTCAGGCCAGGAATGGGGGGGGGGAAATCAACTTCCTGAAGGGCATGGTGGCTCACGCCTGTAATCCTAGCTACTCAGAAGGCTGAGATCTGAGGATCAAGGTTCAAACCAGCCCAGGGCACTAAAGACCCTATAATTTTCATCTCCAATTAATCACTTGAAAGCTGGAAATGATGCTGTGGCCCAAGGGATAGGGCTGGAGCATTGAGCTGAAGAGTTCCAGGACAGTGCCCACTCCCTGAGTTCAAGGACCACAGACAAAACACTAACAACAACAATAATAATATACAATTACATATGGTCAGAAGAATTATGGAGAAAAAGGAGATGCTTTATTTCTTCTACTACACACAGATTTACTTTTTTTAAACCTGGATTATATTCTTGCTAGTTCTCTGTCATTGAGCAATCGTCTTAGATCAAATCCACTCAAGAGCAATCCCATGCCTGTTGTAAATGAGGCTGTCACTGGACAGAACGGCAGACCTTCGTAATCTCAGCACTTAAGAGAATGAGGCAAGAGGACTATAAATTCAAGGTTAACATAGGCTAATTGTCTTTTTTCTAAAAAAAGAAAATAAAGGATATTTTAATATAAAAAATTCAGTACACTGGCTCCCTTTCTAGAGTGAAGTCAGATAATGAATCCTCTGACCTGTGTTCCCATCTCAACTGACACAATTACAGCAAGCAAGCACATTACCCCATCTATTACAATTCCAGAATTAACTCTAACATGTTTTATGATAATAGTAGGACCTTCCCCTCCAGTATTGTCCCATGAATAACATCTAATATCCTACTTCTACACTTACAGGGAGAACTTCAGTTCTGATAAGAAGAAAAGTGGACAGCCATTTCAATAGCAGCACTAATCCAAATGCAGCTAAAGCAGTGCCAAGTCCGCTGTGCTCATTCCCTGCGGAGCTGGTCTCTCCAGGGTGGGTGAGTGCCAGTGCCAAGGTGATGGGCTCACATTGTGCGGTAGTATGAGTACACTCGTTTGCCTCAGATCCCCTACTCTAAAGAATTCAGTGATCACTGGTGGTAATGGGTCCAGGCACGCTGTTGGCTTGACCACAGACTCTTCTCACATCTCTCACCCCTTTGCTTTTGGCTCACCCAGCCCTTGTTCTTGGCCACATCGGAACTTTTGGTCTGGCTGCTTATACTTAGCGTATAATCCTTGGAAGAAGGAGAGAAAAATCAAATAAAGATAGGGTCAAACCAAGATTATGCTAGTTAATGCCGCCCCAGTTCAGCAATCTACACGTAGCCAGAGGCATATGGGAGCCTGGATGGAATTGTAAACTAGAACTGGATACACAAACTTAATGTGAAAAGGAAAACAAGTATCCAAATGAATAAATATGAAACTCTGTTTTCGCTCCCATGATTTTGAAATGTTTTCCTGGATACAAATTCCCACTTTTGCTCTAGGGACCTCCCTCTGCTAGGGAGAAACCTGCCACTCCATGTTTATGAATTTCTAAATTAAACACTTGTTGCTTGCCTACCCCCAAACAAACAATGCTCTCACAAGCTAAATAATTACATGACTTCTCTGCACATGTTCCTCTACCTATCTTCTACTTCCATCTGGCAAAGTCCTTGCGTGTTCTCTAAGACACTGCCAAATGCTCCACTCTTCCCATCCCATCCCAACACACTTGGCTGCTTTACCTCAGTGAATGCTGTTAGCTCCTATACCAAGCTGCCGTGTGACTCCCACTTTCTATGCTTGTTTTCTCTCATCACGTAACTGGTGTCACAAACTGAAGGAAATATATTATTTACCCATGTAATCTAGTGCTTGGTTACTATACAAAAGGGGAGAGAGAAAGAGAAAGAGAGAGAGAGAGAGAGAGAGAGAGAGAGAGAGAGAGAGAGAGAGAGAGAGAGAGAGAGAGAGAGACAGAGACAGAGAGAGACAGAGAGAGACAGAGACACAGAGAGAGACAGAGACAGAGAGACAGAGACACGGACAGGAGGGGGACAGAGAGAGGGAGAGGAAGAAAGGAAAGAAGAGAGGGAGGGAGGGAGGAGGAAGAATGGGAGGGAGGGAGGATGGAAGAGAATAATTTGGAGGAATCAGTTTGGAAAGAGAAGTCATACACAGCTGAATGAAATATAGGCCATGGATTTAGGTCAGGCACTGGAAAATCAAACTCAGTCTAACAACTCTAGATCTTTTTCCAACCACCAAGAGAATAAAAGAGTTACTCAGATGGGTTATGTGCCACAAGAATGGCTCATCAATGAAGAATCCATGAAATCTGAAGGGGAAACACTGAGTGCCACAAGAAGTTGACTACATGAGTCATGTGTGCCAGAAGTTAAGGCATTACCCCGTATCTGATATTACTTGATGTGCTAATGCCATGTCCCACAAGATTTTCTCTTCTTTTGCTAAGCATTCAATCAGAAAATAGGCAGAGGACAAGAAGAAGAAAATATGAACTAAGATACCCTGTATCTTCTCACAGGGCTTGAATCATCCTCTGCACCCAGCAGCAGCTCATTAAATGTTGATTCATACACTAAAACTTTCTTGCCTTCCAGGCCTGAAGTACCATAATATGCTCATTGTTGATTATTGTTATAGATCTCTACCTGTTGCAAAGCAAAGTAGGATCTTATTCAAGCAAGGGCATTTCCACCATGGACGAAATAGCCTTATACATCCATGCATAGACTCAGGTTTCCAAAGCCTTAGAAAGCAAACAAGTTATAATTCAAGTCTCTCAGTCTTAGAGAAACTGAGGTGTGACATAAGTATAGAGTTCTAGCCTTGAGCAGAGAAAGCTAAGCAACAGTTTGCGATGCTGAGTTCAAGTTCCCTCAATATAGGCACAAAAAAAAGAGAAAAAAGAAAGGTAAATAAAGGGGGATGGAAGAAGGAAAGGAAGGGAGAAAGTTAAATGAGGCAGGAGGCCTTTACAGCAATCTACAAAGTAAGTATTAAGTAATAAGTATGACTCTAAAATGAACACATGCTGTCATCATTACAGCAAAAACAACATTTTCCTGGGAACAATATGTATTTATAGAGTTCTATTCCCAATTCAACTGTCAATTAAACTGGGGGAAAGTATGATAAACATTCAAAAAAGGTGTGAAGAAATCTTTGGAATTCTTTCTGGACAGAAAGAAGCAGAGCTTGCTGGAGGCATCCAGGTTCCTCAAACAGGCCACAAATGACCTCACTCTAGAGTACACACTCTAGCTATTTCTGAACAGTCTGATGGCTGCTAGTCCTTAGATGAAACATTTGAAAGAAAAGGATAGAATGGCAGAAAGACACTATCATAAAAAACCAATGGCAAACTTCCAAAATATACTTGTAATTGATCATGGTTTTTAAATGTCCAGGCTGACTACAGAAAAATAGTACCTTGATACTGAGGCATCAATATCATCCAGTAAACAAACAAATAAAAAGACAATTTAAAATAAAAAGGTTACCGAACAAACATGTAATCTCTAGTCTCTAAAAGATTCTCACAGTTTTTTTTTCTTGCTGTTATTTTGAAAATCACACTGGTAACATCATGTTTATGCTGAAACACACGGAAGAGTAGAATATATTATCATTCATGACAAGATAATCATTTTGCTGAGAAGTTAAAGAGTTCATTGCTCAATGCTGATAGGACTTTGAGAAGTTGCCTCACTTTTTGTCTTATATGTAAAATGGAAATAATAATAGTATCTACCCACAAAGTGAAACTAAACCCAGAAGAATTCACACAATATTACTTGCTATTTTAGAATTATGATGCTGACAATTGGGCCTGACTGAAAAGAAAGGAAAGAAAGGAGAAAGAAGGAATGAAAGTAGGTAAGGGGAGAGTGAGAGAGGGAGGAAAGAGGGAAGCATAGAGGGATACAATGTTTATACACCCTTTGGTTACTTCTAGTACCTTACTTGAAATGTAAATCTTTGTTTGTTTGTTCTTTTTGGTTGGGCTTGAACATAGGGCCTAGGCACTGTCCCTGAGCTGTTCTGCTCTAGCCTAGTGCTCTACCACTTTGAGCCATAGCACATTTCTGTTTTTCTGGTTTTTGACTGGAGATAAGAGTCCCATGGATTTTCCTGCCCAGGCTTGTTTTCAAGTACAACCCTCAGATCTCAGCCTCCTGTGTAGCTAGAATCACAGGCACGAGCCACCAGCTCCTGGCTTGAAATCCTATGTGCTAAGTTTCTTCCCAATGGAGGTACTGAACCCAAACAGCTAACAATTTTCCAGGACTTCCAACTGAAAATACCTAGAACAGGATAGATTTTCATTTGTACTGAAAAGGCCACTGTTCCACTAACTCCTCAATTTGTCCCAACAGCTAAAGCTTGTCATGAAGCCACCTACTAGGTTACCAATCATATTGTCAGACCCAAGGGCCACACTAGAACTGGATACTGTGGACATGTGATTGTTGACCTGGCTTGTGATCCAAAGAATTAAAAGCAAATGTGCATCATTAATGAAGTCTTGTCATCCAGTACAAAGTGAATGACATTTCATCTCATGTCTTGAATCAAACTCTTGGTGGAAAAATTATTTTCTCTCAGCACTCAGCCAGATAAAACTTCTTAAATCTAGAAGGACAAATGAACTCTTAGAAGAATTCTTACTCTCTAAGCCCCTTTTAGAAACTCCAGGGGCTGTCAACATGATTTCTTTGCCAAGCAAAACTCCCACTGAAAGAAAATTTTGGCATATGGTACAAAAATGGAGCACCTGTGATGTTTGGCAGTGCAAGTTCTGTAACTTTGGTGATGAGAGAAATAGCCATGACATTGGAATGTATTGCTGTGTGCAGCAGCCTGTGCTGGTATCAAACACTTAGCCAAAAACACTGCGAGAAGTCTCCTGTTGCTATGAAGTTGTCAACTTCATTGAGTCAGATATTTGAATAACAACCTTTTAAAACTATTAGGTCAAAAAAGCAGAATGAGAGAGTACATTTCTTTTCCAGTACACTGATACCCAATGGCCTTCCAGGGGACAAGTCAAGGCACTTGATTCAATTCAGAGAAAAATGAAGGCATATTCAGAACAACTTGAAAGAGAAAGATTCATTCATTACTTGATTCAATTCGCCTAAAAGTGTCCAGGATTACACCAGGAAGATACTGTTATAGAGAATACATAAACCTTCACTCTGACTCAAATATTTTATTTATTTATTTTTATTTTGGGGGGTAATGTATAGAGGGGTTATAGTTACACTCGCCAGGTAGTAGGTGTGTTACTTCTCACACATTAATACCCCTTCTCATGTTTATTTTTTATTTTATTTATTATTGTCAGGGTAATGTATAGAGAGGTTACAGTTACATTCATCAGGTAGTGGGTACCTTACTTCTCACTCATTGATACCCCTTCTCATATTTTTGTCCCCATTTCCCTCCCGCACCCCTCCCAATCTTGTTTTCACCCCTTCCCTTTCCTATTTCAAATTAACAAACATATATACAATGTACCAGGTAACAAAGTAAGATACAGTAACAATATGAGATTAACCAAAGGGCAAAAAAAGAGAAGAGAAATAACATATCATATTAAGAACAATAATCACACAATAAAGCTCGTTTCCATATCCTTTCATTTACTCTCATCCTTTATGACCTTATGTATCTAGGGTTTTTTCCATATAATTTTTATTGTAATAGAAGGGTTACATGATATTCACCAGAAGGTCCATTACTACACAAACATTGATACCCTTTCTCATGTCTTGGTCCCCACTTCCCTCCCCCCACCCCTTCCTCTCATATTGTTTCCCCCCTTTCCCTATCTGATTTCAAATAACCAAATACGCATATATACAATAGATCAGGTATCTAGGTTTTGAGCTATTGCAATCCTCAGCTAGGAGAGTCCTAAAAGTATACTAATAATTACAAATGAGGGAATCTAATGAACCTATGTTCCTTTTTTCTGGCTTACTTCACTTTTATGATTTTTCCAAGTCTTTCCATTTCCTTAAAAAAGGGGTGATGCCATTCTTTCTGATGGCAGCATAGAATTCCAAGAAATTAAATCTCTCAAAAAAATCCTCAAAGAAATAACCATCCCATTAAAAGGTGGGCTAAAAACTTAATGAGACTTCCCTGAAGAGGAAATAAAAATAGCCATTAGACACATGAAGAAATGCTCAACATCTCTTGCTATAAAGAAAGCAAATCAAAACAACTTTGAGATTCCACCTCACTCCAGTTAGAATGGCCAGCATCTAGAAATCTAATAACAACAGACACTGGCGGGATGTGGACAGAGGCATCACTACTACACTGTTGGTGGGAGTGTAAACTCATTTAGCCTGTCTGGAAAGCAGTATGGTGATTCTTTAAAAGACTAAACAAAGACCTCCCCTATAACTCAGCAATCCCACTCCTGAGTATTTACCCAAAAATCCAGAAACAAGGCCAAACTAAACCTACCAGCGCAACCATGTTCAATGTAGCATTATTCACCATACCTAAGATATAGAACCAACCCAGATGCCCTTCAGTAGATGATTGGATCATGAAGACTTGGTATATTTATACCATGGAATTCTAAGCTGCCATCAGAAAGAATGGCATTGCCCCCATTTGTAAAGAAATGGAAAGATTTGGGGAAAAAATCATATTAAGTGAAATATGCCAGACCATAAGAAACATAGGTTCTATGCTGGAAGTGAAACTCAGGGCTTTGTGCTCCCCTTTGGCATTTTCACTCACTGCTGGACTTGAGCCACACTTTACTTCTTGTTTTTGATGGTTATTTGGAGATGAGAGTATCCTGTATTGTGTGTCTAGACTGGCTTGATTCTCAAATGTCATCCTCTTGAGTAGCTAGGATACAAGTGTGAGCCACCAAGCACTCAGCTCTGAACTATTGTTTTAAAGAAAACTAAACATTTACCTATTAAATACTTCAGAGTTAACTTTATATTTTCACATTTTTCATTAATGATGTTTATCAATTGCATTTGTATAGCACTTGGAAGGCTCTCCTCTAGATTTGCCACTGACTGCTCCATTGCCTGTTTATGTTGGGTGGGAGATGCTATTCCTTGATTTGACATTTTTCTTGAGTTTCTTGTTCTGCCCATTTGAGGATGGGAGCAAGATTAATACTAAACAAGATTATAATTTTTCAGATATAACCAACCTAGACCTTTTTAGTTGGCTGACAATAGATATTAGCTCTTTTAGATTGGTAATAACACTCTCTCTTTCTTTTTGTACATTTACATACAAATCTAATACAATCACAGATGGCCAATTTATGACCAAAACAATAAGCCCCTCAATCCAATCTCTATTGTATTTAAGTCCCTCTGGACCTAGAGTATAATTGAACACCTAGATAAGAGTTGAAGGATGAACAGAGGACCAGAGATAGAAAAATAATATGAAAGACGACAAGGGAGGTAGGAAAAGAATAAGACAGGAGTGTACGAATATTATAGTAATGAAGAAAGGGTATCGTGTAAGGATAACTGACCTAAGGCGATAGGTAGAGTATTTGTGTAGAAAGTTTAGATGAACTTAGATAAAACTTATCAAAATAAGAAGAGTATATAGAGAAAAGAGAGACATTGATATAGGGGATTTCAATGATATCAATTTAAGAAAGAAAAAAAAAAGAAACAAAACAGCAACAAAATAAAAGAAAACAGAAAACACACACACACACATGCAACGAAAACAAAAACAAAAACAAAAAAAAAAAGAAAAAAGGTGGGGGGAGATTCCTCACTGTTCTGAGTTCTTACCCAAGAGATACTAGGGTTGAGAACCCGGAGTTTAAAAAGCAGGTGACTGTATCAATACGGATATTGTTTTTATTCAGACTGTACCCAGAGCTGTCACTGTGTTTCTAGGAACGACCACAGTGACAGCAGCATTAGGGGAAAAGAGAGGAGAAAAAAAGGAAAAAAAAAAAAAAAGGAATGAATCATAACATTAGAAAAAAAAAAGTGTAGGTTAAATGGCAAAGAGAAAAATAAGAACATTCATTTAAAAATGCAAATGAAATGGGGTAAAAAAATAAAAAAGGGTATTCTTCAGTTTTTTTTGTTTTTTTTTTTTTGGTGGGGGGAGGACAGGAAACTTGTGTCTCCACTAAATTTGGGATCTAAACACTTCACAAAGTCTTTTTCTCTTGTGATTTGGCTTTGTGGTTTTTCAGATGAGATTGCTTGTTTGGTAAAACAAAGCTGAAAGATCCGCAGGCGGCTTTGTTTACCAGGTCTGTGGCTGGCACAGGGGGATGGACTTCAGCAGCGCTGGGACTGGATTTCTTGGCTAAGGGATCTCTGGGAAATCCTTTGCCAGTTAGAAAGATGGCGCTGTCAGCAACACCTCTCAGGCTCCAATTGCCTTCGCCAGGTCTTTGCCAGCAGTCAAGATGGCGCTGCTCTCAGCGGGAGGGGGAGGGGAAGTGGAAACTTCTTGGAACTACTCACAAATTGCTGGATTATCCGGTTCCGTGAAGCTGGCAGGTCCGTGCATGGCCGGGTGTCGGCTCTGGGCTCACGTAGCTCTGTGTGGTTCTGTCTGGAGCAGGCGGGTCTGCGCTGCTGTGGAGCGCTTTCTCTGCTCTGATTCAGGAGAGCCTTTGTCTCCCCTGCGGGAGCAGAGCTCCACGCTCTCTTTTCCCACTGGTCTTCTTCCTTTTTTTCCTCTCTGCTTGAGTTCTCTGTGGTCCTAAAGCTTACTTAGGATCAATTTCTGGTAGAGGACTGCCTCCTGCACTGCCAGTTCATGAATCTTGGCAGGAGCTCAGTACGTCTCACCCTGAACCGCCGCCATCTTTCGCAGATCTCCAGAGTTAACTTTCAACCAAATATAATTCATTTAATTTAGAGGTAGACTAGACAGTTAATAATTGTCTAATGAAGTATTCAGATTTTGTATTTGCTTGAAAATCAAGTAACTAAAAATAATATTTGCACAGAATTGACATGTATCTCATACTCTTGTATATAAAGTAAGTCCCCCCCCCCCAAAATAAATAAAGTCCCCTTTGTAGGGTGAGTATGCACAGACCTAACAATGCTATGAAAGAGCTTGAATTTTTAATATGATTGGAGTCTATTAAGCTCGAACTGGCTCATCAAAATAACAAGCAAGCCAGGCGAGGAGGCTCTTGCCTATAATCCTAGCTACTCAGGAGGCTGAGATCTGAGGATCAAAGTTCAAAGCCAGCAGGGGCACAAAAACATCTGAGACTCTTACCTCCAATTAACCTCTAGAAAATGGGAAGTGAGGCTTGGCTCAAGGGTAGGGTGGTAGCCTTGAGCTGAAGAGTTCAGGGACGGGGCTCAGACTGAGTTGAAGCCCTATGACCCACTAAATAAATAAATAAAATAAGGAGCCAATTTCTCACTAAAGTGAACCCATAATAGATGACCAGCAGAGAGGAGCTGAGCCTATAATGACAGTGACTATTCAACAGTGACATTTACTAAATACATACTGCATGCCAGGCACTGTGCTATGTACTTCATCCTCACTTCCATTAAAATCATCTCAACACAACCAACAATAATACTTCCAGTTTACTAAGAAAGAAGTTATCTTGCTTAAGGTCACATGGGAATAAGGAATTTATTGGGGGCAGTTGTATCATAAAGACAATACCTTCAGCTTAATATCAAGAATAGCATGTTGAATAATTTATTTAAGGTATGAATAGTATATATGAGAGTGTATTGATAAATATTTTCAAGAAATGTATATAATCTCAGCATCTGAATCCTACCCCATCTGTGGAGAATTTAACATAGAAGCTTTGAAGAGAAAAGGCTGTTTTCCACTATATTGTGATGAAAATGCAGAAAATTACTTCCTCAACCTTCTTGAGTTATGATACACATTTGCCCAGATTTTAAACTGAGTGCCAAAACATGAAAGAGGAGGATAACATGGTAAATTCTCTCTGGAGGTAATGGGCATGATAGCCAGTGCTCAGTGTTGGTGAAACTATCTGTGTGAACTCCATGTCAGCATCCAGCGGGAGGGAGCGCACATTCTCAAATAACAGCGTAGCACTGCACCACCACCACCACCACCACCACCTACTACCACCACCACCCCTGCTGTCTGCAGGGCCTCCACACCATACCAAAACCCCAGTGCTTCTGTGACTGATCTATCACCCATCTAAAAGATCCCTTTTCTTCTCAAACAACCAGAAGGAATTTATTTTAATTAAACACAGTATCCCATTTATCAGGAAAATATAATTTAGAACCTAATGCTAAAGCATAAACCAAAATAAATATCAAATGAAATGACTATATTGCTGGCTTAGAAAATAATTTCTTAACAGACAAGATAAAATAATGGCATTCGCAGGGAAGTGGATGCATCTAGAGCGAATCATGTTGAGTGAAACAAGTCAAGACCTAAGGATCAAAAGGCGCATGGTATCCTTAATATGTGGCTATTAAATCCAAAGAGTACAAGAGCAAGGATTCAATCTTTGCATACCCAATGCTATGGACATGGTAATGGAAATATAAACATAACTATATAGACATAAAACCTATAACTCTATAGACATAATGTTTTATTTCATAAATTAATATGTTTCTATGACATACAAACCCTTAGCCTAATTTGGATTAAGTTCTAAAAACTAAGTCCCAGTGATTGTATATAGAGATTCCCTTCTTGAACACTTGTTTGTTAAACTTGTCATTTGAAATATGATGTAAAAACCAATGTTAATAAATCCTTTAATAAAAAAATTAATTTCTTTTAAATGAAGAAAATGCAGGTGAATGTTTGATCTTTGAATAGGGGAAGACCTTTGTTAGTTTTAAGTGAAGGTCCTTTTGTTTTCTTGTTACTAAAATGAGTTCTATAAGCTTTAACAATAATACAGTAAGTAACAAATTTTAAAATACTTCCAAATTTTATGGCACAGTTTTACCATATATATGGCATGTAAAAATATAAGATTAACAACATCTTCAGCATTAAAATGGCAAAAAATGTAAGTGGAAAATTCACAAAAATGTAAGCCAATATATATTTAAGTTTAATAATAAAACAAGCCCACAGCTGGGCACTGGTAGCTCACACCTGTAATCCTAGCTACTCAGGACACTGAAATCTGAGGATCCCAGGTCAAAGATAGCCCAGGCAGTAAAGTCCATGAGACTCTTATCTCCAATTAACCTCCATAAAACAGGAGGTGGCACTGTGGTTTAAAGTGGTAGAGTATTAGCCTTGAACAAAAGAGCTCAACAACGGTGTACAGGCCCTGAGTTCAAGTCTCACAAGTGACCAAAAAAGCCCACAAATAAGCCAGGATCCTTATTCATTTCTTCAATAAATGGCTTGTATTTTTTATTGGCTATTTAAGATACTTACAATACATCAATGAACAAAGGTAAGGCAGTGATTTGGATCTTGCTAGAATCCTCATTAGATCTCTCCCATTTATTTTTCTCTTGCTTGAATATCTAGCAAGAAGAGTTCATGATCAAAAAGTACTCAAAATGCAGCACATGAAAAATGAGCAATTATATATAATAACTCACAGAGAGTACATATAACACATGAGAACACTCAAGTGAAATTTATCAAACTAATGTGTGAATGAACAGTAAGTCAGGAAATGAAAATGTTATTGACTTACAAATATAAGTTTTTGAAAAGTCATTTTCTAGGAGAAATAAGACAGGCATGCTATTTTGATAAATGTGTGTGTATATATATATGTATATATATATATGTTGCCTACTCAGTCTAAAAATCATTCAGAGGAAAAATCATTCAGAGGAAATTGCACTATATGACAAAAAAAACCCCAAATATTCCCCACAGCCTTACACACTGCATTTAACTTCATCTATCTGCTGTGTAGTGGGGAATTTATATTACAAATAAAAGTGTTCCTTGATCATTGGTTTTCATTTCCAAAAGGAAAAGGTTATCTTTAACTTGGTGGGGTGGGTGAGTCTCTTAGGAAGGCCTCATTTTGCCCTAATGGCTATGAAATACCGGGACAGGAGATTCTCAGCTGTAGTCATTCATTTTTCACTTATTTGTAATGTTCACTCCAGTCTACTCAACAGTTCGTAATTATCTGTCTTCATCATTTTGGTGGTGTGAGTAATTAAAATACATTACATAGATTATGTATAATGAAGCATGAAGTTGTGGAGGAGGAACTGGAGCACTGTATAAGGCGGCTTTCCTTTGCTATGACAAAACACCTGAGAGAAACAATTGAAGAGGAGAGATTTAGGCTCACCACGTTAGGGGTTTCTGTCCATGGTCACTTGAGACTGAGCATCAGCTCAAGGAGGACATGGTGCTTCTTACTTCATGGTACCAGGAAGTAGAGGGAGGGATGGGACCTTAAACGAGATGTGCCTTTCTAGTGCATACCCATAGTGATCTGCTTCCTCCAGCTAAGCCCTTCCACCAAACATTGCTACCCTCTCCCAATGATGTGGTCAAACTATGAGTCTATGAATGGAAAAGTATATTGATGAAGCTAAAGCCAACATGACCCAATCAGCTCTTTAAATCTCTTCCTTTATTGAAACAAAAGCCATATAACGAATGATTGTTGTCCTTAATGTACTATGTTGTCTCTCATCTCCTTTGCTGTCCCTTGGTTATCTCATATTGTTACAGTATCTCACTTTGTTATCTGATATATTGAATTTATTTGTATTTGGTTATTTGAAATTTGATAGGGAAGGGGGGAAAACCAAGACAGGTAGGGGGTGTGGGGGGGAGGGTAATGGGTACCAAGACATGTGAAAGGGTATCAATGTATGTGAATTAATGCACCTTCTATCTGGCAAATATCATGTAACCCTTTTACTAATTACAATAAAAAAATAAAATAAAATAAAATAAATAAATCTCTTCCTTTAGCTGGTGCTGGTGGCTCACACCTGCAATCCTAGATATCAGGAGGCTGAGATCTGAAGATCGTGGTTTGAGCTGCAGTCTGGACTGAAAAGTCCCCATGAGACTCTTATCTGCAATTAACCACTCAACAATTGGAAGGGGCACTGTGGTTCAAAGTGGTAGAGCACTAGCATTGAGCAAAAGAGCTCAGGGACAGCATGCAGACCTTGAGTTTAAGAACCACGAATAACAAAAAGTCTCTACTTCTGAATACTACTTCATTAGAAATGAAACCTACAAAACAATTACCTTTAAGAAACACTGTCCAGGGAGCCGGGAGTTTGGCCTAGTGGTTAAAGTGCTTGCCTAGCATGCACGGAGACCAGGGTTCGATTCCTTGGTACCACATAAGAAAAAAAGCTGGAAGTGGTGCTGAGGCTCAAGTGGTAGAGTTCTACCCTTGAGAAAGTCCAAGGACAGTGCTCAGGCCCTGAGCTCAAGCCCAGGACTGGCAAAAAAAAAAAAAAAAAAAACAAGAAACACTGTCCATCCAAATCAAAATGGCAGACTTTAAATGGAAGATTTTAAGAAAAAAAAAAATTCCAGGGAGGTAGGAGGATTTTGTTTAAGAGAGCTGTTGTGAAACTGTACAACATGCTGACTATAGCCAGGTGTTGTATACTTGCCAGCAGAGAATCTGTTGTGTTCTTACTAGATACATACACAGAAAAAAGCAATACACATAGGAGATACTACATATGTTAAAACTTCAGGGTACCCAGTCTGTAGTATATACACACATTTGAAAACATCATGCTGTATATTATAAATGAATACAATCTTCATCAATTAAAAAGTTGCAACAAACTAATAGCACTTGTATTTAAGAAGCTCAGAATCTCCTGAAGAGTACGAAAGTAGCCCTTTAATTTAATTAAACTATTATTGGTTTTCTGGATGATTTCCTCAAGTAGGATTCTCAACAGTACAAATTTAAGAGAAAAAAGAAAGAGAAGGAAGGAAGGAAGGAAGGAAGGAAGGAAGGAAGGAAGGAAGGAAGGAAGGAAGGAAGGACTCAAGATGGTTCATTTATGTTGGCAATGAAAATGGCAACATGTAAATACATCATTTTTCCCCAATACTCTGTAAGAATATTTACAGACTCTGTTCCAGAAACATGAGGTCCACGCCAGAATTCAAGTTATTTTTCCTCTTCAAAATATTTATCTCCAATCATAAATTTAAATGATTCGAGGATTTCAAAAGTTACTAATATAATACATTCTCTCAGAGAAACTAAGAACTTTATTATTGTTACTGCTGTAAGTCTCTCTTTTGCAAAAGAACCTCTGTGCCTGGCTATGCATATTGACTGTTTGGGGCATGCATATGATCTTCTGGTTATTTATCTCCTTGCATCCTTACATCCTTTCTATCAATAATAATCCCATTATGTGAAAGGACCTCTTCCTCCCCAGGATGGCATCATCACTGCCCTGTTCTCTATGTGTATCACAAAGAAACTGACAAGAATCTGAAACAATCCACAGTAGTACCTAGAGGCAGTAAATGCTGTCAAGCCAAACACTAGAACCACATCAATCAAACAATGCTAAATAAGAACCTGCTGCTCTTGTTAAAGAAAACCAGAAACAGTGACATTAGCATAGATATTTGGAATGTTCTAAGTGATTCACCCTTGACAACATTCCCATGGTACCAGTAAATACTTTAAATATGCCTCCTTATTAAAAGAGAAGAAAGGGGCCGGGAGTTTGGCCTAGTGATAGAGTGCTTGCCTAGCATGCACGAAGACCTGGGTTCGATTCCTCAGTACCACATACATAGAAAAAACCTGGAGGTGGTGCTGAGGCTCAAGTGGTAGTGCTAAGCTTTGAGAAAGTCTGAGGACAGTGCTCAGGCCCTAAGCCCAAGCCCAGGACTGGCAAAAAAAAAAAAAAGAAAAGAGAGAAGCAAAAGGCTTTTCATGACCACAATCAGACTGCCCTTCACAATTCTACCAAAACTCCAATTCTTTCTCAATAAGATGTCCTCTTTTCTGTGACAGCTAAAGATCAACATGGAAGTAGCTCAGGTTGAAGCTCAGCATGCATGACTCACAAGAGGGCTGTGCAGAGTCTCTAAATTATCTCTCTCCTCTCACATTATCCATCACCTACATGGTAGGGTTATATAAATTTTCAGCTTCAGAGAAGAGATACGGGAATTTTGGTAAGAACTGTACAACTTCATAAATCTTTGCCTGAAGTATTTAAATTCTTAAATAAAGCATTCTTATCTGGAAAAAAAATTCCAGAACTTTTGTCTTGCCTACTAGGTACTTGTTATACATAAATTAGAAGTGTGGTTTTTGCTTATTTATTTAAACCGGTAAATTCCTAAATAGCTACTGTTTATCTACAATAAAGAACTGGGTTGAGAGTCAAGCCATTCAACAGAAAGATTCAAATACTTGAACAGAGTTTGGAAGAACTGCAAACTCTAAGATTGATTAGAGAGCGAACCTGAGGTTCACTCAGCAGAGAACAAGAGAAAGAAGCAACAACCATCTCCAGATCCAGTGGAACACAAGAGGAGGCAGTGTGTCAAGCAAAATAGATAAATAGTACGGTGACAGTAAGAGGTGACTGCCTAGAAGCAGCTGGAGCAACGAGGGTGGTCCATCCCTAAAAACTAGAACCATGATGGCATATGCCCACTGCTGCAGAGGGCTCACTCTCCATTAACTAAATGAGGGATGCATATAAGCAGGGTTTTGTTGGTAGTGGTGGTGGTGGTCATGGGACTTGAACTCTGGGCCTGGACACTGTCCCCAAGCTCTTCAGCTCAAGGCTACTGCCCTACCCCCTGAGCCACAGCCCCACTTTCAGTTTTCTGGTGGTTAATTGGAGATAAGAGTCTCACCAACTTTAGTACCCTGGCTGGCTTTGAACCTTGATCCACAGATCTCAGCCTCCTGAGTAGCTAGGATTATAGGCATGAGCCACCACACCTGGCTCATGAGCAGGGTTTTTATTTTAAATCCTCACCAGTACTTTTTCTGAACAAAATATTGTTAAGAGGGGCTGGGAGTTTGGTCTAGTGTTAGAGTGCTTGCCTAGCATGCACAAAAAACCAGGTTTGATTCCTCCTTACCACATACACAGAAAAAGCCAGAAATGGTGCTGAGGCTCAAATGGTAGAGTTCTATCCTTGAGAAAATCCAAACACAGTGCTCAGGCCCTGAGCTCAAGTGCAGGACAGGCAGAAAAAAAAAATCTTGCTTAGCCAGGTGAAGGTGGCTCACACCTGTAATCCTAGCTACTCAGGAGGTTGAAATCTGAGGATCAAGGTTCAAAGCCAGCCCGGGCACAAAAGGACCTGAGACTCTTATCTCCAATTAACCTCTGGAAAATGGGAAGTGGAGCTTAGCTCAAGGGTAAGGTGGTAGCCTTGGGCTGAAGAGTTCGGGGCAACACCCCTTTTTCTTCCTTTTCCCCTTATACTTTATGTCATGCTGTTACTATATCTGAATGATTTACCTGGTATATTGTATATACATTTGTTTATTTGAAAAAGGGAAGGTAAGGGAAAAACAAGATAAATAGGCGTGGGTAAGGGAGGGAAAGAGGGGAAAAAAACATAGGAAGGGGGGACAATGTTCAAGAACTAATGTATCTACTACCTGATGAATGTGACTGCAACCCCTCTGTATATCACACCAACAATAAAAAGAAAAAAACCTATTTTTAACATTTTTTTCCAGTTCTGGGGCTTGAAATAAAGGCCTGAGCACTGTCCTAGGACACTTTTTGCTCAAGGCTAGTGCTCTGCCACTTGAACCACAGCACGACTTGTGGCTTTTTCTGAGTATGTGGTACTAAGGAATCAAACCCAGGGCTTCATGCCTGCTTGATAAGCACTCTATCACTAAGCTACACTCCCAGCCCCTTTAACACAATTCTTAAGAGTACAACAAGCTGGGGCATGGTGGCTCAAGCCTGTAATCCTAGATATTCAAGAGGCTAAGATCTGAGGATCAAGGTTCAAAGCCAGCCTGGGCACAAAAAAGAATTGAGACTCTTTATCTAATATTAACCTCTAGAAAAGGGAAGTCAGGCTGGCTCCAGAGTAGGGCTATAGCCTTGAGCTGAAGAGCTCAGGGACAGTGCCCAGGCTGAATCCAAGCCCCATGACCCACAAAAAAAAAGGAGTACAACAGTGGAGAAAAATAAAATTAACAGTATTTGGATTTGATTTTAGGGGTCTTGTGTTGGCCAGACAGGTATAATACTACTTGAACCATGCCTCCATCCATTTAAAAAATATTTTAATTAGCATCACATATGTATTTCATGCACTATAGAAATTGTTTCTACGAGAAACAAAAGCCATATAATGAATGATTGTTGTCCTTAATGTACTATGTTATCTCTCATCTCTTTTGCTGTCCCTTGGTTATCTCATATTGTTACAGTATCTCACTTTGTTATCTGATATATCGGATATATTTGTATTTGGTTATTTGAGATTGGATAGGGAAGGGGGGAAAACCAAGACAGGTGTGGGGTGTGGGGGGGAAGGTAATGGGTACCAAGACATGTGAAAGGGTATCAATGTATGTGAATTAATGCACCTTCTATCTGGCAAATATCATGTAACCCTTCTATTAATTACAATAAAAATATATGAAAAAAATTATTTCTACGAGAAACTAGGAACCCATGGAACATTCCTCAGTATAATAAAAGCTGTATATGCAAAACCTATAGTTAACATCATTCTTAATGGTCAAAGGTTAAAGCCATTCCCACCAAAATCAGGAAAGAGAAAAGCATGCCCACTCTCTCCACTCCTCTTCAACACAGTATTAGAATTCCTAGGTAGAGCAAGAAGGCAAGAAGTAAACATAAAGGAGCTCCAAATAGGGAAAGAGGAAATAAAATGTTTCCTCTTTGCAGATGACACAGAATTGTCTCTATGTAAAGAACCCTATTGACTCCACTCCCAAGCTACTTGAACTAATGCAAAACTTTGGTAAAGCAGCAGGGTATAAAATCAACCCTCAAAACCCATTAGCTTTCCTATTTGCCAACAATAAAAAGAGCAGACCAAAAATCAGGAAAGCAACTACTTTTGTAATAGCCTCAAAGAAAATAAAATACTTAAGAATTAACTTAACCAAGTAAGTAAAGACCTCTCTGAAAAAAATAAAACTTTTTAAAACCTGAAAAGTGAAATTAAAGCAGATCTAAGGAAGTGGAAAAACCTCCCATGCTCCTGGACTGGGAGGATAAATATCATGAAAATGGCAATCCTGCCAAGGGCTATCTACAAATTCAATGCAATACCCATTGATATCCCAATACTTTAACCAAATAGAGGAAGCAATCCAAAAACGCATGTAGAATAATAAAAGGTCCCGAACAGCAAAAACAATCCTTAGCAGAAAGAACAGCACTGGAGGATTAACAATACCAAACTTCAAACTCTGCTACAAAGCTATAATAATAAAAGCAGCTTGGTACTGACACAACAACAGGCCTGAGGGCCAATGGAATAGAATTGAAGACCCAGAAATCAACCCATATACATATGGCCCCCTAATCTTTGATAAGGGAGATAAGAATACTGTCTAGAAGAAAGACAGCCTCTTCAACAAATGATGCTGTCACAACTGGCTAAACAATGTAGGAAACTAAAGTTAGATCCTTACCTAACTGCAGAAGAATCAACTCCAAATGGATCAAAGATTTTGAGGTAAAAGCAGATACTCTGAAAAATTTTTTTCAAGGATACATTTTTATTATTTTTTGTTAAAGAACTTATTAACATTGATTTTATATAATATTTCAAATGACATGTTTAACAAACAAGTATTCAAGAAGGGAATCTGTATGTACAATCACTGGCACTTAGATTTTAGAACATAATTAAAATGAGGTTGAGAGTTTGTATGTCATAGATTCGTATTAATCTATGTAATAAAACATTATATTTATAAAGTCATAACTTTTTATGTCTGTGTAGTTGTGTTTATATTTCCAATACCATGTCCATAGCATTGGGTATGCAAATATTGAGTCCTCGCTCTTGTACTATTCTGATCTAATAGCCACATATTAAGGATAACATGCAACTTTTGTTTCTTTAGTCTTGATTTGTCTCACTCAACATGATTCGCTCTAGATTCATACACTTCCCTTTGAATGCCATTATTTTATCTTGTCTGTTGACTATGTAGAATTCCATTGTACTTATATACCACATTTTTTGTATCCATTCATCTGCAGTAGGACATCTAGATTGTTTCCATCGCCTGGTGATTGTGAATAGTGCAGAGATGAACATAGCTGAGCAGGTGTCCTTATCATATTCTGGGTTATAATGTTCAGGATAGATGCCCAGGAGTGATACCCTGAAAATTTTAACAGGAATAAATAGTAGATACACTTGGGCTTCTTGGCAAGGGTCAAAACTTTCTTTTTTTCCATATTTTTTATTGTAATTAATAGAAGGGTTACATTACATTCGCCAGATGGAAGGTGCATTACTTCAAATACATTGATACCCTTTTCTCATGTCTTGGTCCCCATTTCCCTCCCCCTACCCCAGCCCCTCATCTTGTTTTCCCCCCTTCCCTATCCAACTTCAAATAACCAAATACACATATATACAATATATCAGATAACCAGGTGAAATACTGTAACAATATGAGATAACCAAGGGACAGCAAAAGAGATGAGAGATAACATAGTACATTAAGGACAACAATCACTCATTATATGGCTTTTGTTTCCTTCTCCTGGAGGTCCTTTCATTTAGTGTCATTCTATATGGCCTTATGTATCTAGGTTTTGTTCTATTGTAACTCTCTGCTAGGAGATCCCAAGGTTTCTACTGATTATGACAAATGAGAGAAACCATTGAGCCTATGTTCCATTGAGTCTGGTCTACTTAACTTAATATGATTTTTCCTAAGTCTTTCCATTTCCTTACAAATAGGGCGATGTCATTCTTTCTGACAGCAGCATAGAATTCCATTGTATATAAATACCTCATCTTGTTGATGGCCACCTAATCTTTGACAAGGGAGCCAAAAAAAATAGAATGAAAGAAAGACAGCCTCTTCAACAAGTGGTGCTGGCAGAACTGGTTAAGCACCTGCAGAAAACTAAAGTTGGATCCTTCTTTGTCACCCTGCACTAGAATTAACTCCAAATGGATCAAAGACCTCGAGGTAAAAGCTGACACACTGAAAACTTTACAAGAAGGAATAGGAGATACACTAGACCTCCTTGGCACAGGTCGAAACTTTCTCAATAAGGACTAAGAAACACAACAAATAAGAGAAAGGCTGGATAAGTGGGACTGCATTAAACTGCAGAGCTTCTGTATGGCAAAGGACATAGCTAGTAAATTAATTAGGAAGCCTACAGAGTGGGAGAAGATCTTCACTAACCATGCAGTGGACAAAGGCCTCATATCTAAAATATATCAACAGCTCAAAAAATTGAACCACTCCAAAACTAACCTCCAAAGTAACGACCATCCCATTAAAAAATGGGCCAAAGACTTAAAGAGAGTCTTCTCTGAAGAAGAAATAAGAATGGCCTATAGACACATGAAGAAATGCTCGACATCTCTGGTCATAAAAGAAATGCAAATCAAAACAAATCTAAGATTCCACCTCACTCCAGTTAGAATGGCCAGGATCAAGAAATCTATGAACAACAGATGCTGGAGGGGATGTGGCCAGGAGGGATCACTACTACACTGTTGGTGGGAGTGCAAACTTGTTCAACCACTGTGGAAAGCAGTATGGCAGTTCCTCAAAAAACTAAACAGAACTCCCCTATGACCCAGCAATTCCACTACTTGGCATTTATCCAATCGTCCAGAAACAAGGACTGACTAAATCCACTAGCACAATGATGTTCATTGCAGCACTATTTACCATAGCAAAGATATGGAACCAACCCAGATGTCCCTCAGTTGATAAGTGGATCAACAAGATGTGGTATTTATACACATGGAATTCTATGCCGCTGTCAGAAAGAATGTTATCACCCTATTAATAGGGAAATGGAAAGACTTGGAAAAAATCATATTAAGTGAAGTAAGCCAGACTAAAAGGAATATAGGTTTCCCTCATTTGTCATAACCAGAAGAAACCTTGGGCTCTCCTAGCAGAGATTTACAATAGAACAAAATCTAGAGACATAAGGCCAAATAATATGACACTAAATGTAAGGACCTCTAGGATATAGAAACAAGAGCCATATAATGAGTGATGTTGTCCTTAATGTACTATGTTATTTCTCATCTCTTTTGCTGTCCCTTAGTAATCTCATATTGTTACAGTATTTCACTTTGTTATCCGATATATTAGATATATTTGCATTTGGTTATTTGAAATTGGATAGGGAAGGGGGGAAAACAAGATGAGGGGTGGGGGTGGGGAGAGGGAAATGGGGACCAAGACATGAGAAAGTGTATCAATGTATGTGAATTAATGCATCTCCTATCTGGTGAATGTAATGTAACCCTTCTAATAATTACAATAAAAATATATGAAAAAAATTGCTTCCATAAAAAAGAAGCCCTTGAACTCTGTAAAATGAGTTCCCTATGTACTAACTTTAGAAAATGTAACATGGAAGCACTGATTACGTGAATCTATGGTAGAAAGAGGACTGGTGGGAGTTTAAGTAAGAGCACCTTCTTTTTTTAAAAAAAAAAAAGTTACCATTGCGATTATATGAATAATTACAACATGCCAGATGAGATGGCTCACAGCTGGAATCCGAGCTCCTTGGGAGGTATTGGTAAGGAAGAAGTTAGTGTAAGGTCAAACTGGGCAAAATATTCATGAGATCCTATCTCAATCAACACATTCTGTGTGTGGTGACATACCTATCATCCCAATGGGACAAGCGCAAATAAGTAAATGGAGGCCCAGGCATATGCGCTAGATTTTATTTCAAAAAAAATGACTAATGCAAAAATAGTGGTACAAGCGGAAGAGCACATGCTTAGCAAGTTTAAACCCAAGTTCTGCAAAAAAAATAAAATAGGTTAAATACTAAATCAAATGCTTCAGGACTCTACCCACTTCTTTTGATTCAATGCGTGCTATGGCTGACTGCTCCCAAGGAGTATATATTTAGAGTTGTGTTGTTACAAGGGAAGTCAATAACAATTACTACTTTCTTCTCTTTTTACCATGTTACTGGGCTAAACCCCTATGCACTGCATCACATCTAGCCTGCTGGGGTAAGTACAATCACCATTTTACAGATATGGGCTCTCAGACACAGAGACCAGGTAACCTGCTTAAGGTCACACAGCCAACAAGAACATATAACCATATTCTAATAATATGGTAAGTTCTTGCTTGTCACTGGGATACTTTTCTCTTAGTCATAAAAGAAACTAAAGCAGCATCAAAAGAAATGAGGATGAGTCAAACTGAGTAAATTCACAAAACAAAAACACAAAAACAGAGCACATGCAGAATGGGTCATCTCAGGTCAGCTTCATCCGGTCAGGATTTAAGAGTCAGAAACCCTTCTATTTCCCAGTATTCTGCTAGACGCTAAGACTATAAACTATAGGCATGGTACCTGTCTAGCAAGAACACATAAGCTAGTAGAGAAGAGAGAAGTACAATATAAATCATGTCTAGATAACAAGTGTGCCGGGTATAAAAATAGAAATTTCAAAATAAAGATTATAAACAAGGATGATGATAAATTGTAAATCATTTACTCTCAGTTCCTAGGAATTGCTAATTCTTATTTGTAAAAGGCCTTCTTGACAAGAGATGTTTTTGTTTCCTTTGTTGCCCAATGCGGTACATTCCATGGCAAACTTCAGACATTTTAGGATTTGATGGAGTTGAGGAGGCCAGGCTCACGCTCCTGCACCCCTGCTCCACCTCTGCACAAATGCCAGACCAATAGAAAGCACTCTACTCTCGCAGGCAGCCACAGAAGGGATTTCACAATTACACTTAGTAGCCCATTCCAAAGATTAACAGCCCATTGGGTCAGCCAGCTTTCTCTCCCATATTATCTTACAGGTCAATATTTTGTTCTTTCTAGTGAAGAAAAATCTAGACTCTTAAATAAACTATAACTTTAAAAATATTTTGAATCACCTAAGTTGGATCCCTAGCAACCTCAAAGTTTGACTCAAAGCCTTTGATCTCCAGATAACCTAACTCCTGTCTGCCATCAATAACAATTACTTGCAGAACATAGCCAAAGAAATTTAAATCAGTGTGCTTGAAAACACAAATGCCCTGAACCAACAGTATTAAGGCTGACACAGGCATTTCCATATTAAACTTCCCACCTATTCCTATGATGGAATGAGGAAACACTAAGTATACATATTCTTTTTTTCATATATTTTTGTTGTAATTAATAGAAGGGTTACATGATAATTGCCAGATAGATGGTGCATTAATTCCCATACATTGATACCCTTTCACATGTCTTGGTCCCCATTTCCCTCCCCCCCACTCTCACCCCTCATCTTGCTTTCCCCCCTTCCCTATCCAATTTCAAATAACCAAATAAAAATATATCCGATGTATCAGATAACAAAGTGAGATACTGTAACAATATGAGATAACCAAGGGACAGCAAAAGAGATGAGAGATAACATAGTACCTTAAGAACAACAATCATTCATTATATGGCTTATGTTTCTATATCCTAGAGATCCTTTCATTCAGCTTCCTACTATGTGGCATTTTGAATCAAGGTGTTGCTCTATTGCAAATCTCTGCTAGGAGAGCCCAAGGTTTCTACTGATTATGACAAATGAGGGAAACCATTGAGCCTAAGTTCCTTTAGTCTGGCTTACTTCACTTAATATGATCTTTTCTAAGTCTTTCCATTTCCTAACAAATGGGGCAATGTCATTCTTTCTGACAGCAGCATAGAATTCCATTGTGTACAAATACTACATCTTGTTGATCCACTCATCAACTAAGGGACATGTAGATTGGCTCCATATCTTTGCTATGGTAAATAGTGCCGCAATGAACATTGTTGTGCTGGTGGATTTAGTATGTCCTTGTTTCTGGATGATTGGGTAAATGCCAAGTAGTGGAATTGCTGGGTCATAGGGGAGCTCTATGTTTAGTCTTTTGAGGAAATGCCATACTGCTTTCCATAGTGATTGAATGAGTTTGCACTCCACCAACAGTGGCCACATCCGCTCCAGCATCTGTTATTAGTTTTCTTTATCCTGGCCATTCTAATTGGAGTGAGGTGGAATCTTAAAGTTGTTGTGATTTGCATCTCTTTTTATGACCAGAGATGTTGAGCATTTCTTCATGTGTCTATAGGCCATTTTTGTTTCTTCTTCAGAGAAGACGCTCTTTAAGTCTTTGGCCCATCTTTTAATGGGATGGTTGTTACTTTGGAGATTAGTTTTGGAGTGGTTCAATTTTTTGAGCTGTTGATATATTTTAGATATGAGGCCTTTGTCCGTTGTTTGGTTGGTGAAGATCTTCTCCCACTCTGTAGGCTTCCTAATTAGTTTACTAGATATGTCCTTTGCCATACAGAAGCTCTGCAGTTTAATGCAGTCCCACTTATCCAGCCTTTCTCTGATTTGTTGTGATTCTTGGTCCTTATTAAGAAAGTTTCCACCTGTGCCAAGGAGGCTAGTGTATCTCCTATTCCTTCCTGTAAAGTTTTCAGTGTGTCAGCTTTTACTTCGTGGTCTTTGATCCATTTGGAGTTAATTCTAGTGCAAGGTGACAAAGAAGGATCCAACTTTAGTTTTCTGCAGGGGCTTAACCAATTCTGCCAGCACTACTTGTTGAAGAGGCTGTCTTTCTTCCATTCCATTTTTTTGGCTCCCTTGTCAAAGATTAGGTGGCCATAGGTCTGCGGTTTAATATCTGGGTCCTCAGTTCTATTCCATTGGTCTTCAGGCCTGTTCTTGTGCCAGTACCAAGCTGTTTTGATAATTATACCTCTGTAATAGAGTCTAAAGTTTGGTATTGAAATTCCTCCTGTGCTGTTCTTTCTGCTAAGAAGTGTTTTTGCTATACGGGTCTTTTATTATTCCGTATGAAATTTTGGATTGCCTCTTCTATTTCTTTAACGAATGACATTGGGATATTGATGGGTATTGTGCTGAATTTGTAGATAGCCCTTGGCAAGATTGTCATTTTCATGATATTGATTCTTCCAATCCAGGAGCTTGGGAGGTTTTTCCATTTCCTCAGTTCTGCTTTAATTTCCTTTTTCAGGGTTTTAAAGTTTTCATCAAAAAGGTCCCTTACATTCTTAGTTAAGGTAAGTCCTAGGTACTTTATTTTCTTTGAGGCTATTGTGAAAGGAGTTGCTTTCCTGATTGTTGCCTCATTCCTCTCACTTTTGGCGTAGAGGAAGGCAGTTGATTTTTGAGGGTTAATTTTATACCCTGCTACCCTGCCAAAGTTTTGAATCAGCTCCAGGAGCTTGGGAGTAGAGTCTATAGGATTCTTTAAATACAGGATCATGTCATCTGCAAAGAGGGAAAGTTTTACTTCCTTTTTCCCTGTTTGGATCCCTTTTATGCTTGCTTCTTGCCTTATTGCACTGGCTAGGAATTCTAATACTATGTTAAAGAGGAGTGGAGAGAGTGGGCATCCTTGTGTCCTTCCTGATTTTAGAGGGAATGGCTTTAGCTTTTCGCCATTAAGTATAATACTAGCTGTGGGTTTGTCATACACAGCCTTTATTATATTGAGGAATGTTCCATGGATTCCTAGTTTCTCCAGAGCTTTTAACATAAAGGGGTGTTGGATCTTGTCAAATGCCTTTTCTGCATCTATTGACAGAATCATGTGATTTTTGTCCTTGCTCCTGTTGATGTTGAATTACAGTAATTGATTTGCATATGTTGAACCAGCTTTGCCTCCCTGTGATGAAACCTGTTTGATCATAATGTATAAATTTTGATGAGTTGTTGTAGACAGTTGGCCAGTATTTTGTTGAGAAGTTTTGCATCGATGTTCATCTAAGAAATAGGTCTATACTTTTCTTTCTTTGATGAATCTCTGTCTGGTTTGGGGATGAGGATTATACTGGCTTCATAGAATGAGTTTGGTAAAGAACCTTCATTTTCAATTTCATTGAAGAGCTTCAGGAGTATTAGTATGAGCTCTGCTTTAAAGACCTTATAGAATTCAGCTGTGAATCCATCTGGCCCTGGGCTTTTCTTAAGTGGAAGGTCTCTTATTGCCATTTCTATTTCAGTGCTTGAAATAGGCCTGTTTAGTTGGGTTAGTTCTTCTTGGTTCAGTGTGGGTATGTTAATTTTGGCTAGGAATTCGTCCATTTCTTCTAGATTCTCAAATTTGTTGGCGTAAAGGTTTGAGAAGTATTCCCTCATGATACTCTGGATCTTGGTAATTTCTGTTGTGATGTTACCATTTTCATCTGTGATTTGGTTTATTTGGGTGTGCTCCCTCCTTTTTTTGGTAGGATTTGCTAAGGGTTTGTCAATTTTGTTAATTCTTTCAAAGAACCAACTCCTTGTTTTGTTGATTCTTTCTATAGTTTTTTTGGATTCCAATTCATTTAATTCTGCTTTGATTTTAATAATTTGCTTCCTTCTACTGGGATTAGGGTTGGTTTGTTGCTCTTTTTCCAGGAGCTTAAGGTGACACATTAAGTTGTTTGTTTGTGATTTTTCCAATTTGTTATTGTAGGCACTCAGAGCTATAAATTTTCCTCTGAGTACTGCTTTTGCCGTGTCCCAAAGGAGCTAGTATTTTGTGTGCTCCTTTTTGTTGAATTTCATAAACTGTTGGATTTCTGTTCTGACCCATTGGTGATTCAACAATGTGTTGTTCAATCTCCATGAGTTACAGGGTTTTCATTGGTGAAGTTGTGTGTTCAGTTCCAATTTGATGCCCTTGTGGTCTGAGAGTGCAGGGAATAATTTCAGTGTTTCTGAATCTGTCCAGGTTTGTTTTATGGCCTAAAATGTGGTCTATTTTGGAAAATGTTCCATGTGCTGCTGAGAAAAACGTATATTGTGTTGTTGCTGGGTGGAATATTCTGCAGATGTCTGTTAGATCTAGTTGATCTATATAGTTGTTCAGTTCTAAGGTTTCTCTGTTGAGTTTTTGCCTTGTTGATCTGTCCAAAGGTGAGAATGATGTGTTAAGTCACCAACAATCACTGTGTTTTGATCTATGTATGGTTTCAGTGAAAATAAAGTTTGCTTGATGAAGTTTAGACCTCCGGGATTCAGTGTGTAGATATTTAGGATGGTTATGTCCTCCTGGAAGAGAGATCCCTTTAGTAGTATGTAGTAACCTTTTTTGTCTTTTCTCACTAATTTTAGTTTGAAGTCTATTTTATCTGATATGAGGATGGCAACTCCAGCCTGTTTATGGGGGCCGTTAGCTTGATAGAGTTTATTCCAACCTCTCATTTTCAAAAGGTCTTTGTTTTTTGGGTAAGATGTGTCTCTTGAAGACAGCAGAACGATGGATCTTGTTTTTTGATCCAACTAGATAATCTATGCCATTTAATTGGAGAGTTAAGTCCATTGATATTGAGAGTCAGGATTGAGAAATATTTATTAGTTCCTGCCATTTTTACAAGCTTTCATTAGGGCCTGTGTCTTGATAGTTTTTGTGGTACTTAGATGTTATGAGTTTTAGGTGCCATGTCTTTCTCTGTATTACATTTGTGTTGGTTTTCCATGTGTAGAACATCTTTGAGAATTTTCTGTAGTGTTTTTTGTTGCTACATAATGTTGAAGCTTTTCCTTGGAATGGAATGTTTTTATTTTTCCCTCAGTTATGAATGAGAGCTTACCTGGGTACAGTATTCTTGGTTGGTAGTTATTTGACTTTAGGGCATGGTATATATCCTTCCAATCCAATCTCTTTCTTGCTTGCACGGTCTCTGCTGAGAAATCTGGGGTTGTTCTGATTGGTTTCCCTTTATATGTGATTGTTCTCTTCTCCCTGACTGCTCTTAGGATCCTATCTTTAGCCTCTATTGATCCAGTTCGGATTATAATGTGGCGGTGGGATGTCCTTTTCTGGTCAGGTCTGTGTGGTTCTACAAGCTTCTTGTATCTGGATGGGCCTGCCCTTCTGGATATTTGGGAAGTTCTCTGAGATGATTCCCTGAAGTATATTTCCAATACCATTGACCTCTTTCTCTAGACCCTCCTCAATACCAATTAGCCTTAAACTAGGCTTCCTAATTGTATTTTGGACCTCCTGTAGCATTTTCTCATATTTCCTAGATTTGAGTTGACTCATTTTCTGTTCTTTTTCTATAACTAAATTATCTTCAACCCCGGATATTCTCTCTTCTGCATTGTCTAACCTGCTAGCAAAGCTATCTACTTTATTCTTCATCTCGTTGCTTCTAATTGCTCATTTTTGATGCCTTGCATCTTTTGTTTTAGATCGTGTATGGATTTCTTTAGCTCTCCTCTAGATTTGCCACTGACTGTTCCATTGCCTGTTTATGTTGGGTGGGAAATGCTATTCCTTGATTTGACATTTTTCTTGAGTTTCTTGTTCTGCCCATTTGAGGATGGGAGCAAGATTAATACTAAACAAGATTATAATTTTTCAGATATAACCAACCTAGACCTTTTTAGTTAGCTGACAATAGATATTAGCTCTTTTAGATTGGTAATAACACTTTCTCTTTCTTTTTGTACACTTACATACAAATCTAATACAATCACAGATGACCAATTTATGACCAAAACAATAAGCCCCTCAATCCAATCTCTATTGTATTTAAGTCCCTCTGGACCTAGAGTATAATTGAACACCTAGATACACAGCATTGCTCAACAACCATCAAATGTAGATCCATGCATTATAAGAGTTGAAGGATGAACAGAGGACCAGAGATAGAAAAATAATATGAAAGATGACAGGGAGGTAGGAAAAGAATAATACAGGATTGTAAGAATATTATAGTAATGAAGAAAGAGTATCGTGTAAGGATAACTGACCTAAGGTGATAGACAGGTAGATTATTTGTGTAGAAAGTTTAGATAAACTTAGATAAAACTTATCAAAAGAAGAAGAATAATAAGAAGAATATATAGAGAAAAGAGAGAGGTTGATATAGGGGATTTCAATGATATCAATTTAAGAAAAAAAGAAAAAAGAAACAAAATATCAACAAAATAAAGCAGAACACACACATACACACACACACACACAAAAACAAAAAGAAAAGGTGGGGGGAGATTCCTCACTGTTCTGAGTTCTTACCCAAGTGATACTAGGGTTGAGAACCCAGAGTTTAAAAAGCAGGTGACTGTATCAATATGGATATTGTTTTTATTCAAATGTACCCAGAGCTGTCACTGGCTTTCTAGGAATGACCACAATGATGGCAGGATTGCGGGAAAAGAGAGGAGAAAAAAAGAAAAGAAAAAAAAAGGAATGAATCATAACATTAGAAAAAAAGGTATAGGTTAAATGGCAAAGAGAAAAATAAGAACATTTAAAAATGCAAATGAAATGGGGTAAAAAAATTAAAAAAGGGTATTCTTCAGTTGTTTTTTTTTTGGTGGGGGGAGGACAGGAAACTTGTGTCTCCACTAAATTTGGGATCTAAACACTTCACAAAGTCTTTTTCTCTTGTGATTTGGCTTTGTGGTTTTTCAGATGAGATTGCTTGTTTGGTAAAACAAAGCTGAAAGATCCGCAGGCGGCTTTGTTTACCAGGTCTGTGGCTGACACAGGGGGATGGACTTCAGCAGCGCTGGGACCGGATTTCTTGGCTAAGGGATCTCTGGGAAATCCTTTGCCAGTTAGAAAGATGGCGCTGTCAGCACCACCTCTCAGGCTCCAATTGCCTTCGCCAGGTCTTTGCCAGCAGTCAAGATGGCGCTGCTCTCAGCGGGAGGGGGAGGGGCTCCCTCCCAATTCTGTTCCGGGAGCAGAAGTGGAAACTTCTTGGAACTACTCACAAATTGCTGGATTATCCGGTTCCATGAAGCTGGCAGGTCCGTGCATGGCCGGGTGTTGGCTCTGGGCTCACGCAGCTCTGTGTGGTTCTGTCTGGAGCCAGCGGGTCTGCGCTGCTCTGGAGCGCTTTCTCTGCTCTGATTCAGAAGAGCCTTTGTCTCCCAGGCAGCTCTGCGGCGGAGCTCCACTCTCTCTTTTCACGCTAGTATTCTTCCTTTTTTCCTCTCTGCCTGAGTTCTCTGTGGTCCTAATGCTTACTTAGGATCAATTTCTGTTAGAGGACTGCCTCCTGCACTGCCAGTACCTGAATCCTGGCAGGAACTCAGTAGGTCTCACCCTGAACCGCCGCCATCTTCCGCCGATCTCAATTGAGTATACATATTCTTTAAACAATATCTTCTTGTTCTATGCAGGTTAAATTTCACCATAGAATAGCAATCAGAATTATTTTGTGCCATACCTGGGGCTTGAACTCAGGGCCTAGGTTCTGTTTCTGAGTATTTCTCTCTCCCCCTCTTTCTTTCTTTCTCTTTTTTGCCTATCCTGGGGCTTGAACTAGGACCTAAGCATTGTCCTACAGCTAGCACTTTACCACTTGAGCCACAGCACCACTTCTGGCTTTTCTATGTATGTAGTACTGAGGAATTGAACCCAGGTCTTCATGCATGCTAGGCAAGCCCTCTACCACTAGAACAAACTTCTGGCCCTCTTTCTTTTTTTTGCAAAAGGCTAGCACTCTACAATTGAGCCATAGCTCCACTTTCAACTCCTTTGGTAGTTCACTCTAGAAAAGAGTCTCTTGGACTTGGACTTTTTTGCCTAGGCTGGTTTTGATCCTTAGCCTCCTGAGTAACTAAGTGCCCAACCAGAATTTCTTTGTAATTAATGAAATTAATGCCATTTTTAGACAACTTCATTTTGACTCCTGAACACTTACACCCTGTGACACTGGTGGTAAGGTAGGAAACAATATTATCTATTCCCAAATTTAGAAATTCTTCCTGGGGAGAAGGAAAGTGGGTGGAAAACATGGGAGGGTGTAACAATTTTCAGCAAGAACAATACCTTATATATGTAACTGTAACCACACTGTACATCATCCTTACAAAAAAAAATTTTAATTCTTCCTGTGGTTCATCTCTGGCTAACACATTCCCTTTTCCTTCTTCCATCTGAGGTCTCTTTTTGCTATTAGAGGCAAAACTAAAACCTGAAGTCTATTTAGCTGGATCTTGAATAGGATCATACAGTGTAAGTACTATAATTTATTACTTTTATATAGAGACCTATAAATCAATATCCCTGATAAATAGAGAATCAATTATTCACAGTAAAGTATTAAAGCAAACCAAATCCAACAGTACACAAAAAGATGAACAGGATCAAGTAGGATATATCCCAGGATGTAATATTTTTAAAACATTTTAATATATCTAAGTATGAAAAATGAGGAGTTTTTGCAGAAAGTAAATTTAACTTAACTTGAACATAATGGTGGCTTTGCAAATTTGATTTTCCATAAATATGTTCTAATGGCTAAGTCCTCAACTTCGAAGTTTTTGAGAAAGATACATGAAAAGCAATGTAAAAAGATAAAATGCTATATTGGCTGGGTGCCAGTATTTCACACTTGTAATCCCAACTATTCCTGAGGCTGAATCTGAGGATCAAGGTTCAATACCATTGGGGCAGAAAAATCCATAAGACTCTTATCTCTAATTAACCAGTGTCAAAATAAACAAGTAAATAAAACCTAAAAGACCTCAATGAACATTTCTCAAAAAAGTAGTCAATAATGACTTTGTATTATTACGCTATTACACACAATCTCTCCTTTTCCATCTTTAATTGTATTTATTTTATTTCGATCTTGTTCTCTCTCTGCCTGTATTTCTGTCTGTTCGCGCTCGTGCTCTCTCTCTCTCTCTCTCTCTCTCTCTCTCTCTCTCTCTCTCTCTCTCTCTCTCTCTCTCTCTCTCTCCCCCCCCCCACCCCGGATAGCCTGGATAAATTTGTCAATTTTGTTTTTCTTTCATTGTTCTTTTCAGTCTTTGTTTCACTTATTTTTGCTCTGAATTTATTCCTTCCTCAAACCTACTCATATAAAGTTAGTCTCCAAATAGCACCATGAAGCAATGTGGACACTCCATATAAGAGCTCTTTATTATCTGGGTACCAGTGCTTCATGCCTATAATCCTAGCCAATCAGGAAGCTGAGAACTGAACATCATAGTTCAATAGCAGCCCAGGCAGAAAAGCCTATAAGACTCTTATGTCCTGTTACCCACTCAAAAACCAGAAGTGAAACCACAGCTCAAAAGTTGTGGTAGAATTTCCTCTAAAATCAAGACCGAGACAAGGATGCCCAGTCTTTTCACTCCTTTTTAACATAGTATTAGAAATCTTAGCCAGAGTAATAAGGCAAGAAGCAATCATAAAGAGGATCCAAAAAGTGATAAAGGAACTAAAACTTTCCCTCTTTTCAGATGACATGATTCTGTATTAAAGAACTCTATAGATTCCACTCCCAAGTTGCTTGAGCTGATTCAAAACTTTGGCAAGGGCCGGGAGTTTGGCCTAGTGGTTAAAGTGCTTGCCTAGCATGCATGAAGACCCGGGTTCGATTCCTCGGTACCACATACATAGAAAAAAGTCGGAAGTGGTGCTGAGGCTCAAGTGGTAGAGCTCTAGCCTTGAGAAAGTCCAAGGACAGTGCTCAGGCCCTAAGCTCAAGCCCAGGACTGGGAAAAAAAAAAAAACTTTGGCAAGGTAGCAGGGTATAAATTAATCCTCAAAAATGAACTGCCTTCCTATATGCCAACAATGAGAGGAGTGAAAAAGCAACTAGGAAAGCAACTCCTTTTGCAATAGCCTTAAAGAAAATAAAGTACCTAGGAATTAACTTAATTAAGAATGTAAAGGACTTTTATGATGAAAACTTTAAAATCCTGAAAAAGGTAATTAAAACAGAACTGAGGAAATATAAAAACCTCCCATGGTCCTGAGCTGGAAAAATTAACATCGTGAAAATGGCAATCTTGCCAAGGGCTATCTACAAATTCAACGCAATACCCATCAATATCCCAATATCATTCTTTAAAGAAATAGAAGAGGAAATCCAAAATTTCATATGAAATAATAAAAGACCCCATATAGCAAAAACAATTCTTAGCAGAAAGAACAGCACAGGAGGAATTTCAATACCAAACTTTAGACTCTATTACAGAAGTGTAGTAACCCAAACAGCTTGGTACTGGCACAAGAACAGGCCGGAGGACCAATGGAATAGCATTGAAGTCCCAGAAATCAACCCACAGATCTACGGCCACCTAATCTTTGACAAGGGAGCCAAAAAAATAGAATGGAAGAAAGACAGCCTCTTCAACAAGTGGTGCTGGGAGAACTGATTAAGCACCTGCAGAAAGCTAAAGTTGGATCCTTCTATGTTACCAGGATTAACTCCAAATGGATCAAAGACCTCGAGATAAAAGCAGATACACTAAAAACTTTACCAGAAGATATAGGAAATACACTAGGTCTCCTTGGCACAGGTCAAAACTTTCTTAATAAAGACCCAAAAACACAATAAATCAAAGACATTTTGGATAGGTGGGACTGCATTAAACTGCAGAGCTTCTGTATGGCAAAGAACATAGCTAGCAAACTGAATAGAAAGCCCACAGAGTAGAAGATCTTCACTAATCACACAACAGACAAAAGCTTCATATCTAAAATATATCAACAGCTCAAAAAACTGAATCACTCCAAAACTAATCTCCAAAGAAACAACCATCCTACTAAAAGATGGGCCAAAGACTTAAAGAGAGTCTTCTCTGAAGAAGAAATAAGAATGGCCTATAGACACATGAAGAAATGCTCAACATCTCTGGTCATAAAAGAAATGCAAATCAAAACAACTCTAAGATTCCACCTCACTCCAGTTAGAATGGCCAGGATCAAGAAATCTACTAACAACAGATGTTGGCAGAGATGTTGCCAGGAGGCCAGTGTAAACACATTCAACTACTATGGAAAGCAATATGGAGGTTCCTCAAAAGACTAAACATAGAGCTCCCCTATGATCCAGCAATTCTGCTACTTAGCATTTACCCAATAGTTCAGAAACAAGGACGTAAATCCACTAGGACAATGATGTTCATTGCAGCACTATTTACAATAGCAAAGATATGGAACCAACCCAGATTCCCCTCAGTTGATGACTGGATCAACATGATGTGATATTTATACACAATGGAATTCTGTGCTATCATCAGAAAGAATGATATCGCCCTGTTAGTAGGGAAATGGAAAGGCTTGGAAAAAATCATATTAAGTGAAGTAAGCCAGACTCAAAGGAACATAGGCTCAATGGTTTCCCTCATTTGGCATAATTAGTATAAACCTTGGACTCTCCTAGCAGAGGTTTATAATAGGGCAAAACATACACCCATATACATAAGCCCATATAGGATGAGGCTAAATGAAATGATCTCCAGGATATAGAAACAAGAGCCATATATTGAGTGATTGTTGTCCTTAATGTACTATGTTATCTCTCATTTCTTTTGCTGTCTCTTGGTTATCTCATATTGTTACAGTATCTCACTTTGTTATCTGATATATTGGATATATTTGTATTTGGTTCTTTGAAATTGGGTAGGGAAGGGGACAAAACAAGATGAGGGGTGGGTGTGTGGGGGGGGAGGGAAATGGGGACCAAGACATGTGAAAGGGTATCAATGTATGTGAAGTAATGCACCTTCTATCTGGCAAATATAATGTAACCCTTTTTATTAATTATAAGAAAAGTTGTAGTAGAACAATAGCCTTGAACAAATTAATGGTTATATAATCAGAGGACTCAAATATATGAAATACATTAAAATTTCTCAGGAGTATTTTGTTAATTTCCTGGAAATAGCACTTGGGTTTGGTTCTCCTTATACTATTAAACATTAGTTTAGGAATCAGTTTAAATCTTTAGCCTAGTTCCTTTTTATTATACATGCAACCATCACCCCCTACTGGCTAGCAGAATTCTCACCACACCAGCCAGACTGCAAGCAGAGCTGAAGAAAGAAAGTGCATTATGAGCAACCTTTCTCATTATCTGTAGTTTCCTGGAGTCCCTTTACTGTCCCAGAAGAAATGTGTAGGTAGGAGATGAGGCAGACCAATAGTGTCCCTGCTAAAGAAACATCAGGAAACAATTCTCTATCTCATCCTTCCCTACTTCGCAACTATGCTAAGCCAGCTTTTAATTAAACTAGTAATCACCAGTTTCAGTGCAAGCCAGCATATTTACCTACATGATTTCTATGGGTTATCCCAATTTCAAACTCCTACTATCCTAACCCCACATGTAATGTCCAGAAGCCTTATAAATATCTATCTACAAATGTGTCTACAAAATCCCACCATGTCCCCACTTTCAGGCTACCTTCTATTACAATAGTCCTCTCCACACATACACACTCCCTTCCTTTCTCCCTGGCTTCTCCATAACCAATTAGCCAGACAGCATCAGTTTTCTAAAGGCAATATGATGTCACCACTTTGACCTTAAACCCTCTAGCAGCATCTGATGTGCTCAGAGGAAAAGCAAAAATCCACTGCAGTCCTTCCAATGGCCTTTAACACAGCCTCTGTATCAAAGGTCATGGTTAGTAGATTGTACAGGTAAAATCTGAACTGTGACATTAACCATTTCACTTCAAGTAGTACGAGTAGTGCATTAAGACTTGTTTCCTGAACAAGGATCTCACAGCTTAAGGGAGAAAATGCTTAGGGAATGCCATGGGAAACTGAGGCACTGAGACCCCTTAGTATCTCATGCTCTTATTGATAATTGAGGGGTCTGCACTCACAGCCTACCATCTCCTTCCCATTAAAAGAACAAGACTGTGCTGAAGATTAACGTTTCCAGCCTAGCCATATCTTCAGTGGTTCATTGAGGGTCAGGGTTGTATTTTATATTCATCCAGAATCCCTGTGGCTAGAACAGTCCATGGCAAACAGCAGGATTTTTTAAAAAAATTAGTTCTAAAACATTGAAGCCAATTTTAGTTTACTTTCTTATCAGAGTCATGGGGGGAATATTTAGAAGAACACCAGAGAAGAACCCTAACTGAAAATCAGCTCTCACTCTTTGAAAAGATATACCAAAAATATTAATTTACAAATATTACCTAGGAAGGTGATACTGACTAACAATCTCTGACTCTATCACCAAGATAATCACTTTATTTTCACCAGTAGCATCTCCATGAGCTGCAGGTGAGAGGGTCAGAGGAAAAGGATACAGCTGCTGGGGGGTGGTGAACAAGAGAAAAGCTTAGCACATACAGCAAAGAAATTTTATCAGGTGATATCTCAACCACTGACTCTACTGTTTTGGGCCCATAACATTCTCATATCTCAAAACAAGACTGAAATTATATACATGAACAACATTACACGCCTCTCACGTCTCCATGCCAAACTTTATTAAACTTCAGTCTTCAACATCAAATACCTCTGGACCTTTCTCTCTTTGCCGCCTCCAGGAACCCAACATGGCTCTCATAAAGACATAAGCAGTTGTTCCTGTACTCGTCTTTCCTGGACTGATTTTCCTCATTGTTGAAGAGGAATATAGCCTATCAGGAGGTTGATCTGATGGAACCCTCCAATCTGTATATTATTTCCATAACTCCTTTGTCCAGAAATCTGATTCGATGGCTAAGAATCACCACTCGCTAGTTATGTGTTACCTCAAGTGGTACCCATAAGTAGCACCTTATAAGAAAGTCCATAAGGAATACAGTCTGGATCCAGTTACTGAGACATTTGGCAAAAACTTGTACCTGTGGTGAAACTGGGAATGAAATATGAATATAATTTGATTTTTGGCTATGTGAAGCATAAGGAATGGATCCCACAATCTCCCAACTATTGCAAGCATACCTAAACTGGGTGGAAGAGCCCAGGCATGTACAGATTAGTGAAGCCAGATTTGAAGTTCATGCCCACATCATCAGTTTTACTGATGCCATTGTGTTTCTGCCTATCAAGGCACTTACCCAGCTTCTTTCCGATGCAAAGATAAAATTCATTGTAAATATGCAACATGCCCCACTTGGCAACATTAAATCTATACTTTCTTTCATTCCAATTATCCAAGCACATCTTTTTCCCTTCTTTAACTCTAATATTTCTTGGCATTTATTCCAAGTGAACAATTTCCAAGATTTCACAAGAAAAACATTCTCACTAAATTCAGACCATTTTGCACAAAAAAGTTAGAGGTAAAATTTTTTTAAAAATACCTACAATAGGTTTCACCTTTTATTTAGTTTCATAGATGCCTAGAGAAAAATAAAGGTCTTATTAAAAATTTGTATTTCCTGCACAATTGTGTGGGTGTATGTTGAAACCTATATTCATTAGTGATTCAAAGATGGACAAACAAGTCCACTAAGTGTTGTAACTGACACAGAAGTTGAGAGGATAATGGTTCAAGCGTTGCCCAATATCAATCTAAGGTCTGGGAGTCCATTCTTCTAATTCCAGCTACTAGAAAACATGGGTAAAAAGGACCAGGGCCTGAGGCCAGCTCCTGGGTTGAAAAAGATCTAAAATCAAAAGAAAAGAGAGAGAAGATTGGCTCAAATGAAAGAATACTAGCCTAGAAAGCTTGAGGTCATGATTTTAAATCAGTCCTGGGGCTTGAACTAAGGGCCTGGGCACTGTCCTTGGGCTTTTTCATCAAGGCTAGTGTTCTACCACTTGAGCCACAGCAATATTTCTGGCTTTTTCTGTGTATGTGGTACTGAGGAATTGAACTCAGGGCTTCGTGCTTGAAAGGCAAGCACTCTACCACTAAGCTATGCTCTCAGACAGATTTTAAATCTTAATAATAAAAAAGACATGCAAATAAAAACACTCAATAATATAATTGCTAAAATAAAATGTAATTTTGAAGAGCAGGAGCAGATTGTGTTTATGAAAACATCAGTTGTTTATTTTAAGTTTGTAGAGTCCATGGAAGTTCAACATGCATTAATTCCCTCTATTTAGCAATATATTAGGTATTGTTTTTATTTTCAAATATACTATTAGCATGGGGCTGGGAGTGTGATCTAGTGGTAGAATGCTTTCCTAGCATACAACAAACCCTGGTTTTGATTCCTCAGTACCACATACACACAAAAAGCCAAAACAGGTGCTGTAGCTCAAGTGATAGAGCACTAGCCTTGAGAAAGCTCAAGGAGAGTGCCCAGGCCCTGAGTTCAGGCCCCAGGATTGGGGGGGGGGGTAAAGCTACTAGTATGACTAAAAGTAGGAATAAAGAATGCTTAAATTCTTAATGCTTAACTCTGAGTTTAGTTTTCTTCTGGATCTTCACACTCAAGACAACTTGAGTCACTTCTGCCTGTGGCAATATATGGATCATTTTTCTTTATCCTACTACCATTAAAGTATATTAGAATAAAAATATTGACATCTGAGCATCCTTCCATTTGGTTGCTTTTAGGTAAAGACTACCTTCTCACTTTTGGGGACCATAGCCCATGAAGCTCCTTGGTTCCTTTATTGAGATACGAAGAGTCAAAGGCTTTTCTGCTTGGGCTGGCTTTGAACCATAACACTCAGATAGCAGCACCCTGAGTAGCTTGGATTACACATATGGATTGCCAGAGCCTGGCCATGATTGTTTCTTGATTCTGTTTTTCTCATCCCTTAAAAAGAATTGTCCATTAACAATGCAATCCATTCAGATCCTGTTATGTGCACACATCCTACCTTTACAATCTATTTTTGCTTCATCAAGACAAATGTAGTATCTGTTCCTTAATCTGTCTCCAAAATGAAAGATTCCTTTATGCATTGGCAGATATACCTAATTACATGATAAATATGATTGTATTATTTCAGAATACACCTAATTCCATAATAAATATGATTATTCTTTCTCATGTTTTCATGTAATATTCTACTAATACATATTAAGTATATAAATGGGACTCACTGTGATAGTTCCACAGTACATAGAGCACACATATATTATAACTCATACATCTTCTAATACACCCTCCTGTCCCCAGTGCCCCTTTCCCAGGCCACTCTAAGCACTCTTCTGCATTCAGGTACACTTTTTTCTTTTCTGTTTCCACATATGAGAGAACACATAATTCTCATTTTTCTGTGTCCGCTTATTTCTCTTCACATGATACCTTCCGATTCCACACCTTTTTTACTGAAAAGGCAGAGTTTCGTTTTTGGCTATCACTGAATAATACGCCATTGTGTTTATAAGCCATATTTTTGTACATTCTTCTGTGGATTCAATAACTATTATGAATAGCCCTATAATAAATGAGGCGTAAAAGTATCTTTTGCATACTGACTTCATTTCCTCAGGGTCCTAAGTACTGCAAAGGCACCAGGCTTTGTACTTTATCTGATCAAAGTCTGAAGATTTTTGTTTTGTTCACATAAAAGGGTTGAGTGACTTCCAATATCTAGAAAACCAAAGGCTACAAAGGAACTTATTCAAATATGCCATTTATTCTTCACAACACTTATAAGGTAAAGTATAGCTTTGTCCACTTTACATATGGGAAACTAAGATTTCCAAAGGCTGAGTAACTAGCAAAAACACAAAGTACAGAGATAGGATGTGGCCATGCCACAATCCCAGAAAGCCATATGAGAGTTCTGTGAAGGATGGGGGTGGAGAGGGGCGCATCCTCAGCGAGAAAAACTGACTGGTAGAAAATACTAGCATGTAAATAGGACCTGCAACAGAGATAGGCTAAGACGTAATAACAAGAAAAATTTAATTCTGCTAGACCATTCACAGAGGATTAAATAGAGTCACATTGTTTTTTCCTTTAGTCAGATAAATGGTGAGGCCCTAATAATTGCTCTGCTCACAAAGAATCATTAAGTTCTAATAAAAACTTAATGTGTTATAATCAGAAAAAAGGCTTTCTTACTGCTAAATAGGCATCAATAACCAAGTAAATACTACTTCTAGTAAAACGAATGCAAATTCTACGATAAATGCAAATTCAAGCATTTTTGAGCATTCATTTCTTGCCTATTTTAAGGGCCCTTCTAGATGGATATAAAATACAGTTTTTATTCAAATAAACTTAAAGATCACCACAGGTCCATTGGGAATGTAGAATCATACTGAAGCCTACACTTTGTCCTCACAGTCTTTAAATTAATTTTATTTCTAGATCTGGAAGTTTATTTTTAAATCTGCTCTGGGCACTTCAACTTAGGCAATCATTTCTGTAATTGTCTTTTTCTTAGCCTTCTGCTAAAGCCATTCCACACAGATTTCATCTCCACTGAGTTATTTCAACTCTAAATGAATTTACATAATGAAAAGTTGAGAAATGTGTATCAAGGAAAAAATTAGAAAGAATATATTCTATGCCAAGCACAAGGCACACAGTATAAAGATGAAGAAACAAATTTCCCCTAAGATCACATCTAGTAGTGACAAAAAAGAGAGAAAAAAGCAGCCAAGTACTGGCAGCTCACACAGATTAGAGGATTGAGGTTCAAAGCCAGCCTGAGCAGAAAAATCCATTAGACTTTTATTTTCCATTAATCACCAAAAGGCCAGAAGTAGAGGCATGGTTCAAATGGTATAGTAGCAGACTTGAATGCAAAAGCTCAAGCATAGCACTCAGTCCCTGAGTTCAAGCCACAGGACCCCACTCCCACCTCACCAAAAAAAAAAAAAAGCAAATGGTCTCTTACATAACAATATCAATATGTATATATGTATCATCTGGAAGTAAGTAGGATGTTTTGCAGGGAAGAAAAAGAAGATAAATGTACAATTAATTTTCTAGAGACTCAAAAAAAAAGGTTCAGCATTTACCCAAATTTCTCTCCTTTTTTTTTGGCCAGAACAATATTTTTATTGTTCATTTGGGGGTTTTGTTTTGTTTTTTAATTTGGGGAAAGGAACAAACAAAACAGCTTTTTTTTTTCAGATATGGGACTTGAATGCAGATCCTAGGTGTTGTCCCTGAACTTACATGCTCAAAACTATTGTTCTGTCTCTTTGAGCCACAGCATCACTTCTGGTCTTAACTAGATAGAGTCTCATGGACTCTTCTGCCTGGGCTGGCTTTGAATCACATTCCTTAGATCTGTCTCCTAAGTAGCTAGGATTACAGGCATGAGTCACTGTCACCCAGCAAACAAAACAGCTTTCAAAAGTATCATTTGGTGAACTACCCTCCAGGTGTCTATGCTTATAAATATGACTGCATGTTTGTAAATAAGATAAGAGGCCCAATACTTAAAAGGTGTGAATGGTCTTCCGTAGTTTACGCTGGACTTCAACTTGCAAGGTACAACCCATACTGGCCTTAAACTCTATATCCTCCTGCCTCAGCTTCTGGTTGTTGGCATTACAGGTTTGTGCCACCACAAGGCTATCTCTTATTTTTTGACACGTTCTCCATAATCTACCCTTCAAGATTGCAAAGGTCCTCAGTTCAAACTCCCATATTGTCAATTTTTTTGAAAAATAGAATATATAATATTACAAGTAAGAAAGTTCAAGGACCTGAGTTCAAACTCCCATATTGCCAAAACAAAAAAGAAATAGAGTAGATGTTACCTAGAAATATATATATATACATAATTTGACATATTACAGAGAAAGTTTTGTACAATATAAATATTTGAATGAGAAATCAGATAGGCGGCTACCATTGTAATGGTGAGTACTTTCAAGTGAGAACTATGTGCCAGAAATTCTATTAAGTTCATTGTCACTTTTTATTTTATCTATTTATTAAATTCTTATTTGTGGAAGTATCATCCTATGTGATGTTCATCTACTTGTTAACAAGACAGAGATGTTATTTACTATGGAGTTTGTGCTTTCTAGGGAAGAAGACATTAAATGACTATAACCCATCAGTACTGAGAACTGACAACATTGTGACCTGAGAAACCTAGAAAGCTGTTTACCAGGAGCCTGATGGGAAAAAAAGAGCAAGGACTGCTGCTTCCCAGCTCTCTCTTGAGGCACACAGCCAGTATCACTTCATTAATACAACATGACTCTCTAATTATCAACTTAAGTTGATGACCTGAGAGATTCCTTTAGAAATTTCTTCAAACACAGTTTATTCTTACAAAATCTAAACTTAGCACAGAAAGCTGAAGAGAAAATGAAAAGAAAATAAGTTGGTGTCACAGTTAAAATGCATGGTATAATTGGACCTCTCACCAACCACTGACTGAATGTCAGAGCCCCTGCCTCAAGTTGCTACGGTTTTGTATTCCTTCCTGCGTATTCAAAAAGCTTTTCAAAAACCAGTTTTAAAATTCTATGATTTTCTCCCTCTCTTTCTCATTTGGAAGTGTTTTCTTAAGAAAAAAATCAAATCTGCTCTCCCAATTCTGAGCATTCAACCCGTCCATTTAAAATCTATTGGACACCTTTTATGTAGCAATCACTGAGCTATGACAGCAAAACACTCCATTTCAAAAAAGCACACTCATAGAAGACTTTGAACTTCTCTTTCGTCTTTAAAAAGAAAAAGAAAGTAAAAATAATCAAAATAGTATGGAAAAAAGCCAGTTGGTCTAGCAGAAAGTTAAAGAACTTGGCCTTTTGTGGTATATGACTTTGGGGAAGTTATATCAGCTCCCAAGCTAACTTTCTTCATTAGCAAAACAAATAAAAATGGTACCTATTTCAGAGTTTGGAAATCACATGAGATGATGCATTGCCTATGCCAATTATCGTGTCATACATTACTCTTAAGGAGTTATTCAAATTACAATATTTATTGAGCTCTTAATAACTATATGCCAGATACTATGACTAGTGGTAGGTGACAAAAATGAATAAAATAGGAATGGAGGGATTTGAACCTTGTGGTTTTGCCACAGGCTCTAATGTGGTTATTAAACAGATTTTTTCCCTTGATAATCATTGGGCTACGTAGTGTGTTGTTCCTAAAATTAACTTGAAATAACATTAATCTCATAAATCACTCTGCCAATTGCATTTATATATAACATATATACATATACCATATATTAATACATACATAAATATATGTTATATATTATATATAAACTATATACTTCTCGAAGACATAAACATATTATGATCTTATAAAGGAATGTGATTCAGAGGAATGTGCTTAAAATAAGAATCACACACATACATATATATGCACACACACACACATATATATATATATATACATACACATACTGACAGGGTTAATCTAAAGATAAACTAAGAGCTTCTAAATGCTGCACCTACATCATTATTTTTAAAAAATGAAAATGATGACACTTTTTTTATTTAGTTAAGAATTATTTTTAGACATGTCATAGCTCCTCTGTTTAGAGGAAGAATTCAAAGTACTACAGCTGGAAAGAGGATTCTGAAGCCATTGTATTTCATCCCTTTTAGTCTTTGGTCTCATTCACCAGTGAGCCAGAAACCAGAAACCTTTCAAAATCAGAAGCAGATACCAGTCACGTCCCTGAAATAAAATCTTTTAAACAGTTTTCAAATGAAGTCAATATGCCCTATTGACCAAGAGTTCACTCTAATATAATTTAAAACAGTAATTCCTTTCATCCCATTGTTAGACAGGAAGCCTCCAGTAGAAGCAGCACAGCATCTTCATTGCCTGAAGGGAACACAGTAAAGAGAGATCCAAGTGCAGTTTGGCTTTCTTACCAACCAACTCATTGTATGACATTCTTCAAATCATGGAGAAATTCTACCCAGCATTTCAGTGCCATCTGTAGCTCCTGCCTGAACATGAAGGCACTCTTTCTCTAGCAAAGAAATTTCCCTCTTCCCTTGACAACTATATTTTTACACACAATTCTCATCACTTTTATCTTTCACTTTGAGCTGGCAAAGAAAAGAAGCCACAGATTTATATGTGTGTGAAAGGAAAATGTCTCTCTTTTTCCCTCTCTTTTCTGATTGAATGTCCCATTATTGCTTAAACTGATATGAACATGAATCATTCTACATACATAACTGGGATTTATAGGCATGCCCACCACTCTTGGCCCCATTTCTAACATGATTGCAAATGTTTTGTCCATGAAAAACAAGCATGAAGACCAGATTATCTTTTGTATGACAACAATTATTTTACCCTTATATTGAAGGTACTCATATTTCATTATGCTTTATTGCATTATGACTATATATTTTATAAAATATAATTCATATTCCTTTATCAATCTTTACATTTTAATATGTGAAAACTGGAAATTTTCTCAAAGGTGTATTAACAAAGGAGTTACACCAGACATGGTGGCATGCATTTATAATCTCAGTTATCTGGGTAGCTGACACAATAGGAGCATTAATTCAGCCTTGGCAATGCAGTTAAGACCCTGCCTAGGAAAGGAAGGGGGGGAGAAAGGGAAGAAAGGAGAGAGGGAAGAAAGGGAAGAAAGGAGGGAGGGAAGAAAGGAAAGAAAGGAGGGAAGGAAGGAAAGAAGGAAGGAAGGAAGGAAGGAAGGAAGGAAGGAAGGAAGGAAGGAAGGAAGGAAGGAAGAAGGGAGAGAGGGAGGGAGGGAGGGAACAATGACAGCTAGGGGGAGGAAAGAACAACAAGAGAGGGAAGAAAGGGAAAATATAAAAATCATCAGCTCACTGCTAAACCTTCTCTTTCCTCCACAGTGACCATGGAATTTAAAAATATAACAAACATCTACAGACAAGGACTAAAGTCAGCCACAGCTGTGTGACCAATACATAAAAACAGTGAACACCGGGGCTGGGAGTTTGGCCTAGTGGTAGAGTGCTTGCCTAGCATGCACAAAGACCCAGGTTCGATTCCTTGGTATCACACACATAGAAAAAAGCCAGAAGTGGTGCTGAGGCTCAAGTGGTAGAGCTCTTGCCTTGAGAAAGTCCAAGGACAGAGCTCAAGGCCAGGACTGGCAAAACACACACACACACACACACACACACACACACACACACACACACACCACCACTACCACCACCACCACCAACAACAACAACAACAACAACAAAAAAAAAAAAACAATGAATACCAAGAAGACATCTCTGAGCTTCCCTGGCCAGCAATACACAATGCACACATTCATGAACACTTGCTAAGAGAATCTAGCACTCTCTATGTGACTGTACTGGGAGAGGACAACTGGATCTCTGTACTTTGGATGTCTGCTGTACTTTGCCCTGGGCTCATTTTTCATCCCCTCATTGTAATTAATAATTCAATCATGACTATAACAGTGATTTTTTCTTCTGGTCATAAATCTAAGGATGATCTTAGGATTGCTTCTCCTTCCTTAAAAATACAAAAGCCAGAGAAAATCAACCATATAAACAAGACGAGTATACTTCTTCATTTTGAAACTTGGAAGCTCTTGTTCTAGGCCCTCACAAAAATCAGTGTTAGAAATGGCCAAGTGTAAGCCAGGTATCAGTGGATCACACCCAGAATAGTATCTGTAATTTTAAGAGGCTGGAATCTAAGGATCACAGTTCAAAGCCAGCCCAAACAGACAAAACTGAAGAGACTCTATCTCCAATTAACCAACAAAAAGTCAGGCTGCAGGTATTGCCAAGTGATAAAGTGAAAAAGCACAGCAAGAGTACAAAGGCCTAAATTCAAGCCCCTATGATAGCATAACAACAATAAAAAAGAAATATCTAAGATGCAGAACCTGTCAAAACCCTTGCCTCATATTAGAATAAATGAATGCATGTTTATTGGTTGTCTTTAGAAGAAAGTCTTGAAAAAAGCTCCAAGAAATTTAAATTGTATTGAACTCAACAAATTGTCTTTGTTTCATGAAAGTTTGGAAGGTTTAGAGTTTTCATAGCTTTAAACTAAATATAGTAATAAAATATTTTCAACCCTAAAATTCGCTTCTAAGTCTCCTCTAATACGTTGATGCAGAAACATAGAATTGGGCCACTATTGTACAGTTGCTTCTTTCTGAGCTTTCGAAAGGTATCAATCATAGTAATTCTAAGATTTCACAGTAACAGCAGCTTAGACAAAAGAAAATAAAAAGTAAAATTTCTAGAACAAAAAAAAATGCTGAGTATTAGTGTAATTAGCTTAGTTTAACACATTGTTCTTGAATACTCAATCTCATGCCAAGACCAATGTTAGGTTTCACAGGAGGAAGAGAGTAGTAAGAAAGACTGAGTCCTGGTCTTCCTGAAGCTGGAAGAAGTTAATGGGGAGAAAATGTCCAATGATGCCAGAAATGCTAATTCAACGAACAACTTAGAAAAACAAAATCTGTTTCTTTCTCCTTTACCCTATGACAGTGGGGTATTTTTCCCCACCCATATCAAAAACAACTAGAACAATCTCAGACTAACGTATTATCACCCATTTTTTTTTTTTTTGCCATTCCTGGGGCTTGAACTCAGGGCCTGGTCCCTATCCTTGGACACATTTTGTTCAAGCTAGTGCTTGCCACTTGAGCCACAGAACCACTTCTGGCTTTTTCTGTGTATGTGGTACCGGGGAATCAAACCCAGAGCTTCAAGCATGGTAGGCAAGCTCTCTACCACTAGGCTACGTTCCCGGCCATATCACCACTCTTAAAGAGACCTATGACTAGTTTGTTAATAATCTACTGTGATATTTTCAAAAAGTTGGTGATATTTTAAGTTGGCTCTTAGCTACTTCCTGAAAGATGAAGGGCTTGCTCATCAACATATCTTCATTCCTGGCATTTAACATCCTTAGAAATATTTAAGTAAGATTCTCTATTCTAGAGTTTCACATCAGATCATCTCAATCTTAAACAAAATATTACAAAAATCTCAACCATCCATTTTCTACTAAGGAACCCTGTAAATATCTTCTTGAGGCTACAAAGTACTTAGGTTTATTTTAACTTTGGCCCAACAAGGAAGTACATCATACAGAAAGAATACAAATGAGCTGGAGACACTTTGCTGTGCTAGCTGGGGAAGTTAGAAGTCTAGAATCATTATAAACAAATGTGATACATGTAGTCCAGGATGAAATATTTCTTTTTGAAAGACATTTTTAACATCTGGCAACTAGCAAACTCCTACAATACAAAAGATAGAATAATTAAGCAAGCAATGGGGGGAAACCTACTTTAATAAAAGTCACACCATTTCACAGAATGCTTTTTCCGTGATTTACATTAGTAAATTATGTAAATTTCATTTGAACCTTGGGGGAAAGGGAATTGGTTTTTGTAACTCATTATGTTTGTTGGTAAGTATGAACATCTGCTTCATGTCTGCTGTTCTGTGAAGTTAGTTTACCTGTCCCCTTCCATTGGTATAGAAGACAATTACCGAATGAGCAAATGAGAACAGGAGGCATATGGTTATTACACCTATCTACTGAGTATGTTCATTTATTTCTTAAAAACTGTCCTTATATATTGAGAAGTTGTTGAACAAATGAGAACAAAGGACCAACATTGGGAGGAATGCCAAGGGAAACTATGCAGAAACAGAGAAAGATCAAGAGATTGAGCTGGAGCCAGACACCAGTGGCTCAAGCCTGTAATCTTGGCAACTCAGGAAGCTGAGATTGGAGGATCCAGGTTGGAAGCCAGCCTGGGAGGAAAGTCTGTGAGACTTTTATGTTCAGAAAAAGCCTGAAGTGGCACTGTGACTCAAGTGGCAGAGCACTTAGCAAAAGAGGCTCAGGGATAGTCCCATGCCTTGAAACACCTTTGAAAAACTACGTGAAATGAAAAATAAAATAGCACAATGAAACCTGCTGATATTATTTTCAGGAGAAAAGAAAGAGATGAGGGAGAGTAATAAAAGGAGCAAGTTTAATCAGGATACATTGCAAGCATAAATTAAAATGTCACAATGGAGGACAATGACATAGTCAAAAAAGAAATTAATTCATTATGTAACTGGAACCCCTCTGACATCATCTTCATAAAAATAAAAAAATATCACAATGAAATAACACTATAAAACAAATGTATGAGTGGGCCAGGAGTTTGGTGTACTTGCCTAGACCCAGGTTCAATTCCTCAGTACCACATACATAGAAAAAGCCAGAAATAATGCTTGTGGCTCAAGTGGTAGAGCTCTAGCCTTGAGAAAGCCTAAGGATAGTGCTCAGGCCCTGAGTTCAAGCCCTAGGACTGGCAAAAAAAAAAAACAACCAAATTTATGCTAATAATTTTTTCAAGAGCAAAAGGAAGAGGAAGAAGTGCTCAGGAGACGAGTAAAGCACATCTCTACGTGATTCTGTGATTCCAGAAACAAACAGATCCTGAGAGCTCTGACTTAATCATTGGATTCATGCCTTGATAGATCTATAATAGGACAGGAAACTCAGGATGCCTCAATCCTAGCTACTCAGGAGGCTGAGATCTGAGGATCCAGGTTCAAAGCCAGCCCAGGCAGGAAAGTCTTGAGACTCTTATTTCCAATTAACTATCAAAAAAAGTGGAGCTGTGGCTCAATTCATACAGCATTAGCCTTGAGCCCAAAAGATTAGGGATAGCACCCAAGCTCTGTGTTCAAGCCCTAAAAGCAGCACAAAAACAAATATTTAGAACACACAATGGTAAATGCAAATTAACATCTTTTAGGAAACACCCTTAATGAAACTGACTTATCTAGTTACAAAGAAGTCATAGCTCAAGCTTGATATGGTCATGATAATGATCATTTCAAAAACACAGTTTTCCCCAAAATTTTAAGAAATGAAAACGAATGAAAAGGAAATAAAAGCAAACTAAATATAAGTTTACATGATGTTATCTTCATTTTTAACAATATTCAAAACATTTGGAAGGCAAATGAAGCTGTACACAAATTTAATACTCAAAAGAGGAGAAACTGGCATGAGGGCATTCTCTACAGGCCAAGCTGAAAGAATGTTATTGGCTATTCCTCACATAAATGTTCCTTGACCTTTGAGTGAACCAACAGGTCTTAAAAGCTACACTAACCAAAGCAAGTGCCTGTAGCAAACCGAGTGTTTAGATGAATGAATTAGATTTTTCTCCTCTTTATCCTAAAGAGGAAGCATGATCAGCTGTCATCAAGAGCATCAAGTTGACATCTTCGTGTTTTTTCTCATAGACCATTAACAGTCTATAAGACAGTGAACATTGCTCTAGTAGCTGTTGAGTAAATGACTTAAATGCGAATCCTAAGATTCACTGGGCATGGAACCTCACACCTGTAATCCTAGCCTCTAGGAGGCTAAAATCTGAAGATCAAAGTGCAAAGCCAGCCTGAGCAATAAAGTCTATGAGGCTCTTATCTCCAGTTAGCCACCAGAGAAACAGAAGAGGTACAGTGACCACAGTGGTAGAATCCTAGCCTTGAGTGAAAAAAACAAAAACAAAAACACACAGGATCAGTTCAAGTCCTACAACCGATCAAAAGAAAGAGAGAGAGAGAGAGAGAGAGAGAGAGAGAGAGAGAGAGAGAGAGAGAGAGAGAGAGAGAGAGAGAGAGAGAAGGATTACTAACTGAAAGCAAATTCTAGACTGATGGCTTTGAGGACATCCTAACATATGTGAATTTGCATTTACCAATATACATTCTGAAGATTTTTTTAGGCACAAATATACATTGAGCATCCTTTACTTGCACAGAAATAGGCTGCCTTTGGTAGGAATATAAGTTACCAATGCTGTGCAGTAGGTATTTTTTCTAGAACAAGCACATTCTCAAAAGACATTGTTGTGTGTGTGCACACTAATTCTGGAGCTTCAATGCAGAGTCTGTCTGATGTCCCGGATCGCTAGTGCTTTACCATTTGAGCCACCCTCCACTTCAAGCCTTTTTGGTAGTTAGGCATTTTTAAATCTATTATATCACTATTATAGTACTTGCCTAGTATATGCTATCAAATTAAAAAATAAAGTAATATCGTGATGACTATAATATAATGACAATATCATATAATGTGGTCCTGGATTCAATCACTGACATAAAAAATTGTTTTTAAGTAACAGTTGATTTTGATATATTTAGATTTGCATTCTTTGCAATTCATGATATAATCTAAATCAGGCTGGAAACAAGATTGACACTGCAGCAACACAGAGAAAATTTTCCTTAATAGTTTGTTCATGGATTTAGAAAAAAAAAACCCTCTGGTGTGGTGTAAAATTTGTTTCCTCTAGGACTCTTGCTGGACTGTAACTGCCATGGCACCACTGTTGGGCAGTGGGCCTTCAGGGAGGTAAGTAGGTGATGGCTGATGCACTCGTGGATAGCAATCATGGCACCAGTACAGAGGGCAGATTTGCTCCCGTTTGTTCTTTTTGACTCTCACCTTCCACCATGCAATGCTGCTGCAAGAAGGTCCTCTTCAGATTCACCTTAACCTTGAGCTTTTCAGCCCAGAACTGTGAGCCCATACATTCCTCCTCATTAACAATGATCCAATCTCAGACACTTGTTTTGGCAACTCAAACCCCAGGACAGTTCCAATCTCAGTCACAAGTTGTCTCTCTAATCCACTCCCCCGCTCCTGCTCCACTCTAGTGTGGCACAATAAGCAATCTTCTTAACACGCCTCAAAGCATTTGTATGTCTGAGGTTTCATGGTTTATTTATCATAGGCAATACCAATTTTATTTTTTACTTAGCTGTGCTTAAGAATAGAATTAATGAGTCTTCAGCATTTCCTGCATGGGGCACAGGAAATGCTTCTCCCTCTCTTAAATTCCTTGCTTTTCCACTTTAAAAAAAATGATATTTATTAGAAAAAAAAATAGTAGTACTACCAATTACAGTCAAGCCAACTTTCTTAAGCGTTAACTGTCATTTAAGTATGTAGGTCCCCGAAACAAAGTTTCATTGGGGTCTGAGGTCTCTCAAGTTCAAAAAATTAAAATCATTCCCAAACCTAGAAAAAAAAACAAGATTTTGTTAATTTAAGGCACTTTGGAAAGATAAACTTGTAAGTGCTGTAAATTATAATGATCCTAAGAGAGAGAAGCAAAAGGAGCTGATTAATAACCTGTGGCCAAACCCACCCACTCGATTTCCAGATCTTTCCTAAGTGTCAATGTCCTCTAACCCACAGATGAAGACACTTTCCTTTCCTGATGCTTCAAATATTACCTGTTCTGCAACTAAGGGGAAAAGACTTTTCACAATCGGTTCCTTATTCCTTCTCTTCAGTGGAACCGTCTGCCACTTCTAGACCTCACAGTGGCAGATCCTTCAAGTATCCAACAAAATGCTCACTACACTTTCAAACTTGCACACAAAATTTTTCTGTAATAAAGATCCTTTCTTCAGGGCTGGGATTTTGGCCTAGTGGTAGCGTGTGCTTGCCCAGCATGGGTTCAATTCCTCAGTACCACATACATAGAAAAAGCCAGAAGTGGTGCTGTGGCTCAAGTGGCAGAGCTCTGGTCTTGAGAAAACCTAAAGACAGTGCTCAAGCCCTGAGTTCAAACCCCAGGACTGGAAAAACTACTAAATAAATAAAGAAATAAATAAAAGATCCTTTATTCTGTGAATTTGTGGTACACTTGGACCAACTTTCTGAGTGTCTGCCTGCTCTGAATTTTGCATTTACCTTTCTGAAGGCTCAAATTGCATAGCGTTGAATGGAGAATTTCCATATGTCTTTCCCAAAAGAATGTGAGTTACCCAGGTCAAGACCCACCTTTTCTGCCACCAGTGCCTCCTATTGAGCATTCACTAAAATGGTCATAACTACAATGAGTAGACATTCACCTGTTCCCTTTCCTACCACCCCCATCCTTCCCCATCCATGTCAAATCTTCCATCAGCTTTGCAACGTTTGTTGATCTAATAACTTGAAAGGGAACACTGACCCTGCCTCAGTTTGGCTCCCTCAAAAGCTAACTCCAAATTTATGATTTTTGATGCAAGTAATTTGCTTGAGAGAAAGTCCAAAAACTTTGGAGGGAGAAGTAGGAGAAATGAGACAGGGAAAGAGAGCACCAACACAGAGAGTTTATATGCTGCTGACTGGATCTGATTCCTACAGGAAAACACAAAAGAACAGTTCTTCATTGGAGGAGTTAAAGGAACCAATGGGGCTTGCACCTGTAATCCCAGCTACCCAGGAGACTGGGATCGGAGGCTCAGATCACAGTGAAGCCAGTCTAGGCAGTAAAGTCTTTGAGACTCTTACCTACAAGTAACTACCAAGAAGCTAGAAATGGGGTTGTGGCTAACATGGGTAGAGTTGCCAGTCTTGAGCAAAAACCTAAAGGACAGCACTCAGGCCCTGAGATCAAGCCTAAGTACCAGCAGGAAAATATTGGTTGCGGATGTGGGAATAAAGAAACGATCAGATCTAGGCATTTCCTCATCATATCCACTCCTAGCCTTTCCTTATAACCAGGCAGAGAGTGACCTTATTTTGAAGGAAATGTCACAGGCTCAAATGTTGTTCCTTCTATGATGTGGAGGCCTAATTCAGAGTTCAGAAGGATTACATTTAGGCATTGACTCAGCACTGAGAGTTTTCATGTAACCCCATCGATGGGGGCTTCAGATTGTTCCACTCCAAGTGACAATCATGGAACTTAAAGTAATACTTTGATAATTTAATTTTCAAAGGTGGCAAGCCAACACTTACAGAGTAAGAGGGATTTTTTTAACCACAGCTGCTCAACTTCTATGATTGTGGGTTAATACAATACCAAATGGCAGGGCCGGGAGTTTGGCCTAGTGGTTAAAGTGCTTGCCTAGCATGCATGAAGACCCAGGTTCGATTCCTTGGTACCACATATATAGAAAAAAGCCGGAAGTGGTGCTGAGGCTCAAGTGGTAGAGCTCTAGCCTTGAGAAAGTCCAAGGACAGTGCTCAGGCCCTGAGCTGAAGCCCAGGACTGGCAAAAAAAAAAAAAAAATACCAAATGGCTCATGCAGGAAGTAATGTTTCCAGACAAAGGTAACCATGTCATACTCTCAGTGATCAGAGTGGAAAAATCCACTCCAGCACGTAAACGGCTTTGACTCTGAACTACATTTATTGGACACTGTTCATCAGGGTATAAAGATGAACTTCATTCAACTTTCCTAACAATCTCAGGAGGAAACTGATACAATTATGCACTTTTCATATGGGGAAAATGAAAGTCAGATGAGAAAACTGGCCTGAGGTTGTCTACTACTAATAAATATTTAGAGTTGGGACACTAACCTAAGTTCATTTGAATCCAATATTCATATCCTTAACCTATATTCATTAAGTTTACCATTGTGTATCGTAAGTGAAAAGGAAGATCACATTAGCCAGCAGTTTTCATATAGTTTTCCTTCAGATATCCTCCTTGAGCTGTTATTTCCATTTCTTTCATCTTTCTTCACTTACCTTTCTATTTTCCTTTATTACTCATATATATGTTTCTCCCCTAATCTCTTAATTTTCTCTTTTCCTTGATAAAATATGTCAAAAATGTTATGTACACAGTCCCATTTATTACCTGGAAAGTTCAGAGGCCAGAATATTGTTGAAAAATTAAATATAAGCACAAGTACTTGTTTGTTTTATTTTTTGTTTTGTGCCAGTCCTGGGGCTTGAACTCAGGACCTGATCACTGTCCTTGGGCTTTCCTCAAAGCCACAATACCACTTCTGGCTTTTCTGTGTGGTACCAAGGAATCGAGCCCAAGTCTTCATGCATGATAAGCAAGTACTCTACCACTAGACCAAACTCCCAGCCCCACAGCATTTGTTCATAAAGCTTGAATGAGCTAACCAAATAGGAGGAATTTGATTGAAATATATTATCATTGTATATGAATAGATAACAATGAAACATGTTAAAATTAAATTAGGATGAGAGAAAGGGAGAAGAATGGAGGTGGTATTGACTGGAATACATTGTGTACAGCATGGAAATGTTACATGTATACAGCAACTGTATGCTAATGAGTGAATGAATACACCCACCTAGAATCCTAACAAATATTAGTAATAACTTTTTCTAAAATATTCTTCATAAAATTGGAAGAGACAAACTTTACATTATATGTTCAAACATTAATATAAGGGCACATGAAACATGAAAAACAGTGATTCCTCCAAAAGAAAATAATGATTTTTCAGAAATAAATCCTAATTTGAAAGAGATATATGAAATGTTTGAAGACATAATGATTCTAAGGAAACTCAGTGAAATGAAACAAATACAAGTAAGCAAGAAAATCAATTTGGTATATGAATAAGAAATTTACCAAGTAATTATCATGTTACAAAATCAGAATCTTTTACAATAGAGCAAAACCTAAATACATAAGGCTGCATAGTATGGCGCTAAATGGAAGGACCTCCAGGATATAGAAACAAAAGCCATATAATGAGTGATTGTTGTCCTTAATGTACTACGTTATTGCTCATCTCTTTTGCTGTCCCTTGGTTATCTCATATTGTTACAGTATTTTACCTTGTTATCTGATATATTGTATATATGTGTATTTGGTTATTTGAAATAGGATAGGGAAGGGGAGAAAACAAGATGAGGGGCGGGGGTGGGGGGAGGAAACGGGGACAAGACATGAGAAAGAGTATCAATGTTTGTGAAGTAATGCACCTTCTATCTGATGAATATAATGTAACCCTTCTATTAATTACAATAAAAATATATTTTAAAAAATCAGAATCTTAAGCTGTGGGTGGTGGCTTATGCCTGTAATCCTAGCTACTCAGGAGGCTGAGATCTGAGGATTGCTGTTCCAAGACAGCCCAGGCACTAAAGTCTGTGAGAATCTTATCTCCAATTAACCACCAGAAAACCGTAAGTGGCACTGTGGCTCAAGGTGTAGGACAATAGTATTGAACTGAAGAGCTCAGGGACAGTGCCCAGGCTCAGAGTTCAAGTCCCATGACCAACAAAAAAAAAATCAGTATCTTGGAGCCAAACATTTTAACGAATGAAATGAAAGACAAAATAGACAGATTCTACAATTTCGGAACAAAAAGAGAGAGACAAAGAGAGACAGAAAGAGAGAAAGGAGGGAGAGAGGGAGGGAAAGAGAAAAAACTGACACAATTTAGAGGATGCTGGTACACTAAACATTATTTGTATTATGGGAAAGTATGAATGTGAATAGAAAAGAAAGGGAATTGAAAACCTATTTCCAGAAATAGTCAAAAAAATCTTCAAAATGTTCAGAGATAGGGAAAGTCCAAATACAAGAAGCTCATAAGCTATGTGTCAGTCAGACTGGGGGTGGGGCTTAGTGGTGGACCATACCATATACACCAAGTGAAACCTGCTAGTTTCATCTCAGAGAAAGGTTCCAAAGTTAAAGACAAGTTACCAAATTTGACATTTCTATATTAGGCCATCCAGTAATATTAAATGTTATAAAACAATCTTCCACCTTTCAAATGGACATGAGAAACCTTACATCACAGTTTCTTATAAGGAAAAGAACATGCTCAGGGATGGAACGCATATAAATAGAGGTCAAAAATATTTGCTCCATTATGAAGCAGGCCCCTATGTTAAGAAAGGAGTTAAGAAAGGGAGGTAATTATAAGATTAAGAAACTTGAGGGGATGGGTTTGGTTGGGAGGGATGAGAGAGAATAGTGAAGGGGTGACATCGATGACAATAAACTGTACTCATAAAAGAATTTGCTGACAAAAAAAAAAAAACAAAACAAAAAAAAAGAATTTGCTGAATGGTAACTCCTCTGTCCCACTACTTAAAGAGAAAAAGTAGAACTAAAAAGAGAAGGTAAAGCAAGAGATATTAGATGGGTTACAAGGATTATCATGGTTACAACTACTATTACTTTTATATTGATATTGGACTTTTTGTTGATATTGGTCTTTTTGCTCATTTTATACGTGACACTTGAAATCAAGTCTTACTTTCTGGGTCTACAAATGGAATTCAGAAGGGGATAATTTTCATATCCATTTCCATAAGAATCTAGAAAAAATCAGAAAGAAGTCATATGACCAAAAAAGTTGGCATCTAAAACCTATTTTCTATGTCTTTTCAGAAACTGGTCCTTAAGTTCATCCTAATTCCCAACTGTCAGTCTCAACATAAGCTTCTTTCCCCCAGGGCCTTCGCTTTCCACTTAATACTCCTTATTATTTCTCCCCCAAATCTCTGTAACAAATATTTGCTTACATGCAAGGAAAGCAAGGCAGAGCTTTAAAACAAGCCAAGGCAGAATTCTTCAAAATAACTCTGAGGAACAACAGTCCTCTCCAAAACACACACGAGGAGAAATTAGCATAATTCCAGTGTGGGATTTGTATTTGTTCTTTTGTAAAGGGAAGATAAACATGAAAATTTCCATAAAGTCCAAACCAAAAGTCACCTACCATCACCACCACTTTACCCTGTCCAAAAAACACTTGTTGGCACAGGCCAGGGTTAGGAGGGAAGCTAAGTTTCTTGCCTCTTGAAGCAACATTCTTTCCTGGTTCACCAAGCTGCTTTCAAAGCCTAGACATTGCGCCTTCTATTTGCTGGCTCCTGGCTGGAACTCTCAGCCAAGACTACTTCTCCCTGAAACCTCATGAGGACACAACAGCCAGGGCTTGGAAGACTGTGCCTACTCTGGAGTTGGGGTTTTGGCAGAGAGGGTAGAGGGAGAGAAAGGGGGAGAGATGAATGAGAAATACTTGGTGTCAGCACATGCCCTGAAACTAGGGGTTCAAGTACAAACAAGGCCTCATGACTTTTTTTCACTCTGCCACTTATTAGTAGGTGATTCTCCATGTGCTTCAGACTTGAGACTGTAATCACTTTTGATTCTTGTTCACTGCCTGGGCTCCCCAAGCTCAGCTATGGAAAATAATTAGTCCTCACAAGAGAACTATACCTATCACATTTTTTGAGGGGGGCAAGGGTCAGGTCATGGAGCTTGAACTCTGGTCCTGGGCACTGTCTTTGAGCTCTTCAGCTCAAGGCTAGCACTTTTCCACTTTGAGCCACAATAATACTTCTGGTTTCCTGGTGGTTAATTGGAAATAAGAGTCTTTGAACCACTATTCTTAAATCTCAGCCTCCTAAGTAGCTAAGATTACAGGTGTGAGCCACCAGTGCCTGAGTCACAACAATTTTCTTTGATACCTTCTGAATGTAATCCCATAGGACCACGAGATAGTTGAGGGTAAAAATTTAAGCCCCTTGGTTATATAAGTCAAATGCACAAAGGATGAAGTAAATTAATTATTCTCCTGAAGTTATAAGTGATTTCCACTTCTGCCTTGATCAAAAGTATGATTGAAGTGGGGAAAAATACAAAGCATAAAAGTACATTTGTTCACTTTCAAATTCAAAGGAATCAATAATCAGCACAAAAGCCCATAGTAGGTCAGGGATGGTAGCTCACAACTGCAATTCCAGCTACTTACATGGTAGCAATTAAGAGTATCATGGTGCAAGGCCAGATTCTAACAAACAAGCTGGGCTGGGATGCAGTTCAGTGACAAAGTGCTTGCCTAGCAGCAAGTGCAGCATCCTAGGCTCGATCCCCAGTTCCAAAAAATAAAAGTAAAATAAAATACACTTAAAAATATATATTGGGGTCGGGGGTTTGGCCTAGTGGTAGAGTGCTTACCTAGCATGCACAAAGACCTGGGTTTGATTCCTTGGTACCACATACATAGAAAAAAAAAGCCAGAAATGGTGTTATGGCTCAAGTGGTAGAGGTCTAGCCATGACAAAACCCAAGGACAGTGCTCAGGCCCTTAGTTCAAGTCCAGGACTGGCAGAGGGAGAGAGAGACAGACAGACAGACAGACAGGCAAGCAGGCAGGCAGGCAGAAAGACAGACACAGAGAGATATCGGACATAGTGGGCACTGGTGGCGCTCACACCTGTAATCCTAGATACTCAGAAGGCTGAGATTTGAGGATCATGGATGGAAGGCAATCAGGGCAGAAAAATCCCCCATGAGACTCATGTCCAATTAACTACTCAAAAACCAGAAGTGGCACAGTGATTCAAGTGGTAGAGCACTAGCCCTGAGCAAAAAGAGACTCAGAGAAAGTGACCAGGCCCTGAGTTCAAATCCCACAACTGACAAAAAAAAAAGTATAAGAATCATGGTCAGGCCAGGAGTTTGGCCTAGTGGCTTGCTAGGCAAGCACAAAGACCCGGGTTTGATTCCTTGGTCTCATATACATAGAAAAAAGCCAGAAATGGTGCTGAGGCTCTAGTGGTAGAGCTCTAGCCTTGAGAAAGTCCAAGGAGTCCAAGGACAGTGTTCAAGCCCAGGACTGTCCACCGCCCCCCCCCAAAAAAGAATCATGGTCATTGGCTAGCCAATCTAAGAGAAGCTGCGTGAAAGTGTTTCACACCTATAATGTTAGCCACGTGGAAGGCTGAGATTGAGAGATCATGGTTTGAGGTGAGTCCCAGCAGAGGCTGATGAAACTCAACCCATGTTGGGTACAGTGGCACACATCTGTGATTCTAGGCTATTGAGGCTGAGATAGACAGCACAAAGTTACCAGGCTAGCCCAAGCAGAAAAATTCTTGAAACCTTTTCACCACAGTGAACATGCTTTTGAGCCAAGAGATAACAGGAAGCCTAAAATTAGGCACCTTGGTCCAGGTGGGACCCCTATTCTAAAAATAATCAGTGCAGGAGGCCTAATTCAGGATATATATATTATATACATATATTTACATATATTATAGGTAATATCTATAGAATATTATAAATTGGGTATTATATAATTTTATGTGGTATATATTATATATCTAAAATACATACTATATATATATAAACCCTGAATTATGCCACCAACATACATATATATATATATATATAGTATACAACAAGGTATTGAAATAGTTGTGTTAGTCATCTGTTTATTCATTAAAAATTATCCCGAACTTAGTGGTTGAAAACAGAAGCATGTATTTTCTGGTTTCTGTGGGTGGAATCTGAGAGCAACGAATCTCTGTGGCTGAGATTGCCTTGCAAAGCGGTCGCTAGAATACCGGCAGGGACTGTGTTCTCTCTGAAGGCTTCCCTGGAGCTGGAACTGGCACTTGCATATGTTGCCCACACGAGGGTGAGGCTTGATTTCCTTGCCATGTGGGCTTCTTGGTGTCAGCTAGCTAGCTTCTTCCATACTGAGTTATAAAAGATAGCGACGGTAGCAGTACTATGCGCTTTTAAGTCTCATACTAGATTCAGATCAATTTGAATCCCACATCTTTTTCTGTCTTTGCAGTAAAAGTGAGTTTGAATCTTCAATTCATGAATATCATGTCATTTGTAGGGAAATGAATGTAGAAAAAATTATGTGGAGTGAAGTTAGTTGGGTTCAGAGAGCCAAAGGCCATATGGTTCCTCTCATATGTGGAAGTTAGATCTAAAATATAAACATGTATTGAAAAACATACAGGGCCTATGCGTACATGTATGACGGAACTGACAAATGCATGGTAATGGAGAAAAGTGGATTTCCTCAGTGTAACTGCTCTCAACAATTAACTATTTAACAAAGGAAATATTGGGAAATTGACATAGGTATTGTATGTCTAAGGAAATTGATACACAAATGGAAAGAAGAATGGTTGGTGAATGGTTATAATACTTAATATATCTATGTGCAAATGAAACCAGGAAGCTTAAAGGGATGGGTATGTTCCAATATATGAGCAAAGAATGATAGAAAAGGTGACACTTGATCAAGACACCTTGTTCACATAATGACATGTGTTGAATGGAAATACATTGTACAACTATTTTAAGTGTGTTTTTTTTTAAAGAAGAGTTCAATCAATGAACAGTTGGAAGTAAACATGACTTGTGAGGCATGTGGGAGTTTCCAAAATCTCTTTGGGTAGCTGCCGGGACCTACCGGCAGCAAGTTGGGATTCCTGAAATAGGGGGCAGGGACCGGAAAAAATAGAGAGACAAACATATGGGGTCCGAGGTAAAGACTACAGCCCCGTTATTATCAACTCAAAGCTTATATCCTTTCTTGAAACCAGGGAACTGCCAGGTGTTACATCCAGATGGTTAATCAGGGAACTGTTGGGGGTTACATTCATATGGTAAATCTCAGATCAAGTGAACAGAACAAGGCCAAAAAACAGTAAGACAATAAAGCAATTATCTGATGCAAATCAAAGTACAGTTTGATTCCACTCTGGCTCCCAACAGGTAGCTTTCCCAGGATAATGCTCTGGAATACTGATTTCTCATTATATTCTCATTCTCTGTCCCTTTTCTCCTTCATCAATGCTTCCTTCCTCAACAGCACTCATTAAATGGCTTCTTCAGACACAAGTACTCTGGCTGCCAGAGACAGAATGAGAAGCAAAATAAACACACCTCATGGTAATGTAAGATTTCTGTTGTTTACTAAGTATTACTGGTGGGGGGGGATTAAACCCAAATCCAGGGCCTTGTACATGCTAAGTCAACACTCTACCACTGAGTAATATCACCAGTCCTTTCTTGCAAAGTTTTCTGTTCCTTATTTCCAAAAGTCATATTCATTATCTAATTATACTATATATTCCAGTCAACAAAATAATAGCGGTGGCATTCCTTTTTCTAAACCTTGTATTAAAGGATTTCTTAGAGTGTTTATCATAACAATATTTCCACTGGCTATTAATTGATATAAATTGAAGAGTTTGTCACCATAAAAGACTGGGAAGTACTGAATTAACTAAAATTAAACTGATTTCTCTACTGCAGGTGACTTCAATGTAGCACTAGCCACCAGGGTACAGCATACTGTATTACCCAAAGTTACCTAATTTCTAAATTATGTGATTTGCTTTTACAAAATTCTTGTTCATGGGATCTGGGGTGGGGGAGCCAAAGACACTGAGTTTCTTTATCTTCCTCTTAGCCATACCAGCTCCTTTTTGTTTCCTTGAGATCTGAGAATTTATTCTAACACACAAATGTCCAAATCCTGTTTGGAAGATTAATAGATAATAATAGCTCTCACAGAGTAATTCATTAATGTCTGAGCACTTGAGATCCATACAAGCATTTTAAACCACCTAACATAACCATGAATGTCTGAACGTACAAAAACGTGTAATTTTTAAAGCATGTATGTATGAGAGAGAGAAAGGGAGGGAGAGAGAGGTATAGTACTGTGTCACGGAATTCCCAAGCAGCAGTCTAAGCAAAGAGCTGCCCATAAGTAGAGGAGTCACACTGCACAGAGGGTGGGCTCATGGCGTCTGCAGTGCACGGTATCCCCCCCACCCCTGCATCCACCATTCCAGCTGCCAGACACAATTAGCGCTTACTTCCAGATTTCCAGGCAAGAATACACAGAAAGGAAGGAAGGAAGGAAGGAAGGAAGGAAGGAAGGAAGGAAGGAAGGAAGGAAGGAAGAGAGTAGTATCTCATAAGTTTCTTCAATTACTATGTTAGATGTACTGTCAGGTAGCTACTCTTAACTTCATGCAAGTCTGGGAAAGTACTTTAGCAGAACCCATGAATGTATTCAACAAGGTTTCATTTCTTCTTTTTTTTTTTTTTTTTTTTTTGCCAGTCCTGAACTCAGAGCCTAGGCATTGTTCCTAGATACTTTTTGCTCAAGGCTAGTGCTCTGCCACTTGAACCACAGTGCCACTTCTGACTTTTTCTGTGTATGTGTTATCAAAGAATCGAACCCAGGACTTCATGAATGCTAGGCAAGCACTCTACCACTAAGCCACACTCCTGTCCCAAGGTTCTTTTTTTTTGCCAGTACTGGGGACTGAACTCAGGGCCAAAGCACTGTCCTTGGGCTTTCCTCAAGGCTAGAGCTCTACCACTTGAGCCACACAGCACCACTTCTGGCTTTTCTATGTATGTGGTACTGAGGAATCAAACCTGGGTCTTCAAGCATGCTAAGCAAACATTCTACCACTAGGCCAAACTCCCGGTCCCCAAAGTTCCATTTCTTAAACAAGAAAAAATCATTAATGAGTATTTGGTAGGCAACTTACCCTGTCTTTTCTAGACACTTTCCTAGTTCATAAGGGTCAGAGCAGGCTAAAGCGATCAGCAATAATGTGGTTTAAGAAGATAAGTATGTTTCTTTCTGGCTATCTCCTGTTTATCATACTTCTAACAGTTTCAAATTAGTTTTCATCATGAACACAAATTTCCATGGAATTCTTATTACTCTCTTTAAATAGCAATGAAACAAATGTGCACATGATTTCCCCTAAATGTTTGAAATTTTCGACTTTCCTGAGTTAAAGAAATGATGGCTTGCTTCTGTTTTTGTTTGAATTGTTTTTGCCAGTGAAAACAATTGTTCACATTGGCAGAAGTCAAACATTTGCCAGCATGAAAAAGTACCATATAGAATAGCATTTAGCATACCATAACACATATTTCTTATTCTCACAAATCTGGCTTAAATCCTTAACTTTTTTATAGCTGTGGCCTCAGTACTTTACAATCTTAACTTTTCCCCCAACTTTGTAGCATATAAAAATACATGTGTGAGCTTGTAATGCCAAGAAAAGTTTTTATAAAGTTATTACATTTCTACTTGAACTTCTCGCTTCATTTTTCACAGACCAGGCTAAATACCTTCTTAAGAGACCACAGAAACATAGTATTACATCAATTATCTCACTATTGACGCTTTAGATTTCTCTGTGACTTCCCATGATACCTCAAAAGCATTTTTTTCTCCTTTCTTTTTTTTAAATGCTATCTGTTTGAGAAATAAAATCCTCATAATCAACATTCTAATATTCATCTTCTACAAATGTTTTATGTGCTGCTGGGAAAATTCTCATTTTTAACAAATTCATTACTATGGAGCACAAGATGATTATGTCCAGAAATCCCTCATATATTATACCATGTAATACTATTTATGAAGAATCTAATCTAAGATTGGTGCCAGTGGCTCACACCTGTAATCCTAGTGACTCATTAAGCTGAGATCTGAGGATTGCTGTGCAAAGCTAGCCTGAGCAAGAAAGTCTCTGAAGCTCTCACCTCCAATTAACCATTAAAGGGCAGAAGTGGAGTTGTGACTCAAGTGGTAGAGTCTGGAGAAAAAAACTAAAGGATAGAGACTTGGGCCCTGAGTTCAAGCTCCATTACCAGCACACATGTACATGTGCGTACACACACACACACACACACACACACACACACACACACATGCACATGTGCACATACACAGAGTGGTTAACACTTGACCAGGGTAAAATGATTAATTATTCAAACTATAATAAGTTCTATTACCATTTAGATGAAAATGGTAAAGACTATTTAACCACATGGGAAATATTTATAATGGATCAAGCTGGTAGCACCTTAAATCTAATGGAATTATTAAAGAGACAAAAACCAGAGGGTAATATATAATAATAAAATAAATGTGATAAAAGTCCATAGTATATTCAGTTTAGCTCCTTAATTTTTGTGTAATCCTTTAATGTAAATATGTTATTTTGGTTGCTATGAAAAAAGAACTTAAAAATAATTTTTTATAGGGGCTGGGATTTTGGTCTAGTGGTAGAGTACTTGCTTGGAATGCATGAAGCTCAGGGTTCAATTCCTGGGTACTGCATACATAGAAAAAAGCCAGAAGTGGTGCTGTGGCTCAAGTAGTAATGTGGCAGCCTTGAGAAAGCCCAGACAGTGCTCAGGCCCTGAGCTCAAGCCCAGGACTGGCAAAATAAAATAAAATAATAATTTCTATAAAGAAAAATCTTGTATTAGCACTTTCTTTGTCTAAACTTCTCTTTTTCTTTTTTGCCAGTCCAGGGCTTGAACTCAGGGCCTGGGCACTTGACAGTGTCCTTGGACACTGTTTTTTCCCTTAGGATAGTGCTCTTCCACTTAAGTGACAGTGCCACTTCTGGCTTTTTCTTTGTGGTACTAACAAATCAAACCCAGGGCTTCATGCATGCTAGGCGAGCACTCTACCAGTAGGCTCTGCTCCTGGACCTAATTTTTTCTTTTTCATATAATATTTTTTGTATTATAATTAATAGAAGGGTTACATTATATTCACCAGATAGAAGGTGCATTACTTCTCATGTTTTAGTCCCTATTTCCCTCCCCCCAACTCCTCCCCTCATCTTGTTTTCCCCCCTTCCCTATCCTATTTCAAATAACCTAGTAAACATAGATACAATATACTAGATAAGGTAAGATACTATAACAATATGAGATAACCAAGGGATGACAAAAGAGATGTGAAATAACATAGTACATTAAGAACAACAATCACACATTATATGGCTCCTTTTCTTTTTTTAATGCTAGTCCTGAGGCTTGAACTCAGGGCCTGGATGCAGTCCCTGAGCAATTCTTAATTTTTTCAAGGCTGGTGCTCTACCACTTGAGCCACAGCTCCAATTTCAGCTTTTTTTTGGTGATTAATTTCTCCAGATGGGTTTGAATCACAATTCTGAGATCTTAGTCTCTTGAGTAGCTAGGATTACATGGCAAGAGCCATAGGCACCTCACTGCTTTTGTAAACTTTTTCAGTTTACAAAAGTGGCTTAGCCACTTCCACTGTCCCTGGCATCCTTCTGTACTCAACCGGACACCCCATCAGTGGCAGAGCAAAGCAGAAATTTGGGGCTCTGTGCTCTGAGGATGGTGCTATCTCCATCTGAACATTCCCATCAGAGCCCATCAGTGGCTTTATAATAAATATAGCCATCTGCTTCAAAAAATCCATCTTTGTCCCTCTTCGTTGCTACTTCTAACATTCAGACAATCCTAAAACTTTATAAACATTTTTTACTCATAACAGGAATCACCTTTCTTTTTGCCTTTGGCTTTTAGCACACAGGACTTGCTAATCCTTTCTTAAACTGCAGAGTGAGCCTTGAGTTCTCAGGGGACTCATATTTCCTCCGGAGGGTTGTTACAGAAAGGACTGTTCTCTTTCTGGGTCTTCCCAGATTGCTCTTTGTGAGAACAGCTCAATGCAAAAACTCCTCCCTTCATCCTCTTCCTCATCTGTCTGTGGGTCTCGTGTGGCCTTAAAGTAAGATGGCCATTCGACTTTTTTCCAACCTTTTGTAGCAAGATTGAAAAGGGGAAGGGTGGGTTTTACTGGACACCGGGTGGAAGGTTCCTGTAACACCCACATAAAGAAGTAATGAGGGAAAGCCAAAGCAAGCAAAGGATTTTAAAGCAGTTGGAAGCCAGCCAGGAAAGAAGTTAACACCCTAAGTCTTCCATGAACTTTTCTACCATGAGGTCTCAGAGGTACCTTCATGATCAGAAATCACTGGAAACCATGTTACAAGCTCAATGGAAAGATGAGACAAGACATACTTTACAAGGAAGGTTTTACTTAGATTAATTGATTAATTAATGACCACATTTTCAACAAGTCAGGCTTACTTTGTGAGTGTAAATGGATGAGTAATACCTAAAACCTCAAACTGAGGAGCAATTAAAAATAAAACAACAAGCTTAGGTTAAAAATTCTACTTTCAGAATTATCCTGATTTTCCTCTAAGCAACTAGGAAGATGAAAATAAAGCAACTCACAGGAAAACTCATAAATCCCATGCCTCTGGCTGGACAGCGCCACATTCTATTGGGAAAGAAAATCTTTTCCCTAGTCCAGTAGGAATTGCTTTCTGTGATGTGCTAGAAACTGAATTATAGGCAGAAAGGTCCTTTCAACTTGTTTCTGGAATCATCTACCTCTGCTTCTGTCACCAAGGCATTGCCGCTACTTTGAGCCACGGTGAGCCACACAGGCCAAACCATCTCTAGACAAAATTACCTACCTACCTAGCCTCCCAAACAGCTCTCCAACCAAGAAAAGAAAGGGACCCAGCTACACTCCCAATTCACATAGTCTCATATACTTAAATAGTGAGGAACAAAACATAAAAACACATCATAGGTCCTGGCCAATTTTCTGGCCATTAACCACTTCTTAGACAATTCTGACTTTCTCATCATGCTTGGGTTGATTGTATCCTCTGCTCAATTCATATATAGACATTCTAACCCTACTACCCCCCAAAGATGTGACCTTATTTGAATATAGGGCTATTGCAGATATAGTTAGTTGAGATGAGGTACTAGAATATGGTAGGCCTCTAATATGACTAATGCATATATACACATTTATATATATGTGTAAATATGGATATGTGTTTATATATGTGTATATACATATATGTGGTCCACATATATATACATACAGATGCATGAAAGTTAAACACAGACACATTCAGAAGGAAAATAATATGAAGACAGCTATGTGCAGAGGCTGGAGTGTTACAAGCACTTGCCACAGAATAACAAGAGTTCCCTGTGAACACCAGCCCTAGAAGAGTCATCATCTTTCTATTCTTTAAACTTGATAATAAAGCATGGCTTGGTGGTAGATTGCCCATCTAAGCAAATACAAGGCCCTGAGTTCAGACCCCTACCTACTACTGCCAAAACAACTAATTTTTTATTTGTGAAGTAGCCAGCTATATATTTTATTACAGTAACAAAAATAGAATAGCACATTTAATAAGAGGTATGCACCTGAAAACAAATAGACAAACTAACAAAACCTAAAGTGATCTCTCCCTACTCTCTCACTCAGTAGTAAATAGATAGCTGCCATCTATTTATAGAAATCACCAAATAATCTGACTATAAAGTCAATTTCAAAATTATTGTTTTGCTTGAAACAGGCTATAATTTGCTCAAACCATACTTAGAAACAAAACACAAAATCAGTAAGTAATAATCATAATTAATAAATAAAAGTAAAAGAGAAAACACAATTAAATAAACTTGAGGGGTGACTCTCCAGTGCTACAGGGTCTCTATGGCAAGCACAAGTCTTTGAGTTAAAAAAAATCACATTACCACAAAATTAATGAATTAAAAATATACAGAGAAGCTGGGTGCTGGTGGTTCATGCCTATAATCCTAGCTACTCAAGGCTGAGCATCACGGTTCAAAGCCAGTGTGAGACATTTCTTTCCAATTAACCACCAGGAAACCAGAAGTGGCAATATGGCTCAAAGTAGTAGAGTGCTAGCCTTGAGCTGAAATGCTCAAGGACAACACCCATGCCCAGAGTTCAAGTTCCAGGACAGGCAAAAAAAATAGAATCAGAAAAATACAAGTTAAATTGACACTGAGATTCATTCCTTAAACCAAGAAGAACATTTAGTGTACCCATCACTGGGCATAATCTGCTTTTAAGGCACACTTCCCTCAAGCAATGTGTTGACCTGGTTTAGCCAAGTAAATCCATTTTGTATGAAAATATAACCTGTGAAACTAAATGATTATGGCTTTTGAAACAGGTATCATCATGACTCTCATTTACATTGAAATAAATTAATAAAAGAATCCACAAGAGCTTTAAAAATACACTGTTCAAAGGAGAACTCACAGACTAGACAACATAGTTAATCTGGAATGCTGAAAGAAATTTGCAGATGGATATAATATTTATAGCCTCTTCAAGACAAATCCAAGTTTATTTTTACTGTGCAAAAACCTACGAACTGGAATTGTATTTCTTTGATCAAGAAGGACTCAGGTGCATGACCTCTAATTCTTTAGAATTTAAAAAGTTGTCAAATATTTCAAAACCGTAAAAAGTGCAGGCCCCTATTGATTTGAGTAATCTGAAAGGTGAATTAGACACTGAAGCTGCAAGGCTGAGCTCTGCTCACCATGGACCCAATAAGAATCCATGCCTTCTGGCATCAAGGAGATGATGACTAGAAGTAAGGAGTACTGAGAAAACAATCCAAACAAAGATCATCCCACAGGGCAAAAGAGGCTTAGATGAGGTTTATATTTATATGTTTACTTGAAATAGGAAAGGGACTGGGGGGAAAACAAGATGATTGGAAGGGGGTGGGGGAGGGATATGGGAACAAAAACATGAGGAGGGGTATCAATGTGTGAGGAGTAATGCACCTGAATATAACTGTAACCCCTCTATAGATTAAAAATAAAAATAAACAAAAAATGCATGAGGTCTTTTCCCCTTTAAATGAATAAAGTTCAATAAAATGGGTTGCCTAAATAAAAATAAGAAAGCTCACCGTTGGTGCAAGTGCAAACTCGTTCAACCACTACGGAAAGAAGTATGGCAGTTACTCAAAAGACTAAATATAGAACTCCCCTATGACCCAGCAATTCCACTTCTTGGCATTTACCCAATCGTTCAGAAACAAGGACATACTAAATCCACTAGCACAATGATGTTCATTGCAGCACTATTTACCATAGCAAAGATGTGGAACCAACCCAGATGCCCCCTAGTTGATGAGTGGATCAGCAAGATGTGGTATTTATACACAATGGAATTCTATGCTGCTGTCAGAAAGAACAATACTGCCCCATTTGTAAGGAAATGGAAAGACTTAGAAAAAATCATATTAAGTCAAGTAAACCATACTCAAAGGAACATAGGCTCAATGGTTTCCCTCATTTGTCATAATCAGTAGAAACCTTGGGCTCTCCTAGCAGAGATTTACAATAGAGCAAAACCTAGATACATAAGGCCATATAGTGTGACACTTAATGTAAGGACCTCCAGGATATAGAAACAAAAGCCATATAATGAGTGATTGTTGTTCTTAATGTACGGTGTTATTTCTCATCTCTTTTGCTGTCCCGTGGTTATCTCATATTGTTACAGTATTTCACCTTGTTATCTGTTATATATGCTTAATTGGTTATTTGAAATAGGATAGGGAAGGGGGGAAATCAAGATGAGCAGGGAGAGAGGGGGAGGGAAATGGAGACCATGACATGAGAAAGGGTATCAATATTTGTGAAGTAATGTACCTTCTATCTGGTGAATATAATGTAACCCTTCTATTAATTACAATAAAAATATATGAAAAAAGAAAGCTATATTTTTTCCAAGTCTTTCCATTTCCTTATGAATTCCATTTTGTATGTATACCACATTTTCCTGATCCATTCATCCATCGAGGGGTATCTGGGTTAATTCTATATAATGGTTATAGTAAACAATGCTGCAATGAATGTGGTCGTGCTGGTGGCTTTGTTGCCTGGTTTGTGGTCAGTTGGATAGATGCCAAGGAGTGGGATGGCAAAACATTGGCTGCATGTGTGAAAACCTGCAAATGCTGAGTTATGAGATCTAATAAAGAGCACTGGAATGCCATTCTCTGACTCCCAGAAAGCTGGGAGTGGCCCTGAGAAAGATCAATTGCTCTTAGCATCACAGAGACACAAGATTTTGCCCTAAATGGGAGTTAATCAGAATCCAAACTTCCTTGGACCTTAGGGTCAGCTAAAGGCCTATAAAATTGTGGCTGTCTGTTGTTTATCTCCACCGCCTTAGATAAGGAAGACACTCATCCTGAGACTGTTTCACTTGTCTGTATCTGTAAGTTCAAAGACATGGCTACCTTACCTCCCGCACGTACTCCCCTGTCTGATAATCCATAAAGATCCTGTTAATGGGACCTTGGACAGTATGTTGCTGGCAGGAGGCACAGCTCCTGGTGCCCTGAAAACCAATTCTTCGGTCCTGTTTCCTTTGCTGTGTTGCTCTCCATAGCGGCGGGATAAAGCACTCCTGGTGGCTTGAAACATCTGGCGCCCAATGTGGGGCTTGAGGAATCGTGAACCAAGGAGCTAAAGAGGTCAGCGATGGAACACTAAGGATTTCATGATCCAGGACCCACCTCAGAACTGCCAGGGTAAACAACGGGGTTTCTTCAGAGCAAAAGGGCCAGCTATCTTAAGCTGATAAGGTTAAGTCAGGGGTAAAAGTAAAGAGAAAGGATATGAAGAAATTGGCCCACTATGTAGAAAAGGATGGTCGTCTGCTGCCTTTACAAGAAGTGTCGTGCGTGCATGGATGGAGAGAGATTGTATGTACGATCCTTTTTTATGGCTCAGAGCCTGGGGAGGAAAATCCAGTTAAAAGTTTGGTCTTTACGCAATTTAATCATAATAGTGTTGGAGGTTTTTCAGGCTCTGCAGCCCCCAAAGTATGAGGAGGTTCTTGTGCAACAGAAAGATGTGGCTAAAACCTCTGAGTCTTGCAACAAAGAGCAGGGTGATGTGACCAGGAGCTCTGAGTCTTGTGGCAAAGAGCAAAAAGATGTGACTCAAAAGCTTTCAGCCTTGAGACAAACAGGCAGGAAAACGTGCCAGAAGGCTCTAGATCTGATAACAAAGGAACGGGGGAAAATGTGAAGCCTTGGAGAAGGATGAGAAAACACATCTTCCTCCTGCGCCTCTGGGGATGAGTGGCTTCACTGTCCTCCGACCCCTCAGTGCCCTCCAAGTGGTCTTCTGCCCTGATTGTAGCAGGCGAAGCAGATCCCCTTGTTTTTCGGGGAATCGGGCAGGCTCAATCACAAGGGAAACTGGAAACTTACATTCCTATGCCTTTGGTGGCACTAGGTATATTACAGCCAGTTAACCCAGAGGAGGGCAGCAATGCCTTGGAAGGCGGCTTCCGAGCTGAGTATGAGGAGCTATTTTATAAGACCCTTCGGCAGTATAAACAAGCCATAAGCCCCTATGGGGGCCACCTCCCCTGACACGGTGGGTATCTCAGGGGACTAGCGGGGAAGGAGTATCTAATTCCCCACCACTGGAAAAATTTGGCCAAGACCTGTCTAGAACCCAGTCACTATCTACAGTTTCAAATGTGGTGGAATGAGGAAGCTCCCGGCCAAGTAAAAAAAAAAAAAAAAAAAAACAGCATACCGAGCCTCCCTTAGAAATTGAGGCAGACCAGCTTACAAGACAAGGGTTGTGACTTGGGGATGGGGAGAATAAACAAGGAGGCTTGTCATATCTATCATATTTACAGCGGCCAAAACAATTATGGCCAAACAATTGACCAAGTGCATGGTTCTTGCTCGAGAGCTTGGGGGAAAAAATAGCGCAGCTGGGTCAAGTGGCTATTTCTTCTGTGAATATTAAACAGGGAAGTACTGAGCCTTACATGGGCTTTATAGAGGACAATCTTTGTAAAACTGTGTCATAAGCAGAGCTGAGAAACTTACTTCTCCAAACGCTCGCTTCTGATAACGCCAACACAGAATTCCAAAAGGCTTTGTGCTCCATAAATGGCAGCATTACCAACTATATCAAGGCCTGCAATGACATCGACTCCTCTACTTATAATGCTAACCTGATTACTACAGCCATAAGCAGGCTCAAAGTAAGAAACATGAGATGCTTTGGATGTAGGAAGTTGGGACATATGAAAAAAAATGTTGCTGGGAGTTTGGCCTAGTGGTAGAGTGCTTGCCTAGCATGCATGAAGCCCTGGGTTTGATTCATTGGTACCACATACATAGAAAAGCTGGAAGTGGTGCTATGTCTCAAGTGGTAGAGCACTAGCTTTGAGTGCTCAGACTCTCAGTTCAGTCCCCAGGACTGGCAAAAAAAAAATGTCATAAGAACAGAGACTTTGACACTTTGACAAAGATCCAGCTAGGACATGCCCCAAATGTAATAGAAGGTACCGATGCTGCTCTAAGTATGATAAATATGGCAAACCTCCTTCCCCTTTGGGAAATGGGCAAATGGGCCATCCTCTGGGCTCTGGAAACTAATACCAGAAATACAACAGATGCTGGCCATAGAATTAAATAAATTTCTCAGACTTGGTTGCTGGCACTTCAGTCAGCACAGCAATGGAGTTTAAAACTGCAGATCCCAGTGGCTGGGAGTTTGGCCTGGTGGTAGAGTGCTTGCCTAGCATGCATGAAGCCCTGGGTTTGATTCCCTGGTACCACATACATAGAAAAAAAAAGGTGGAAGTGGTGCTATGGCTTAGGTGGTAGAGCTCTAGCCTTGAGAAAACCCAAGGACAGTGCTCAGACTCTGAGTTCAAGCCCCAGTCTGACAGAAAAAAAAAAAATCTGCCGATCTTTTAACTCCTGATCAGGGGTTGTTAAAATATCCACACAGGTTTATGGGCCTATACCTATATCTACAGAAGGATTAAAATTGTAGGAAGAAGTAGTTATTCTTTAAAAGGCTTAAGAATTCATGTTGGTGTGATAGATGAGGATTATGATGAGCACATCAAGACTTTGGCTTTGGTATTATCTCCACTACCTATCAAAACTGGAGAAAGAACTGCCCAGATTCTCTTGCTTTCATATAAAGAGCTTCTCCCCTCCCTGCTTTTCAAATACAAACACACACACACACACACTAAAAAATCATCAGCAGAAAGGAGGTTTTGGCAGCACCAATGAACAGGTTTGGTCCAATACCATTATTGGGGTCGGGCCTTCCTGAGTACAATCTCATCTTAAACCATAAAGACTTCAGAGGACTGATAGATACGGGGGCAGATGTGACTGTCACTGCTCAAAGGCACTGGCTGGTTCATTGGAAAAAAAATGAAGAAGGACCTTCAGGTGCTGGGAGTAGAACATGTGCGCTAGGTCTGGCAGAGTACCTCCAAGCTAACTTGGGCAGGACCTGACAGTCAGGTGGGACATGGACAACCCTTGATGTTTGATATAGATGTCAACCTCTGGGGGGAGAGGTCTCATGATACAATGGGCCACTCCAATTTCCTTCTCTACCCTGCTGGGTTTTTCCTGCCAGCCACTGATGGACATTCACAGCCCTTACCTCTTAAATGGCTCACCACTGTGCCCATATGGGCTGATCAACAGCAGCTAGGCAAAGGAAAATGCGACACTTCATACTAGTTATCTCAGGAACAGCTTAAAGCTGGAGCTATAGAACCCTCAGACAGTCCTTAGAATGCCCTAGTATTCCTTACATATAAAAGTACCAGGCATGGTGGCTTATGCCTGTAATCCTAGCTATTCAGGATGCTGAGATCTGAGAATCACAGTTCAAAACCAGCCTGGGTATTAAAAAGTCGGTAAAACTCTTATCTCCAATTAATCATTAAAAAACCAGAAGTGGTGCTGTGGTTCAAGGAGTAGGGCAGTAGCCTTGAGCTGAAGAGCTCAGGGACAGCACCCAGACCCAGAGTTCAAGTCCCATGATCAACAAAAAAGGGAAACAAACACAGGGAAATGGTAGATGCTTTGGGATCTTCGAAAAATAAATGCTGTTATCCAGCCCATGGGCACCTTATGGCCAGGGCTGCCTCCTCCCACAATTCCTGGGGACTGGAAACTTATAGATCTTATTCACCTATCTTGTTTTGCAAAAACAAGATAGGGAAAATTTTGCCTTTGTTATTCTGAGCATAAATATGAAAGAACCTGCAAAGCATTACTAATGGAAAGCCCTGCCCCAGGGAATGCTTAATAGCCTTACTATATGTCAGTTTTATGTAGGAGCTGTTCTGCCATCTGTGCAGAAGTCTTTCCCATACGCATATATTATCCATTATATGGATGACACATCACTGGCTTTGCCTGATGAGATTAGGTTAGATGAACTTTCTCAGTACTATATGAGGCTATTGGCTTCAGGTCTGTTAATAGCAGAGGAAAACGTTCAATAAGACTCCCTTATTTGAATCTGGGAACCAAGATAACTGGCAGTGTAACTGCCCTCAAAAGCTTCAAATCAGAACAAGATGCCTTGAGGACTCTTAATGATTTCCAAAAATTGCTGGTTGATATTAATTGGTTATATCCTTCCCTAGGAAATTGCAATTTACAAACTGCAACACCTCTTCAATGTTCTGCAGGGAGACAGTGACCTGGGAAGAAAAGGGAGAATCAGATTGACTACCATTCTCACTTGGGGACAAATGAAGAAACTTTCCCAAGAAGCTAAGACACACTTAAAGGACAATGAACAGGAGATGAATACAATGTTTTTGTTTGCGATGATGATGGCTCTTATTCACACTGCGAGTGCCTCGTGTTTAGTGCAAGCCTCCGTTTGGGGGGTTCCTATGCTGGGTAGACCTTTGTACTTGAATTGTACTGTGATATGTAACAACTCAGAAACAGGACCTGTCCATTGGTATAAAGATGGAGTTCAAATATTTAGTCAGAGAGAGCTTGAGGGACCCTGGATAAACATCTCTGATCAGTCTACGAGAGATAATGTCCAGTTTGGTATAGTTAAGCCAATGGCTTTCCCGAGTGATGAAGGAAAATATAATTGCTCCAAAATGCAGGAAGGCTACTCACAAAACAATGTTCTTATAGGAAAAAACATCATTGTGCATTTAGTCCCCGAGTCAAAGTTTACCAGTTCTCCAAACTTATGGCTCCAGTTGGCTGTTAATACAATGAATAAGACTTCCTTTTGTATCAAGGAAGGCACTTCTGTGCAGAATATCCTAACACAGAACTTAGTAGGACTTGCTGTTAGTCTACACGGGTACAAAAATATAACTCAGGATGAAATTAGTCAGCAAGAAGATGAGATCTTAGAAAATGAATTAACCTTAGATCTTGAGTTTATAGTTCATCATGAGTGCTTGTGCTTTAACTGTGTGAATGACCTGAGTAACTGCACATCTGTAACAAGACTCAGTTTACCTAGAGGAAAAAGACTTGGCATTGGCTGGTCTTTCTTCTGTGAAGGAAAGGCATACCGTGCTCTAAGAAGAGATTATTCAGGTCTCTGTTACATAGGGAGAATAGTGCCTCTGTTACTTAGTAATTTGACCCATCAGAATAAGGGACGTATGAGACGTAATCTTCCCACAGACTGTGATGACAACCTTGTGCTATTGAATACTGCTGATATGGCCGTAGCTTCAGCTTTTATTCTGCCTGTCCCTGGACTTGTAGTGGGTGTCCAGAAAGAACTTAGCAGGCTGGCTTGTGTTTTCAACAAGGTGACAAATGTCACGGCTATCATTTTGGAAGAAATAAATCAGGAAATGAAGGAGTTAAGAACGGGAATTTTACAGAATAGAGCTGCCATAGATTATTTGCTGTTAAAAAACCACTTAGGATGTGAACAGTTTGAAGGATTGTGTTGCTTTAATATTGTTGATAATTCACAAAAGATTCAGAACCAGCTAGAACAACTCAAAGAAGAGCTGGGCAAGTTAAGAATCAACAATAACTGGGGTCTTCCAACATGGTTTTCCTGGCTTTGGCCCCTTCTGGGCCCAATAGCTCCCATAGTAGGAATCATTCTGCTGGCTCCCTGCCTATTCCAGTGTTTATCCTCGAGCATTCAGCGTATGTTAGCTTAGACAGAAACAAAAATCATACTGTTGCAAATAATGAAAAAGGAGGAATTGTTGGAACCTATAAATGCTAAGCTATGAGATCTAATAAAGAGAATTGGAATGCCATTCCCTGACTCCCCAGAAAGTTGGGAGTGGCCCAAGAAAGACCACTTGCTCTTAGCATTATGGAGCCCCAAGATCTGCCCTAAATGGGAGTCAATCAGAATCTAAACTTCCTTGAACCTTGGAGTGAGCCAAAGGCTAAAATTATGGTTGTTTGTTGTTTATCTCCACCTCCTAAGATAAGGAAGACATTCACCCTGAGACTGTTTCACTTGTCTATATCTATAAGTTCAAAGAGATGGCTAACTTACTTCCTGCACGTACTCCCCTGTCTGATAAAGGGCTGGTTAATGAGACCATGGCCAGTCTTAAGGGCAAGAGGCACAGGCCCCCTGGGGCCCCAAAAGCCAATTCCACGGTCCAGGTCCAGTTTCCACCACTGTGTTGCTTGTTGGGGTCAGACTCACAGCAGTTTGCAACATGCATGGTTTCCTTCATTTTTAATCATCAGAATGTGCCTATAATGTGTATAATTTGTATATTTTATATAATATTAATATTGTTATTGTATTACATTATATATTGTTTATATTATATGCAATATTATTATATTGCATATAAATGCAATATAATTGTTACAATGCACTATAATGTATTGTGTATAAATAATATAATTGTATTATGCTAATAATCATTTGAATAATAAAAATAATTCATATAAATAATCATTTGCAATCATTGGAATGTGTCTATAAATCTACAAGTAAACTCGATGAATAGTAAAAGACACATAATTACACCTGGACAAAGCCAGGAGAGGTGACTCACACCTGTAATCCTAGCTACTCAGGAGGCTGATCTAAGGATCAAGGTTCAAAGCCAGCCGTGGCACAAAAGGACCTGAGACTCTTATCTCCAATTAACATCTAGAAACCAGGAAGTGGGGCTTGGCTCAAGGGTAAGATGCTAGCCTTGAGCTGAAGAGCTCATGGTCAACACCCAGGCCCAGGCGTAGGGTGGTAGCTTTGAGCTGAAGAGCTCAGGGACAGTGCCCAGGCTGAGTTCAAGCCCCATGACCCACAATAAAGAAAAATAATAATCACATCTGGACATGATTAATTAAACAGCAGTCTAAACATTCACAAAGTGAAAACAAAGGATATTCGCCGGAGATAATCGCAAGGGCAGTGTACCTTTGTGTGTAAGGGCATATCAAATGATGTCTATAGAATGACGTCCAAGAAATGGAAGCAAGAGTGTTTTTATTGTGCTGTTGGCAGTTCTTTTTTGTTTTTTTTTCTTTTTTCTTTGGTTAATTCCCTTTTGTTGCTGGTTTTGGCTTCCTTATACTTTGTCTTGTATATAAGTTTATCTGATTTGAGGAATGCAAAGGGAAGAACAGAAATGGTGGGGTGAAGTGTGAGCCAATTCAGCAATGAAACCCACTAGACACTTGTGTTGGAAATGAACTGCACAACTTTGTGGGGAAGAAGAGAAAAACTGGAAGAGAATGGGGAGGGGTAACACTGTTCGCAAGGAAATATACTCATTACCTGGCTTGTGTAACTGTAAACCCTCTATACACACCTTTCCAATTAAATTTAAAAAATGATAAGAAAGAACAAAGTTAGACTATGAACTGTTGCAAAACCTTTCATGTACTCACCCACACACTGCCCCAGCTTCTTTATCTACTGTGTGCACTTTGGATTCCTAACTGGGATAAATGAGAGTGCTGGGACATAGATTTGCCCTGGAATAAAGGCAAGGAAATAGTAGTTGATAGCTCAGGCTGGCCAGTTCTCATATATACTCTTCTTTCTTTGATCATAAAGAATGGGAAACAACTGTCTGGTGATATGTTTTCATTGATGTAAAACATTATAACTCAGAAAATGTAGGGAAATAGAACTAGAAAACGATTTGATTTTTAAAATTTGCTTTAAATTAATGTTGAATCACGGTTACAAACAGCATCTGTCAAGAGATAAGAAAGGGGAACTAACAGCTTTTGAGTGAGGCCAATTCTAGGCTCGCCTTAATGAAAATTAGAGTTACAGAAGCTGCTTTTAGTTCACTAGTCTCTTTGAGTTGCATATGATCCTGTTACAAATGAACACTGTGTGTGTTTCTGGCTCTGAATCATCCTTAATTTGGCTCCACAGCTGTTTAGGTCAAGTGTGGAAATGAACCGCTTGAATCATATATTTAATTTGGTGCACTGAAAATGCATCTGGCACTGTAACGAGGTCATGAGACAAACTACACTCACATCTAAAAGAGGAAATGCAGCTGCTTATTTTGAAGCTGGACTAATCTCTTGTACCAATTAAAAACATCCCATCTTTTCCTGTATAACTATTGTAACTCTCTTCAGGGGTAAGCTATCAGTCATCTTTCTCCTTTCTAAGATGTTATCCGCTATCATAGGGAAAGATTTTTATTTTCAGTATCACATAAAGGGTGCTTTAAGTCTTTTCTTGGTACCTGGGTCTGGGAAGGAGATGAGTTTAGTTTCCAATAATGTTTACTTTGAGGTGCTAGGCTGATGGGAAGAGCATACAGACATCAACTCCTGAAGTCAATGGACCCAGCCACTGGCTGTCCTCAAGAATTCCCTACACATGCTGTGTCTTATCCTGAGTCTGTCACCAATTTTCTTACTGCCTTCTCCATCTCCTGAAACACCAATGGTTCATATCTCTAAACATCCCACCTGCATTTCTTTCTCTCCCCTTAGCATGTAGATATTATTCTCTGTTTCTGTTCTAGGCTTTCTTTTCTTTTCTTCCTTTGGGGGATTTGCAGTTTATTTTTACCTATACCATGTTTTGGTGTGGATTTAGTTCATCTGTTTTGTGTGTCTTGGTGTTCACTTATCACAAAGTTTAGCTGTCGATGAATGGCTATTAACTTGTTCTGCAGAAGTCTAAGATGCTGGATCAAGAAACATACTACCCACTCATGTTAGTCAATTTAGCATTGCTTCCCACACACTAACATCACAGGAAGTGACTTCCATGATTGTGATACTTCCTTGGCTCTTATTAAAGTTCAACTAAAGTGACATACATAAAGTTTCTATATGGTCCATAAATCATACTTGGAAACACTATACTACAACATTAAGAGAAGACCAATTCCAAAAGCCTCTACCTTTCACCCTAAGAATGAATCACTCTGTCCTTCCACCCTGGCTCTGAGAAACACAAGTGTCCTTTCCCCTTTCTCTGAGGCACACCCATCTTTTCTCCCACTATCTGTGAAACTATCCCTTTACTCTAAAGCCACATAAGATTTTTCCACTCCACCCACTTGTTCCTTACCATTTAAAAAATGTTTTCATGTTTCCCATTTTCTAAAAACTATCTCTTTTCCTTTCCTGTCCTTAAGCTAATTATCCATCTTTCCCATGCTCATACCAAACTTCCTGAAGGGAAGAAGACTTCTCCAACAGTGCCATCTCCACCCATTCCATCCTGGGCAGGCTTCACTCTGGTTGTTTCTCCCATCATTTAGTCAAACTACTGCTGGCAAGACTGCTATAACAACTTTCTGATTTCCTAAACCAAAGGAATCTTTTCAGGACAAATCCTGTTTTGGTGTGCAAAGGTTTTGGACATCTTTGCCTAATTTCATATTGACCATATTCTTACCCCTCACTCAGAATTCTCTCTTTTTTTATTTTTCAGATTGGTCTTTCTTCTACCCGTGCCTCTTTGAGCTCCAGACCCTATTTCCAAAAGCTTCAACTGGCATCTTGAGCTTGATGCCCCCAAAACATCACAAATTCAGTGTGTCCTAACAATTCTTTTGTTTTTCCTCCAATATAGGCCCAATTTTGAGATGTGCTATTGTCATTCACTACCCAAATTTAAAAGAAAGCAGCTCTCCTGTACAATACTCTCCATCAGAACTGTTCCCAGTGATGGAAATGCTTTGTCTTGCCTAGGACAATAGTACAAACCACCTGGAGTGACTGAGTACTCGAAACATAACAAGTATTACTGAGGAACTGAATATTCATGTTTTTTTTTATCTATAATTAACTCTGGGCCTGGGCCCTGTCCCTGAGCTCTTCAGCTCAAGGCTACTGCCCTACCACTTGAGCCACAGCACCACTTCCAGTTTTCTGATGGTTAATTGGAGATAAGAGGCACACTGGCTTTAGTGCTAGGGCTGGCTTTGCACTGCAATCCACAGATCTCAGCCTCCTGAGTAGCTAGGATTACAGGTGTGAGCCACAGTGCCCAGTTTGAGTATTTTATGTTAGCCAGTTCAAATCTCTATGTTCCTCTACCTATTGGAAAGAATATCCCATATTCTTTCCTTTCCCTTCTATTATTTTTGCTACTAGCTCCCAAAGATTCCATCTTCCAAATTTATCCTAAAAATATTCTCAAAACCCTCAGAGTACTCCCTCCCTCTTTCCTATCTAAACAGCCACCATCTATTTTATTAAGTAAATCTATGTAATGTCCTTTCCCAAATGTCTTCAGTCACCTCACATTTTGATTTACACAGCATCTAAGCATCTATTATAATTTATGACATCAGTTATCCTATCTTCCTTTCCTAGATCTAATAATGCATCATATTTTTTCAATAGTAATCTGTGTCTTATGGGGGATTCTATGCATTCTAAAAATCTAATGATGATCTTGATAAAGTTGCTATCCATAATAGTTCAATATATGACAGTTATGATTGCTATTTATGGGATTTGATAGTTCTAAACATTCTGAACTTTTATTATTTTGGGGTCCTGAAACATGTATTTTTTTGCTCAAGTGTTAGGAATTCAGAAATTACTAATAGCTCATATGTGTATACTTGTACTTCTATGTGTGTGAATTTTTTATTGTTGTCTGATACAATAGATTGTATCTCCAAAAATGCGAGTTCTCTGTCAATTTCTGATTACCATTATATGCACACATTTAAGCCCCCCATATTTAAGGAGTATCCCATAAGTCATGTTAGAGACCTCCTTTCCACTTCTGCCACATCAGCTCCTGCGGGTTGGCGGTTCAGACATGGCCAAGTCCTAGAACCACACGACGCACAACCAGCCCCAGAAAATGGTATCAAGAAACCCAGATCACAAAGATATGAGTCTCTGCAGAACGTGGACCCCAAGTTCCTGAGGAACATGCGTTTTTCTAAGAAGCACAGCCAGAGGGCTTTAAGAAGATGCAGAACAACAATGCCAAGGCCATGAGCGCACCGGCCGAGGCCGTCAAGACCCTGGTAAAGCCCAAAGAAGCGACCAACAAGCTCAAGCTCCCCCAGCAGGCTACACTCAAGCTCCAGTGACTCCTCTACATCAACCACCCCAAGCTGGGAAAGCGCATCCGTGCCTACATTGCCAAGGGCCAGGCTTACTCTGCCCAAGGTCAAGGCACAAACCAAGGCCCAGGCTCCAGATGCCACTCCAGCTCAGGCCCAGGCTGCAGCCCCTAAGGCTGCCCAGGGCCCTGTGAAGGTCCCACAGTGAAGACCACCGTCTGCCAGTGGGGAGCACAGGAAGAGAGGACGGTTGTGACTCCCGGGCCACCATCTTGGACAGGGGTGTGTGGCCTGAGCCATTTCTACCAATAAACTTGAGGCAGGATCTGGGAAGGAAGGAAAGTAGGTAAGTAGGTAAGTAGGTAAGTAGGTAGGTAGATAGGTAGGTAGGTAGGTAGGTAGGTAGGTAGGTGGGTGGGGGGGGGTGGGAGGGAGGGTGGGAGGGAGGGAGGAAGAGAGAAGAAAAAAAGAAACAAGAGACACACAAAATGTTTGTGTGTCTTCTAGTATTCATCAGTTGTAGTCTTTGACAAGTCACTGAAACTAATGAAGATAAGTAGAATAATGTGTTATTAATAGCATCTACATGAAGTATTGTGAGGAAAATATAGAAAGAATCTAATCATTTAGTAAAAAGGAAATGGCTACAAAACACGGTCCAAAGGGAGCCACAGTTGCACTAGTGTCAGAAAAGGTAATAAAAATGCTGGGTGCCAGTGGCTTTGTTACTCAGGAGGCAAAGAGCTGAGTTCAAAGCCAGCTCAATCAGGAAATTCCATAAGACCCTTATTAACCAGCAAAATAAACCAGCAAAAATCCAGAAGTAAAGCAGTGGCCCAAGTGATAAAGTACCAGCCTAAATCAAAAAAGCTCAAGTATAGTGCCCAGGCTCACTACCAGCACAAAAATGGGGGGAAGGCAAGAAAAATGAATTAAAATATACCAGAAGTTCAAAAGATAGAAGAAACTAATGATCTTTCTCTTTAATTAAAGACGGATCCGTGAGAAACAATGGTAACATTAAGGCATAAAGGCATGAGAACATATATTCTGAGCCACATTAAAGATTTTGAATTCATGTGCTCCTGTTTCTTTTCCCGTTTTTAGTTGTTGGACCTTTAGATTTTTCTCATATGTTTGTCAGTGCAAATACTGGAATGTTACTCATCCATAAAGAACAAAATTATGTCATTCACAGGAAAATCAATGTAACTAGAGAGATAAGCCAAGCTCAGAAAGACAAATATCCAACTTATTAAAGAAAAGGCTGGCACTCTACCACTTGAGTAACAGCTATACTTCTTGCTTTTTGGTAGTCAGTCTGTGATTAGGACTGTCCTGCCTAGACTGGCTTCAAACCATGATCCTCACATCTCGGCCTCTTGAACAGCTAGGATTACAGGACTGAGCCACCATCGCTAGGCTGATCTGTTGTTTATAACATATAAAAACTACTGCTACACTTCTAAAATGATTTAACCAAAAGAGAACCATTCAGAATTAAGTCAAAGGAAAAACCAGGCCATTTTAAAGTCAAAGGGTGCAATCTTGGAATTTGAACAAATGATCATAATCTGTTCACTCTATATTCAAGTATGTTACAATGTATGGGCCTGTTAGCAAATGTGTTAATGTGGATCTAGAAAGTATTTTATTGGGAAAAGAAAGTATTTTACTGGGAAAAGTTACCTAATTTTAAAGATAATGTAAATGTTATTTCAAAATACAAATTAGAACGAAGAAGCAAAAAAATCAGCAAAGATGAGGACATGATTTTGGAGAAGAAAGTTAAAAGAAAATGAAAATGAAACAAATTTTTGAAAAGTAAGGTTTATCCTCACTGGTTAATCCTTCTTGTTCCAAAATAGAGAATTTTTTTTAATTTTTATTTTATTTTTTTATTGTAATTAGTAAAAGGGTTACATGATATTTGCCAGATAGAAGGTGCATTAATTCACATACATTGATACCCTTTCACATGTCTTGGTACCCATTACCCTCCCCCCCACACCCCCTACCCATCTTGGTTTTCCCCCCTTCCCTATCAAATTTCAAATAACCAAATAGAGAATTTTTTTTAAAAAAATCATTTAAAGTGAAATAAGCCAGATCCATGGTTTCCTTCATTTGTAATAATTAGTACACATACAGAACTCTCCTAGCAGAGGATCACAGTAACTCAAGTATTGCACATATGGTCATACAGGATGATACTAAACAAAATGAACTCTAGGATATGGAAACAAAAAGGTTATCTTTGTGATTGGTGCACTTAAAGTACTGTGTGAAGTTATTTTTTTCCTCTGTTCTTCCCCTTATGGTTAATCTCATGTGGTTACTGTATCTGACTTTGTTACCTGGTATATTGTATAAATGCTTATTTGTTTGTTTGAAATTGGGAAGGAAAGGAGGAAAACAAGATGATTGGGAGTGGGTGAGGGGAGGAAAAGGGGGACGAAAACCATGAGAAGGGATAGGTATCAAGATTCAAGAAATATTGCACCTACTACCTGATGAAAGTAACTGTAACCCCTCACATTTTTATCCCAACAATAAAAAATAAAAACTTCCAAAAAAAGAGACAAATCCATAATGGTCAAGTAGCAGAAAGCTCTGAGTTTGTCAAGATGGAACTTTGGAAATATTTGTGAGGGATTCAGTTAGCTATAACTTAAAAGGTCACCATAAGAATTTTCTAATGTCAACACACTGATATAAACCTATAATCGGTTGCTTTTTCAATCCCTCTTAACAATATTGTTGCACTCTTACAGGAAATTGGTTTAAGAACATTATTTAACAAAGTAATTGCTTATATATACTGTTGATGTGTCATTTTTATAAATTACTTAGGAAACTCTGACTTACCTAAGTCAAAGTTCATTTGAGTGTTATTGTCAATTATCTTTTTATATAACTATGAATAAGATGTAGAGTTAGGATGATAAATGTTGCTAACTGCCTTATATTTTTAATGCATTTGTTTTCCATATATGTACGCCTTCTAGGATACTAAGCAAGGAAGACAAGACACCAAACAGGTACCCTTTGAATGAATGATTTCAGCCCTTTACAACTTGTGTCCATTGGTTTCTAGTTATGAAGAAAGTTTTGTAGTATTCCGAATAATGCTGTCAATCTGAATTAGTATCCTAAAATATTGTATGCAATGAAAGTAACTAAATTGTGTGAGTGTGTGTGTGTGTGTGTGTGTGCACGTGTGTGCTCGTTCCAGGCTTGAACGCAGTGCCTGAGTGCTGTACCAAAGCTTGTGTGTTCAAGGTCACAGCTCCACTTTTGTTCATTTGGAATGTTGTGTTTGTTTGTTTTTGTGGTTAATTGGAGATAAAAGTCTCCTGGACTTTCCTGCTGGCTTTGAATTGTGGATCTTGCATGTCAGCCTTTTGTGTAACTACGAATACAGGCATGAGCCACCAGCAGCCACCAAAAAATAGAGATTGTTTTAATTAATTGCTAACTTACAGAAATTTTACCATGTTTATTCCAAATCTTTGATTTGATCCTGTCAGGAACATAGAGGTGGGCTCTTATAAGTACCTGTTTTTCAAACTTATTTCACTTTTCAAGCTTAGCTAAGCCCTGCTTAAGAGCAAGTCTCTTTACTGCTTCAATCTGGCTAAAAAGGAGCTTTCTAACACACTTCACCTGACCAGTCACCTTCCTTCAACTAGGACATCTCATTCTAGTATTAAGTGGCCATACAGACACAATTAGGGTGAAAAACTGTCCATATAAGAGAAGATAGGATATTATTAGATTCCAAACGAGTCACTTGTGTTCAACCTTTCAAAGCTTAGTGGTTGAGAGGCAACATAGATCATCAGCATGATAACCTGATATCCATGCCTGGCCACCTTCTATCTAGACAGGAACTTGCACTCATGCCAATCTGTCACTGGCTATTTCTATAGACTCAGAAAAAAACCTAGCTACTCCTCCCCTTTATGAACCTTGCATTACTGAAGTTTTAACCAAATTTGTTTCCTCTTGTCTCTAGGCAACAAAATTACAAATAATAGAACTTAGGGACTAATTCCACAGCCCTCAGATGCCTTGAATCCTTCACAGCCAGAGAATAATGGTGAGGAAGAGCAGAACTTTGTCACATTTAACATACAGATTCCAAGATCACCTGGTCTTCATATTGTCATTCCATTTTTTTTTTCTGTGGGGTTTGAACTCTGGGCCTGGGCACTGTCCCACTCTACCACTTGAGCCACAGTGCCACTTGCGGTTTTTTAGCGGTTAATCGGAAATAAAAGTCTCATGGACTTTACTGCCTAAAGCTGGCTTAGAACCAAGATTCTGAAATCTCAGTCTCCTGAGTAACTAGGATTACAGGCGTGAGCCACCGGTACCCGGCAGTCATTCCATTCAGTATGAATGCCTTATGGAATAAACAAGCACCCAGGGAGAAGCTTCTCTACTCACTAGATCCCAGGCCCGAGCCTCATCTAACTGCTGATTGTTTATGCCTTGCCCATACTTTAGAGGTCAGGATGTGTTCTTCTAGTAAGCACTTTTGTATTTTTATTTTCTATTTTACTTCTCCTGGAGTTCATGTGTTATATAATTAGAGGTCTCAAATTCTTTTGCAAAGAGAATAAATTCTATTTTTAATGTTTATTATATCTTATGTTTAAGTAGTTCAAAGGGGGTCAGTTTATAAAGGTAGAATGCAAATTATAAATTTAAAAAGCAATCGCAAACTTGGTTAATGTCAGCAAAAATGCATTTTCCGCCACACAAAAGTCTTTCACACTATTTTTTAAAGCTTCCCTTTGGTGTAAGCAAGTAAATTGTTATTACTTGTTTAATGAAAGTGTTATTTACATAAGTAAATGTCTTATCTAAGGCTGCCAAACTATACTGATTCTAATAGCTATTTAAAAGGGAACATTTATACTTACTGGACAGTATGATGAAAATGAACTTTACAACTTGAAGATATGGACAGGAGCAGAAAACTAGTAAAGGAAGGGGTGACATTTTCAAAAAGAAATGTACTCTTTTTTTCCCAGCCAGTTGTAGGGGTTGAACTTGAGGCCTGGGCACTGATCCTGAGCTCTTTTGCTCAAAGCTAGAGCCCTACCATTTTGAGCAACAATGCCACTTCCAGGTTTCTGGTGATTAACTAGAGATGAGTCTCACAGACTTTCCTGACTAGCTTTGAACCATGATCCTCAGATCTTAATCTCCTGAGTAGCTAGGATTGTAACCAACACCTAGATAAGAAATGTACTCTGTACCTAACTTATGTAACTGTAACCCCTCTGTGCATCATGTTTATAACAATTTAAAATTTTTCAATTGCCCTTGAAATTCTTCAAAAAAATACAGAAGTATCTTTTTAAATCTTAAGGACATTTTTTTCTTGATTCAAATATAAAGAATTGATTCATCCAGAGCTTTTATCATGATTCACAGTAAACATTTAAATCTATGCAAGTCAGCAAAGCTCACCTTGTCCACAATGCAGAGGACTATACGAAAATACAACTACATTAACAAGATTTCCAACAGGGTCTCTTGGAGCTATTATCATTATCTAGATAGAAATATTTGCCAGAAGAGACCTAGAATGAAGGCATTTAAGAACTTCTCTGGTCAGGTGTGGTGACTCACACCTGTAATCCTAGCTGCTCAGAAGGCTGAGATCTGAGGATCTCAGTTCAAAGCCAGCCCAGGCACCTAAGAATGTGAGACTCTTATTTCCAATTAATTACTAAAATAAAAAAGTGGAGATGTGGCTGAAGGGGTAAGGTATTAGCCTTGAGCTGAAGAGCTCAGGGATAGTGCCCAGGCCCAGAGTTCAAGCCCCATGACCCCAAAAAGGAAAATAAACTTTTCTGACACTCCCTTTCTTAAAGAACAGTATATTCATTTTCTAAAGCTGTCTTCATAATGACAAAATGAATTACTTTAGCAATGGAATTCACTACCTCATGGTTCTGGAAGCTAAAAACTTAACATTCAAGAAGCAGCAGGACCACAGTCCATGTGAAGGGGCCAGGGAAGATCTCTTCCTAGCTTCTGATTGTGCCTCGGCTTATGGCAGTAGAACTCCAATCCTTACAGAGCAGTAAAACAATCCATTTCTGATATGCTGATCTTTGGCTTGTGCTTAACCAATGAGACGAATGACTACATATTAGAGAATTAATAGCCTGCTGGAAATGAAGAAACCTTTTCCTATACCCAAGAAGGAGTTGGAAAATGAAGCAGTAGAAAGAAGCCAGTGAAAAGTTCCAAATACTCAGGCCATGGAAGATTTGCCCTTCAGAACATTTTACCAGTATTTGGCATACTATCTCTCCTCCCCCCACCACCCTTCCTCTGGAAAGGCAGTGATCTCTCTCTTTCTCTCTGTGTTTCTCTGTTTCTGTCACTCCCCCCCCCTCTCTCTCTCACACACACACACACACACACACTGTTTATGTGTGTTTTTCACTTGTCTCAGCTGAGCAACATTCGCCATGATGTTACATCCAGCTCCCATCTTTGTTCCAGGTGATTTCCCAACTCTAGCACCTAGCTTTTATAAACTTCAACTCTGAACCTATCAAAATCCTACCCAAGGTACACTACAGAGATCCCCTAGTGTCCCACAGAACAGCTTTTCAGTTCTTCCTCCTTTTCCCCCAGCTCAACCCAACTCTTCAACCCAACACTTCTCTATTCCCCCTCCTCAAAGGAAAAGAAAAATAAACTGTTTTTACTGGTTCACCAGTTAACTGGGAAGTTGTGGCTTTCTTGAAAATTCATGTCCCAGTCCTTGGCACACTGTGCCTTCATTTTTTGACTGCCTTGTTCACACTTGCCAAGCCAACATCTGTGGATTTCATGACTTTACAATTAGAAAATATGAATGGCTCATGATCATAAAACAAAAAGAAGGAAAAATGTCTGATAAGATTTGCATCTCCAATCTTCATCCACTTTCTCTTCCCTGCCACTCCTGGACTCTTTTTCTTAAAATTAACCTAAGAGGCAAAATTCATCTTTGATCCAGGCTGTGGAGCCCACTTGGCAGCTTTTAGGGTTCAATACTGACAGCTTGCTAACCACCTGCTTTTCTCTGCAAATTGAGAAGGTAGTTGCATTCCTTGGCCAAGTGAAAAATCAGGTGATGCCCAAATAAACTACAGCACATTCTTGTCTAGGTTTCTTATCCAAGCCCAAAGGGAGAGGTTTCCAGAGGAAGCTGATCCTAAAATTGCAGTTGAAATCCAGTCTTACCAGGAGCTTGGCTTTTTCTTCTAGAAAGGGGAGCTGGAACAAATATTTGGAGGCATATCAGGTAAAAGTCAGAAGAAAAAGATAAGAGATGATAAAGAGTTTACTAAGGTATAATGTGTGCATGACTTTAGTCATGAGAGAAGTTAGTTGGACAACCCTTTTACACTCACCTGTAAATAGACTCTTCATGCTCCTCTGCAAAGAGCACTTGATTGATATTGTCTCCTCATTGTGAATACATTAGTCTTGATTTCAAGCGTCAGGTTAGGCTTGTGTACTTCAGCTAATCTTTTTTTTTTTAACACTATCAGAATTTCCTTCAACACACATGTATCACTCCATTGCTTATAATCCTGAAATAAAGAGTTCTCTGCTGTTCTAAAATCCAAAAATTTCCCCTTGGCTTTCAGAACTCTGCCTCTGTGGCATTTGCCAGGTTCTATAGATGTTTCTCCAGTGCACTCTCCTTACGCACCTTTCTGTCCTGTCTCTAACCCGCTTCCTTACTTCCCACATTTAGCTCTCCTTTGGCTGCTTCAGATCAACCTCTCTTCCCTCCTCCTTCTCCAATTCCTCTTCCAGCTCCTCTACATACGTCCTCCATTCCTCCTCCTCCTCATCATCTCAGCTGGCTAACTCCCTACTGGCCTACACTTTCATTTCACTTACTCGGGTAACTTTTACCTGTCTCCAAGCCTTACAAATCTGGAGTAAGCCCCTTCTCATAGACATTCGCATACCCTGTGCTGGTGTTAATACCTCTGTGTTATAACTCCCCCTTGCTCATCTCTCTCTCTTATCCTTTTTATGTCTCCTCAACCCAGTACTATGTACTTGAAGATGAAAGATTCTGCCCATTAGAAGCCTAGGGCATAAAAAGCCTGACACAGGGAAGTACCTAATCCATGCTTGTTGATTCAAGCAATCATCATCCCTTAAAGTATTTCATGCCGTAACAGTGAAGGCAGAAAAGGTATTGATTCCTTACTGTTTCTTTCTTATTTAACCCTTAACCACTTATTTATAAGGTGGTTACACAGAAGACAAATGACTGCAGCTGGTTCATGAAGAAAAACAGGTGGGGTGGGGCGGTGTGGGGAGGGCCGGGGTAAGTTCAGCTGGTCAGGTGAGAGTCAGGTGCCTTGCCATAGCCCCTACAGCCCCTAGGTTATCTGTATGGTAAGAGAGGGCAAAGAACAAGGAACCATGCTATGCCAGCAGCAGCCCGACATATTTAATATTTACTTTCCCTCTTCATTACATCAACAGACAGCAATCGTGTTTATATGTGCACACTATACAATGTTTGCACAATGACAAAAATCCTTGATGATGCATTTCTCTGAATGTATTCAATTGTTATGCAACATGTGTCAGAAATAGGTACCTCACATGTGATTTTTAGGACTTTTTTGTGGACGAAGGAGCCAATGAAGTAAACAGTGCTTAAGGCCCACTAATGTGAAGATGTAGCCCTGCTAAATACCTGAAAAACTGCTGTGTGTGCCCAGGATAGGCCCAGGAAGAGAATCATCTCAGAGAATTGAACCACACAGAAAATTCCAGGATTGTTTGTGTGGGTCTGGCTCATGATGAGAAGACTAAAGCTTCCCAGAGCCTGGAATACATCCTGAGACATGGGAAATGCTGGGCAAAATGTTATTGAATAATTTTAAAAAATAGAATAATAATTTTAAAAGAATAGACATGTTAAGTTTATCTCTACAAATACCAAAGTGAGTCATTCTGGAAAAAGACAGATACACTGAGCAATATAAATCAAGTGCATATCAGTAATAGTTAAAAGAAATGTTCTTTTCCAAGTTTTACAAAACTTGAGGAGAAAACATTATTAGCTCCATTATAAATAGATGGAGCTAAATCTAACTTAAAATTCATTGTGTTAAGTTGGGCACTGGTGGCTCACATCTCTAATCCTAGCTACTCAGATGGCTGAGATGAAGGCCATGGTTCAAAGCCAGCCCTGACAGGAAAGTCTGTGAGACATTACCTCCAATTAACTTCTTCCAGAAACGGTGCTGTGATCCAAAATGATAGTGCTATCCTTGAGCAAAAAGCAAAAAAAATATTGTTACAGATTTATGCATTATCTCAATGCTTATTGAATTAAAATCCTCATTTTTTTGCCAGTCCTGGGGCTTGAACTCAGGGCCTGAGCACCGTTCTTGGACATCTTTTACTCAAGGTTAGTGCTCTGCCACCTGAGCCACAATACTACTTCTGGCCTTTTCTTTGTATGTGGTATTGAGCACTTGAACCCAGGGCTTCGTGCAGGCTAGGCAAGCACTCTTTACCACTAGGCTATGCTCCTGGCCCTAGAATCTTCTTTATAAATTAATGAATAATTTTAAAAATAGATAAGGGCTAAGACATGAGAAAGGGTATCAATGTATGTGAAGTAATGCACCTTCCATCTGGCAAATGTAATGTAATCCTTCTATTAATTACAATAAAAAATATATGAAAAAAATAGATAAGGGCTTGGAGGTAGAGTGGTTGGCTTAGCATGTATAAGGCCCTTGGCTCTATCCCTAGAAATAAAATAAAATTAAATAAAATGAAAATAACCAATCGCAATTCTAATATAATGCTTCATTTCATTTTGATGATTTCTACTAAGGAACTCACTAGCTGTAGAGGTGGAAAAAAATGTCTCATGCAGTATCTGAGCTTTCCTCATCCATATCACCGGTTATGTAAGAGTTTCTCTCTGCCACAGTTCACTTCAGGAAGCGCTAAAGCACTGGATTTAGTTGAGAAGGAGGGATGGAATAAGCATGATGGGAAGCTGAGTTTTTGGAGCTGTCATGCCACTGCTTCTAAGCCTTATACGACCCATGTAACTATTCCAAGGCAAAGATGCTTCGTGGAACTGTAATTAAATGTTCAGCTCCTCCATACATGGGAGAAGTCATTCAACAACTTCTAGGGAAAAAAGTGTTTAGTGAACACTGTAATTATTGCTTTGTTTTCCCAGAGGAAAAATTCTTAAAACTCTGTTTTACAAGACATAATTCTCCCCTCTACTTGTAAAGAATAAAATTAATAAGAGGGTTCCAATTGCAGCATTCATAGAAAAGAAAGGTTTTCCAGATCTGGTGCTACATAAAATGGTTTATTTGTATCTCCCCTAAATGTGTGTGAGTTTTCTGAAGGAGGAATTAAAAGATCATCTGTCTTCTTTATCTCTGTATCTCATGATTTAAATAAGATTGGCTTTCACTAAATAATTGCTGAAGAGAGGAATGTCTAAAAACTGTACTGATCCCAGCTGCCTAGATTCAGTCAGTAACTGTAAGCAAACCACTAAACATCTTTAATTTTTTTTCCCTTGTGCTGATCCTGGAGCTTGAACTCAGGGCCTGAATGCTGTCCCTTAGCATTTTTTTCCTCAAGGCTAGTGGTGTATAACTTGATTCACAGTTTCACTTCTGGTTTTTTGGTGGTTAATTAAAGGTAAGAGTCCCACAGACTTTCCTGCCTGGGCTGGCTTTGAACCATGATCCTCAAATCTTAGTCTCCTAAACAGTCATCCATTCCCATTCCACCTTTAATTCTAACCAGGCAAATTTACATTTTCTGTCTTTTGGTGTTCACTATGAAAGTCCATAAATGTTTTTGACATTTTTTCTGAAGTATTTGGTTTTTGTAATTGTTGGGGTGATGCACAGAAGTGTCACAGTTACATTCATCAGGTAGTGGGTACATTACTTCTTGAACATTGTTACCCCTTCCCATGTTTTACTCCCACTTTCCCTCTCCCTCCCCCTCCCACTCATCTTATTTTTCCCTTACCCCTTTTTCAAACACACAAATAAATGTATATATGATATACCAGGTACCCCAGTCAGATACAGTAACAACATGGGAAAAATCATAAGGGGAAAAGAAAAGAAACAGCTTCACATAGTACATTAAGAAAAACAATCACAAAGATAAACCTCTTGTTTCCATATCTTAGAGTTCATTTTGCTTAGTTTCCTCCTATATGGACATATGGACATATCTGTTGAACTATTATCATAGTATTTTATGTTTTTAACACCTTATTTTTCTTTTGCTTCTTACAACAAACATTTATTCATCCTGAGCCAAATTTCCTACTTCCAAGATAATGAAAGAATAAATACTTTAAAAACAAGGGTGTATACCAAAATATATTCTCCAGCCAGCTGACCAGGATCTTCTAGCCTCAGGAACTATATGCATAATCTAGACTGCTATCAACCAAGCTGGTAATTTTAGTGCTAACTGCAATTATGTATGTATATAGTAGGTTTTCATTAAGTTTAAATTGGCCTAGGGTAGAGTGCTTGCCTAGCATGCACGAAGACCCGGGTTCAATTCCTCGGTACCACAAACATAGAAAGAAGCCGGAAGTGGTGCTGAGGCTCAAGTAGTAGAGCTCTAGCATTGAGAAAGTCCAAAGACAGTGCTCAGACACTGAGCTCAAGCCCAAGACTGGCAAAAAAATAAAATAAAAAAGAGAGGGAGAGAGGAAGGGAGGGAGGGAAGGAGGGAAGGAGAGAGAGAGAGAGACAGAGAGAGTAGGTAATGACTCATAAATCCAATTCAAGCTTCAAGAAAATATAAGGGTCAGGGCTGGGAGTTTAGCCTAGTGGTAGAGTGCTAGCCTAGCATGCACAAGGACCCAGGTTCGATTCCCCGGTACCACATACATAGAAAAAAGCTGGAAGTGGTGCTGAGGCTCAAGTGGTAGAGCTCTAGCCTTGAGAAAGTCCAAGGACAGTGCTCAGGCCCTAAGTTCAAGGCCCATGAGTGGCAAAAAAAAAAAAAAAGAAAAGAAAGAAAATATAAAGTTCATTCTGAATCAGGCATGATGGTGCTAGCCTAAACTCCAAGCTTTCAAATGCCTGAGGCAAAATGTAAATTTGAGAACAGCTTGGGCTACAGTAAGAAGCTATCTCAAAGCAAATACACAGTCAAATGGATGGCCCCAAAAGAGTCCCTCCCACAGCAGGAAACATGCTACATGTCCTCCTACACGTCAATGGCCCTATGGCTTAGTTCTGGTCATTACAACATGCAAGAAGTGACATTTGCCATTTCTGAGCCCAAGTTCCATCTGAAACCTGGATGCAAAGAATCTAGGAAGGAGCTCCTTCCTGGAATGGAAGGAGTCTGGGGCCCTAAGTATCCCTGTTTGGAGTAAACTCAGAACCCTCATCATCTGCAATAAAAGACAATGTATAAATTGATTTTATTTTGTTTTAGTCTGTTTTTACAATGTTCTTCAGCAACTAACTCACATACTATATATCTAGAGCTAGGATTGAAAACATGTTAATCTTTTATTGGTTTTCCTCATTAAATTTCTTGAGGTAACACTAGGTATTCAATACTTAACTAAAAATAATTTTCCCTGTTAGCTAGAGATGAATTGAATATTTGCTACAAGATAGGAGGAAGCCTGTGTGTTCATATTGCACACATGTCTATTTTGATCTCCCCTCTGTGGACTAGCTATTTCGATTTGTAAGCTTTATTTCCCCCAAAATCATTCCAGTTTAGGAAGCAAGATGAGATAATAATTCAAAGGGCACCAAGAAAAATGGCCTTTGCTTCTTCCTGTCACTTGTGAGAGAAGGTTTAGTTTGTGGGGGGAAAAAGAATTATAGTAGTAGTTAAATATTGAGCTGAGAGACTTTAAATCATTAACACTCATCTTAGAGGGTCATTTTCTCCACAGACTATCACTGCTCTCCTTTCCATTCTTTCTCCAGTCGTGCTCCTCCCTTATGGGCCTACATTTTAAGCAATTCTGGAGCTTGCATTGCTAATCCAGGTCAGGGTGAAGCTTTCAAGGCTTGATGTCATTTAGTGTAAGTTTACATGCATTGATTGTGATCACGTGGCACTTCTTATTCACAAAGCTCCTCCGGCATAGAATACAAGTGGGGCTACTGTTCAGAATACTACAAAGAAGAGAAATGTACATCGCTCCCTAGAGTCAGGTTTATAATGGACTTCAGTGAGCACTGGAAAAGGCCCACAGTGGGAGGGAACTAGTCACATATCCAACCAGGAGGTGCTTTGCAGGTTTTCTTTATATATGTACCACATGCTCTCTTCCCTCTTAGTACTGCCTTTATTTATCAAGAGAAGGACATTGATTTACATGTGAATTTTACATGTAAATCAAATCTTCCCCACCTTTGTGTGTGTGTGTGTGTGTGTGTGTGTGTAGTGTGTCAGACGTGGGGCTTGAACTCTGGGCCTGGGCACTGACCCTGAGCTCTTCAGCCTAAGGCTAGCACTCTACCATTTTAGCCACAGCGCCACTTCCAGTTTTTCTGGTGGTTAGTAGAAATAAGAGCCTTCCGGACTTCTATGTTTGGGCTGGCTGTGAATTGAGATCCTCAGCTCTCAGCCTCCTGAGTAAGTAGGATTATAGGCGGGAGCCACCAGCACCTGACTGCCCTGCCCTTTCAAGCATACCACAATTGAAATTTTCTTAACAACACAAAAAATATGGAAATAAGGAGGGCAGGCAAGATGGTGGATTAAAAGCAACTGCCATTTTCACTCCATGAATGAGAAAAATTCAGTAACATAGAAGAATCTAGATTCTAAAGAGAGGAAAATAAATAATCAGGAACCAGTGTTAGGGAGGCAGAAAAACCAAAGGGAAACAAGCTCAGCCAATGAAAAACTGTAAGGAATTCAGAACCCATCTGCTTATAGAGCCACACACGAGTATCTCCTTTCCACTCTGTTTAAATAAGTCTTTCTATACACAAAAGTAGATATTTGATTCTATATTCATTCAAAGGTACACCAGGCATGGGTAGTTTATGCCTATAATCGTAGCTACTCATGAGGCTAAAATTTGAGGATGGTGGTTCGAAACCCACCTGTGGGGAAAAAAAGTCCACAAGACTTATCTCCAATAAACTACCATAAAAAGCCAGAATGGAGCTATGGCTCAAGTGGTAGAGTATTAGCCTTGAGCAAAAGAAGCTCAGGGACAGTGACCAGACCCTGAGTTCAAATCTCAGTAGAGACAAAAAAAAAAGAAAAAAAGGAAGGAAGGAAGGAAGGAAGGAAGGAAGGAAGGAAGGAAGGAAGGAAGGAAAGGGGAGGGAGGGAGGAAGGAAGCAAAGAGGGAAAGAGGGAGAGGGTGACAACATAATAGAGTAATAATAATCTTCATTAGGAATCATCACAAATCATCAAGTTTGTCCATTGAAATAGCTGAAGCCAAACTTCCACACCCCAACTACAGAAGAGTCCTGTACCTGTGTCCTGAGCAGCGAAATTGATTGTGACTACTGAGCCACACAGATCTACTAAAAAGAAAATACAATACAACCAGCCACAGCCCAGTATACCAGTGGCTCCTACCTTGTATGACAATGCATGTTGTTAAAAACAACTCTAAATTGTTTCTGGACAAGGGCCTCATATTTAAACTCTACTTAGAGCTCAAAAAAAATCAAACTCCTCAAAAACAAATCCTCAAAGAAACAACCCAATTGATAAATGGGATAAAGACTTAAAGAGAGACATCTCAGAAGTAAGAATAGGCAATAGACACATACAGAGATGTTCAACATTTCTGGTCATAAGAGAAATACAAATAAAAACATGGAGATTCTACCTCACGCCAGTTAGAATGGCCATTATCAAGAAAACTAATAACAGATGCTGGTGGTGGGGACGTGGCCAAAAGGGGACATTGCTACACCACTGTGGCAAGGTAAACTTCTTTAACCACTGTGGAAATCAGTACAGAGGTTCTTCAAAGACTGAACATACCCCTGTGACCCAGCTATTCTACTCTTGGACATTTATCCAACAGAATAAAACCAAGGCCACTCTACAGCTACTGGCACAACTATATTCACTGAAGCAATTCTTACCATAGCCAAGATATGGAATCAACCTAGATGCCCATCCAAATGAATAAATATGATATATTTATATATACATACACACATATATATATACATACATGCATACAATAGATTTCTATGCTTTCATCAGAAAGAATGATATTGCACTATCTATAAAGAAATGGAAAGACTGAAAAATAACATTAAGCGAAAATAAACCAGACCCAAAGAAACAGGTTGTATGGTTTGCCTCATTTACAGTAATTAGAATGTGCCTATAAGTAAACACAATGCATGATAAAATACAAAAAATTACATTAGTACATGATAAATTTAATAGGACCCTAAATATTAAAACAATGAGACTAAATGAGAATAATCTTGAGACGCTCACAAAGGCTCAGTA